>NC_064623.1:53445939-54070939 GCF_023898315.1 Schistocerca nitens | reverse complement strand
TGTAAGTGGTTGTTCTTTGGAGGGCGACAATGCCCAGTGGCGCAAGGAGTCGCAAGCAGAGGCAGTTGTTGAGAGGCTGTGGAAGGTGTAGGCTGCATGAGCCAAAGGCGGTTGCGTAGCGAAGGATTTATCTCTATGTTTAATAGTAGTGGCACACAGTTTGAATAATAGTGTGTTTATGTTTGTGCAGCGTGATAAAGGAAATAAATTAAATTTTACCAGTTCTTAATGCGTCTCCATCAGTTAGTACCACACCTTTGCATTTAACAATGAACGAAGTCTCGATATACATGGTCAGCTACAACAAGAGGATTGTAACATAATAATCATTAATTAACCCATATAATCGCCAAGACGAAGGGAGTTTATACCACCACTCATCGATTTGTGTGACAAGGACATGCTGTCTGCTCCCAACACACTGAATGCTGCTGGTGGACCTAAACAATAGCAAGATGGAGGACAGTATTGGTCACTGACATACGTCCCATCCTAATAAAACATCCCTGAACTAGTGCAGGCACAAGTGCAGATGCTGTAGATAAGAAGCTATCAAGTGTACCCATGCTTTTCAGTTCTACAAATAATTTAACTCAAATAGGAATTAAATGTGTAAATGTGGATATGGAGGAACATCATGACTGGGGCTTGCATGTGAGAATAGAAATTGAAAATGCATCAAAGGATGTTAAAGTGTCTATTTCTGAGTTTGGCTGGGATGAAATATGCTGTGCAGAGTGCTACATCAATCAGCAGATGACTACAGAGTATTATCCAACTCGTTCCCCCCTGGACATTCGCCTTTAGTGTGACACCACCTATTACAAAAGTTTATGATGACTCTGCACTACGTGTGAAATCATGCAACAAATGTTTTTGTCTATGGCATGCCTCAGTTATTAACTTATACGATCTGGATACTTAGTTGCACCTTGCACTGGAGAGACTGAGTTGTTGGTAAATGAGCATAGACTCCACATACACTGATGTTTTAAACTTTCTATGTGTGCATGGTGCACATGTTGATGATTCAGAGCAGTATCTTTGTTTGCAAATTACCACAGAACCAAAAGAAAAAAAGTGTATGTGAAATATTATGGGACTTAACTGCTAAGGTCATCAGTCCCTAAGCTTACACACTACTTAACCTAAATTATCCTGAGGACAAACACACACACCCCTGCCCGATGGAGGACTCAAACCTCCACTGGGACCAGCTGCAGAGTCCATGACTGCAGCGCCTTAGACCGCTTGGCTAATCCCACACAGTGAACCAAAAGAGAAACAGGTTAAATGTGCATGTGAAAAAACCTAGTATTGTGAGGTAACCATTGGCTTGAAGGAGATACACATGGAATTTATTGTATATCAAAAAATACTGTACAGCTGTGAAGAAGAAGATATAGAAACAGACTGATGATTTTTTTTAAATACTGCATCCGAACTATTTCAATAAATAACACACACACATTATATATATATATATATATATATATATATATATATATATATATATATATATATATATATATACGGTGTCTCACCTAACTCTGCCACCACAAATATCACTGGAACAACAATAAATATTCAAAAACAGTTTCTACCAACATGAACGTACAACAGGGACTTAGGAAACCAAATACTACGCGTAATTTTAAAACATAGACAAATACTATTGCTAATTGTGTATTTTTAAATGGACACCCCCTATTATTTCGTATGCAATAAATAGCATGAAAAATCACAAAAATCATGGCGTTGGTTGCATCGCAATACGTCAGTTACATCCCGAGAAATTGAAGAGTGCAGTTGACACTTGAAATAAATGAAGTACACGTCCTGAGACTCAAGCGTGCACCTCACACTGCCGGTAATCATGATGTGATTGATGTACTACGTTAATGGATTATTAATTTATGGTGTGGTATTGTATGACAACACATCATTGGCCCATATTTCATTGATGGCACTTCTAAAGGGGGATAGTTTAGCCCCTTCTTGCGCTGTACCCTACTTGAACCGGTCCACCTCTTATAATGTGTCAAATGATGCGGTATTAGAATGATGGATGTCCTGCACATAATGTTTATTGTTCAAATGACAGTTGGAGGTACAATTAGTGGTTTCACGTTTCTGAACCTCATAAGTTCTGAAATATGTCGCTTGTAAAGGATAGCAACGGCGTCACAGTTTCTGATGTGATGCATCGCATGTACGAGGGCAGTTCAATAAGTAATGCAACACATTTTTTTTCTCGGCCAATTTTGGTTGAAAAAACCGGAAATTTCTTGTGGAATATTTTCAAACATTCCCGCTTCGTCTCGTATAGTTTCATTGACTTCCGACAGGTGGCAGCGCTGTACGGAGCTGTTAAAATGGCGTCTGTAACGGATGTGCGTTGCAAACAACGGGCAGTGATCGAGTTTCTTTTGGCGGAAAACCAGGGCATCTCAGATATTCATAGGCGCTTGCAGAATGTCTACGGTGATCTGGCAGTGGACAAAAGCACGGTGAGTCGTTGGGCAAAGCGTGTGTCATGATCGCCGCAAGGTCAAGCAAGACTGTCTGATCTCCCGCGTGCGGGCCGGCCGTGCACAGCTGTGACTCCTGCAATGGCGGAGCGTGCGAACACACTCGTTTGAGATGATCGACGGATCACCATCAAACAACTCAGTGCTCAACTGGACATCTCTGTTGGTAGTGCTGTCACAATTGTTCACCAGTTGGGATATTCAAAGGTTTGTTCCCGCTGGGTCCCTCGTTGTCTAACCGAACACCATAAAGAGCAAAGGAGAACCATCTGTGCGGAATTGCTTGCTCGTCATGTGGCTGAGGGTGACAATTTCTTGTCAAAGATTGTTGCAGGCGATGAAACATGGGTTCATCACTTCGAACCTGAAACAAAACGGCAATCAATGGAGTGGCGCCACACCCACTCCCCTACCAAGAAAAAGTTTAAAGCCATACCCTCAGCCGGTAAAGTCACGGTTACAGTCTTCTGGGACGCTGAAGGGGTTATTCTGTTCGATGTCCTTCCCCATGGTCAAACGATCAACTCTGAAGTGTATTGTGCTACTCTTCAGAAATTGAAGAAACGACTTCAGCGTGTTCGTAGGCACAAAAATCTGAACGAACTTCTCCTTCTTCATGACAACGCAAGCCCTCACACAAGTCTTCGCACCCGAGAGGAGCTCACAAATCTTCAGTGGACTGTTCTTCCTCATGCACCCTACAGCCCCGACCTCGCACCGTCGGATTTCCATATGTTTGGCCCAATGAAGGACGCAATCCGTGGGAGGCACTACGCGGATGATGAAGAAGTTATTGATGCAGTACGACGTTGGCTCCGACATCGACCAGTGGAATGGTACCGTGCAGGCATACAGGCCCTCATTTCAAGGTGGCGTAAGGCCGTAGCATTGAATGGAGATTACGTTGAAAAATAGTGTTGTGTAGCTAAAAGATTGGGGAATAACCTGGTGTATTTCAATGCTGAATAAAACAACCCCTGTTTCAGAAAAAAAAAAGTGTTGCATTACTTCTTGAACTGCCCTCGTAGTACTGTGCTCAGAGCAGGGGTTGCCTGCACTGGCGCCTGTATCCAGCAGTAAACATACAAATATCACCACGGCACGCTGTACCTTCAGTGTACAAGTGTCTCTTAATCCAGTCTGCTGAACTGCTCTGATATTGTAACGTAATTCACATCCGTTGCCACATTAAAACCTGTTTCCTTGTGGATTGTTACATTTGCCGTCATCTAGGCGATATGCCGGCCTTCAGTAATGAAGAAAAACTAGATATTATTTTAATTTATGGCGAATGTCACAGAAATGGAACCGCAGCTGTGACACTGTATACTGAACGCTACCCAGATGGGTGGTGTCCATCACGTCAAACCATTGGCAACATCTGCCAGACACTCACGGAAACAGGAAGTTGGGCTCCCGCAAAACGTCGACGTACAACGCCGGCGACTGGCAATGGAAACGAAATTGCTGTTCTGGCTGCTGTAGCGCACAATCCTCAGGTGGGTGTACGAGAAATTGCACGAGGTGTAGGAATAAGCCACAGTAGTGTGTGCAGAATCTTACATCGGCATCGAATTCATCCGTTCCATATCTCACTGCACCAAGAACTGTAAGGGAATGACTTTGAATACCGCATTGCATTCTGTCGTTTTGCACTTCAGCAGTTGCAAGGTAATCCAGTATTCGTAAGCATATGTCATTTATGGGTGAGGCTTCATTTACAAATCGTGGTAATGTGAATCTGCGAGACATGCACTACTGGTCCGCGCAAAATCCCCACTGGATTCGCCAAGTTACTCATCAACGACAGTGGAGTATCAATGTTTGGTGCGGTATCATTGCTAACGGTATTGTAGGTCCCTATTTTTGCTTTGGAACATTGAATGGACAGCGCTATGTATCATTCCTTTAACACACACTAGCGCTCCTCATGGAGGATCTAGGATTGGAAACTCGTCTATCAATGTGGTTCCAACACGATGGATGTCCTGCACACAATACCAAAGTTGCCAGAGACATTTCCAAATAGGTGGATGTGGTGGGGAGGTACTGTGCAATGGCCAGCACGGTCCACCGACTTGATGCCATTAGACTTCTTTCTCTGGGGCACAGTAAGACACAGAGTGTATAAACAACCCCCAACGACAGTAGAGGATATGCAACATCGTATTACTGCGGCGTGTGCGGCAATATCTGTAGAAACACTACAATCTGTGCAACACTCCCTCGTTACCCATCTGCAAACGTGTATTGATGCAAATGGAGGGCACTTCGAACATATGTTGACGTGACACAGTTTCATTGGTCAAGATGTGGGTGTATTTTACATGCTGGATGTAATGCACAACATACAGTTTCTTTGGGCGATAGAGCACCAGTAAACGTGTTTAGCAAAGTGAACTCAAGTGTGTTAGCTCTAATTGTAGCTCTAGTTGTCATTTTGCTAGAATAAACACACATTTACAATCTGAAAGCATAGCTTTGCGTTGGACGTGTTACTTGTTTATTTTTGTGGCTTGTGCACACGTTCCCATTGTGTGAGCCACCGACACAGCCAGCGTGAGGTGCACGCTTGAGTCTCAGGACGTGCGCTAGCTGTGCACTTCATTTATTTAAAGCATCAACTTCACTTCGCAATTTCTCAGGATGTAATTGACGTATTGCGATGCAATCTACGACATGATTTTTTTAATTTTTGATGCTGTTCATTGCATACGAAATAATATGGAGTGTCCATTTAAAAATACACAAGTTTGTGTTGAAAATAGTATTTGTTTACATTTTAAAATTTCGAATAGTATTTGGTTTCCTAAGCCCCTGCCATACGTTCGTGCTGGTGATGCCATTTTTGAATATCTATTGTTGTTCCAGAGATATTTGAGGTGGCAGAGTTAGGTGAGACACTTTATATATATATATATATATATATATATATATATATATATATATATATATATATATATATATATATATATATATATATAGGGTTATTACAAATGATTGAAGCGATTTCACAGCTCTACAATAACTTTATTATTTGAGATATTTTCACAATGCTTTGCACACACATACAAAAACTCAAAAAAACGTTTTTTTAGGCATTCACAAATGTTCGATATGTGCCCCTTTAGTGATTCGGCAGACATCAAGCCGATAATCAAGTTCCTCCCACACTCGGCGCAGCATGTCCCCATCAATGAGTTCGAAAGCATCGTTGATGCGAGCTCGCAGTTCTGGCACGTTTCTTGGTAGAGGAGGTTTAAACACTGAATCTTTCACATAACCCCACAGAAAGAAATCGCATGGGGTTAAGTCGGGAGAGCGTGGAGGCCATGACATGAATTGATGATCATGATCTCCACCACGACCGATCCATCGGTTTTCCAATCTCCTGTTTAAGAAATGCTGAACATCATGATGGAAGTCCGGTTGAGCGCCATCCTGTTGAAAGATGAAGTCGGCGCTGTCGGTCTCCAGTTGTGGCACGAGCCAATTTTCCAGCATGTCCAGATACACGTGTCCTGTAACGTTTTTTTCGCAGAAGAAAAAGGGGCCGTAAACTTTAAACCGTGAGATTGCACAAAACACGTTAACTTTTGGTGAATTGCGAATTTGCTGCACGAATGCGTGAGGATTCTCTACCGCCCAGATTCGCACATTGTGTCTGTTCACTTCACCATTAAGAAAAAATGTTGCTTCATCACTGAAAACAAGTTTCGCACTGAACGCATCCTCTTCCACGAGCTGTTGCAACCGCGCCGAAAATTCAAAGCGTTTGATTTTGTCGTCGGGTGTCAGGGCTTGTAGCAATTGTAAATGGTAAGGCTTCTGCTTTAGCCTTTTCCGCAAGATTTTCCAAACCGTCGGCTGTGGTACGTTTAGCTCCCTGCTTGCTTTATTCGTCGACTTCCGCGGGCTACGCGTGAAACTTGCCCGCACGCGTTCAACCGTTTCTTCGCTCACTGCAGGCCGACCCATGGATTTCCCCTTACAGAGGCATCCAGAAGCTTTAAACTGCGCATACCATCGCCGAATGGAGTTAGCAGTTGGTGGATCTTTGTTGAACTTCGTCCTGAAGTGTCGTCGCACTGTTATGACTGACTGATGTGAGTGCATTTCAAGCACGACATACGCTTTCTCGGCTCCTGTCGCCATTTTGTCTCACTGCGCTCTCGAGCGCTCTGGCGGCAGAAACCTAAAGTGTGGCTTTAGCCGAACAAAACTTTATGAGTTTTTCTACATATCTGTAGTGTGTCGTGACCATATGTCAATGAATGGAGCTACAGTGAATTTATGAAATCGCTTCAATTATTTGTAATAGCCCTATATGTGCGATTGGACCCATACGGATCACGCAAAGCTTTTCCGATTCAATTTTTTAATTCTCCAAACTTCTCTCATTCTTTCCCCATGAATTCTCTTTCTTTCCTCTGTCCATTTTGTCCCCTGTCTCTTGCAAACTTCATTCTCGGGTTGTACTTTCCAACTATTGATTTTTTGCTTGTATACATTTCTGTTTATAACTTCTGAAAAATTTATTTGTGCATTTGCTAGATCTGTTTTGGTTTCTTGTATCCAGGGTATGGTTTTCAATTTTTCAATGTATATTAAAATTTTGTGGGAGAGTCTGGGTGTTGGGAGTCTGTGGATATGACCATAAAATTTTAGTCTTCTTTTCCGGATGTCTGTGACGAGGTTAGATAATTTTTCTGTAGTTTTCCGAGACTGTAACCTGTATCCATCTTCAGTTCTTTTTGGGCCAAGAATCTTTCTGATAATTTTGCGTTCCTCTTTCAGGATGCCTTCCAGGTCGCCTTTTCTATGGAGTGTGAGTGTTTCGCTGGCATATAGTGCTTCGGGCTTGATTACTGTATTGTAGTGTCGTATTTTTGAGTGAATGGAGAGACACTTTTTATTGTAGATGTTGTGGGTTTTCCAGTATGCTCTTTTCAGTTTTTGCAGTCGAACTTTTTGTGCAGTTTTCTCTCCCCCTGTGGGTTCTAGGACCTCGCCTAAGTATTTAAAGAATGGAACTCTCTCAATTTGTCCATATTTTGTAGTCAGTTTTTGAGTTTCAAATTTTGAGCGGATGAATTTGGTTTTTTGGAAGGAAATTTGTAGCCCAACTTTTTCGGCGCATTCTTTGAGAATGTCTATCTGTTTAATTGCTGTGGTCTCGTTTTCTGCTAGAATGGCCACGTCATCTGCAAATGCCAAGCATGAAATTTTAATACCATCTTTCGATCTTCCTAGTTGTATAGGCTTCCAGTAATTTTGATTCTTCAGTTCTTTTTCCCATTCTCGGATGACTTTGTCTAAGACAAGGTTGAAGAGGAGTGGAGACAAGCCGTCACCTTGTCTGACGCCGGTTTTGATCAGGAAGGGCTCTGATATTTCACCCAGGAATTTTATCTTAGAAGTTGTGTTTGTGAGCGTTTCTTTGATAAGGTTTAGGGTTTTCGGGTCGAGTCCTAGCTCCTCAAGGACAATAAAGAGAGATTCCCTATCGATTGAATCATAAGCCTTTGCGAAATCAACAAAGGAACAAATGATCGGACTGTTTCTGACTGCTTTGTATTTTAGTGTTGTCTTCAAATTGAAAAGTTGTTCTGCACAGGATCGGTGAGGGCGAAAGCCAGCTTGGTATTCACCAATACTGTGTTCGAGTTGTTCTTGTGTTCGTTGAAGAAGACAAGCTGAGAGAATTTTATAAGTGACTTGGAGAAGGGAGATTCCTCGATAGTTGTTTATATCTGCCATGTCTCCCTTTTTATGCAGTGGATGAATTAGGGCGCATTTCCAATCTTCTGGTAGTTTTTCTGTCTGCCAAATGTCTGTGATGATTTGAGTGAGTTCTTTGAGGGAATTTGGTCCAAGATTTTTAAGTAGTTCTGCAGTGATATTATCTTCTCCGGATGCCTTGTTGTTTTTCAGTCTATGAATATGTCTTTGGATCTCCTCTAGTGTAGGTGGTGGGGATTCTGGATTTGTGTAGACAGCAGTTTCTTGAGGGAATCTTGAAGAAGGTTCAGGGCAATTGAGGAGTCCGGAAAAGTATCTTGCCAGCTCCTCACAATTTTCCCGATTTGTGAGCGCTAGTTTTCCATCTGGTTTTCTGAAACATAGATTTCGTGAGCCGTATCCATTGATTCTCCCAGCAAAGGTCTTATAGAAGTCTCGTACATTATAGTTACGGAAATTTTCTTCAATAGACTCACACTGTTCCTTGAGGTACTTCCTCTTGACTTGTCTGATTGTTTTTGCCACTTGTCTTCTGGTGTTGTGGAAGTGATCTAGATTTTCTGGGGATTTTTTACTGTTATACTTCAGAAAGGCTTTCTTTCTTTCTTCCAGTGCTTTTTCACATCCAGAGTCCCACCAGGGGTGTTTTGTGTTCTTTTTCAATGGAATCAGTTCTTTTGCCTTCTTTGTAATTTTTGTTCGAAATTTTTCCCAAGAGTCAGCTGGTTCCTTTTCCCACTCCTCCTTCAGATTGGTTTCTTTGATTGTTCGTGTGTCAAATTTCATCATGTGTGTTTTCTTCGGATAGAATTTTTTTGGGGTGAATTTCACTTTAATGCGTGTTAAGTAGTGGTCTGAGTCAATGTTCGCCCCTCTGCGGACTTGGACATCATGGATCTCTTTCTGTACGAAATAGGAGATGGCAATGTGGTCAATCTGATATTCGCCGATCTCTTGTATGGGGGACCTCCAGGTCTTTTGTTTTCTAGGTTTTTTTTTCTCAAAGATGTAGACATTATTTTTAGATTATTTTGTTGGCATATTTCAATAAATCTCAGTCCGTTTCTGTTGGTGAATCTGTGTGCTGGATATTTTCCTACAGTTTTTTGGTGTTCTTTCTCTCTGCCAATTTGTGCATTGAAATCTCCCATTAAGATTTTGATATCATCCCGGGGAATTTTGGCCATGACATCTTCAAGTTTAGTCCAGAATTTTTCAGTTTGTAGTTGGCGTTTTTTGTTGTCTATGTTTGTGGGTGCATGAACATTTATCAATGTGTATTTCTTGTTGGCGCACTGGATACGCATGGTCATGAGGCGATTATTTATGGAAGAGACCTCTCTAATTGAGCCTAATATATTTCTGTGCACCGCAAATGCCATGCCCAGGAGTGGCGTACCATTGGCAATTCGTTTGTCAGTCTTGCTCTTGAAGATGCGATAGTTTCCATAGTCTATTGTATTTTCATCCGTGAATCTAGTTTCTTGTAACGCTAAGATCTTAATTTTTTGTTGGTCTAGCTCTGTTACTAAGTTGTGTAGTTTTCCAGGTTGAATTAGGGTCTGAATGTTAAAGGTACCAATGTACATGGGAACCTTGGGACGAAGTTTGCTTGAGAACTCTGATCGTGATGGCCCGGGTTCCCCAGAATCCGAAAACCCAGTTGTCGTCTGTCGACGAGTGGATTGGTTACCACCTGGGGTAATTCTGTCATTACTCTCACGAATCATGATAGCTTGTAAGTTTTGGTCCAGTGTTTCCACTGGGTGTTTAGAACCAGGGATTGTCAGTTCCTGGAGCATATAATACAGCTATATATATATATATATATATATATATATATATATATATATATATATATATATATATATATCAAACTGTTTGTCTTTTATTTCATACCTCTCTCAGTATAGTCCAAATATTACACTTACTAATATCATGATTTTCAGTGCTGCACTTATAATCATGCAGCAGCAGACAATTGCCTCCAACATCTCCTCGTGAGTCACTGACAAAATGAATCATGAAGTTACTCTTCATGGGTAAAATGTATAGCTGAATTCTCTGTGTAGCCAAAATAGCTCACTTGGTTAAGTGGTGGAACTATAATGGCTACACATACTATATATGCCAACTACTTGTCATTACCTGATGTAGTTGGTATCATGGCAAGGTGGGTGAAACACCTTCGTCACAAGGACTTTGTCAATGACTGGTCCTGTGAAGATGCAAAGGAAGACCTGAAGAAGAAGAAGGGAAGATTCCTTCCTGATAATGTGTGAGCAATTATTGTAGGCCCTTCCAATTGGGGCAAAATTAATATCCTCATGACGCTGCTAACAAACGTAGATGAAGTCCAATATGAACATGTTTGTGTATTCTCAAAAACATTGTTTCAGTCTAAGTATCAGCTATTAAAGGCGATATTGTGCGGTGCAACAGGGGTTACATACGCAACATTCAGTGAAAACCATGATATCCCCCACCTGAAAAACCAAGCCAAACACTGTCTTCATATTTGATGACATTGTTGTGGAAAAGCCAGACCAAATTCGAAAATAATTCTGTTTCGGTTGGCATATGGGTGATAATGTATTTTATCTAAGTCAAACATATTCCAGAATACCGAAACAGTTGGTTAGGGATAACGCAAACCTCATTATAGCCTTCAAACAAGACAATCTGAATTTAAAACGCATTTACCATTCACATGAAGGAACTGACATGTCATTCAATGATTTTGTAAAGATAAGTGCTGATTGTTGGAAACATTCACAGCATGGGTTTCTCATTATTGATAAAACAAGAAAACTGAATGACGGTAGGTACAAGCGGAACTTCCAAGAGTTTCTATATATATATAGCCCAGTAAGAGAGGTGAGTACATCAGTATACGCTGCACCACGGACAAATTCGTGTGCATGTATAGCTCTCAAGCCCAGAGGATGGGTGTACATAAACAGAAGATTCGCTTGTACGTGGTTGCAGAAATTCAGGCTAGTGTGCATAAAGTAGGAGGTATGGGAAGGGAGCTAGAGACATGTTACCAGACTCTTGTGAGACTGACACTGATAGCACCAACACAGTGGGATCTAAACTTACACGTAATGCTTTAGCATTCCTGTTTCAAGAGGTTCGCTGTCAACTCAGTGGGTCTGAGATCGACCGTACACACAATGTTGGCATAACATCAACCCTTAAAACATGTGTCTCTGCATCACTCACGGATCTGAATGGTTTAGAAAATGCAGGATGTTTCATAAACGATGTGGCAGATAGAGCAATTGCAAAGTACGAGGGCAGTTCAATAAGTAATGCAACACATTTTTTTTCTGAAACAGGGGTTGTTTTATTCAGCACTGAAATACACCAGGTTATTCCCCAATCTTTTAGCTACACAACACTATTTTTCAACGTAATCTCCATTCAATGTTACAGCCTTACGCCACCTTGAAATGAGGGCCTGTATGCCTGCACGGTACCATTCCACTGGTCGATGTCGGAGCCAACGTCGTACTGCATCAATAACTTCTTCATCATCCGCGTAGTGCGTCCCACGGATTGCGTGCGTCATTGGGCCAAACATATGGAAATCCGACGGTGCGAGATCGGGGCTGTAGGGTGCATGAGGAAGAACAGTCCACTGAAGTTTTGTGAGCTCCTCTCGGGTGTGAAGACTTGTGTGAGGTCTTGCGTTGTCATGAAGAAGGAGAAGTTCGTTCTGACTTTTGTGCCTACGAACACGCTGAAGTCGTTTCTTCAATTTCTGAAGAGTAGCACAAAACACTTCAGAGCTGATCGTTTGACCACGGGGAAGGACATCGAACAGAATAACCCCTTCAGCGTCCCAGAAGACTGTAACCGTGACTTTACCGGCTGAGGGTATGGCTTTAAACTTTTTCTTGGTAGGGGAGTGGGTGTGGCGCCACTCCATTGATTGCCGCTTTGTTTCAGGTTCGAAGTGATGAACCAATGTTTCATCGCCTGTAACAATCTTTGACAAGAAATTGTCACCCTCAGCCACATGACGAGCAAGCAATTCCGCACAGATGGTTCTCCTTTGCTCTTTACGGTGTTCGGTTAGACAACGAGGGACCCAGCGGGAACAAACCTTTGAATATCCCAACTGGTGAACAATTGTGACAGCACTACCAACAGAGATGTCAAGTTGAGCACTGAGTTGTTTGATGGTGATCCGTTGATCATCTCGAACGAGTGTGTTCGCACGCTCCGCCATTGCAGGAGTCACAGCTGTGCACGGCCGGCCCGCACGCGGGAGATCAGACAGTCTTGCTTGACCTTGCAGCGATGATGACACACGCTTTGCCCAACGACTCACCATGCTTTTGTCCACTGCCAGATCACCGTAGACATTCTGCAAGCGCCTATGAATATCTGAGATGCCCTGGTTTTCCGCCAAAAGAAACTCGATCACTGCCCGTTGTTTGCAACGCACATCCGTCACAGACGCCATTTTAACAGCTCCGTACAGCGCTGCCACCTGTCGGAAGTAAATGAAACTATACGAGACGAAGCGGGAATGTTTGAAAATATTCCACAAGAAATTTCCGGTTTTTTCAACCAAAATTGGCCGAGAAAAAAAATGTGTTGCATTACTTATTGAACTGCCCTCGTACAAGCGATTTATTGCATGCATACCTCTAAAAATGCTTATGGGCTACTTTGAGAACATGAGGCAGATTATTATGAATGGTAAACAGGAACTGATTCTGGTAAATAGTGCGATGGATAATAATTCATACATTCAAGGAGCTCAAGAGGAGAATATGACCAGAATCAGCAAAATAATGTGGAAAATGTCTCACATCAGTGTATTAGACAAGGAGCGTTTGAAGCTTTTAAAAGTTCTGAATTCCAGTACATTTTATCACTAACATTTTGATCTTGGAAGGTTTTCAAGAACTCAGTGCTACCGACTGCAATCAGTCAAACATGGGCTATTATAACCTCTCCACAAATGGAGACACCTAGATTCATCATACTTGTGTTTTAGACTGATAGAAGGGGGAATATAGCAAATGATTCCACTGTATTCGACAGCTGCAGGTTAACTAATGCCATAGTCAACCTGAATTCAGAATTCCACCCATATGACAATTTACAGCTACAGTGGGATGAAAATGTACACAGCCTAGCACATGACACGTATGTGAGGTTTCGTGCTTCTTACTGTGAAAGTGCTGAAGAAGGAGGACAGTGTCTCCTCAGTCCACCGAAATTCAAGGAGCTATCATCGATCATTGTAACAGACTGCCTGAAACAGAACGAGATAAGTAAGTGTGGACCTACAGATGTGCAAATTGAATTTCCATCTTCAGCAAATTTTCTGGAATACAGTGCCATGTATGCTCTAATTCTACATCACTGTGTGATCAAGTACTGCCCACTCGCTAGTGTTGTGCAACAAGCTGTATAAATGAACAGGTGCTCCATATCTAGAGCATTCCATAATGGTATCTCAAGGTGTGAACATCATTGCAGACGCTCAGGGTTTCTATGATGGTGAGCATAGACATTTCATATTGAATTCATACGTTGCATTCATAGCATACACAGAAGATGCAGGAATAATAGAGACATTCTCAGCAAATGTTGCGTCGCTGAGGTCTTTCAAGGACGTGAAGTGTGCAGCAACACGGCAGAGTGCAAAGTGGTTAACAAATTTCTACCATGAAATTCACTGGGATGATCCTGGCATATCCTATAAAGATATGGAGACGTCGCTTCGATTATTTGACCATCATCTACGTAAAGGGGAAGGAGAAGATCTTATGGACGCATCGAATCTTCAAGTTTGCTGCACCACAGGCATAGTTCCATGCAACATTTCTACATATTTTGCTATTCTCGGTCTTAAACATTACCTCCTTATTAGCACTCATCTTCAGAAAAAACTAATGTCATTTGTGACTTTCATAGCCTTTACACACACTTGAGATACAATTTGATTCTGCTATTCCAATGCAGAGATGCTTACATGCTTCCACAGTAACATTGGTCGAGAATGTTTTCTTACTTTTTTCCAGGAGCACTGGATGAGAATGTTTACAATTTTTTTGTTATAAATCTGCGCTAAAAACTAATGGGGAGATACTTTTAGTGGAACTAAATTCCACAGCCCCAGTAGTTTATCTTATACAATAATTCTGATGGACTGTGCACATTTAGAATCTAATTTCAGCAGCCCCAACACGAAAGGGCTTTACAATAATAACAATTTTCAAGGACTCTGGGGTATATAGATACATAGATATACATACATTTAAAAACTATTCTGACTTGGATGGCTAGCGGTAGGTGAAAAACTTAAAAACTATTCTATTTACAAGACACAACTGGTGGCTAGATATATATTTACAGGCTGCACATATGTTACATATGAATGAATAAAAATACAAATATCATTTTTCTCTTTATGCTTTTTTAAATACTTTTTATTTATGCTCTTTTTTTAACTTTTTCACACACATGGTGTGCGTATAAACACATTTTTTCTTTTTCTTTCTTTTTTCCCACACATGGTCTATGTGTGTGTATATATACATGTACATAGTACATATAAAGATTTATACAACATATACACCCACACCCATCCACCCACCACCCATCCACCCACCCACCCACACACGCACACGCACATAACGCTCAAGAAATATTACTTACACTGTGATAAAAGAGCCATACTACCAATCTGCAGACACTCACCCTCTCTCACACACACATTCTTCCACTCTCACTCAGTCAGAGATCAGAGTCCCCAACCCCTTCTCTCGCTACAAGTGAGTAGTGTGAGTACAGGAGAGTTTCAATCCTGTCATCACAAATGATCCTTCTATTGTCATGAGGTAACAGACCGATTTTAGACTGCAGCAAATTCTACAGCTTGTGTCCTCTCAGTCGAATACTGGTCTGCCATACCATATGCGACGGCTGCGGCTCAGCACTGCAAACACCGCTGTACAGGCACCAGAAATTGTTTTTGATGGAGAGGGCTCTCGATGCTGTGTGATGCACACACTTGGCCTGCCTCTGGATGCCACTTTCCAATGTGCGAGACAAATATGATTTTTGTTGCAGTCTACAAACTCCACAATCAGCAATCCATTCACCTTGTCCTTCAGAAGGACGATAACCTTCTTGTTCTGTGGAACAACACCATAAGGATTATCAGCCCTGTATGAGGATGTGTCGAATTCATTACCAGTATTTCGTTACTTCATATTGATCGCAGTCCTTCACCCAATAGATGAAGCTATCTGCATCTATATAAAGTGTTTAGGATCTGCAAAATGAGTTTCCGGAAACTCATAATGAAAGCAGTACATGTGAAGTTTGGATAGGTTCAGTATGCACATCCCACATAAACAGATTTCGAAAACTCTACTGCAGTCTTCACCATCTCCACGGCAACAAAGTTCTTATTGAATATGGTGACCGGCTTAAAATTTGGTCTGTCAATGCATTTTTTTACGCAAAAAAGCCCATCCCATTTGGTTCTAATCAAAATTTCACGTCGTTCCCTCAAGTTTTCCATTGTTTTCCGAAAATTAAATTATTCATTAATTTGTAATAATCTTTCACTAAGTCACACGTCACAGAAGCTCTCTGTCTTGTATTCAAATATACTCCTTCAACCAGGGGGACTGCTTGAAGTAGGTAGTGCAGGTGATTCTAACCACCTACATACTCAAGCTGAGACACTGTTGGAGATTACGATAATGAATAATGTTTCTCCTCTTATGCCCCAGCGTTTTAATCAGTTTTGGTGTGAGCCTCCTCACGGAACTAGTTGTTCTGGACACAGTCGCAAATTCGCATGCACATTACACAAACTAATAGGGTAAGTGAGATCCGCCTCCAACACATACCGGTACCCCGCATCAGAATCAGCTGCCATATCCCTCATGATTTTCACCTAATGTCTTGCATTCATCTTCGGGCACCCAACGAAACTCACAGATAGGCAGTTTTTGTTGCATGGCATGCCTATATAAGTTATTTCCATTGAGGTACACTCTTTGACATAAAACTTGACCGGCGGCCGGCCGCTGCAGAGGCTAAGTCCGCGCCGATCGTGACATGGGACAAAAAACTGACCAACTCGCTAATTCTCTAAGTCCGGTTATCTGCACAATCTGGCAACACAGTAGATTGCGGCACTTCCTGGAGGAAATCATGTTCCATGATAGAGCAGTCGTAAGCTGTTTACACCTGTCGTCTCGCGGTAGCGTTCATTGTTTCTGTTCACGATGTCTGTGGATCGAGAGCAGCTGGCGTAAAATATTTTTATAGCCTCTTTTGTCTGAACGCTGAAGACGTGAATGTAATGGTAGCACAGATTCAATCTATTTCGCCTTCTGACACACCAATTTCAAAATTTAATCCAGTACCATTTTGCGGCAGATTTCCTGCAGACTGCTCCGGGATCCATTTGCTGGCTACCGGCAGCGGCCGTGGCGACAGCAGCGGCGCTGCACTCCCCCGTTCTTTATCGAAAGCGCCTGCTACCGCTCATCGCTTTTAAAACGCTTTATTATTAAATGTTGCTCCACAGAAAATTTCTACGATTTCCATCCACACTCGAAAGCAACGGAGACAGATGCCCGATTAGTAGGTGGGTACTGTATTACATTAATCGGCAAGAGCTGAGTATGGCCCGAAATTAGTTTTTATAGACTGAGACGAAATTAAACCACCTCACTTCATTAGATGAATTTATAAATGCTTCTTTTCCTTTCAAAGTCGATTATTTGTGCAAATTTTGGGCAATATTCGGATGTTTTCGTCAAGCCAGAGTGAGCGTCTGTGGTGTAAAGTGTATCACAAAAAAGGCTCTGAGCACTATGGGACTTAACATCTGAGGTCATCAGTCCCCTAGAACTTGGAACTGCTTAAACCTGACCAACCTAAGGACATCACACACATCCATGCCCGAGGCAGGATTCGAACCTGCGACCGTAGCGGTCACGCGGTTCCAGACTGAAGCGCCTAGAACCGCTCAGCCCCACCGGCCGGCAAAGTGTATTACAAAAATGGTTCAAATGGCTCTGAGCACTATGGTGGTGGTGGTGGTGGTTAGTGTTTAACGTCCCGTCGACAACGAGGTCATTAGAGACGGAGCGCAAGCTCGGGTTAGGGAAGGATTGGGAAGGAAATCGGCCGTGCCCTTTCAAAGGAACCATCCCGGTATTTGCCTGAAACGATTTAGGGAAATCACGGAAAACCTAAATCAGGATGGCCGGAGACGGGATTGAACCGTCGTCCTCCCGAATGCGAGTCCAGTGTGCTAACCACTGCGCCACCTCGCTCGGTCTGAGCACTATGGGACTCAACTGCTGAGGTCATTAGTCCCCTAGAACTTAGAACTAGTTAAACCTAGCTAACCTAAGGACATCACAAACATCCATGCCCGAGGCAGGATTCTAACCTGCGACCGTAGCGGTCTTGCGGTTCCAGACTGCAGCGCCTTTAACCGCACGGCCACTTCGGCCGGCTAAAGTGTATTACAGTTCTTGTTTCATACCTTATGGTAAGTCTATGCGATAAACTGTGTGAATACCTTGCAATGCATGCTCTGTAGCAGTGCAGGAACACTGCACATTTGGAGTTCCATGTATGGATGATCGGAAGCGATAGTTAAGGTCATCAGATTTAAACCAGAAAAATGTATCGTTTTGGAGATTTCAGAGAACGGAAATAAATTGCCAACGCCGGTCTCAGAAAACGTCTACAGTTAAATGCTATTGCAAAAATTTAGAAGAGAGGAACTATATTAATCAACATGTGCACTTCATAAACAACCTCCTGACATGTTAGACCTATATGACGAACAAAGCTCAAATTCGTATCGTTGGCAGTCGGTTTGAATCTTTTCGGGAAGTACTTTACAGTGAAGCACCTTGGCATTTACAAAGGAGACATCCGCGATATTAACGTAATTTACTAAGTCGAAATTGCACGAAGATTGATGTGTAAAGGCATTCTTCAGATTTCGTATAAGGAATTTTACTAGCAGTTTGCAAATCCATTAATTAAAATGGAAAATAAAAGGTTATATTCGGCGGCTTGCACCGAGCTTGGAACTGCAATCTCATATAGTACTAGCATCGCAACGCAGAGGGGAACCACTGAGCTAACGACACACTGGCGGCAACAGGCGGACTATAGTCAAAAATGGCTCTGAGCACTATGGGACTCAACTGCTGAGGTCATAAGTCCCCTAGAACTCAGAACTACTTAAACCTAACTAACCTAAGGACATCACACACATCCATGCCCGAGGCAGGATTCGAACCTGCGACCGTAGCGGTCGCGCGGTTCCAGACTGAAGCGCCAGAACCGCTCGGCCACCAGCGGCCGGCGGACTATAGTCATTGCGATATTGCTTGAGCCTCAAAACGCAACCTTAAACACACAAAAAGGTATTATTTATGTGAAGAACGCCGTTCTTGGAGTCTAGAAATTAAATATATTTTCTAAGTGTCTCATCTTACAGTTGATTGTATCGTGTGAGTCTTCGATGTGGAAAACGAATGTCAAGTGAATGTAGCGAGGTAATGCCGGGCTACAC
This sequence comes from Schistocerca nitens, assembly GCF_023898315.1. Classification (NCBI taxonomy): domain Eukaryota; kingdom Metazoa; phylum Arthropoda; class Insecta; order Orthoptera; family Acrididae; genus Schistocerca; species Schistocerca nitens. The sequence continues at coordinate 54,052,075 of NC_064623.1, read as the reverse complement.
CCGGAAATAAATGCAGTATCACAGTGTTGACAAATACTTACTACGACGCTGCCAATTCTCGGCTCTCTTACGAGGCAGCTCTTCAGCGAAATGCTTGTCGTGATTGTCCGACACGGTTCTTCAGAGGGGAGACGCGGCCGCACGTTTGGCTTTTATGCGGCGTTCTCCCCTGATAGTTTCTGACGTCGCCTAGTGGGCTATGTATACATCTGAGGCATTCAATCATCATTAATCCAGAATGATACAAGCTTCAGCTTCCGGCGTGAAAGAAGGCTGTTCACGTCGACATTATATCATTTCAACGTAGGGAAAGCAAAACGGATGATTCAGTGTTTCTCATTCAGCATAAAGCATGTGAGATAATTTTCCGGAACGTTCATAATCATCTCAAAATACAAACGAAGTAAAAACACATAGGAAGCTTATCTGAAATGAATATAATGTAAGATATCAAACGCTTTGCACCTAGATGTCGAATGTGTCCACGTGCAGTCTTTTGCAGTATACATATAGAATGTCATGATTACCACGAGAATGAAGAAAAATGTTGGTAGGGATGGAAGCAAGAAGAGACACAGTCAACAAATATTCGATTCCTCATGGCATTCATTTAATTGGAGATGTAAGAAGAGGTAAAGCGGAATATTACTTTCGCTAACACGAAAGATATGCCGCACATGTGGATATCGAGGAAGTCTGCGTCTTCATACGTTTCCTCCTTGAAATTTGTATGCTCTATTATATACTAAGCAGCCTGGTCATTGTTTCCGTAATGTTACACTCTTCTTTGACCCCTTAACGATGAACAGATTCCAAATGCATGTCTCTCCACGAAAGTAGTTATTTGAACCCTTCCTGCATTGTTTATTGTGCTTTTTTGCTTGGAATTCATGAAGCAGACCACTGTGCCTTCCCCCCTCGAGGGTTAGGTCTCAAAACTAAACCGTTTTTTATCCAGTGGCATAATTTATTCAGACAGCATCAGCACAAGAATATCAAACAAAGCCTTCCATTTACAGTTGCAACACTCTAACCAGCAGCTGACCCAAGGATAATCCATGGTCATGGTCCGAAATTGGCAGCTCCCTGCTACTGTGGCAAAGTCCGTACTACATTTTCGATTCTGCAGCACCAGTTCATCTGGTAACGCTGTGTTAAATCAACGGGAGTAGTTGCAGAGCTGTGCCAGCATATCTGTCCTCCCATTGTCAACTTTATGTATCTCACTTCTCCTGTAGCGTTGATGACGAGGAGCCGAAGTAAATGAGTGGCTATGAAAGAAGGGAACACTGAATGTTACGTCATGCAGAATACACTCTTCATGTGCATCGATACCAAATAGGGATGTGAAAACTCTTGCGAGCGAGAGAATGACAACAATACTCGTAACAAAAGCACGCAAATAATGAATTAAGTTTATTGCAATGTAGAACGAGAATGGCTGCGAAAATAAAAATCTATAAAAATAGGTTGATCGTTGAGTTGGCACAATGCAAATATCTTCTTAGCATTTTGTTACTGAACATAGTTCTGGATGTTGCAGAGAAAAAGGAAAAGTCGGTACTTCTCACTAGTGTAACATAATGTGAACCAGCAACTACTCTTTCCTTAGTACACGACTCAAGCAGGTCACCAAGTAGCTACCAAGGCACTTCTGCATTCTGTTCCCTGACATTGCTCTGAAGACGGTTAATGCAGATAGTTCCGATTATGAAATACAAAACGTATTTCACGTTAGTTCCTAGGATCGTAATACTAAATTTGCAATGTAGATGGCACATGAACGTGACGACTATCCAGATTATTCGTCAATATAAAAAGACAATATTTTGGGAATTGCCGGCCGGAGGGGCCGAGCGGTTCTAGGCGCTACAGTCTGGAACCGCGCGACCGCTACGGTCGCAGGTTCGAATCCTGCCTCGGGCATGGTTGTGTGTGACGTCCTTAGGTTAGTTAGGTTAAAGTAGTTCTAAGTTCTAGGGGACTGATGACCACAGAAGTTAAGTCCCATAGTGCTCTGAGCCATTTTGGGAATTCAGCAGGATTACTCAACATTAATTCTGAAATTGGGTGACCTTACCGCACAGGTGCTTAACGTCGTCAAGAATATACGAAGTCCCAATCGCACTAACAATGTGAAGATCGTCTTCGACAGCTCGCAGCTTTCACATTGCTATCTCCACCCTACTCCAGACAGACCTCGGTGGAGCTGCACTAAGTTGCCGATGTGATGGAAGGCCTTCAAAAAGAATGGTTCAAATGGCTCGGAGCACTATGGGACTTAACATCTATGGTCATCAGTCCCCTAGAACTTAGAACTACTTAAACCTAACTAACCTAAGGACATCACGCAACACCCAGTCATCACGAGGCAGAGAAAATCCCAGACCCCGCCGGGAATCGAACCCGAGAACCCGGACGTGGGAAGCGAGAACGCTACCGCACGACCACGAGCTGCGGACAAGGCCTTCAAACCGACAACAGACCACATATTGAAAAATACAAGCGAATTCTCTTGCAGCGTAAGCTTATTGTAACTGAAAAATGATTATGTATAATGGATAATAATGTAATGCGTTGATACCAGTTAGTTAAAGCTACGAGATAACATTTTCCTGCACTTCCAGACCACATTTTGACACAAACTAACCAAAATCATGAATTTAAATTGACCATTACTAAATAGAATTATGGTTCAAAATGGCTCTGAGCACTATGGGACTCAACATCTTAGGTCACAAGTCCCCTAGAACTACTTAAACCTAACTAACCTAAAGACATCACACACACCCATGCCCGAGGCAGGATTCGAACCTGCGACCGCAGCAGTCCCGCGGTTCCGGACTGCAGCGCCAGAACCGCTAGACCACCGCGGCCGGCGAGAATTATGGTAAATCAACACATTCCTACTTATAAACTAATGGGTCCTAGCATTCAGTCATCCACACTTCATCATTTCTTCATCAGCTCCATGTCGTGAGTGCCACGTCTTTACGCTATAATAGTTCATCACATGCATCCTATTTGTGTCGTACCTGCTTTACAACTGAATTCTAACACTTTACTGTTCACCGAATTACACAAACGAAATATCAAATTCCGTTAACTTTCAAGTTACTCTTCACGGTCGCGACATAGCATTCTCACATTCGCCTATCTTTTACCTGCCTATAAATTATTTAGTTCCCTCCACGATATTATATTAAATTAAATCTACCCTGAAAGAGAAGGTTTTCACGTAAGTGGAACATTAAAGCCTTAGATAACTCATTTCCTTTCCCTTTGCGGAGAGCAGTTTGCTCCGCCACTTCCTCAGTCCATCCGGCTGCTTGAGTCGTCCCCAGGCAAATCACGCTACCGTTCTCTCCCTGCCTACGGCGCGGGTGGTGTGCACCCTGGCCAATCAGGGCTCCAGAATTTCAAGCATTTCAAACTCCTGGCTGTCTTCTCCCCAGCACACAATGAAATCTGTCCGCGCTTAACGTAAGAATACAGACAGACCTAGCCCCCGTCTCTCCAATGTCAGAGACAGACCTTTACCTCAGAAAACTCGCATGTCGCTGCATGTCGATACGTCATTGCCTTCCCATGATTCTAATAATTTCGTTTCAATATTCACCCACAATGCATACTATTTACCTTTCTCTCAACCCAATCGTCGACTATTTAGGATAGGATAAGTGGGAAAAGTGGGCTTTCATACATTATACCAAAATAATAAACTCATCCAGTTGCGCTGATCAATTTCCTTAACACAGCAGGTTGGTTCAATAAAAATTAACAGCTCAGATCGAGCGTCTGATAACAGATAATCGCCCGCATCTCGTGGTCGTGCGGTAGCGTTCTCGCTTCCCACGCCCGGGTTCCCGGGTTCGATTCCCGGCGGGGTCAGGGATTTTCTCTGCCTCGTGATGGCTGGGTGTTGTGTGCTGTCCTTAGGTTAGTTAGGTTTAAGTAGTTCTAAGTTCTAGGGGACTTATGACCACAGCAGTTGCGTCCCATAGTGCTCAGAGCCATTTGAACCATAACAGATAATTGATACCTGACGTAGCAAGATATTCTAGCAATTACATGTGGATAGTAATTCCCGGGTGAATATGCTCCTATTTTTGTAGTGACAGCGCCTTTGGGCTATCAGGAAGTAAATTCGGAGGAATATGGCCAAATTCATAGCGCTGCGTTGACCGTGCCCACGCTCGATATGATGAGCCTGCTGCACCATCTGGTGGGTTCACAACACTATTGATGCGAAAATAAAACAGAAGTTCCAAAAGTGCAGTTGTGCATTTTCGTACTTTTCACTTCCAGATCTACCACAGATAATGCATGCTAACAAACTTGGTCATTGTCCCTGTAGTTTTATTCCCTCTATTTCACACCGAGTTGATTAAAAAAAGGACAAAATCGTGGCGCTTACAGATGCTTCGAATCTGTTCAGTAATTTTGTCAGTAATTTTGATGTGACTTAAGATTAGTGAGGGCAGGCCGTTGTGGCTGAGAGGTTCTAGGCGCTCCAGTCTGGAACCGCGCGACCGCTACGGTCGCAGGTTCGAATCCTGCCTCAGGCATGGATGTGTGTGACGTCCTTAGGTTAGTTAGGTTTAAGTAGTTCTAAGTTCTAGGGGACTGATGACCTCAGATGTTAAGTCCCACAGTGCTCAGAGCCATTTGAACTGTTTTTGAAAATTAGTGAGGTCTACGATCATGGCAACCCCTGCGAGCTTGCTAGGACACACTTTCATGTGAGAGGTAGCGACTGATTTAAAACTTACGAAAGTAATTGATACATCTTTTGCAGAAAACCTGGAACTGCTTTCGGAGGCAACTACCATTTTATGAAGTCACTACTTCATAACTACGCTGCCAAGGAATTCCAGCATAAACACTCTCATTGCCATAATCGCGGCTGCAGTAGATAACTGATAACTAGCAACTTGAAGGTTGAGACAAGGGGTAGCTTCTGCATGAAATGACCTTGTACCCACAAAATATTGAGAATATTTCATACAGATGACTAGAAAATATCAGGCGACTTTAGTAGGATAAATCTGTCCCACAGCTGCAAATCATTGTTATGTCAACAGTGTTGCCAAAGGATGCTTCATCGTTGCAGTCTGGAACATGCTGTCAGCAAGAAGAACGTGTTTCCGTAGCTCAAAAAAAAAAAAAAAATGCCTCTGAGCACTATGGGACTTAACATCTGTGGTCATCAGTCCCTAGAACTTAGAACTACATAAACCTAACTATCCTAAGGACATCACACTCATCCATGCCCGAGGCAGGATTCGAACCTGCGACCGTAGTGATCACGCGGTTCCAGACGAAGCGCCTAGAACCGCACGGCCACACAGGCCGTCGTTTTCGTAGCCTGAATATTTCATGATAGGATCCAGACATCCAATCTAACGCGAGAGATTCTGCTCTCCAAATTTTAGATATGTGGTGTGGCCACTTGCCTGCAATTTAGTAATAACCCTCTGATTGTTATTCCAATTTATGTGATTCGGATGGCGAGAAAGCCCTGCCATGGGTTATCTATATGTCTACTGAAACAAGCGACATTACATAATAGCAGGAATCCTGTCATATACTTTCAGATAAGTTTTCCTGAACCTCAGATATGTATGATATTAGCATCCTTACCCCATCAAAAAGGATTTCTTGTTATTGCATTTTACATACACTTTACTACTGAAGGCCTCAGGTTTCTTGCTTCCCACATAGCAAACAATGGCTACCACTCTCGCTGTCGCATGTCATAACCTAATTCCTTCAGTATCATCTGATTTAACTTCGACTACAGTTCGTTATCCTTAATCATATGCCTTTGCTTCAAAAACTACAAGTAGCATCTCTAGGTAATGTTCACTGCCGGAGTACTCAAGAAGCTTTTCGAATAGAAGCGAAAATCGTTTAGCGGATGAGAACTTTATTTCGTTGTACACCTCAGAACGAAAGAAACAAAATAACAGTAAGAGGAGAAGGCTCATCATATCGAGCGTGGGCACCGTCAACGCAGCGCCCTGAATTTGGCCATATTCCTCCGAATTTACTTCCTGATAGCACAAAGGCGCTGTACTTCAAAAATATCAGCCTATTCGCGCGGGAATTACTATCCACATGTAATTGCTAGAATATCTTGCTACGTCAGGTATCAGGTATCTGTTATCAGACGCTCGATCTGAGCTGTTGATTTTTATTGAACCAACCTGCTGTGTTTAGGAAGTTGATCAGAGCAACTGGATGAGTTTATTCATTTGCGTATAATGTATGAAAACCCACTTTTCCCACTTATCTTATCCTAAATAGTCCACGATTGGGTTGAGAGCAAGGAAAATAGTATGCATTGTGGACAGAATGGGAGTGAATATTGAAACGAAATTATTAGAATCATGGGAAGGCAATGATGCATCGATATGCAGTGACATGAGAGCTGTCTGAAGTAAAGGTCTGTCTCTGACATTGGAGGGAAGGGGGCTAGGTTTGTCTGTATTCTTACGTTAAGCTCACTGAGTAGAAAAGCGCGGACAGATTTCATTCTGTGCTGGGAAGAAGACAGCCGGGAGTTTCAAATGTTTGAAATTCTGGAGCCTTGATTGGCCAGGGTGCGCACCACCCTCGCCGTAGGCAGGGGGAGAGCGGTAGCGCGACTTGCCTGTGGACGACTCAAGCAGCCGGATGGACTGAGGAAGTGGCGGAGCAAAATGCTCTCCGCAAAGGGAAAGGAAATGAGTTATTTAAGGCTCTAACGTTCCACCTTACGTGGTAACATTCTCTTTCAGAGTATATTTAATTTAATATAAAATTTTTGAGGGAACGAAATTGTTTATAGACAGGTAAAAGATAGGCAAATGTGAGACTACTATGTCGCAACCGCGAAGAATAACTTGAAAGTTAATGGAATTTGATATTTCGATTGAGTAATTCGGTGAACAGTAAAGTGTTAGAATTCAGTTGTAAAGCAGGTACGACACAAATGGGATGCATGTGATGAACTATTATAGCGTAAAGACGTGGCACTCACGACATGGGGCTGATGAAGAAATGATGAAGTGTGGATGACTGAATGCTAGGACCCATTAGTTTATAAGTAGGAATGTGCTGATTTACCATAATTCTATTTAGTAATGGTCAATTTCAATTCATGATTCTGGTTAGTTTGTGTCAAAATGTGGTCTGGAAGTGCAGGAAAATATTATCTCGTAGCTTTAACTAATCGAGCTGCTAACAGAAATTCATGGTAGAAAGTAATGCTCTTAATTTTGATCTGAAAGAATTAGTTTTCAAAGAAGCCATTTGTAGCTTTCATGAGTTTCAATTTGTAATTTGACGAGTTTATGAAATTCATGGATAAATGCAAGTTTGCTAATTTAATATGAAAGAATAAGAAGTCACCTTCTGTGAAATCAGTTAATAGAAATTTACGTGTGAAGCTGATTTTTAGAAAAACGGGATTTGAAAGATATATGGGAATCAGTGAGGTCGTTTTCCTGAATTAAATAAAGGGGAAACAGCATAATAGTAATTCGTGTAGCCATGCCATGCACGCTATACATGAACTGTAAGTATTGTGAAAAGTTCTGTGTGTGTATTTATGTATATTTTGGAGAGGAGGTTTTGGATGGTATATTATTTAATGGTGCCGAGATATAATTAGGAAATCAGTCTAAGTAACTTGTGGAGGTTTTTTTCAGTTGCAATAGCATGCCGCGCACGAATATGAGGGGAACGTAAATTTCAGAATCACGACCGCGCGAACTTTCCAACCACGCGACACTTAGTTAACATCGAGGAACGTCAATAAGTGAGAGGTGTTTTTGGGATCAGACAGTGATTGAAGAAGTTACAGAATCTTTCTAGTACTGGTCCGCGTGGAGATATGATCATTGCTTTGCCCAATGGTAATAAGAGTGACAGAGTGTTGCTGTGGCGTTATGAATCAAGCATTGTGGGCTATCCTTCATTCCTTCCCGTGGGTGAGAAAAAGGTTTCTTCGTAAGAGACCATACTAAGTAGAAATATCTTTATATGTGTTGTTACAAGATCAGCTGTTAGGCAATTTAATCTTGTATGTTACTGGTAATACCATTATTATGTTTTGAGAGATGAAAGTAAGACAGAATGAAAAGAAATAGCTCACAGAACGGAGAAGGAGTTATTATGCAGGTCCAGCTACGATTCCGGTTGCTTACGCATTTTCTTTAAACACAATCTTGTGATTAACAGTGTACCAAATTTGGGGTTAATACTACAAAATCAAACATTTATCTGTTACGCATATATTTGTTTATTTATTTCATTGAGTAAAGAATTTAATTAGTAGTTGCTATGTGTAAGAATCACGCAGTGACACATTTAATGAGAATACACAGGGACCATTTAGCTTTAGTAGGTTTCTGGAACACTTTACGATCTCGCAACTGGTTTGGCCTTTATTTTTCTTTCAGTACCCTACCCATCCTCCCTCGTTTTCTCTAATTGCTCGAAGGCGTCTGGGAAGTAATAAGGCTATATCCCTCGAGAGATTGTGATCATCGTTTCTCTCCCACCATGTATTCTCTATATTTTCCCACGGAGTTTCTGAATTCCTTGACCCAGGTGGTAACGACTTCGTAACCACCGCCCACATATTTTCAGTGGGGTTGAGGTCTGATGATTTTGGCACGAAAGGGAGAAGTTTTATTCTCTGCTGATCTTGGAACCAGTTCTGGACGGCTCTGCTGTTATGAATCGGGTTATGGTCCTGTAAAGAAATGATCGTCCATTAACTTAGAAATTCAATACTTCTAATACTTTAAATCGCTACTGTTTTGTGTTCCACGAAGGGGATATCCCGGCCAATAAATGCCATACGATCATTTCATTTCATGTGTTCCAAAAGTGGACCAACACACTATTAGCCAGCTGGTTACAATGTTTTGGCTTCTCAGTGTAGCTTGTAATTTTGTGTAATTCCTTGTCAGTTTATCGACTCTTAGTTTTCATACTATTTTATTTTCTGAAAGTTACCTTAGGTATTTGGAAACATACATGTAAAAACAGAAACGCTTTTTAAAAAATGGATTATTGGGGGAGAGGACGGTCATGACCCTCCCCTCTTAAAATCCATGCTTTTTCTACAAAAGTAATGCAACACATTTTTTTCTGAAAGCTGGTTGGTTTCATTCAGGATTGCAATACACGATATTATTCCCGACTCTTTTGGTAACAGAACATAATCTACGTTAAATGCATCAGTCTTACCTTACCGGAAGGGCACGTATGCGCATACGGTACAACGCTACTGGTCGAAGTTGCATCCAATGTCTTGCTGCATCAATAACCTCCCCACAAACTATGTACTGCTTCCCATGGCGTGCATCTTTCATTGGGCCAAACAAATGGAAGTCGGAAGGTGCGAGATCCAGGCTATAGGATGGATGAGAAATGTCCAATTAAGTTTTGTGAGCTCCTCTTTCGTGTGCAGGCCTTGCGTTGTCATGGAGATCTCATGATGAGTTAATTTGCATTTTTTTGTGGCGACGAACACGCTGAAATCGTTTCTTCCGTTTCCTGAGAGCAGTACAATACACTTCAGAATTGATCACTGGTCAATGAGGGAGGACATCAAACAGAATAACCCATACAGAGTCCCATAAGGTGGTGTGGCACCACACCATGGACTGCCATTTTGTTTCTGCTTCAATATGATGAACCCATGTTTCATCAACTGTGAGGATTTTCGACGAAAAATTCTCACGATCAGCCTCATAATACACAAGTAGTTGCCCACAGATGCCTGTAGCTCGTGGTCTCGCGGTAGTGTTCTCGCTTCCTGAGAACGGGGTCCTGGGTTCGATTCCCGCCGGGGTCAGGGATTTTCACCTGCCTCGAGATGACTGGGTGTCATCATTCATGCCCATTACGGTCGGAGGAAGGCAATGGCAAACCACATCCGCTAGGACCTTGCCTAGTACGGCGGTGCGGGTCTCCCGTATCGTCCCCTACGCTCTGTCAAGGAGTATGGGACTTCATCATCTGTACATACCGTCCTTTGTTGCTCTCTATGGTCAGGACTCTGTGCAGGCCAGTCCATTACAGGGATGTTATTCACGTGTAACAACTCCGTCACAGGCCTTGCATTATGAACAGGTGCTCGATCGTATTGATAGATGGAGTTGGTTGGGGAAGGAGACCAGACAGTGAGGTCATCGATCTCACCGGATTAGGGAAGAACAGGGAAGGAAGTCGCCCGTGCCATTTCAAAGGAACCATCCCGGCATTTGCCCGGAGCTATTAAGGGAAATCACGGAAAACCTAAATCAGGATGGCCGGACGCGGGACTGAACCGTCGTCCTCCCGAATGAGAGTCCAGTGTGCTAGCCACTGCGCCACCTCGCTCGGTATTGATAGATGCAATCGCTGTTCGAGAAGTGCTTTTCAACAGTGGGAAGCAAGAAGGTGCTAAAAACATCAACGTAGGCCTGTGCAGTGATAGTGCCACACAAAAGAACAAGGAGGTGCAAGCCCCCTCCACGAAAAACACGGCCACACCATAACACCGCCGTCTTCGAATTTTACTATTGGCAGTATACACGTTGGCAGATGACGTTCACTGGACATTCGCCATACCCACACCCTGCTATCGGATCGCAACATTGTGTACCGTGATTCGTCACTCCACGCAACGTTTTTCCACTGTTCAATCGTCCAAAGTTTACGCTCCTTACACCAAGCGAGGCGTCGTTTGGCGTTTACCGGCGTGATGTTTGGCTTACGAGCAGCCACTCGACCATGAAATCCAAGTTTTCTCACCTTCCACCTAACTGTAATAGTACTTGCAGTGGAACCTGATGCAGTTTGGAATTCCTGTGTGATGGTCTAGATAGATGTCATAACGACCCTCTTCAATTGTCGGCTGTCTGTCAGTCGCAGCTCGTAGTCTCGCGGTAGCATTCTCGCTTCCTGAGCATGTGGTCCTGGGTTCGATTCCCGGTGGTGTCAGGGATTTTCACCTGCCTCGAGATGACTGGGTGTTGTGTCGTCTTCATCATCATCATTTGTGCCCACTACGGTCGGAGGAAGGCACTGGCAAACCACCTCCGCTAGGACCTTGCCTAGTACGGTGGTGCGGGTCTCCCGTATCGTCCCCTACGCTCTGAACAGACGGTCCTTTGTTGCTCTCTATGGTCTTCTGTCAGGCTGTGAGTAAACGGTGGACGAGTGTTTCAGCACTAGCAACAAATACATCCAGTCGATCACCCTGAATGAGAGTTTCCGCCACGTGCCAACATTGCAGGGGTCACAGCTGTGTGCAACCAACTGGCACGTGGTAGATCAGAAAGGTTTGCGCGACCAGATCGCAATGATGACAGACGCCTTGTCCAATGGCTCGCTGTTCTTTTGTTGACTACCATGTATCCGTAGACATTCTGCAAGTGCCTATAAATATCTGCGATTGTCTGATTTTCCATCAAAGGCAACTCAATGCACCTCTCTACTTACACGCGAGCTGTATGCACGGTTACACCATCTTGTTGAAAATAACCGTTCAGTATTTCACTTAACACAAATGGTTCAAATGGCTCTGAGCACTATGGGACTTACATCTGAGGTCATCAGTCCCCTAGAACTTAGAACTACTTAAACGTAACTAATCTAAGGACATCACACACATCCATGCCCGAGGCAGGATTCGAACCTGCGACCGTAGCGGTCGCGCGGTTCCAGACTGAAGCGCCTAGAACCACTCGGCCACAGCGGCCGGCTCACTTAACACAACCGAGCGAGGTGGCGCAGTGGCTAGACACTGGACTCGCATTCGGGAGGACGACGGTTCAAACCCGCGTCCGGCCATCCTGATTTAGGTTTTCCGTGATTTCCCTACATCACTCCAGGCAAATGCCGGGATGGTTCCTTTGAAAGGGCACGGCCGACTTCCTTCCCCATCCTTCCTTAATCCGATGAGACCGATGACCACGCTGTCTGGTCTCCTTCCCCAAACACCCAACCAACCAACTTAACACAAGTTCTCCTATGAATGGGTACAGAATATCACGTCAGTATCGTTGTGCGTTTATTGTTTCGCTGAAAAATATGGGACCCACAATCCGACGTCTAGTAATTGCAATCCAATCTCCTATTTTCACAGAATGAAGTAGTTCCTCATTAATACACAATGGATTTGCAGCACTCCACATACGAGAATCTTGCGAGTTCATGTACCCGGATGAAAAAACGTTTCATTACGAATATCCCTTCCATTTTGTTGAACGAAATTTTGAACCATTGACAATAATGCAGTCTCTTGCCATGATCAGTATTTTACAGTTCTTGCACGACTTTCACTATGTATGCGAAAAGTTCTATTTTTTCCTTATAGCTGTGTGGGCCGTTCCGACACTAACATCGATTTCCTGGGCGAGTTTTCTTACTGACTTGTTCGGACTCGTGGACATTTTATCGGAAATATCGAGTATTTTATCCTCAGACAAAACGCTAAGACGACCACTTCTCGGTGCATCTGTCACTGAACCCGTACTTCGAAATTTGTTATCAAATCTCGCACAGTATCGCGATGTGGGAGCGTTGTTCAAATGGCTCTGAGCACTATGGGACTTAACATCTATGGTCATCAGTCCCCTAGAACTTAGAACTACTTAAACCTAACTAACCTAAGGACATCACACACATCCATGCCCGAGGCAGGATTCGAACCTGCGACCGTAGCAGTCGCGCGGCTCCGGACTGAGCGCCTAGAACCGCTAGACCACCGCGGCCGGCGGGAGCGTTGTCTCCGGGAAAACTGAATTAAATGTTTGACGAACAGAAACTGTGTATTTACCGCCAGCTTTGAACACTTGTTCGACTAAAAACACACGTTTTTCAATTGTTAGCATTCTAACAGTGACAAAAACGAAACAAACGCTCAAAGGAACTAAACTTTAACGTTCCCGTCAACACGTAACGACACACATCAACGATTCTACTGCGCTGGCTGAGATAAACGAAACAGTGAAATGTTGGGAGAGTCCACTTGAAGTAACCCAGGCAGGCGAACAATCATACGGCACGCGCGGCTAACAATCATACGGCACTGCGGAGAGACTTTTGAACACCCTGTATATAGAATGAAATTTTCACTCTACAGCGGAGTGTGCGCTGATATGCAACTTCCTGTCAGATTAAAACTGTGTGCAGGAGAGCTTCTGTAAAGTTTGGAAGGTAGGAGATGAGGTACTGGCAGAATTAAAGCCGTGAGGACGGGGCGTGAGTCGTGCTTGGGTAGCTCACTCGGTTGAGCACTTGCCCGCGAAAGGCAAAGGTCCCGAGTTCGAGTCTCGGTCTGGCACACAGTTTTAATCTGACAGGAAGTTTCGTATCAGCGCACACTCCGCTGTGGAGTGAAAATTTCATTCTAGAAACATCCCCCAGGCTGTGGCTAAGCCATGTCTCTGCAATATCCTTTCTTCCAGGAGTGCTAGTTCTGCAAGGTTCGCAGGAGAGCTTCTGTGAAGTTTGGAAGGTAGGATACGAGGTACTGGCACAATTAAAGCTGTGAGGACGGGGCGTGAGTCGTGCTTGGGTAGCTCAGTCAGTCGAGCACTTGCCCGCGAAAGGCGAAGGTCCCGAGATCGAGTCTCGGTCCGGCACACAGTTTTAATCTGACAGGAAGTTTCACCCCGTATATGTTTATGTATGGCAGAGCTCAAGGGCGGCAAGCAGTTCAAATATCAATTAATTTTATCAATCAAACAATTTAAAATGCATCTAAAGCTTTAGCAACAAAACTTTTAAAACTTACTATACATTTAAAAAAAGGCTTGTGGATGGCCAAGCTCATAACTACTCTGTTCAAATACAAATGCACTAATGGCAATTAAAATTCCTACACCGCGAAGATGACGTGCTACAGACGCGAAATTTAACCGACAGGAAAAAGATGCTGTGATATGCAAATTATTAGCTTTTCAGAGCATTCACACAAGGTTGGTGCCGGTGGCGACACCTACAACGTGCTGACATGAGGAAAGATTCCAACAGATTTCTCATACATAAACAGCAGTTGACCGGCGTTGCCTGGTGAAACGTTGTTGTGATGCCTCTTGTAAGGAGGAGAAATGCGTACCATCATGTTTCCGACTTTGATAAAGGTCGGATTGTAGCCTATCGCGATTGCGGTTTATCGTATCGCGACATTGCTGCTCGCGTTCGTTGAGATCCAATGACTGTTAGCAGACTATGGAATCGGTGGGTTCAGGAAGGTAATACGGAATGCCGTGCTGGATCCCAACGGCCTCGTATCACTAGCAGCAGAGATGATAGGCATCTTATCCGCATGGCTGTAACGGATCGTGTAGCCACGTCTCGAACCCTGAGTCAACAGATGGGGACGTTTGCAAGACAACAACCATCTGCACGAACAGTTCGACGACGTTTGCAGCAGCATGGACTACCAGCTCGGAGACCATGGCTGTGGTTACCATTGACACTGCATCACAGACAGGAGCGCCTGCGATGGTGTACTCAACAACGAACCTGGGTGCACGAATGGGAAAACGTCATTTTTTCGGATGAATCCAGGTTCTGTTTACAGCATAATATTGGTCGCACCCGTGTTTGCGACATCGCGGTGAACGCACATTGGAAGCGTGTATTCCTCATCGCCATACTGGCGTATCACCCGGCGAGATGGTATGGGGTGCCATTGGTTACACGTCTCGGTCCCCTCTTATTCGCATTGACGGTACTTTGAACAGTGGACGTTACATTTCAAATGTGTTACGACCCGTGGCTCTACCCTTCATTCGATCCCTGCTAAATCCTACATTTCAGCAGGATAATGCACGACCGCATGCTGCAGGTCCTGTACGAGCCTTTCTGGATACAGAAAATGTTCGACTGCTGACCTGGCCAGCACATTCTCCAGATCTCTCACCAATTGAAAACGTCTGGTAAATGGTGGCCGAGCAACTGGCTCGTCACAATACGGCAGTCACTACTCTTGATGAACTGTGGTATCGTGTAGAAGCTGCATGGGCAGCTGTGCCTGTACACGCCATCCAAGCTCTGTTTGCCTCAATGCCCAGGCGTATCAAGGCCGTTATTACGGCCACAGGTGGTTGTTGTGGGTACTGATTTCTCAGGATCTATGCACCCAAATTACGTGAAAATGTAATCACATGTCAGTTCTAGTATAATATATTTGTCCAATGAATACGCGTTGATCATCTGTACTTCTTCTTGGTGTAGCAGTTTTAATGGCCAGTAGTGTAAGTTACACAGGCTGCCCCGTACGCGCACAGAATCACAAAATCAGCTATAGATGCCGATAAACTTAGCCATAACTGGATGTGGCCGTGCAAGCAAGGGCAAACACCGGACAGGCTGTAGCAAAACTGGCCTAAGGCGGTGTGCAGAACAAGTCACGTAAGACAGAGCGGCCGTATCCATGTCAGTACTTACAATCAAATATCCTTAACTAAAATAACTAACTACTGTGGTGCATCATTTCATCATTCTACTCAAGCCAAGCGCCCTACTTAACACAAACGTGCTCCGCAACAACATCCTCAACAAAAGGCAAAAAACAACACTATAAAAGCCTTTAAAATCAACGCAACAAAGCCAATACTATTGACAAACGAGGCAGCTGATCTCACATAGCCCTGCGCTGTCGGGAACAGTCTGATCACGTGACAGTACATCGGAGTGATGCTTCAACGTTTCGCACTCTGTCACCGTTTTGCAATCCTTACCTTGGTGGCGGCAGCTCACCGGTTCTTCCCTTTTTTATTAATACAATAGCGACAAGAAGACAGAGAAAATCGATGCCTATTACACTCTTGAAAGGTGACAGTCGTCACTTTACGACGGCAAGTACGGGTTATAACACTCCTTTGCAAATAACAGACTAAAGTAACCCATGTTACTGTCGTGGCCAGTCCTTATGGCAATCTACAACAGCAACACAGCACAACTTCTTGGCAACACTGGACTACTGGGTGGCTACAATTAAACTTACCTATTTAACAGGAAAACTAATTACCATACAGCTGGCCGGGGTGGCCGAGCGGTTCTAGGCGCTGCAGTCTGGAACCGCGCGACCGCTACCGTTACTACACTCCTGGAAATTGAAATAAGAACACCGTGAATTCATTGTCCCAGGAAGGGGAAACTTTATTGACACATTCCTGGGGTCAGATACATCACATGATCGCACTGACAGAACCACAGGCACATAGACACAGGCAACAGAGCATGCACAATGTCGGCACTAGTACAGTGTATATCCACCTTTCGCAGCAATGCAGGCTGCTATTCTCCCATGGAGACGATCGTAGAGATGCTGGATGTAGTCCTGTGGAACGGCTTGCCATGCCATTTCCACCTGGCGCCTCAGTTGGACCAGCGTTCGTGCTGGATGTGCAGACCGCGTGAGACGACGCTTCATCCAGTCCCAAACATGCTCAATGGGGGACAGATCCGGAGATCTTGCTGGCCAGGGTAGTTGACGTACACCTTCTAGAGCACGTTGGGTGGCACGGGATACATGCGGACGTGCATTGTCCTGTTGGAACAGCAAGTTCCCTTGCCGGTCTAGGAATGGTAGAACGATGGGTTCGATGACGGTTTGGATGTACCGTGCACTATTCAGTGTCCCCTCGACGATCACCAGTGGTGTACGGCCAGTGTAGGAGATCGCTCCCCACACCATGATGCCGGGTGTTGGCCCTGTGTGCCTCGGTCGTATGCAGTCCTGATTGTGGCGCTCACCTGCACGGCGCCAAACACGCATACGACCATCATTGGCACCAAGGCAGAAGCGACTCTCATCGCTGAAGACGACACGTCTCCATTCGTCCCTCCATTCACGCCTGTCGCGACACCACTGGAGGCGGGCTGCACGACGTTGGGGCGTGAGCGGAAGACGGCCTAACGGTGTGCGGGACCGTAGCCCAGCTTCATGGAGACGGTTGCGAATGGTCCTCGCCGATACCCCAGGAGCAACAGTGTCCCTAATTTGCTGGGAAGTGGCGGTGCGGTCCCCTACGGCACTGCGTAGGATCCTACGGTCTTGGCGTGCATCCGTGCGTCGCTGCGGTCCGGTCCCAGGTCGACGGGCACGTGCACCTTCCGCCGACCACTGGCGACAACATCGATGTACTGTGGAGACCTCACGCCCCACGTGTTGAGCAATTCGGCGGTACGTCCACCCGGCCTCCCGCATGCCCACTATACGCCCTCGCTCAAAGTCCGTCAACTGCACATACGGTTCACGTCCACGCTGTCGCGGCATGCTACCAGTGTTAAAGACTGCGATGGAGCTCCGTATGCCACGGCAAACTGGCTGACACTGACGGCGGCGGTGCACAAATACTGCGCAGCTAGCGCCATTCGACGGCCAACACCGCGGTTCCTGGTGTGTCCGCTGTGCCGTGCGTGTGATCATTGCTTGTACAGCCCTCTCGCAGTGTCCGGAGCAAGTATGGTGGGTCTGACACACCGGTGTCAATGTGTTCTTTTTTCCATTTCCAGGAGTGTATATGTCAAACTCTATAGACAGTACGAGTCCGTAACCCTAGATGGGTGTTAGAGCACAGGACCGCTATGCAGTAGCCTATATTACACTAGGAACAAAAAAAACTAATGCATTTCAAGACAACAGCATGCATGGCGCAATGTCACAAGTACTGTGCCTGCGTTGCTCTGCTTGGTGTATGTCAATGCTCTTTCTGCCACTTGAGGCTTTAAGCTATTCCAGACTACCCTTCCGAACGATAGTAATAACACATTTCATGTTGCTTTAAACCTATGACGGTCCCTTTGAGCCGGCCGCTGTTGCCGAACGGTTCTAGGCCCTTCAGTCCGGAACCGCGCTGCTGCTACGGTCGCAGGTTCGAATCCTGCCTCAGACATGGATGTGTGCGATATCCTTAGGTTAGTTAGGTTTAAGTAGTTCTAAGTTCTAGGGGACTGATGACCTCAGCCAATTACCATACAAGTATCAAACTTGGCAGTATTAAGGTCAAGGCATGGGGAAGAGAAATAATGCAGAATCAATTCAATTGAAACACTTTGAATGTGCTGCTACAGTACATCGTACTGTAACATAGTGACACCATTACTGGTACAAAAGGAGCTCAATATGGCACCTATCAGTGTTCAGACGAGTGCAGGATTGCATTCTGTACAGCAGAACAAATCATGCTCGTAGGCATGCTGGTTACTCTCTTGATATGCTGCGCTTCGGATCAGCACATGTGTGAATGTTCCCCTGGTAAACCCTGTCCTTCAGGTAGCCCCACAAACGGAAACCACAGGTAGTGAGATAGGTGATCATGCCACCAAACATTTGGAAACGATCAGCTGATAATTCGATTGTTTCCAAATGTGCTTCAGAGAAGCTGGTGAACTTCAAGAGCGATGTGCAGTGGGGCCCATCTTGTATGAAAAGTGTCGAGTTCGATGTGACTCCCTCCTGTAGGGGGGGGGGGGGGGGGGGCGGGGGTATGACATGGTGGCGAAGCATATCGCAGTAACGCTGGACATTCACACTGCATGTCTTTGGTCCTTGAGTGCCAACCTGTTCTAAAAAGAATGGGCCAATGATCATAGTCACCGTAAGCCACACCACATGGTGACACATTCACCATACATAGAAACTTCTTGCACAGCGACTGGAGCTGAAGATCCCACACTCGGCAATTCTGTGTGTTCACCTCACCTGTCAGAGAAAAATGAGCTTCGTCTGTCCATTGGATGCTCCAGGGCCAGTCCTCATCAACTTAAATTCTTGCAAGAAAGTGGACAGCGAAGCCAACACATCGTTATGCATCCTGTGCTGCAAGCTTCTGTAAGATATGGATCTTGTACAGATACCATTTGAGAATGGTTCAAAGCAACTTCTGTACAGTGGACCACAGGATGTTCAAGTGCCGTGAAACAGCACGGGAATTACGCACAGTGTTGTCTGCCATAGCAACAGCGATTTCATCAACCACCTGTGGTGCAACCGGTCGTCATCCTCTTCCCTGAATGATGCGCAATTCTCCACATGATTCGAACTTCTTTAATATGTTCCACACACCAGGTGGAGAAAGAGGGCCCTTTTGTAATCCTTTCAGTCGGCGATATTTTCGAAGTACATTTGCAGCATTACTGTTGTTTTGACAACAGAGCTTCACCAATAATACCCTGCTCCTTTTGTCCAAGCTCATGCTGCACATCAACAGTTGCACTGTGACTGATCAGGTGTATGAGGTTATGAATCACGATGACTGACCATAGCACCTGGTGGCCATAGGTGGAACTGGACAGTGGTGCTGTGATGCATGGAAATCCTCCATCACATACTCTGGACATTAATGCTACCAAGTTTGGTACTCAAACAGTAATTACACTGAAGCACCAAAGAAGCGTATTCAAATACAGAGATAACTGAATCTGAACGTAGTGTTATAGTCGGCGAGCGAACGATGGGACACAACATCTCCAAGGTAGCGATGAAGTGGGGATTTTCCCATACGACCATGTCACAAGTGTACCGTGTATAACAGGAATCCGGCAGAACATCAAATCTCTGACATTGCTGTGGCTGAAAAAAGATCCTGCAAGAACGGGATGAACGACGACTAATGAGAAACGTTCCACGTCACAGAAGTGTAACCTTTCCGCAAGTTGTTGCAAATTTCAAATCTGGGCCATCAACAAGGGTCAGCGTGCGCACCATTCAACGAAACCTCATCCATATGGGCTTTCGGAGTCGAAGGTCAACTCGTGTATCTTTGATGACCGCATGACGCGAAGTTTTACGTCTCCCCTGTATCCATCAATACCGACGGTGGACTGTTGATGACTAGAAACACGTTGCCTGGTCGGACGAATCTCGTTTCAAACTTTATCGAGCGGATGGACGTGGACAGGTATGGGGACAACCTCATAAATGCATTGACTCTGCATGTCAGCTGGTGGAGGCTCTGTTATGGTGTGGGGCATGTACAGTTGGAGTGATATGGGGCCGATGATACGTCTAGATACGACTCTCACAGTCTGGTGACACGTATGTAAGCATCTTGTCTAGTCACCTGCAACTGTTCATGTTCATTGGGCATTCCGACGGCCTTGGGCAATTCCAGCAGGACAATGCGGTACCCTACACGTCCATAATTTCTACAGAGAGGCTCCAGCGACACTCTTCTGACTTGAAACGCTTCTGCTGGCCGCCAAACCCCCCAGACATGAACATTATTGAGCATATCTTGGATGACGTTCAGAAGAGATCTCCAGTCCCTCTTACTCTTACGGATTTATGGACAGCCCTACAGGATTCATGGTGTCAATTCCCTTCAGGGATACTTCAGACATTAGTCGAGTCCATGCCACGTCGTGTTGCGGCACTTCTGCATTCTTGAGGGGGCTCTACACGATATGAGGCACGTGTACTAGTTTCCCTGGGTCTACAGTGCAATTTCTGCGTTAAAATGTGTTAAAAAGGGAATGTTCAATTATAAACACCTGGTATATGTAAAATAGGGTATAATATCATGTTTAATATTACGTACAACAATATCCCCCCCATGAACCATGGACCTTGCCGTTGGTGGCGAGGCTTGCGTGCCTCAGCGATACAGATAGCCATACCGTAGGTGCAACCACAACGGAGGGGTATCTGTTGAGAGTCCAGACAAATATGGGGAGCAAAATAACTGATGATGGTCGACGTAGAGAGGATATAAAATGTAGACTGGCAATGGCAAGGAAAGCGTTTCCGAAGAAGATAAATTTCTTAACATCGAGTATAGATTTAAGTGTCAGGAAGTCTTTTCTGAAAGTATTTGTATGGAGTGTAGTCATGTATGAAAGTGAAACGTGGATGATAAACAGTTTAGACAAGAAGAGAATAGAAGCTTTTGAAATGTGGTGCTACAGAAGAATGCTGAAGATTAGATGGATAGATCGCATAACTAATGAGGAGGTATTGAATAGAATTGGGGAGAAGATGAGTTTGTGGCACAACTTGAGTAGAAGAAGGGATCGGTTGGTTGGGCATATTCTGAAGCATCAAGGGATCACCAATTTAGTATTGGAGGGCAGCGTGGAGGGTAAAAATCGTAGAGAGGAATACACGAAACGGATTCAGAAGGATGTAGGTTGCAGTAGGTACTGAGAGATGAAGAAGCTTGCGCAGATTAGAGTAGCATGGAGATCTGCATTAAACCAGTCTCTGGACTGAAGACCACAACAACAACAACAACAACAACAACAACAACAACATCTGTTTTTTTATAAATCCTGAGATAACATACTCCCATTATATTCCAAATCCATGCCTGGTTTCTGAGCTTCCTTCCATGCTGTTTTCAATGTACTCCTCTGTGCATAATTACTCATGTGCTTCTGTAACTCTTAGTCCATTCATATACGGTATATCTTTGAGTAATAGGAAAAGGATGTTAGCATCTTAAATATATAAACAAATTATTTATAAGGGCATACGTCCCTTCTTTCTCCTGTCAAATGGGATGGTGCTAACAGCCAGTACTACTCCGAAGAAAGAACTCACTTTGGTTTCATAGTTTATCTGTTGGCCAATGTTTGATGACTTCTATTTCAGGCTTTACAAATCAATTATCAGTAATTCAATGGTACATTATTAATATATCATTTCTTGCAGCTTTTCTTTACATTTGTCGTAACAAATCCAGATGTGAATGCAACGCTATGTCACACCAGTTACACATGAGTACTATATTGTACATTAATTTGATATCTTACGGTTTAAAGCTTACGCAGGCACTGAAGCCTGGTAATCTGCGTGTCTTACTCGTTCAAGTCACAATCCTGTAAACTCTTAATTTCTTTTTCTATAGCCTTGTTTATCATTTATTTGAAAGGTGTAGGATAGTTAACAGAAATTATAGTTTTAATGAAGACAGCACAAGGGAAAGGGTACATTTATGCTGCAGCCTCACTGTTGAGACATCGCTACTAGCCGGTAGTGTGATACATTTATGCTGCTCGTCGAGAGTAATTACCGTGCTGCTGTTTATATAGCTAGCAGAGTCAAATCTGGTGATGCTGCAGTGACTTTGAAGTAGCCAATCATGGCTCAAGTTTCAGGACATATGCCGATGGTTGCAGTGAGAAACACAAACCAGTTTGATATCACTGCTTGGCGAGGATCGTAGCGAGAGGTGGTGGTGCAGGTTAAATGGACTGTTAAGATGTTGGGGGTTAGATTAATCACTGGCAGGCAATTCCGGCATGCAGCAAAAGCCAGCATCAACGCACCCTAAGAGACTCCTATATGGAAATTTAGTTGTGAAACAGTGTGGCAGACTACTAAGTGCCTAGTGGGGATCAGTCTGCTTAGTCCACCCAGAATGTGAACTTACACTATGTGATCAAAAGTATCTGGATACCTGACTTCCAAGTTCGTTGCGCCCTCCATCAGTAATGCAGGAATTCAATATGGTGTTGGACTACCCTTAGCCTTGATGACAGTTTCCACTATTGCAGGCATTCGTTCAACCAGGTCCTGGAAGGTTTTTTGGGGAATGGCAGCCCATTCTTCAAGGAGTGCTGCACAGAGGAGAGGTATCAACGTTGGTAGGTGAGGCCTGGCACCAAGACGGCGTTTGAAAACATCCCAAAGGTCTTCTATAGGATTCGGGTCAGGACACTGTGCAGGACAGTCCATCACACGGATGTTATTGTCGTGTAACCACTCCGCCACAGACCGTGCATTGTAAACAGGTGACTGATCGTGTTGAAAGATGCGATCGCCATCCCCGAAATGCTCTTCAACAGTGGGAAGCTAGAAGGTGCTTAAAACATCTATTTAGGCCAGTGCTGTGATAGTGCCACGCAAAACAACAAGGGGTGCAAGCCCCCTCCATGAAAAACACGACCACACCAGTACACCACCGCCTCCGAATTTTACTGTTGGCACTACACACTCTGGCAGATGACGTTCACAGGGCATTCGCCATACCCACACCCTGCCATCAGATCGCCACACTGTGTACCATGATCCGTCATTCCACACTACATTTTTCCGCTGTTCAATCGTCCAATGTTTACGCTACTTGCAACAAACGAGGTGTCGTTTGGCATTTAACAGCGTGATGTGGCTTATGAGCAGCCACTCGACCATGAAATCCAAGTTTTATAACCTCCCGCCTAACTGTCATAGTACCTGCAGTGGATCCTGATGCAGTTTGGAATTTCTGTGTGATGGTCTGGATATATGTCTGCCTATTACACATTACGAACCTCTTCAACTGTCGGCGATCTCTTGTCAGTCAACAGACAAGGTCGGCCTCTACACTTTTGTGCTGTATGTGTCCCTTCACGCTTCCACTTCACTATCACATCGGAAACAGCGGACCTCGGGATGCTTAGGAGTGTGGAGATTTCATGAACAGATGTATGACACAAGTGACACCCACTCACCTGACAACGTTTGAACTTCATGTGTTCCGCAGAGTGCCTTATTCTGCTCTCACTTTACGTCTAATGACTACTGAGGTAGCTAATATGGAGTACCAGGCAGTAGTTGGCAGCACAATGCACCTAATATGAAAAACGTATGTTTTTGGGGTGTCCAGATAATTTTGATCGCATGGTGTATTTGACCCCCCCATGAACGATGGACCTTGCAGTTGGTGGGGAGGCTTGCGTGTCTCAGCGATACAGATAGCCGTACCGTAGGTGCAACCACAATGGAGGGGTGTCTGTTGAGAGGCCAGACAAATGCGTGGTTCCTGAAGAGGGACAGCAGCCTTTTCAGTAGTTGCAGGGGCAAGAGTCTGGATGATTGACTGATCTGGCCTTGTAACACTAACCAAAACGGCCTTGCTGTGCTGGTACTGCGAACGGTTGAAAGCAAGGGGAAACTACAGCCGTAATTTTTCCCCGAGGGCATGCAGCTTTACTGTATGGTTAATGATGATGGCGTCCTCTTGGGTAAATATTCTGGAGGTAAAATAGTCCCCCATTCGGATCTCCGGGCGGGGACTACTCAAGAGGACGTCATTATCAGGAGAAAGAAAACTGGTGTTCTACGGATCGGAGCGTCGAATGTCAGATCCCTTAATCGGGCAGGTAGGTTAGAAAATTTAAAAAGGGAAATGGATAGGTTAAAGATAGATATAGTGGGAATTAGTGAAGTTTGGTGGCAGGAGGAACAAGACTTTTGGTCAGGCGAATACAGGATTATAAATACAAAGTCAAATAGGGGTAATGCAGAAGTAGGTTTAATAATGAATTAAAAAAATAGGAATGCGGGAAAGCTACTACAAACAGCATAGTGAACGCATTATTGTGGCCAAGATAGACACGAAGCCCACGCCTACTACAGCAAAGGACTTGGAAGAGCAGTTAAACGGAATGGATAGTGTCTTGAAGGGAGGATATTAGATGAACATCAACAAAAGCAAAACGAGGATAATGGAATGTAGTCGAATTAAGTCAGGTGATGTTGAGGGTATTAGATTAGGAAATGAGACACTTAATGTAGTAAAGGAGGTTTGCTATTTGGGGAGCAAAATAGCTGATAATGGTCGAAGTAGAGAGGATATAAAATGTAGACTGGCAATGGCAAGGAAAGCGTTTCTGAAGAAGAGAAATTTGTTAACATCGAGTACAGATTTAAGTGTCAGGAAGTCGTTTCTGAAAGTATTTGTATGGGGTGTAGCCATGTATGGAAGTGAAACATGGACGATAAATAGTTTAGACAAGAGGAGAATAGAAGCTTTTGAAATGTGGTGCTACAGAAGAATGCTGAAGATTAGATGGGTAGATCACATAACTAATGAGGAGGTATTCAATAGAATTGGGGAGAAGAGGAGCTTGTGGCACAACTTGACTGGAAGAAGGGATCGGTTGGTAGGACATGTTCTGAGGCATCAAGGGACCACCAATTTAGTATTGGAGGGCAGCGTAAAAATCGTAGAGGGAGACCAAGAGATGAATACACTAAGCAGATTCAGAAGGATGTAGGCTGCAGCAGGTACTGGGAGATGAAGAAGCTTGCACAGGGTAGAGTAGCATGGAGAGCTGCATCAAATCAGTCTCAGGACTGAAAACAACAACAACAACAACAACAACAGTCTTCACTTAAAACTTCCGGGCTGATAGCCGTGGTCGAAGTATAAAACTGTCTCCTGACGTTTCATCTCCGACTGCGGGAGACATCCTCAGAGACGAAACGTCAGGAGACAGTTTTATACTTCGACCACGGCCTATCAGCCCGGTAGTTTTAAGTGAAGACAATACCAGCCGTGAAAGTTTACATTGTATGATCAAACAACAACAGTGTATTTGAGGATGTTGACGCTTAACTAGTATTCTTCTGTACCAGTGTGGTATCAAAAATGTACCCTAGGATTCATTTCTGGATTACATCAATCGGCCTGCCCATCTCAGTTTTTTTAATACACACATCAAAAAAAGTTTTACATATCCCCGGTACCCAGAACTCCTGAAGATAGAGGTTGATTGTGGATATTGTATCACAGACACAGTCCCTTTGGCTGTTCAGAGATGACACTCAACCCACCCAAAGATGAACACAACCATGCGTGAGCAGTGCCTATTAGACGGAGGGGGTCCGACAGCCAATCAGTTCCAGTCATTCCATCAGGAAGGAGGTACACGGCTTGTGTTGTCTGCAGTTCAACCATGCCTAGATTGTCAATACCGCAGTTCAATCACGTCCGCATTGTTACTTCGTGCCAGGAAGAGCTCTCAACAAGGGAAGTGACCAGGAGTCTATAAGTGAACCAAAGTGATGTTGTTTGGGCATGGAGGAGATACAGAGAGATAGGAACTGTCAGTGACATGATTCGCTCAGGCCGCCCAAGGGCTGCTACTGCAGTGGATGACAGCTACCTACGGATTATGGCTTGGAGGAACCCTGACAACAACGCCACCATGTTGAATAATGCTTTTCGCGCAGCCACAGGACGTCATGTTAGGACTCAAACTTCGTGCAATAGGCTGCATGATGTGCAACTTCACTCCCGACGTCCACGGCGAGGTCCATCTTTGCAACCACAACACCATGCAGCACAGTACAGATGGGCCCGCAACATTCCGAATGGACCACTCAGCATTGGCATCATGTTCTCTTCTCCGATGATTGTCACGTATGCCTTCAACAAGACACTCGTTGGAGACATGTTTTGTGGCAACCCGGTCAGGCAGAAGGCCTTAAACACATTATCCAGCGAGTGCAGCAAGGTGGAGGTTTCCTGCTGTTTTGTGGTGGCATTATGTGGGGCCGACGTACGCCGCTGGTGGTCATGGAAGGCGCTATAACGGTTGTACGATACGTGAATGCCATGATCTGATCGATAGTGCAACCATATTGGCAGCATATTGGCGTGGCATTCGCCTTCATGGACGACAATTCGCGCCCCCATGGTGTACATCTTGTGAATTACTTCTTTAAGCCTAACAACATCTCACAACTAGAGTGGCCATCATGTTCTCCAGACATGAACCCTATCGAACATGCCTGGGGTAGATTGAAAACTGCTGTTTATGGACGACGTGACCCACCAACCTTTCTGAGGGATCTACGCCGAATCCCCATTGAGGAGTGGGACAATCTGGATCAACAGTGTATTGATGAACTTGTAGACAGTATGCCACGACGAATACAGGTCTGTATCAATGCAAGAGGACTTGCTGCTGGGTATTAGAGGTACAGATGTGTACAGCAATCGGGACCACCACCTCTGAAGGTCTCACTGTATGATGGTACAACATGCAATGTGTGGTTTTCATGAGCAATAAAAAGGGCGGAAATGATATTTTTGTTGGTCTCTATTCCAATTTTCTGTACACAGTCTGGAACTCTCGGAACCGAGGTGATGCAAAACTTTCTCTGATGTATGTGTATGCATGAGGTCATTTGCATTCATCTTCAAACTTACCATGTTGTTTTCTTTTAAAATCCCCAAATACTTCAAATCTGTAAAGAACGTAGCGTAGAATTCCAAGGTAAATTTATAATTAATTCTGTTTCTGTTATTTTTGTACATAATCACTTTTACAAACGTTAACATTAAATCACAGGTACTAAATCTTCCGAAAACGTAAGATAGGTAATGTAAATTAATACCAAAAGTACTCAGCATGTCATCTAAATTAACACTAGACGATAGTAGATAAATTAAACCTACACAACTATCACAAAATTGTTGACTACAATCTGTCAGATAAATGTTCCACCAGTTAAACTGTAGTTGTTCATGAAACCAGATAATATTTCCCAAGTAGACTTATTAGCAATAACGTCTGTCAAAGGAGGTGCATTAATAGTAAATTAATCATCCTGTTGCGGATTTAATTCGGATAAATGCTGGCAAAGATGACAAAGCAGAATACAAAACATCTACCTGTATCTTGGATTGGACTATCTAGACTGACACACATCAGAATTTAGTCTCTTTCGTTTAGTGTCTTTGTCCCGCAGGGTCAGCACTCAGCACGGTTGTTAGCGGATTTGGCATGGTTATTTTCAAATGGTGGCTGGAAGCTCTGCTGTAGCCACCCACACACGTCCTGGGGCGGAATATGTGTACCTGCGACTGTCTGCATGTAGTTTTATTCATGTGGAAGTGACCAAAAGTTCTCTAAATCTGAGGCAGAACTGCGGTCCTAGCACGGTATTCACCTGGTGGGATGTGGGCAACCGCAATAAAACAACATCCAGTCTGGCCTGCACAGACTCTCATCGTCAATCTGCCGGGAGGATTCGATCTGGGGCTGGCACACCTCCCTATCCTGGAATTGGCGCTTTAACATGCACGGCTATCCAGGCGGGTTCGTGTCTGTAGTTGTTTTTAACTTAATAGTCACGTCTACAAATTCCATAGTTAATAGGCTTGGGACAGACTCAAACTGTTCAGCTACAAGTATAGCAGCGTCTAATTTCCATTTCATCTGTATCCCCACAAGAAAGAGGTGTACATTTTGCCAAACTTTTTTTTTTCTTTTTTTTCGATTAACTTGCTAACACACTCCTCCAAACAAGCAAAAACAGAGCCTTGAATGGCAGCGACATCAGAATTATTGCTTTGTTTCAACAATTTTAATCTTAATTGTGCGTTTCAGATTTGTTTGAGTCCTGTTTTAAACTCATGTGCAGTTACTTCTTTTAACTGTGTTAAGTCCTCATTACACCTTTAAATTGCTCATTCACTTCACTGCAGACAAAATCACACTGTTAAATTACCTCAGAATTTCACTCCTTTGTTAAAGTGGAAAATGTTGTTTGTAATTGAGATATTTTATCATTAACGTCGTTTTTCCTTATGCAACTCTTGAGTTATTAAGAGGACATTGTATGTCCTATGTCGCCAATGTTAAATTATCGAATTTTGTGACCCACTATCTTGGAAACTTTTTAAGAGACCAGCTTACAATTTTCCATAATTATTGAATGCACCTTTCTAGATACACTGAACTAGAAGTATTACTAAAATTGTATCGTGGAGCATGTTATCCTTTTTTTTAAACACTCAATTTTTTGACAGAATTTTGTAAATAAATCAACATAAAAACAAAACAACTCAGGATATTTTAATTATTCTAGTTCTACATGTGTTGAATCTCAGATTTACCATGCTGTGAAAATTTCATGTCTCTACCATCAGTACTTTTTTAGAAAATGGGTCAATTACAAAAAATGTAGTTCAGAGATATTGAGGTTTAAAACTTTTTTATTGCAAATTCTTAGACAGACTTACATTTCTGCATCTTTTATGCACTAGAATTGCCCTGGCCCATAGTCTGTGTCTTCTTCAGTGTCACCACAGCCCAGAGCTTGCCGCTTTCTTTTCTTTCTTGCTTCGTTTGTCATTTGCTCAGAGGTAACTTTGCTTCACACACACGAAGCTCATCCAGTTCCCGCGGTCCTGCAGCTGTGCTCTGTCCAACTCTTACCTCTAACTTCTCCAGAACCTTAAGCCTTTCATAGTTCCCACAGTTAAAAGTTATTACAGCATCAACCACTACTAACTTTAGTCATAAGGCCAACAAATACATTTTTAGGTACACAACACCACACATCATTGAAGGACTCATTCACATTCTGGGTCTTCCCATGTAAACACTTCTTTAGTATTTCAGGATTTGCCAATCTCTGTAAATAGGTTCGATTGCCTACCTTACTGCCAAAGGAAGAGAATGTTTGTGTGTAAATTCATGCAGGGTGCCAGAAAATTCAGTTTGCCTATATTTACACCAAGTTTTTAATGGAGGTGGACACAAAGCATGACATGGCTTTTCATTGGTTGATATTCGATGAAATTAGTACTTCAGAAGAAAATGTAGGTCTCACATATCTGTTACCCGCAAATTTGCATTTCTTGAAGTTACTTTTACGCTTAGTCATTTTACTTACGTATAAAAAGAAATAGAAGTTAGCTTACTACAAAAATAGCCGATAATCACACTAATTTCCAAGAAATCTGGTATCAGAAACAAAGGACTGATTTGTTTATTCATAATGCCAACTTCTGAGATGTAGTAGTAGTCACTAAACAGAGCAATTCACAGCCTTCTATAGACTGTGGGGTTCCCAAAATATGACTGCTCAACTGTGGCAGTAAATGCGTAGCGGCGAAATTTGATAGTCACATGCCAATATTCAAAATATTATTTGAAGGTCTCACAATTGTCTGATTTTTATGTATTACATACCAAAATGTTCAGGAAAGTCCCAAGTACATTAAGGAGTCAAAAACAGAAAATGTCTAATTTCAACAAATTTCACATACAATGTCCCCTAGTTATTACATGTATAATCTATCATATCTGCATGTTCATCCCTATCAGCTTTTATAGTAGCATTATTATTGAAACTCTTCAGGCTTTACCGGTGATCTAATGACATCTTGGGTTGTCGGGTGTTCTGCCGGATATCAGCGTCGCACTTGCACGATATTTCGGTCACGTAGCTCGTAACCTTCATCAGGTGCGACCATCAGGTCGCTGATATCCGGCAGAACACCCGACAACCCAAGATATCAGCATTATTATTGTCTAATTAGCATGTAGCTTCTTATTTCAAATTTGCATTTGCTTCTGCAGTAGCCTTTGTATTGGCGCTAAAATATGCACTAAAATCTTTCAACCACTCTTGTGCATTCATGTCCATGGCTCTCACCACGACGGGCACACAATGACTATAAGCATACATTTATAGTTTACTTAGGTTCCTGCTATGACAGAGCCAGCCTGCACTACACCCCCAAATTTGGTTGTCAAATCACTTATAGTTTACCCCAAAAGACAAACACACCACTACAACCAACCACAAAGATCCTTCAGTGAGGGCTGAGTACAGCTCACTGAATTTCTTGCAGCACTCGCCAGGTTGTGATGCCACTGGAGAGCTAGACCGATATGACGTACTGCGTGAATGGAGGCGGCGACATGACAGAAGCTGATGCTGTCGGTTGACGAACCACAGATGTGATCTTGTGATGGTTGCTGTGGAGTTGTCATGGGACTTATGACACAAGTGAAACCCTCGAGAGTTGCAGTGAACAATCATACACCACACTGCGGTGTTAACATGGGATTCTTTGAAATAACATGTTCCACTTTTATCCTCTTAGGCTGAAGAAAAATGTTTGTGAGAAAGGAAAACGTAGTTCAGGTAGCTATTAGTTGGGGAATGTACAATTGAGCACACTCTCGTTTTATGTATGTGCAGTAGAAGTGTAAGTCATGTCAGCTCCAGGCAAGGCGTGACTGCGAGGAAAGCTTGGTTCACACACACAACAAAAGTGTTGCCAAAGCTAGTGGCCTACTGCAGTTGCACTTGTGAACTCCCAGTTTTTAGTGGCACAGCTTGGGAGATGTGACATTTGCCATACCACAAAATTTTCAACTTGGTTGTGAGACCAAGCATTGTATGAATTAAGGATTATATGCAGGAAATAGCTCCGTAGTGTAATGTGGCAGCTGTCAAACTAAAAATTAGTTATTCGAATACAAGAACATTCTAAAATCTTCACATGCCAGCTATTGGGTAGTTTGCCACTACAGACAGCATTTTTGGCTCTGAGTGTTATTTCTTTTATAACTTTGTTTGTGGCCCCTGATTTTTCCTGTGCGACACCCTTTTTAGATCCAAGATTAGGGATTTGGCTTCCTTGTGTTTAACTCTTGTCATAGCTCTAATGCCATAACCAGCACTATAACATTCATACCCGCCCCTATGATTTCAACTTAAGTCATACTGAAAGCTGGGCAACTACATAGAATTTGTGGCACCCTGTGTGAATGGTAGCTCAGGATGCCAGTACAGAAAGTCACAGGCTATGGCGCCACATTAGTTGTGTGTGTTAACTCCGCTTAAATCGCTCCACCTGTTGTGGTGGAGCGCTTTGTCTACAGGTGTTGCGGCCTGCAAGTGCGCGCAAGAATTTAAACTATGACAAACACCAAAAAATCAATATAAAATCCGTCATTCGTTCAGCTGATAATATCAAAGCTAGACGTATAACGCTACAGCCTCTCCCAAGATTATTATGAAGTATCTGATACCACCACTTTTATATATATGCATCCTTGAATTTATTGTACGATTCAGTGCTCCCTAAGAACTATTGTGTGTATCTGTATAGGTATCATTCAGTTCAATTTGCCAAAAAACCTATTACTCTTGGGAAACACATGAAGAATATTCTGGACAGACGTACATTATTGTGATTCCAGAATGAGATTTTTACTCTGCAGCAGAGTGTGCACCGATATGAAACTTCCTGCCAGTTTAAGGTAGGAGACTGAGGTACTGGCAGAACTAAAGCTGTGAGGACGGGGCGTGAGTCGTGCTTGGGTAGCTCAGATGGTAGAGCACTTGCCCGCGAAAGGCAAAGGTCCCGAGTTCGAGTTTCAGTCCAGCACACAGTTTTAATCTGCCAGGAAGTTTCATTATCGTGATTGTCAATAGATTGTTGTCATTAACAAAATTGTGTACATATGCCAAATTATATATTGAATTGAGAAATTTAAGTAATAAATGTTTAGCAACAAATATTAAGAGAGTGTGGAAATGTTGGCATAAGTAACTAACGACTCTAATTACCATAATTGCAATTGGCACATTAGTTAACACAAAAAATGTTATTCCGATTCAAATCAAAATAACAAGTATCATCCAGTAATGCAAATTAATTCGTTATTCATTTTTACATAATTCGTTGTAATTAATAGTGCTTGTAAATTATGCTGATAATTACCTCTTGTTAGTTACACTGCCCAAATTTACAAAACTCCGGCATATAAGACAAGTGTGTACTTAATTTATGTAATCTGGCGAAGCACGATGTGTATACTTCGAACTAAATTCGTACAATCACTAATTACGAAATTGAAGTAAAATCAAAATAATTGTTGAAATCAGATTGTAAATTAATTTTCACACAAAAGACCACATATGAAAAAAAAATATGTTATTCTACATTGTATGTTATAATCTGTACAAATGCAACAGCAGTTAGTTTTGATGAAATTGTTTTTAATTGTTAGTTACGTTTTGTAATAAATTAACAATGTAGCAATTGTTAAAAATTGTATTTAAAGCGACACAGCGAGGCTGTAGGGAGGTCAGTCACTCAGTGTGTTTTGTTTATCTCAGGGGCCTGTGCACTTAAATTGTTAACTAATGTCAATAAATAATTTTGTGAAGCTTGAAACTTTGGTGATGTTCTTTTCGATCATCAATGAACCAGGCAAATGCAAAGTTAAGTAACATTCAAAAATAAAATTGTTACAACGTGTGAATATTGTAATAGTCTGTCATGAGCTAAGAGATTTGTTTAGCCATCATTACAATTGAAGCTGTATATGAAGAACAGTGTGCAATAAATAAAGAAGACTTGTTTACACCATTTAGTAGCTTGAACAGATAGGAGCTCTCTTCGGGCACCAGCACATCGCAAACAAGGTGCGAGTCCAACAGACCGGTCACTTGGCACTGCATACCAGGACGACGAAAGGAATGAACTTTGAGAATGGTGACCGCAAAGTATTTTCAAGGTAAAGTTGACACATGCATCAGGGTGACATATCATACATGGAGTTACAAATTCACCACGTAACACGTCATTTTGACTTAGTCCTGCAACAGGACAGCTGTGTTACATTCCAGCGTGGACTAATTAATTTCGACTGATTTATCGATTGTTCATCGACTATTTGAATCTTCTCACAATCCTAAAGATGCAGTGTTGTAAATTGCTTTGGACTAATGCGGGATAGTGGATGTCATCCTTCGTTGCTGCAGACAATCGTACGATTTACTCAGAATTCCTCCCGACGAAATTTATTAATTTCTTCTTCTGATCGAATTCTTACAGCTTTCCAGCACAGAAATGTTCTCGCAAAGATAAGGTGCTATTCCGTATATTACGTGGTGTGACATATTCGCCGATAAACTTATGTTTGCCGTTAATTAATAATTCTGACCTCATGTTGGAACCGATGTCTGAATAACTACGCATGACTTAAGAACTGAGAAGTCAGAATAACCACTTATGTCTTCGTTAATGTAGATTTTGTCTCCTTTTGTGATTTCTTCTGTGCTGGAAGCTGAAAAGGTCTCTTACAAATCTCAACTTTCAAAAAAATGATGCAGAGGCCTTCGTTAATATAAATATATTGATTTATTCGGTACAATAGTCGAATACCTCATGCAATATTTTATGACAATAGCGTGTGCTCAATACAACTTCATTTGATAGCAACTGATTCTTATTTGCTCTTGAATGACAGCTACCAGAAAATCCTCTAACTCTCCAGATATCCGTGATGTCACCTCGATTGTCACTGACATCCTCCTTCCATGGAAAAGGCCATATCTCCGAGTCAGGTGGTGCTAAGTGTGATAAACTAGCTATTGTCGTCCTGGTTGGCAGATATGTAGCACCATTCCACACCGGATTACATGCAAAAACAAATTTACAAAAATACCTTTCATGGTGGCAATCAACATTCGTTCGTTTGGTAGACGTTGTGCAACACATCACTTCACCAAAATGATATTTTATACTTCACGGCATGTAAGTGTAATTAGCCCCATATCCCTGAATAGGCTTCTCCAAGTTATGCCATGGACCTAACACAACATTCTTGTTGCTCGCTTTTGTAAAACAAATACCTTTCATCTTAGGTGCACCGTTCCACAAGATTATGCAATAGGACAGTATAGTGTAAACGTATGTAAAGTATGCTATCAAATTTGTCTGTAAGATCAGCAAAAAGAGAGAGATAGCTAAATCTAAAGCAACTAGAACTGAGCTTCTGGTTAACTTATCCACTTCTCATGCGACTTTATTATCCATCTGGATGTCAAGGAACTTCACACACAGAGTCTCATCCAGTGTATGCACATTGGTCTCTATTTCTGGTACCTGTAAGCTGTTTGCATGGTAAACCATGATAAATTACTACAAAAGCGCTGCTCCTGCTGGTATGGTGGGATGTGTGTGTGTGCAGTTGCTAGAACGTGCTTGTATAAGTGTTTGATGAGTGGTTTTGAGAATTCGTATCAGCTGGCCAATAATTACAATAAAATGTTTTATTTACATAAGGGAAAATTAATAGATTTTTATGTTACAGGGAAATTAAAAATATAATTGTTATCACCTTGTAACTTTAGAATAAAATTGTGGGCGAATGTATGCATACTTTTGCTGGACGCATTTGTGTCTGACCGGGAATGCAATATCATATTTATCTGTGATCTTGTGGAAGTATTCAGAGAAAGTAATACTTTAACACGATTGAATGGAAATATGTCAACTTACTGAATTGCCTCTCCCCAGAGATTTGCAATGATTTTAAGCACATATGTGCCTGAACTAAGTTGTTTTAGAAGTCCCAAAATGGGCTTCTTAGTGTAAAGTCTCATAAATACGGACACCTAACATCTCTAAAGTTCCCACCGTATTTATTATTTCCTCACCATGTGTCACAAATTCATCATTGACGTAGTACTTCTAGATGTGCAGAAGTGAATATGCTGTGTCTTTTTAAAACTGAAAAATATTTTCAAACAATGGTGTGAATTTATTATGAAACATTAAATTTTATCTCAGCATCTGGTTAGTCATAAATTTCATCCCAGGACATCTCTTATAAGCTACTTTTAAAAATATTTGTTCTATAGTCATTAATTGTTCTGATTTCCACTGTAAGGCACTATCTTAGAATATCGTAACTGTGCATTGTGATCAGAGATTATTTGTTAGTGGTTATAATGTTGATTTATAGCTTTGAGCTTCATCAAACAAAACATTATCAATTCATGTCCTACAGCCTTTATCCACCAGTGGTGGAAAGTTAATTACTGACATTATATTGTAGCATCCAAGCAAGATTCCCAGATCCTTTTTTCCATAAGAATGCTTTACAAAAATCATCACCGACTACTAGCTATTTGCTGCTGTCTGATAGATAGCACAGTACGGAATCCAAATTCCTCATAAACATTTCAAAATTTACTCATGCAGATCTACACTCATGCTCATAAATTAGGGATAACTGCTGAATGTGGTGCCACACAATGTGGCACTACACGACACAGATATGTAAGTCCACAGTATTGGTGATAAGTTGAGAAAACCGTCCCAAAACACGTGCTAAAAAACGCCACTGTTTCCTGCGCATGTACCCACATCGATATGGGATATGATCACCACGCACAGTCCGCACAACTGGTTGGCATATTCTAGATCAGATGGATGAGCAGCCGCTGGGATATAGCCTCCCATTCTCGCACCAGTTCCTGTCGGAGCTCCTGAAGTGACGTTAGGGGTTTGAAGACATGCAGCGATACGTTGACAGAGAGCATACCAGATGTGCTCTATGGGGTTTAGGTCTGGAGAACAGGCAGGCCACTCCATTCACCTGATATCTTCTGTTTCGAGGTACTCCCCCATCATGGCAGCTCGGTGGGGGGCGTGCATTATCATCCATCAGGAGGAAGGTGGGACCCACTGCATCCCTGAAAAGTCGGACATACTGGTGCAAACTGAAGTCCTGATACACCTGACCTGTTACAGTTCCTCTGTCAAAGTCATGCAGGGGCGAGCATGCACCAATCATAATCCCACCCCACACCATCAAACCACGACCTCCATACAGGTCCCTTTCAAGGACATTAAGGGGTAGGTATCTGGTTCCTGGTTCACACCAGATGAAAATCCGTTGAGAATCACTGTTCAGGCTATACCTGGACTCGTCCATGAACGTAACATGGGACCACTGTTCCAATGACCATGTACTGTGTTCTTGACACCAGGCTTTACGGGTTCTCCTGTGACCAGGGGTCAGTGGAATGCACCTTGCATGTCTCCAGGTGAATAAACCATGTCTGTTCAGTCATCTGTAGACTGTGTGTCTGAAGATAACTGTTCCCATGGCTGCAGTAAGATCCCGAGCAAGACTATCTGCAATACTCCGTGGCCGTCTGCGGGCACTGATGGTGAGATATCGGTCTTCTTGTGGTGTTGTACACTGTGGACGTCCCGTACTGTAATGCCTGGACATGTTTCCTGTCTGCTGCTGGAATCGTTGCCATAATCTTGAGATCACACTTTGTGGCACACGGAGGGCCCATGCTACGACCAGTCACCCTAGTATTCTACCCCTCATAACGTCATAAATATGTGTTCTTTGAGCTATTTTCAACACACAATCACCATTAGCATGTCTCGAAATGTCTGCACACTTACTCGCTGCACAGTACTCTGACATGCACCAACACACCTCTGCGTATGTGGACTGCTGCCAGCACCACCATGTGACAACCACAGGTCAAATGCACTGCATGGTCAAACCCCGAGGTGATTTAACCCCGCAAACCGCCCACCAGAGTGTTGTTTCACCATGTATCAGCATTATCCTTAACTTATGAGCATGAGTGTATATGTTTACAATTAAAAGTGAATTATGTTTCAGTATTAATTCACAAGTATACAGTTCTATGTGCTGATCATTGCAAAATCTACTTCTCTCACTGTTTTTGAACTTAACGTTCTGCTTTAATGTACGTAACAACTCATTTTCCCATATTAGTTCTACATGAGTAGGATGCTAGAGTGTAATCTTTTATGTTTATCTTTTCAAACCCTGTAATTATGTGGTGCTCACATAGGCACAGAATGTCTATCTTTTCAGAACTCTCTACATTTTCCTAACAGACAAGAAGCTCTTCTACCTTATAACTCAAGCCTCTAATATTCCGGTGAAATAAGATAACCTTCCATTTCTGGGAGTTTTTAAGCACTTTGTGGGGCTCTCCTGTTAATTTAACTTCTTTCATAACAGCAGGGTGCCTGAACCCTGATTCTAACCTAAAAAAGGTACCTCTCTGACACCAGTAACCACAGGGATCTTGGCTCAGGTGATGGTGGGTCCCATAAAACTTTCAGTAACTGTAATATATACAGTGCTACACTTCCTGGACAATTTTACATGACAAAATTTGAGACAAACTACATAACATATGTGTAAAAAGTTCATTTCATGTCAGTTGCAAATGTTTTTGTTCCCTATTATCACCTTCGCAATGTGTGTGAAATAAATCAGAAATAAAATAAAATAAAATTTAAAATGGAACTGGTAATGTGATGGTCGTTGATGGTCGTCCTCTTTACACTTATATATTTTAAGCTATAATGATAAAACATGAAAACAACCATGATAACTTTGGTATTGAATTTGTACACAAGATGCCGACCTAGAAGCTAAACTGTCTGCGGCCACCGATGAAATTGAGCAGTATCAGCGAAGGAACAGCTTGCGCTTGTTTGGGGTAGCTGAAAACGATCGTGAAAACACCGACGACCTAGCCATTAGCCTCGTGCGTTAGAAACTTGGCGTGCAGGTCGACATGGCCGATATTGACAGAAGCCACCATGTTGGGCGCAGGATACCACATGCCATGAAACCCAGGCCCATAATAATGAAATTTGTGTCATACTGGAAAAGAGCTGAAGTATTTGCTCAGAAAAGAAAACTCACCAAGAGTGGGGTTACCCTGAGGGAAGATCTGACGCACGAAAGACTAAAAGTTTTGAACGCTGCGATCACACAGTTCGGCCTTCAAAATGTATGGACCCAGGATGGCAGGATCGTAGTCAAGACGGAAGGAGGGAGGAACACGGTGACGAACATGTTCGAACTGAAAGACTTGTACTCTGTCTAATATAAGTTAATTTTTATTCTTTCTTTTCATTTTTTAACGTAAATATTGCTTCGTTATTTCTCTAAGTACCATAAGTACTCTATTTAAAATCAGTCAATTGTTTCACATAAATATTGCTTCTTTATTTGTCTATCATAAGTGCTGATGTGTATTCATATTGTCAATCAAACGGGAATTAACATTCTCCACTAACAGGAATCTCCTTAAAACTGCCTTTCTATATCTGTTATTTTCATCCTCGTCACTACCACTACTACTACTATTATCTTTTTCGTAACCACTACTGCCACTTTCCATATTTCTTTTCGCTCCCTTCTCCGATACCTCCAGCCTGTTTTTCACCTTTATCCCACAGACGCTTGAGTCAGTA
The DNA here is from genome assembly GCF_023898315.1 of Schistocerca nitens. Classification (NCBI taxonomy): domain Eukaryota; kingdom Metazoa; phylum Arthropoda; class Insecta; order Orthoptera; family Acrididae; genus Schistocerca; species Schistocerca nitens. The sequence goes on along the minus strand of NC_064623.1, from coordinate 54,013,487 downwards.
TCGACCTTTGGCACACCTGCACATATGTCTTCCCCCATGAATTCCAGCTTTTGTCCCTCTTCCGGCCAGCAGGTAAACGGAGCGCGCTCGGTCCTACAGGCGGCCACAATGGAACGGACCGGTTCCGGCGGCGGGCTCTTTGTGGCCCACGCGAACGCGCAGTCGCTAACGCCTCACTTCGACGAGTTCTGTGACCCGTTCTGCCAGTTGCTGTTCCATATTATCCTCGTCTCTGAAACTTGGTTGAAGCCAAACATTTCCTCCGACGCTATCCAAATCACTGGTTACTCTCTCCTAAGGGCAGATCTTGAAACATGACGCGGGGGTGGTGTGGGTGCCTATGTTCGCTCTGATCTGAAACCTACTATACTATGCACATCGGATGCAAAGGGCGAAGGAGAAGCAGAGTTCTTGTTTTTCGAAATAAGTACATCAAATCAGAAACTGATAATTGGAGTAATCTATAAACCTCCAAACGTCGGTGCTATGTCCTCCTTTCAGTCTGCCCTGTCCTTGCTCGTGACACAGTATGAACACACAATCATTATGGGCGACACAAACATCGACTTACAGTTAAAATCTCCCTCTGCAGAAAAACTACGGAGACTGTTCCACTCCAATGATATACCGCTGGACCCAACTCATCACACGCCACAAAGCCATACACTCATAGATATAATAGCAACAAAACGACCAGATAAAATAATTCGTGCCAATCAGACATCCGCTCCGGGACTCTTTACTCATGACGTGATATTCTTAAATTACTCAGTGCATACTGCCAAAGAAAAATCTCACCTGGTAACCTACAGAAACCTAAAAAATGTTAACCATGACGCTCTTCAAAAGGATTGCTCAGACATCCCTTGGCATGATATAAGCAATGAATCGACTTTAGGCAGAAACATTTGGGAATTATGTCGCAAAATTATTGCACTGTATGACAAATATGCTCCTCAATGCACTGTCAAGGTAAAGAGAGCTCTAGCTCCGTGGCTCACCACTGCATTACGCCAGTTCATGAATAAACGTGATGCTGCACATAGGGCCTTCAATCGTAACCCAACTCCCAAGGCGTACGAAGCTTATAGGAAACTCCGAAACAGAATCAAGCAAAGTGTGAGGAATGCCAAAATCAGACATGCCCGCTCTGTCGCATGCGGCATATCGAAACCTGCTGCACTGTGGAAAAAGCTGTGCAGTTCCGGTATAGGGAAGCGAAGATCTGACGCTGTTTATCAAGCGTCTGTAGAAGAATTAAACGATTTCTTCTCAACAGCTGTAAACTGCCACGCAGCGACAAATTACCAGCCCAAAGATATCAATCTCTCGAGAGACAAGTTTTTCCTAAAACATGTCACTACCAGCACAGTGCACAAGGCAATTGTCAAAATCTCTTCCGAGGCAGTAGGAAATGATCGAGTGTGCACTGGCATGATCAAGAACGCTGTAGACACTATTATTCCAGTTATCACAGACATCTTCAACCTGTCTCTTGTCAGTAGTACATATCCTACTGAGTGGAAGCAAAGTTTAATTCAACCTATACCCAAGACTGACAACCCTAAGTCGCCAGGTGACTACAGGCCGAGCAGCATACTACCTGCAATATCTAAAGCCCTAGAATACATCGTCCATGAACAGCTGACGAATTACCTCAAAACTCATAACACCCATGACAAATATCAGTCAGGCTTTCGAAAGCACCATAGTACAGCAACTGCATTAATCAAAGTAACTGATGACATTAAACATGCTATGGACAGACGTGAAGCTACCATCCTAACACTGCTTGACTTTAGCAAGGCTTTTGATACAGTTGATTTTGATATATTACTAATTAAAATGAAACAGCTGAATTTCTCAAACAGCGCAACACACTGGTTCGACAGCTACCTCAAAAACAAAAGTCAACAAGTCGATTTTGGGTCGGTAAAGTCATCATGGAAAAACGTGCGCTCTGAAGTTCCCCAAGGCTCCGTCATTGTTCCATTACTCTTCTCACTGTACATTAATGATATTTCTTCAGTGATTCACTCCTGCAACTACCATCTATACGCCGACGACATCCAACTGTACATAAGTGCAAGCCCCAAGAACATTGCTGACGCAGTAGCGAGTATGAACGCAGATCTTTGCTCTGTTTCTCGATGGGCACAGAACCTAGGTCTGAAACTAAACCCCAAGAAATCCCAGGTCATACTTATATCTCATCCAAAGTTAATCAGCCGGTACTTTCGCGAAACAGTCCCTCAAATACTCCTCAATGGTACCCAACTACCATACCAAAAAACAGTAAAAGACCTTGGAATAATCTTGGATGAACACCTAAACTGGGAAGAACAAACAGCCACAGCTTGCCGGAAATCGCTCTCCTCCCTACATGCAATTCAAAAATTTAGAAAAATATTTCCAACCCATGTTAAACAAAAATTAGTCAAAACACTAGTCTTGCCTAATCTTTACTACTGTGATGTAGTTCAACAAGGCACAAATAGTGAAAATTCGAGATGCCTCGAGCTAGTGATAAATGCTTGCGTTAGATACGTGTGCAATATGCGGTTGTATGATCGTATCAGTCCTTCATACTCCCAGCTAGGTTGGATACGCCCACATAAGGCACGCGATCTCCACACGATGTGCTTCCTTCATCGATTTCTTAGCCACCGGTGCCCCCAATACGTATCTTCTCACATTAAACACCTATCATCATTCCACAACCGCAATACCAGATCGGATACATCTAGCATCTTGGCTGTAACTTTACATAACACAAAATCTTTCTCCGTGTCATTCTCCATCTCAGCCATATGACTATGGAACGCGCTGCCCTGTGATCTGCGTCTTACCCAGAACCACTCAACATTCAAGAGGGAACTCAAAACTTACATATTAGGGACGGTATAGCCACCATTGGTGTGCCCCTCTCATCTCTTTCTTTCTCCTCTCCATCATAGCTTCGAATTTTACCATTCTATTTCTCTTCCTCTAACCTAGGTATCTCTTCTATATCTCTTTCACCCCATTCTATCGTCTTATGTCTCTGCTCGATGAGAATAACTCACAAGCTGCAAGAACATAACGAGAAAATTCCCAACTAGCAATAGGATGGACATTCATAAAAGAAAATATGTTTACTTTCATATACATAGTCATTACTATTATTATTATTATTATTATTCTTGATTGTTATAATTATTTTTTTGATTGTTATAGTTATCATTGTACTACTGTTATAAGCTCTATTTTTTTCTTTAACATTAATACTGTATAACATGTTATATGTCCTTAATGTTCTGTACAAACTGAAATTCGTCCAATCTGAGTATGCCTGGTTAGGTGTAAGAGAGGGCCTGAAGGCCCTAATCTTGCCAGGTAAAATAAATGCATAAATAAATAAATAATAAATTAGAAATTATCCTTTCTGCTGTTGGTGCTTTAGTTGTTAAAATCATTTTATGTATGGTACATTAACAGAATTTTAAAAATAAGCCAGTTGTGTGTAATTTCATTTATTTTCAAATCGTCCTCAGTATCTGTACAATGTCACATGACAAAACAATATGCAAATCTTTATTCCGACTCATGTTTTACATTTAGTTTTTAAAGTCTGTTTCTGTTTTCAGGTTGCATTTGGACACAGTTCACCTTTTTTTCTATTTTGATAATCTTAACTTCAATCGTTCAAATAACAACATTAAAACGTAACATAACGAACAGAAACATGCACTAAAAACTGAAAAAAACTTATCCTCAATCTAAATGTAAGTAGAAGGTTCAAAACTGCCAATCACCTCCTGCTATCTCCATGCATCTGACACTACTGAATACATAACTGAGTATTTTCATTGTATCAACATTCGCACCACTTTCAGCTTTATTGAAAATCAGTGAAGATCACTGTTTATCTGCATGATGGAAGTTATGAAAATTACTACTGCTTTAAAGTTTAATGGATTATCAGCAACAAATTTAACTAAAAACACAATTTACTGTAAAGCTGTGATTACAATGGATAATTCATTTAGAATATTTATTTTAGATTATTGTTGGTTAGCATTTATCACTTATTTAATTTCTTTTCTCCGAGAGTCACAATGCAATGTAGGAAAGTTTCTGCTACGCATAGTGCTTAAATTCTCACCTACATTTAAACTTGTAAGATCCTTGATATGTCTTGTGTTTACCGTGAGACATTGTGCCCTCTTTATGTAAAAGTGAATATCTGTCAGTATCTGCCTTCATTTGACCTACCTCTTGTAATGAGAAAGTTTAGTGCTTTACTTGTTTGAGACTGTGAAACAAGGCACTAGTTCATGGAAAAGTTTACACTCGAATACAATGGTGGATACTCTGAGCAAATTATTAATGTCAGACAAATAACTGAGATAAAAGTTAAACTTTTTATAGATGTTCGCGAGATAATACCCATAAATTTTGTTAGAAAAATAGCAATTCTGTACGCTTCCTGACAAACGAAGGAACCATTACTTGGATGGTCGTTCATAAAAAAAATTTATAACTCAAATTATAAATTACAGACTTTGCTCTATTACATCTATCCAACACAATATTCACAACTGTTGCAATTTACAGTCTACAATTCAAATTGCGAAAATGTTTGCATGTACTGTAAACCATACCTATTTCCAATATCGATGAATCATTCGCACAAAGCAGTGAAACGGACTAGACCAATTGTGAACAATGTTAAAATTACATTTCCCTCCAAGGAAGAAACACTGAAAAATAATAAACTAAGCACCTAATTTAGTGATTTGCTAGTCATGGCTTCATTTTAATGTAAAATTACAACTTTTCTACGATTTAAAGCTTATTGAGCAAGCATATAAGAAGCAATTCTCCAAATAATCTGGAGATGTGACTTAGAATTGGTTGTGGTGCAGTTAGTAAAATAATATTTGATTATGCTGCATCTGATGCTCTTGCGCACCAATTCTTCTTGATGCTCAATCGTCACAAACTCAGGTCAACCTTTGTTCATCAACTGTTCACCATGTTTTAAAGTTCATTTTCTGCTGCTGAAAAATGTTGTAAAGGAAAGAATAAACTCACTACATGTTCAAACAAAAATGTCTGCAGCAAAGATAAATGATACAAGGTATGTCCAGAAATCAAGTGCCATTAGTATTTCTTTCCACGAAGCATTAGAGTCATAGCTTGGCAGATATGATGTGGTCATGTTGAGTCAAGGAGAAGGAGATGGCGTCATTTAGAGTACAATCTGTGTTATTTCTGCTGTATAGTGCCTGTTTAGAATTATGTTCATTGAAAATCCCACCGCGTGACAGATTAGATCTGTAATTTGTTTTGTGAATACAAGATCATTAAATCAGCCAGCATTCATCAAAAGATTTCAGAGGTTTAAACGTGTGAGTACTAAAATCCTAATGGTTAACTGCAGAAGTACTCGCAACAAAGTGCCAGAGTTTGAAGTGCTCACAAAAAGCAGCAAAACTCAAACAATACTAGGTACAGAAAGCTGGTTGAATTTTATACCAGTGAGATTTTTGGGTAAAATTTACATGTATATCGAAAGGATAGGCTAATGGGAAATGGAAGTGGTGTATTTGTCACAGGAGAAAAGAAGCTTAAATCCACTGAGATAAAAACTGAACCTGCTTGTGAGATCTCTGGGTAAGACTCAGTATCAAGTGGGCACAAAATGGTAATTGGATCTTCCTATCGCCCACCAATCTCCTGATGGAACCGAAGACTTTACAGAAAACCTCAGTTCACTAGTAAGTTCCCCAATCATACTGTAATCATCAGTGGAGGCTTCAATCATCCAACAATCACTTGAAACAATTACAGTTTTGTTTGTGGTGGACATGATAATACATCCTGTGTAACATTACTAAATGCCTTCTCTGAAAACTTCCTAGTACAGATAGTTAGGAACCCCAGATGTCCACAATGATTACCAAATATATATGGTTATAATAGAGGGAAACATTCCACATATAGACACACACACACACATACACACACACACACACACACGTGCCGAACGAAAGCGCTGGCAGGTCGATAGACACACAAACAAACACACATACACACACACACAAAATTCAAGCTTTCGCAACAAACTGTTGCCTCATCAGGAAAGAGGGAAGGAGAGGGAAAGACGAAAGGATGTGGGTTTTAAGGGAGAGGGTAAGGAGTCATTCCAATCCCGGGAGCGGAAAGACTTACCCTAGGGGGAAAAAAGGACAGGTATACACTCGCACACACACACATATCCATCCACACATATACAGACACAAGCAGACATATGTCTTTAAATATGTCCGCTCCCGGGATTGGAATGACTCCTTACCCTCTCCCTTAAAACCCACATCCTTTCGTCTTTCCCTCTCCTTCCCCTCTTTCCTGATGAGGCAACAGTTTGTTGCGAAAGCTTGAATTTTGTGTGTGTGTTTGTGTTTGTTTGTGTGTCTGTCGACCTGCCAGCACTTTCATTTGGTAAGTCACATCATCTTTGTTTTTGGATATATTTTTCCTACGTGGAATGTTTCCACGTGGGAAAAATATATCTAAAAACAAAGATGGTGTGACTTACCGAACGAAAGCGCTGGCAGGTCGATAGACACACAAACAAACACAAACACACACACAAAATTCAAGCTTTCGCAACAAACTGTTGCCTCATCAGGAAAGAGGGGAAGGAGAGGGAAAGATGAAAGGATGTGGGTTTTAAGGGAGAGGGTAAGGAGTCATTCCAATCCCGGGAGCGGAAAGACTTACCTTAGGGGGGAAAAAGGACAGGTATACACTCGCCCCCGTCTGTATATGTGTGGATGGAAATGTGTGTGTGTGTGTGTGTGTGTGTGTGTGTGCGCGAGTGTATTCCTGTCCTTTTTTCCCCGTAAGGTAAGTCTTTCCGCTCCCGGGATTGGAATGACTCCTTACCCTCTCCCTTAAAACCCACATCCTTTCGTCTTTCCCTCTCCTTCCCCTCTTTCCTGATGAGGCAACAGTTTGTTGCGAAAGCTTGAATTTTGTGTGTGTGTTTGTGTTTGTTTGTGTGTCTATCGACCTGCCAGTGCTTTCGTTCGGTAAGTCACATCATCTTTGTTTTTAGAGAGATATATATAGGGAGACTATGGCTCCATAGATTATAGTTAGAAGAAGGGCTAACTCAGACACAAATTCAGTGTAGAATCTGATGGAGATTTCATTGAGCCCTGAGTTTTGTTTGCACAAGTTTTAGTTTCTTCAGCTTCCTTCCCCCTTCTTGGTACACATCCACTGTAAAGAAACTTCTAAAGAAACAGACTACTGCACAGTAGGTGTAAAACAAAGCATAGTGCTACAGATAAAGAGGTGCTGAATGAAACACATTTGGCTGTCAAGAGAGCAATGTGTGTAGCTTTCAATGACTAACTGCCTGTTGGCTTCTGTCTCGGGTTCTTTGGCTAATGTTCATCTGATGATTTTTCTGACGTTTCGCCAGAATGAGTGGCTGGCATTGTCAAAGTTTCACCCTCCATTGCTGGTGGTGGACTGGAGCCAAGCTTGTGGCCGCAGACAGTAAGTACCTGGTGCACCAATGTCTGAGTTCTTCTCTGCGGTCATTTCTAGTGCGGGTCTCTTGCTGCGTGTGACGGTCGTTTGCTGCAGCACAGGAAGCCAGGATCCGTTTACCTTGAGGCTTTCCTCTTTCTTGTTGAAGCTGTTCTCATGCTTGTATATTTCTACAGCTTCTCTGAACAAGCAGGTGTGATGTTCTTCTCTACAGCCAGAACTTCCGTGTTGGCAAATATTACTACGTGGCTGTTCTCACACAGCACGTGTTCTGCCACACCCTATTTCTCCACTTGCCCCAACATGCAATGTTGTTTACGTTCTCTAATCCTGGTGTTGATCGATCGACCAGTCATTCCAATATAAACTTTGCACACATGTGCAAGGTATGAGGTATATTCCTGGCATTGCAAGTGGCTCCCTTTCCTCCCTTGCTGATTTGAGACACACTTTGATTTTCTTTGTCAGTTTGTAGATAGTCTTTACGCCGTGTTGCACAATATATGGGCATTTCTGTCTGTCACTCTGGGAATGTATGGCAGAAAGACCGTACTCGACAATTCTTTTTCTGATTTGTCACTTTGCCGAGTGTTTCGCTCTGTTACACTTTTAATATCACTTGTGGAGTACCTGTGCTCTGTATTTCATGTATGAGGTGCTGTGGCTCACATATTCGTATTGCCCACATTATGAGCGTCTTCATCATGCCTCTTTTCTAGCTTGGGTGGCGATTTGATAGTTGTGCACATATCAGTTCGTGTGTGTCGGTTTTCCATACACTCTGTGTCCCAGGTTTTCACCATCCCTTGTGACCAGCACATCTAGAAATGGTAGGTTTTTGTCCTTCCATAGTAAATTTTATGTTGGCATGGAGACTGTTCAAGTGTCTTAGGAAGTCACAGAGCTGTTCTTCACCATGGCTCCACACAACGAAGGTATCATCAGCGTACCTGTACCACAATTTAGGCTTACAAGATGCCAAGTCCAGGGCCTGTGCTTCGAAGTGTTTCAAGAAGAAGTTGGCCACCGCTGGACTCAGAAGACTACCCATGGTGACGCCTTCCAGCTGTTTGTAGAAGTTGCCATTCCACGTGAAATAGCTTGTGGTGAGACACGCATGAAAGAACTTTATGATGTCTTGCAGGAAGATGGAACCGATGTGCTCCAGAGTGTCCCCGAGTGGCACTTCATAAGCAAGGAAACAACATCAAAGCTGACCAGCATGTCATTCGGCATGCGAGTTTTAGTTTCTTCACCTTCTCAATGAAATGTCCTGAGTCCTTCATTGGGAAGCTGAAGAAACTAAAACTTGCGCAAACAAAACTCAGGGCCCGATGAAATCTCCGTCAGATTCTACACTGAATTTGTGGCTGAGTTAGCCCTTCTTCTAACTATAATCTATTGTAGATCCCTTGAACAAAAAACTATGGCCTGTTCTTGGAAAAAAAAACACAGATCACACCAGTCTACAAGAATGGCATTATACATGGTTCATAAAATTACCATCCAATATCCTAGACAGTCATTTGTTGTAGAATCTTAGAACATATTCTGAGCTCAAACATAATGAGATATTTTGAACAGAATGACCACCTAAATGCCAACCAGCATATATTCCGAAAACATCAATCATGAGAAAACCCAACTCGCACGTTTGTCATGTGAGATACTGAAAGCTTTGGATCAAGGCAGTCAGGTATATGCCATGGTTCTTGATTTTCAAAAAGCATTTGACTCAGTACCACACCTACGCTTATTGTCAACAGTTCTATCATATGGCGTATCAAATGAACTTTGTGATTGCATTGAGGACTTGTTGGTAGGGAGGACACAGCACGTTATCTTGGATCAAGAGTCACTGTCAGATGTAGAACTAACTCGGGTTGTGCTCCAGGGAAGTGTATTGGGACCTTGGCGTTAATGTTGTATATAAATGACCTTGCGGACAATATTAATAGTAATCTCAGATATTTTGCAGATGATGCTGTTATCTATAATGAAGTACTGTCTGAAAGAAGCTGCATAAATATTCAGTCGGATCTTGTTCAGAATTCAAAGTGGTGCAAAGACTGGCAACTTTGTACACTATTCAAAAATGAAAAAACTTAGTATTCTATAACTATAATATCAAAGAGTGACTGTTGGGATCTGCCAATTCATACAAATACCTGCTGTAAGGATATGAAATGGTACGATCACATAGGTTAAGTTGTGGGTAAAACAGGTGGTAGACTTTGGTTTATTGGTAAAATACTGGGAAGTGCTGCCAGTCTACAAAGCAGATTGCTTACAAATAATTCATACGATCCATTCTAGAATATTGCTCAAGTGTGTGGGACCTGCACCAATAGGACTAAAAGGGGATATTGAATGTATACGTACAAGAACCCCCTCATTAACCATGGACCTTGCCATTGGTGGGGAGGCTTGCGTGCCTCAGCGATACAGATAGCCGTACCGTAGGTGCAACCACAACGGAGAGATATCTGTTGAGATGCCAGACAAACGTGTGGTTCCTGACGAGGGGCAGCAGCCTTTTCAGTAGTTGCAGGGGCAAGAGTCTGGATGATTGACTGATCTGGCCTTGTAACATAACCAAAAGAGCCTTGCTGTGCTGGTACTGGGAACGGCTGAAAGCAAGGGGAAACTACGGCCTTCATTTTTCCCGAGGGCATGCAGCTTTACTCTATGGTTAAATGATGATGGCATCCTCTTGGGTAAAATATTCCGGAGGTAAAATAGTCCCCCATTCGGATCTCCGGGCGGGGACTGCTCAAGAGGACGTCGTTATCAGGAGCGTGGAATGTTAGATCCCTTAATCGGGCAGGTAAGTTAGAAAATTTATAAAGGGAAATGGATAGGTTAAAGTTAGATACAGTGGGAATTAGTGAAGCTCGGTAGCAGGAGGAACAAGACTTTTGGTCAGGCGAATACAGGATTATAAATACAAAATCAAATAAGGGTAATGCAGGAGTAGGTTTAATAACGAATAAAAAAATAGGAGTGCGGGTAAGCTACTACAAACAGCATAGTGAATGCATTATTGTGGCCAAGATAGACACAAAGCCCATGCCTACTACAGTAGTACAAGTTTATATGCCAACTAGCTCTGCAGATGACGAAGAAATTGAAGAAATCTATGATGAAATAAAAACAATTATTCAGTAGTGAAGGCAGACGAAAATTTAGTAGTCATGGGTGACTGGAATTCGGTAGTAGGAAAAGGGAGAGAAGGAAACGTAGTAGGTGTATATGGATTGGGGGGAAGAAATGAAAGAGGAAGAAATACTGAACTTAATTGATGAAGGACAAAATATAAAAATGCAATAAATGAAGCAGGCAAAAAGGAATACAAACGTTTCAAAAATGAGATCGACAGGAAGTGCAAAATGGCTAAGCAGGCATGGCTAGAGGACAAATGTAAGGATGTAGAGACTTGTCTCACCAAGGGTAAGATAGATACTGCCTACAGAAAAATTAAAGAGACCTTTGGAGAAAAGAGAACCACTTGCACGAATATCAAGAGCTCAGATGGAAACCCAGTTCTAAGCAAAGAAGGGAAAGCACAAAGGTGGAAGGAGTATATAGAGGGTCTATACAAGGGCAATGTACTTGAGGACAATATTATGGAAATGGAAGAAGATGTAGATGAAGATGAAATGGGAGATATGATACTGCGTGAAGAGTTTGACAGAGCACTGAAAGACCTGAATCGAAACAAGGCCCCCAGAGTAGACAACATTCCATTAGAACTACTGATAGCCTTGGGAGAGCCAGTCCTGACAAAACTCTACCATCTGGTGAGCAAGATATATGAGACAGGCGAAATACCCTCAGACTTCAAGAAGAATATAATAATTCCAATCCCAAAGAAAGCAGGTGTTGACAGATGTGAAAATTATTGATCAGTTTAATAAGTCACAGCTGCAAAATACTAATGCGAATTCTTTACAGACGAATGGAAAAACTGGTAGAAGCCGACCTCGGGGAAGATCAGTTTGGATTCCGTAGAAATGTTGGAACACGTGAGGCAATACTGGCCTTAGAAGAAAGATTAAGGAAAGGAAAACCTATGTTTCTAGCATTTGTAGATTTAGAGAAAGCTTTTGACAATGTTGACTGGAATACTCTCTTCCAAATTATGAAGGTGGCAGGGGCTATTTACAATTTGTACAGAAACCAGATGGCAGTTGTTAGAGTCGAGGGGTATGAAAGGGAAGCACTGGATGGGAAGGGAGTGAGACAGGGTTGTAGCCTCTCCCCGATGTTATTCAATCTGTATATTGAGCAAGCAGTGAAGGAAACAAAAGAAAAATTCGGAGTAGGTATTAAAATCCATGGAGAAGAAATAAAAACTTCGAGGTTTGCCGATGACATTGTAATTCTGTCACAGACAGCAAACGACTTGGAAGAGCAGTTAAACGGAATGGATATTGTCTTGAAAGGAGGGTATAAGATGAACATCAACAAAAGCAAAATGAGGATAATGGAATGCAGTCGAATTAAGTCGGGTGATGCTGAGGGAATTAGATTAGGAAATGAGACACTTAAAGCAGTAAAGGAGTTTTGCTACTTGGGGAGCAAAATAACTGATAATGGTCGAAGTAGAGAGGATATAAAATGTAGACTGGCAATGGCAAGGAAAGCGTTTCTGAAGAAGAGAAATTTGTTAACATCGAATATAGATTTAAGTGTCAGGAAGTCGTTTCTGAAAGTATTTGTATGGAGCGTAGCCATGTATGGAAGTGAAACATGGACGATAACTAGTTTGGACAAGAAGAGAATAGAAGCTTTTGAAATGTGGTGCTACAGAAGAATGCTGAAGATTAGATGGGTAGATCACCTAACTAATGAGGAGGTATTGAATAGGATTGGGGGAGAAGAGAAATTTGTGGCACAACTTGACTAGAAGAAGGGACCGGTTGGTAGGACATGTTCTGAGGCATCAAGGGATCACCAATTTAGTATTGGAGGGCAGCGTGGAGGGTAAAAATCGTAGAGGGAGACCAAGAGATGAATATACTAAGCACATTCAGAAGGATGTAGGTTACTGTAGTTACTGGGAGATGAAGAAGATTGCACAGGATAGAGTAGAATGGAGAGTTGCATCAAACCAGTCTCAGGACTGAAGACCACAACAACAACAACATAGAAGAACAACACGAATGGTCACTGGCTTGTCTGACCCTTGGGAGTGTGTCCGAGTGATGCTGGAGCAACTGAACTTGCAGGCTCTTTAAGATAGACATAAACTATCCCGAGAAAGTCTGTTAACAAAGTTTCAAGAACCGGCTTTAAATGAAGCCTCTAGGAATATACTGCAACCCCCTCACGTAAGGGTCATGACGACAAGATTAGAATAAGTACAGCATGCACACAGGCATTCAAACACTCATTCATCTCAAGCTCCATCTGTTAACTGAATGGCCAGAAACCGTAATAACTGGTACAATGGGACATACCCTCTGCCATGCTCTTTGTGGTGGTTTGTGGAGTATAGATGTAGGCGTAAAAAATCAGATGAATGATTCAATGGTAATGAGATCAGTTTGCCAGTTCACTGAAGAAAGAAATCAAGTGCACAATTATGAATGAAGTGGGCTGGCATTTTTTAAAATGATAAACTGTTTTGTGCAGTTGAAGGACTCATGAAGGAAAACCATTGACAGTATCCACTGACAGAAGGTGGTGGGGGAATCTCTGCCTCAACAGGCCATGAAAATGAAGGCCAAACAGTACTGGCCAGCCACATGTCATCCTCAGCCCACAGGTGATGCTGGATGCGGATATGGAGAGGCATGTAGTCAGCACACCACTCTACTGGCCGTGTGTTAAGAGATCGAATCTTTCTAAGAACTTATGTCACATTTCACAATCACCTGTTCATGAAAGTGTTTCTGAAAAACTAAATTTTGGAAAATTGTGTTTCTTGCATGGAAAAAAAAAAAAACCTTATAATGTCTGAGCAGTGCTCTTGATTTTTTGACACGTAACAACAAAGATAGTGATGATTTTCTAAGCAAGCAGTGACAAGAGAAGGAACTTCGTTTGCTTATGAAACCCCTCACAATCCAATAATGGAATGGGGGAGGGGGGTCACTGCATCACTGGTAAAGTCTTAAACCAAGCAAATTCTGACACCTCTAAAAGTCATGGTCAAAGCCCATTGGGATGGACACGGTATTCTACAGGTGCATTTTTCTACCGTAAGGTGGGATAATCATTGCGAATGTTTACTGCGATATGCTTATGAAATGTGTCATGCAGTACAGAAAGAACCATAGAAAGCTCACAAATGGTACTGTTTCATTTCACACTGTGAACAATGACAACTCTTACTGGACTTTGGCTGGAGCCAGACTGAACATCCTCCATATAGCCCTCACCCCACCCCTAGCAATTTCATTTCTTTCTGTGCTTGACAATGTTCTTTGGAGGCAAAAAAATTCAACAATGATTACAAACTCCAAGAACATATTACCACACAGTTGGCATCATCCTATGAGGTAAGCTACAAAACTTGTGCCATACTATGACAATTGCCTACAAAATGGTGTGAGCTATGTAGAAAGACAGTTTGGATTCGTAGCTTTTCCCACTAATTAGTTTATCCGTATCTGTTCTTGTTTTTTGTTTACTACAAATGGAACTCATTTTCTGGATGCACCTCATAATAATAATAATAATAATAATAATAATAATAATAGCGATAACAACAAAAAACAACAGTAGTGTCATGCATATAGTTACCAGCCAATCTGCCCTGAGGGTTAATTTGAGGGACAGGAATTTCAGGCATTTGTATTTCAGTTCCAAGCACACATCTGATAACCATCTGGAGATTATCCAAAACAGCTGTGCTTAGGTGCTAAAACAAGAAATGAGAACAGCAATCAGTTGCATCCTCAATAATCACCTTGCATCAAAATTTATCAGGTGTCAATTAAATTACTTAAAAAAAAGACATATTTCAAAACTCCTGTTAACCTCTCTTTTGAATAATTATTTGACACACTGTACCATAAAAACCTGTTTACAAACTGCTACAAAAGTTGCAAATTCAACAGAAAATTAGCTAAGTTTTAACCACCATAAAACTGTTCAATGTAACTACTACCAGTCCAATGGGAAATGTTACCTGAAACATATTTTCTGCGGACTTTCCCTGCAATGTTTCACACAGCAGTTCTTGCCCAAACTCTTCCATTCACAGTGCACATCACAAGCTGCACTCCATATCCAGACATCACTGCTTGTCAATGCGTAAGACTCCTTCTTAGCCACAGGACCTTGTAAGAAGCTCTGTATAAGATAAAATACATTACAATGTTGAAATCTTATTACCCTCACAGTCTACAATAGTCAGCAAACACAAATGAATAGCTACTCAGTTTTAAAGACCTCATTCAGCAGCCTACAAATAAAACCTCTTTTCTTGTGTTAAATTGTAAAACCCACACAAGACATATTCAACTACAGCTATGATAGTTACAAGAGGTGAGGGCTCAACCTCATTTTTTGAGAGAGAGTTTTTTTATTTCACTGGCACAATCCAATGAAAGACAAATGGCAGCAACATAAAGTCTAACTGAGGGGTTCCCACACTTTTTCTCTGACAAAACTCTTTAGAATCCTAGCACTTTGATGGAACACATTGTTTGTGCTGAAGGTTAACAAAATTTTTAAAAAATTAATAAAATTTGTTTTATTTAGTGATTGTTTCAATTTTAAATCCTACCTAATAACACAGAAATCTTAATAAAAATTTTAAAAAGTTGCAATTGATTTTGTCAGAATATCAGAAACACAAAATTCCATGTTCTAAATAGTGTTTCTTGGATCATTTACTCCCTTCCCACGAAGCACCAAAATTCCACAGAACACAGTTTGGGAAACCTTGGTCTAACCTAATGCAGCGGATTTCAAGTTTGGATGTAAGTTCATGCCTTTCATTTAGCATCTGAGGATGTTCCTCGTCTCACAGCCATGGTATTTCAGTGGATCAGTAACACTGAAATATGAACAGAATTGTCTTCAGTGCGGACGTTTGTCCATATACCTAGCAACAACTGCTACTAAAGAAAATGCAATGACGGGTATTTCAAAGAGCCTGTGCAACAAAAATAACAAGAAAATTGAAGTTTGTAGAAATCATGCTTCTAACCAAGGAACAGTAGTAGGTTCAGTACTAGTAGTAGTGTGGGCATATGCATCTGGTACATTCAATGTCAGATCAAAATCAGTATTCAATGTGGTAGTGAAATACCGCTATACTAATTTCATACAGAAATAGCGCTTTCCTTGACAGTGCTGCTGATTTAACAAATGTGAAAGGTGCGTACTTCATTTTCAGTAAGAGGCCACAGCACCACACATGCACTTAAGGAGTCTAGAAAACAGATGCAGTTAGTACGTTGAATGCATCCCTTCTTGAACTTCTGAGAGACATAAACTTCTCCTGCTACACAATTAAAGATCACTTAGAAGATTCAGAACAGCGGTTATTAATGAAAGGGAATGACAAGAACACCCTCTCACATTATAATATCGGGTGGTTATAATTAAAGTGCGGTTCCTCACAGAGGTTCAATGTATGCTGTAATTATTGTATGGCTGCAAAAATTGGTAAATATGCTAATGTGTTTATATGGAACCAATTTATGCTGGGGGAAAAAAATAGTTACATTTATGGCCACCAGGTGCAAATTTGGTGCTGTATGCAGTTTGAGTGGCAGTACGACATCCTTGCTGTCATTTGACAAGCTATAACATGAGTGAACAGGTGGCTATCAAGAACAGAGACCATGTGTTGTTAGTGAAACTGTTTTACGTGAATGGCAGCAATTACAGTGTTGCACTGAGAGAGTAACACTGAGTGAAAGGTTTTAGGAGAGGCCAGATTCCATTAAATGGTTTAAAAAATATGATAATGAAATTCGGAAACATGGGTCAGCTTGGGTAGCAGACGGAAGAGGAAGGCGTCCAATACTGGTGGAAGTTATTGACAAGGGTACTGTTGCTATAACTGACCATGCAGCACGTGCCCCCGATAGAGCTAATTTTTGTGCAGTGTTGCAAGAATTGTCCTCCTCAGGGTCAAAAGTACAGAAAATTCTGCAGGTTGTATTACAATGGTACCCGTACAAGATCCGGCAAGATGTAGACATTCAAACCTCATGATCAACAGCAACTTCTGACATTGCTCTTTGGTTTCCAGCACAGACGGAAGTTTAAGTGTGGCCGGCAATATTCTATTGAGTGACGAGGCACATTTTACACAACACAGTGAACCAAATACACAAAACTGCAAAATTAGGGGCACTGTTAAATCATATATTGTACACAAAGAACTACTGCACTCGCTTTATGTGACTGTGTTGTGTGGATTCACAAGCATCTTTATTCTTGGTCTGCTCTTCTTTGAAGAGAATATAACTAAGAGGGCCTGTCAGGTGTACCGTAATGTTTGCACATTATTGAGACCTCGTTTTACTGCACGATTCCTGATTTGAAAGAGCACATCCGCATGGAAACCACTGTTTTCAGGCAAGATGGGGCTACACATCACATTGCTAGAACAGTGAAAAATCTGCTTAATGCAACCTTCCATGAATGTGTTTTCTCCAAAGGTTTTAGATGCACGGCCTACCAGATCAGGTGATGTGAACCCATGTTACTTTTGGCTCTGGGACTATCTACCATAAAAGAATGTGTTTACCACAGACACGTTCGATCCCTACCTGATCTGAAGGCCGGTATATAGGGAATAGGTTACTCAGATCCCACTGAAACTGCTGTGAGCAACTGTTGTAAGATGCAACATCCTGTCAACATCTCCAGTGCTCATACTGAATAAGTTCTGTAAACAGCAGTTAATAATAAACATCAACATTGTGACTTTCTCACTCATTTGAACTTTTCCACCCGTGTACTGTTCCTAATACATTACTTACAGAAACATTTCTGTACATCTTTCTTGCATTCACAGCGCCAGATTTGCACTGGGTAGACAAAACTGGAACTGTTTAATTTCCCAGCATAAACTGGTTCCACATTAACCCATTAAAATACCTACCAAGTTTTGGTGCCATGCGATAATTACAGCCCACCTCTTGTGAGCAGCTGCACTTCAACTATAACCACCTGGTACGTGATCACAATGTAATGCTTTTAAAAGCAAATGCGCCAAGCTCTACAGTGCAGGATACTAATGTCTTGTCATTCTCCTGAGCTCAACATCTCACTATCAGTGGAGGATGCTGACTAGACTCAGTTTTCCAGACGGACTGCCTGTAGACATGCACATTTGTGGTCTTGGAGTCACCATTAGATGTCCATAGTATGTACAGCGCAAAACTATGTTTTGTATTATAAGTTATTTGATGCAAATTGTTTATGATAAGAAGCATACTGTACAACAGGGACCAAAGAACAAGGCACTGCTGTCATTAAGAAACTGACCTCATATTCTGGGAGACAGAGTTTCCCTGTCTCACCATCCTAATTTAGATTTTCCTAAATTATTTCAGGCAAAAGCCAGGATGGTTCCTTCAGCAAGGCCGCAACTGGCCACCTGTCCTATCCTCGTGACACATACTTTTATCCTGGATGTGTGTGTATATTAGAGTTATTTATTTTCAATGTACTGTGATAACAAATCTTACATCACCGTGAGATGATCCCTAGGTGAATAAATACATCAGTTCCAAAGACAGCCTGCACTGGATCTTGTCCGACAACTACATAGTGCCATTCGAGCCAAACATACTTCTATCATTTTTTGATGTGCCTTTAATTTAGACATCTCATAAATGTCACATTAATTCTTCCCCCACCCGAAAGCAACCACCATCAGTAACTTTTTTGAAAGGATGCCCAGCGTACTCAAATTGAAAGAGAATATTTATTCAGAATGGTATTACAATGCGTTACTTACGCACATCACCAATATTGAAAATAAAATTAAGCCCAGTACAGTAAAGTCATGAAATTCCACCGAGGTTTCATCATTTTTTGTACATGCCAAATGTGCTCTATTCTTTCTTGCACTTTGTGGAAAAATCAACTGCAAGGTGGCAGTCTGGTGGAGCCTTTTGTAAAAAGTAAACATATTTTGTGCAGATGTAACAAAGTTGGAATTTTGTAGCTCATGTGAGCACATAAAATATGTATTCACGTGGAAGTTGTCTATTATTGCTGAACCAGTTAGCTGAGAATTTTATATTACAGAAGCAAAAAAGGACTCAGTATTATTATTTTGTCATTGAAGTGATGTAACAAATCAAACATTCCTAAAAAAAAATTACAGTTTTCTTCATACGAGAACTATACAATATCGTAATTCAAATTCAGACATTGAGCCCAACAACAAAACTAGCTAAGTAACAAAACTAAAATAAATGTAAGTGAGCATGGCTTTCAATTTGAACAAAAAAATGACAAACACCTGTGCAGTGAATTCATCATGAGATAGTTATCGATTATTAAAATGGCATGTTACAGTTTATATATCAATCATTCAACTCAACTGCAATATAGTGCATGTGTATCCTTGATAAGTGGTGCAAATGTGGAGCAACAAAAGGATTAATTAATTGTGTGTCTAACACAATACTTGACCAAAAAGCTCTCGAGACTTGTAGAAGGGGGGTGAGGGGAAAAAAAGGAGGCAATAGAATCATTTCTTTCAGAGGGTTCAAATGACCGAATTAATTAAAGTCTCCCACTTTCTTTCTTTCCTTCCTTCCTTACCACTTGATCGCCTGCCTTGTCTTCCTCCTCACCATACAGCCCCTGTAACATTTTTCATGGTATGACACTATTTCCGTAGTTTTGTACTAAACAATGTGAATAACCCAATATAAACACCTCATTTCCAAACCTTGGTTCCTATCTTTCTATACTGAAATTACACAATTTTTTTTATAACTGCATTTTTGACACTATTCTGAGCAGACAGAATGCACGTGATAAGCATCATGTTACGCCACGACACCAATCCAATGTGAACTTCATTAAAAATAAATAAATAAAGGTTCTAGTAGAGATATTACTGTCAAATGTCCTCTAAAGAAGGCAAATGAAAAGGAGAGGCTATTGTGGAACACAGGAGTGTTTGTAACCTGGTGTACCAACAAATGAAAATGTGTAATGCAGTCCCATGAGTTCATGTTTATCCACTTTCCTGCCAAAGGCAGTGTTTATTTATGGAGAATAGCAGAGGTCAAGTACATTTCAAACAGTAGTCTTTCAGCTGAGAAGCATGGCACAAGTTATGTAATTGTAAAGGTAGCTCTACCATCATTCCCATAGTCTTGTGGTTACACAAAATATCATCATGACTATATTTGAAAATGTTGAAGTTTCATATGATTGACATAAAGAAGAAACAATGTTTCCTTATTGCCTCTATGACTAAAATTTTTTATGTTCATTGTGCTGTCATGCATCATGGGCTGTCTTAAAAACCTAATAGAGGTAAAATCTATTATCCTTCTCCAGTATCTCTAAAAAATGAATCAGTTTCCTTGTGGATGGTATAGAATCACACTGATCTAAATGCGTCAATCCCTGAGAGGACATGAGTTTATTTATTTTCGGCCACAATGGCTATGTTTATGAACTGTGACTGTAGTATAATTATTGATTTGTAATTTCTGCTACCAATCACTTTTTTATTTTTGTTTTATGTTTAATCTAATATAATACAATGCGTTTTGAACATTTCTGTTCATCATCAGGCGTTTATACAGACATATATACAGAGAAATGTAACTTAAAAATAAATTGTCTTAAACTAAATTAACATAGAACTCTTTGTCCATTGTTTGTTACTGTATGGGCTGGTGTGGCACTGACATTGATTTCTGGCCATTCACTGTCTCCCCCCCCCCCCCCCCCCCAATGCCACTACAGTAGCGAACGATGTACAAACAGTTCTAAGTCAATGTAAATTAAGACAATTTATTTTTAAGTAACATTTTTCTGTATATATAAACACTGGATGATGAACAGAACATGTTCGAAACATGTTGTACTATGTTAGATTAAACATAAAACAAAAAATAAGAAAGTGACTGGTAGCAGAAATTACAAATAAATAATTAGGACTTTGATTGTTTTGGAAGTCTGCACCATATAAGTGGCTGTTCATGTATTTCTGCCCCATCTTTACACTGACACGTGAATATTTTGGGGTTGCCACAGTGACCTGGGTCAGTTCCTCTCCACCACATGAACTCCTTCATTCGTTCCCCAACTTTGATTAAATTTTCTATAGTGCTATTTTGAAAAGTAGCATTGTGTTACCTGAAGTCTTGGCTTGGAGAAGATTAAGAAACTAGTTCTTTTACCACTGTGTATTTGTGTCTACAAGCTTATGCATCACTAACTGCTGCGTGAATTGGATTTTAATTTCTTTATTTCACTCAAAGTGAGTTTACGCTTCTTAATGCTACGCAGTATTTAAATGATAGTATGAATAAGTTTGTCTTTGGAAACATTTGTTTGAAGAAAACCTGTTAAAATATAATGAAGCACAGAATCTGGCCAACAGAGAACTATTTTGGAACACTCACCTTAGAAGTTGTAAGCTATCAGTTTGAGAATATGTCAAACCTAAATTATTTGCACCTGAAAGAAAAATATCATTAAAATTATCAGAAATGCAGGGACTTTCAGTGACAGGCCCATTTTTTTCTCATTACAACAATTTTCCTCACTTCCATACTTCGTTTTTAATCATAATTTCAAAATGCAGCAGTACCTAAGACTAAATTATGGAATTTATTCTCATCAGTCAGTGTTCTCAAAGAGGATACCGCCAACAAGACAATAAGCTGCGAGATATTCTCCATACTAAAATGGGGTTGTTATAGTAATTGAAACTGCCGAGGAGCCTCTTGACCGCCTGAGGGAGCTGAATTACACTTAAGTACAATGCAGCAAAACCTGCAATCCTTAAAACAAAAACTATCTCCAATAATAGCCCACAAGGATCAACCTGAGACCCTGTGTTATGAGACATGTTAGCCCCATCCCCTATACAGCTGCAACATAATGCAACATTTACAGGAGTGAAAGAATGAGCCACTGGTATCACTAGAGATACAAAAATAATGAAAATAATAAGTTTGGCTAGATACAATTACAAGCTATCAATGAAAACAGTGAGTGCAATTGTCTGGAGTCCCAGGCTGCCATTGATAACTTAAGTACAAATGGTAAACAAGAGCACAACAAGGATTCCACTCTAGTTATCAGGAGCTCTTGGTGCAACAAAGGAATTGGTTCACACAGGCACAGCTCATAATTGAAGGCTCTGAGGCTGATATGCTCCAAAATATATATTAAAATAAATTTCTGAATAAAGTATTACAGATTTAAATGATCAAACGCATTCCACTTACTTCCCACAAGATTTAAATAATCCCAGTGAATGTTTTTGGAACTGTTGATATGTAATACCAAGTGATGTTTTTTGAACAGGTAGTAGCTAGCCTAATGGCGGCACCTTAAAATGCCCCTCAGAAATTAAGCAGAGGTTTGGGGGCTTGGCTTCCTCAGAGTACAGCTCTTATGCACGTCTTGAAGGCTATGGCGTTTTCAGCCTAAGGGTGTCCAATCAAGTTGCACACACTTTTCACATTCTACTTCTCATATCCACAGGGAATGAACAAAGTTGCTGAATCTTTGCTATCGAATCCCTGTCTCTGTATATTTCTATTATGCATTGACGCATCATTAATCGATGTTTAGTGTTACTGTTTTAATAGGGTTTTAGACCGTTGAAATAAGTTTGCAAATGTCTTGCCACAGTGCACTGGAGTATTGTAACATAAGTATCACCACCTGGTGAAAATGTCATGATTATTAGAGAGAAAAGTGTGCGAAATATACCCTGTGTGTGAAATATGTCCTGTCACTTTAGTTTCCTTGCTTACTGACTACAGGTAACGTGTTTTATAATAAAAGTTTCTTTTTGTGAGTATGTTATGCACGAGTTTAGTGAGGTTCAGTTTCTTGTGAACGACAACAGCATATGACGAGTTTGGAAACACCCGCAACATGAATTCAGTGTGCAATTAATAAAGTAAAATTTTGGAACAAGCTGTTAGGATGAAATGAAGGAACTCTGTGAGCCCACATTCTATGTAAACATGAATCAACATCGAAAACAGTCTAAATTCAGGCAAGGGTTACATGCAATTTTAAGAGAGCAATGTACAATGCAGCTGAGTAGTTGTGTGCTCTAGTAATACAAAAGTACAAATATGACAAATACAGCAGCTGGTTACTCGGTTTGCTCACATCAACAAATCACACCACAAAATTACTGTTTCGTCACGTGAACTCATAAACGCCATGGTTTAAGTGCACAAAACATTAAATGTCTGAAGTTTACAAATGAAAATACCAAAAACATTAAGCATGCAGTGAAGCTAACATACACCACATTAAAGAGCTATCCAAAACACAACTTTTAGTACCATTTGCTGTGGTAAACTGTTGGAAACATGACATTTGGGTATAAATAAGTTACCTATAAATGTTATCTTTGAGTTAGCTTTTGATATTATTTAGTAGTCGATTATGAAATGGAAAGACGATACAGTATGTAAACATTTGGCTAGAGTGTGATATTGTCTCCCCCCACCCCCTGGAATTTTGGCTGAGGAGACAGAGTGATCTGTAGCATAACCCCAGGTCCAGATATGTTCTGATCGATAAATGTTGCAGCCTTCCCCAGTACGGAAACTACGAGCCGAACCTGAGTTCAGGAGATGTTCAAAATAGATACACTTGACATATAAATACAATTAAGGAAGAAAGCAGCTATGTACTGGATGAAGATCAAATCTGACAAATAAGGGAGGAAGAGGAAGAGGAAGAGGAGGAGGAGGAGGACGATGAAGAAGTAGCCTATGGTACAGAAGACATTCCAGAGCACACCAGTGGAAATTCCTTTTGTATGAAGAAGTGGCTGGTGCTGAATGACGACTGACCCAGTGGAACAAAACTGTAGACAAAGTATTCAGAAAGAGATGGAAGGCACATCACTTTAGAATCAACTCACAACTCCTGGAAAGGCAGCACTGCTGAAGTATTGGCCTGTACAAGGGGGAATCTGTAAGACCACAGTCACACAGGTAGACATCCAAATACAATACATTGGATATGACAGTATGTACTCTCACCAAGGTATGCCCACTGCAGCCAGGGAGTTGAAGTAAAGATGTGCACACAAAGACTAAAGCTATACAGCAAAGATCATCGGAAGCAGTTTCCCTTGCAGTGTCCCCACGGGCTACAGCACTCTCAGTCCGTGGACTAGGATGCAACCGATGCAACAGCATGGTAATAAATTCAGTAAGCAGATGCAATTAGCTAAATATGCTGGAGATAGAAAGCTATAGTTAGGGTTAATAATTATTGTTTATGTAAAAACAATAACAAATAAAAAAGGAACAAGAACAACACTGATAATAATGGTGGTAATAAAAGATAACTAGCAGTAAGGGTAGTAGTCATAATATTAATATTTGTCAATCCTCTTTTTTTCTTTACAAAAGCAATGTTACTTAATCTAATGATAATGAAGAATGAGTGTTGATGTATGCAGTATAGATAACAGACTACAACTAGAACAAATAAAAAGATATAAGAATGGTAAAACACATTTTAAAATAGTGATAGGAAGAAGTGCTCACTCATCCAGTTTTTTTTTAAGTGTGGGGTTTGCTGCAGAATTCCGTGATCACAAAGTGATGGTTCTCCAAAAGGTCTGGCTCACATGCACAGTGACAGCGCCCCCCCCCCCCCCCCCCCCACCCAGCACTCTTCATCAGGGACATTCTGGGAATCGTCTGCACTAATAGCTTGCTCGTGAATCTGGCCCACAATGAAATAAATAGAGCTGACGAATTACAATGGGCAATATGTTATTCAGAAACTTCGTTGTAACCTTGCAACTAGCAGAAGTAGGAATTATAAATTTGCTGTCTTGAGTAGAAAGCAATAGCAACTTTGTAAGTGACTAAGAAATATAAATTTAGCATACAGTAGTGATGTTCCAAATTGTTTTCTGAATACCCACTCACATTTTGTTATGTGTGAGCTTCCATCTTTTAGCAGAGTACAGGAATTTACTTTCTACATATTTCTGTTGAGAAGTGGTTCTTGGTGGTTCACTGATAGCTTTCCCCAACAAAGACATCTTGAAAACATTTCATTTCAACACAGTCCTCTATTGTTAATGGGGTAATGCAACAGTCACCTTCCAGTGTATTTTAGCCTGATCTTTATCTTCTGTAGAATTACATGGTCTGAAGCTAGTTATATGTTTAATTGTCTTCTATTGTATATTGACACCTTTTGTTTTTCTCCTGTATTATATCACCTTTGGACGTATTTCACTATTAACTCTGAGACTATTGTATTCGTTTGGTGATCTGTTATAAAGAGATTGAGACCAATCCACTGTCCCAAAATATCCGTACTCTCTTACACAAACATGGGATCCAATGAATTTCGCTGCCATCGACAAAAGTTAAAGACGATCAGGACTAATAAGACATAACATTACAAAAATTTTCTGTCTCTCTTACATCATCTCTCTAATTAAAAGAAATACGAGCCATACACATACGAGCCTGTAAAAAACTCACAGATTTTCCACATATGAAACTGGTCTTGATATATGTATAAAGAGAGATACAAAAGAAATATCTGAGAGTGTACTGTCATTTTTTCCCCCATTTACAAGCTGATATCCAAGAAACTTTTGACACAGCTGATCAAAACAGGCAATCAATCAACTGTTGCCAAGCTAGCTTTAATTTTTTGCACCAAAATGTAGCAAGGTATGATTGGAATCTAGCCATCAAGCTCATTTAAAGATGCTCATTCAGATCATCTGACAATGACGATTATGCCAGCCATAAAAATACTGTGCTTGCAAACGGAACTGTGAACTGTATTAGGCGCTGTAACCGGTGTCTTCAGTTAGTGGAGTCAGGAAAACACTGAATATCACATTACATTATAACTTGTTAATCACTATGTATCGAACGATTATAAAAACAGTCAATCCAGAATTCACTGCCCATTATTAATTATTGCTGAGAATATAATTTTCTGTAATACCACTTCATAATTTTTGAAATCTATGAACATTTCCTTGCTAGTTGCTTGCTTTGTTTTTGATTTCTGTTACAGCTAACCCCATAACCAAATTCTAATTATCCCCAAGTTTTCAAGAGGAAATTGTGACTTCCCATTTTGATGTAGAACGAGTCTGTTTTACAATTATAATACACCATTTTACTTTTTTTCCCATATAGTGATTTACATTTAACTATGTTCAGCTTCTCTCTTTTTTAAAAACTAAACAGAAAGAGGGAAAAAAATAATAAAACCCACATACATGAGGGCCTCATGTGCAAACCCACCTCCCCTCTCTCAGAAATTCTTATACGAGCAGATACAATTTCAGTACACTTTAAAATGTGCTATCACATTGACAACATTGTCTAATAATCCGTAACTGAGGGAAGCTATTGGACACTCCATTCACCAAGAACAGGAGCAACAACAATTGTTATAATTGTCACTTCTGGACCCTACAATTCTGCTATGTACACTACTGGCCATTAAAATTGCTACACCAAGAAGAAATGCAGAAGATAAACAGGTATTCATTGGACAAATATATTATACTAGAAGTGACATGTGATTACATTTGCACGCAATTTGGATGCATAGATCCTGAGAAATCAGTACAACCAGCTCTGGATGTAATAACGGCCTTGATACGCCCTGGCATTGAGTCAAACAGAGTTTGGATGGCGTGTACAGGTACAGCTGCCCATGCAGCTTCAACACGTTACCACAGTTCATCAAGAGTAGTGACTGGCGTGTTGTGACGAGCCAGTTGCTCAACCACCATTGACCAGACATTTTCAATTGGTGAGAGATCTGGAGAATGTGCTGGCCAGGACAGCAGTCGAACATTTTCTGTATCCAGAAAGGCCCGTACAGGACCTGCAGTATGCGGTCGTGCATTATCCTGCTGAAATGTAGGGTTTCAGCAGGGATCCATTGAAGAGTAGAGCCACGGGTCGTAACACATCTGCAATGTAACGTCAACTGTTCAAAGTGCCGACAATGCAAACAAGAGGTGACCGAGACATGTAACCAATGGCACCCCATACCATCACGCCGGGTGATACACCAGTATGGCGATGACGAATACATGCTTCCAATGTGCATTCACCGAGATGTCGCCAAACACGGATACAACCATCATGATGCTGTAAACAGAACGTGGATTCATCCGAAAAATGATGTCTTGCCATTCGTGCACCCAGGTTCGTCGTTGAGTACACCATCGCAGGTGCTCCTGTCTGTGATGCAGCGTCAAGGGTACCACAGCCATGGTCTCCGAGCTAATAGTCTGTGCTGCTGCAAACGTCGTCTAACTGTTCTGTTGTCTTGCAAACATCGGCATCTGCTGACTCAGGGATTGAGACGTGGCTGGACAATCCGTTACAGCCGTGCGGATAAGATGCCTGTCATCTCGACTGCTAGTGATACGAGGCCGTTGGGATCCAGCACAGCGTTCCGTATTACCCTCCTGAAGCCACCGATTCCATATTCTGCTAACACTAACAGTCATTGGATCTTGACCAACACGAGCAGCAATGCCGCGATATGATAAGCCGCAATCGCGATGGGCTACAATCCGACCTTTATCAAAGTAGGAAACGTGATGGTACGGATTTCGCCTCCTTACACGAGGCATCAGAACAACGTTTCACCAGGCAATGCCGGTCAACTGCTGTTTGTGTATGAGAAATCGGTCGGAAACTTTCCTCATGTCAGCATGTTGCAGGTGTCGAAACTGGCGCCAAACTTGTGTGAATGCTCTGAAAAGCTAATCATTTGCATATCACAGCATCTTCTTCCCGTCGGTTAAATTTCGCGTTTGCAGCACGTCATCTTCGTGGTGCAGCAATTTTAATGGCCAGTTGTGTATGTTTCACTTGTTATTACCATGTTCTTTTTTTTGTACCATTGTTTCTATGGCTGACTGTTGCAAAGATACTCTATGAATTACCCTATAATATGTAGATGAGAAATCACTTTACCGATGCTGTTGCTTTCTTTGACAGATATTAACAAGTCTTTTTAGGTTTTTATCACCTAAAACAAAATGTAAACTCCCTGTATTTGTCTTTAGGGCATTTCTGAAAAGAAACTGCTTGTGGATGTATGCAACATATTTGGCAGCAGGTCAAGTCTTTGCTTTTAAATCTTAACATCTTTATGTCATTGTATATTACAAGATTTAATACTTTACGATCACATCAAGGTTACTTTTTGACTTACCTTCATACAATTTATTTGTAGCAAATGAGGCAAATAAGGCACTTTTCATCATGCACTGTAGTTGAATTTCCAAGCAGAGCTCCTTTTAAGCACAAATGTTTTCATAATTAAACTCATTGTTTGTAATATTTACAAAATGAAATACTTACTTAAATACATAAAGCACAAGATTTTCTAAAACCTACCTTAAACCAAAAGGACAATACATAGGTGATTCATTTGTGCAAGATACTGCACAGTCATTCCAGAAAGTGCAATGATGAATGTGACAAAAGAAGACAAAGTGTTATACACAGTGGTTGGACGAAATAATACGAACTCCCACCTAATAAGACATCAAACTCTGCCCCAGTTATCCTGGAGATTGATGCATACACATACTGAGCAATGATCAAGGATGTGTTACATTATTCCTTGCAAAGCAAATGTGGATAAAAGGCTCTTTACTGTCTGCCCCGCCCCTTCCACCCAGTGCCCCCACAATACAAACTACGGTGGATCAATGATAGATTATTACCTGTTTCATGAGTCTTAAGTGTTATTTCTCACTGATGTAGAATGAATCAGTTTTCAATTATAACATACTTTCTCAGTTGACGACACTGCAACGTGCTGACCATGTACATAATTGTCGAAGTGGTTTAAATGAAGTTCATAGCATGGTAACTGGACAACCATGTCAAAACATTTTATTTTCCTCATAAGGGTCAACATGATGATAGATCCATACAGTGCCACAATTATCATAAACACAGAATTCTCTGGATATTTATGTAGCAATAATTCAGTGTTTATGATCATTGTGGCACTGTGTGGATCTATTATCATGTTGAACTAAAGGGAACACTGGCACCTCACAGATAAGCTGAAACACAAGCTCCCAAAATTGTGCGTCAGGGTGAAGGTATTATTTTGTCCAACACTTGTACAGTTTTTGAGGAGTCAGACAAGTACATTTAAATGTTTATCATACAAAAATTTTAAGTTAGTTCGTAGAACACATTCTGGATTCTATACATCCTAAGAAATATGGTTATTGTTATAAGTAAAGACAATGAAACCAACTAATTTTTAAGTGATTACATTCATATACCCTAAGTTCTTCCTCTTCTTCTCCTCATTGCTCCTTCCATATACCTGCAGTTTTTTTTACATAGCTTACGGGCTGAGGTTTAATTTTAGGTATTTTTACACACACAGGTTTTAGCATGGACTCTCACTGCAGCTACAGGAAGCTTTACCAAATGCTCCATCAAAGCATGTCACTCATGTAGCAGAGAACAACTAAGATTTATATATATTAAAAATAAAAAAAAATAAAAAACCACCTGCATTGATCTGGACAATCTGTGGAGATTACGATTTAAAATCTTGTTGAAAAACTTGGCTAGTGGAAAGTCCAGGAAATCATTCCAGCATTCATGTTAACCAATTCAGGAAAACTAAATAAAAACCTATTTAATGTGGTTGGGGATGGAATTTAAAGCCTTCTCTTCCTGAAGAGTTGTGTGTTAACCACTGTGGCAATTTGGTTGGTGCATAGTTTACAGAAAATATTTTATGACAGTACCAAAGAAATTAAATTGCATTATGATCAGTTTATTGACATTTTAACCAGCAAGTATCCTCTGCTCTCTAATACTTGAATGTCAGCAGAATGACAGCACACAGTGCCTTCAAAAATCTTGCTTAAATTTTTCCAAACCAGAAACTGGCACTGCCAGACATAGGGACCACTTTGTTGTATGATTCCACCCTTTCATTGCACTGTTATGCTGAAGCTCTTGATGATTCTATACCTGTAACAATGACACAGAGGCCAGTTGTTGCTGTATGCCCACTGAACGTGTACAAGAATGACATGAAATGCACACTGTAGCTAGACCAGTCGCTTCCACCGCTGGAGACCACTCAGTTGAGTAGTGGTCACGTGGCCCCAAAAAAAATCATTCTTTGGCTCCATGAATGCATGTCTTGATTCTGCAAAGCAGTGTCAGTGGCCCAACATCATAGTACAAGACAGTAAATATGGTTAGTTTATCTGTTTTTGGGCTATTCCATTGGTGCAAAAGTTGTCGACTTGAATCATAAAGACAAATTATCTATGTTCATAATGATGAAGAACAATATAAGGAAGTAACTTTGGGGTTTAATGTTATGTCAACAACATACACAGTTAGCACAAGCTCAGACTGGACATTATGGGAAGTAAGTCACCCAAGAAATATTCTGGAATTTGCAATTAGCAGGTATAAAAGCATAACTATATCTGGGTGGCCAGATGGAAAACTGAACACTGGTACTCTAGAATGTGAATCCAGAAGTCTGTCATTGCACGATTTCACAGTGAAGTTATCATCATCCTTGTTGAAAGAGTCAGATTAACAGGGTTCAAATTTTAAAGACATTCACAGCATAAAAATCCACTAACTGAATCCACAACCTTTATGTTAGGCTTTGCAAATCAAACCCTGATACAAAATGATAACATTAAAGTAAGAAAAGAAATGCATCCCCCTCTTACCATTTACAAAGTAAAATGAGTGACCTAACCCTAGTTACATATTAAATCTTATCCCTAGTAATTTAGGGAACAGACTGGATGTTTTATATGGAATCTTAAAGTTGCATGACATTTGTCTGTTGTTCTATTAAAATAGAGGCCTGTTTATCTGATACACAAGCCTTGAACTTACTGTTTGAATATAAAATTCAATCACTTAAACTAAGAGGTACAGAAATCTGTATGCCACAAGCACTGCATATCGGTCAATCTTATCACTAGGGCAGGAAGATGTGCATTATCGAAAGTGCTGCACCCGTAAACAGGCAAAATCAACAACACAATACATACAAAATCAAGACTCATCAGGAAATTGCTAAATAGAAAATGGTTGAATAAACCAGACAATAAATTACATTATTTTTCACTAATTCTTTTGAAAGCCAATTAGCCATTTCTCGAAATTTTAAATGGTGGACCACATTGTTATCTTTGTCCGACAAAACAGATGGCAGATAACCTGGAAAATTAGCCTCTGTCCCTCTTAACTGAGTACAAAACACAATCAAAATGTGACACCAAAAATACAAATATCACAAACACTGCACACTGGATGCCTCATGGGTGAAGCTGGCAGTCATAAACCAATAGCTGCGCACTATTCCCCAACAGATGGGAATGACTCCATTTAGGTTGTGGGGAAGAATGCAGGCACATCAATACTGAGTAGCTGTTGGCTTTCAGCAACTGGTATTTGTCATCAACCACTCCCAGCCAATCTTCTATGTTCTTACCGCTGATGTACAATTTTATATCTCAAAATCACAAAATGGCATGTGCATTCTCTCTCTCTCTCTCTCTCTCTCTCTCTCTCTCTCTCTCTCTCACACACACACACACACACACACACACACACACACACACAGCCCTATTTTTAATTACTTTTACAAAAATAGAACCTTTCTAATCCAACACTCCGACTCCTCACTTAGTCTGACTGTCCAATTTCCAGTGTCTGTTTATGTAGACAGGTCACTGCTACAGTTAAGGCCAGACTTGTCGATGACTCGTCTTCTGCGATATGGATCAGCAGGCGGTTGACCACTGCTTGGTGCAATAGTTCAATGACTTTTATTATGAAATAACTTGCTGCTAATTCAAGCAACAAGTGTTATCGGGCACATATTTGTTTAATAGATTAGAGAGTTTTCTTCATACATATGATAGTGTGTAAAACTAAATTATGGTACCAACTAAATGTACACTCCTGGAAATGGAAAAAAGAACACATTGACACCGGTGTGTCAGACCCACCATACTTGCTCCGGACACTGCGAGAGGGCTGTACAAGCAATGATCACACGCACGGCACAGCGGACACACCAGGAACCGCGGTGTTGGCCGTCGAATGGCGCTAGCTGCGCAGCATTTGTGCACCGCCGCTGTCAGTGTCAGCCAGTTTGCCGTGGCATACGGAGCTCCATCGCAGTCTTTAACACTGGTAGCATGCCGCGACAGCGTGGACGTGAACCGTATGTGCAGTTGACGGACTTTGAGTGAGGGCGTATAGTGGGCATGCGGGAGGCCGGGTGGACGTACCGCCGAATTGCTCAACACGTGGGGCGTGAGGTCTCCACAGTACATCGATGTTGTCGCCAGTGGTCGGCGGAAGGTGCACGTGCCCGTCGACCTGGGACCGGACCGCAGCGACGCACGGATGCACGCCAAGACCGTAGGATCCTACGCAGTGCCGTAGGGGACCGCACCGCCACTTCCCAGCAAATTAGGGACACTGTTGCTCCTGGGGTATCGGCGAGGACCATTCGCAACCGTCTCCATGAAGCTGGGCTACGGTCCCGCACACCGTTAGGCCGTCTTCCGCTCACGCCCCAACGTCGTGCAGCCCGCCTCCAGTGGTGTCGCGACAGGCGTGAATGGAGGGACGAATGGAGACGTGTCGTCTTCAGCGATGAGAGTCGCTTCTGCCTTGGTGCCAATGATGGTCGTATGCGTGTTTGGCGCCGTGCAGGTGAGCGCCACAATCAGGACTGCATACGACCGAGGCACACAGGGCCAACACCCGGCATCATGGTGTGGGGAGCGATCTCCTACACTGGCCGTACACCACTGGTGATCGTCGAGGGGACACTGAATAGTGCACGGTACATCCAAACCATCATCGAACCCATCGTTCTACCATTCCTAGACCGGCAAGGGAACTTGCTGTTCCAACAGGACAATGCACGTCCGCATGTATCCCGTGCCACCCAACGTGCTCTAGAAGGTGTAAGTCAACTACCCTGGCCAGCAAGATCTCTGGATCTGTCCCCCATTGAGCATGTTTGGGACTGGATGAAGCGTCGTCTCACGCGGTCTGCACGTCCAGCACGAACGCTGGTCCAACTGAGGTGCCAGGTGGAAATGGCATGGCAAGCCGTTCCACAGGACTACATCCAGCATCTCTACGATCGTCTCCATGGGAGAATAGCAGCCTGCATTGCTGCGAAAGGTGGATATACACTGTACTAGTGCCGACATTGTGCATGCTTTGTTGCCTGTGTCTATGTGCCTGTGGTTCTGTCAGTGTGATCATGTGATGTATCTGACCCCAGGAATGTGTCAATAAAGTTTCCCCTTCCTGGGACAATGAATTCACGGTGTTCTTATTTCAATTTCCAGGAGTGTAAATACGACACTGTCCTTACAACAGGACATTGAGCCCAATGACATGAATGAATGAATGGATCGGTACAGCTGACATCGACTGCAC
The DNA here is from genome assembly GCF_023898315.1 of Schistocerca nitens. NCBI lineage: Eukaryota > Metazoa > Arthropoda > Insecta > Orthoptera > Acrididae > Schistocerca > Schistocerca nitens. The sequence goes on along the minus strand of NC_064623.1, from coordinate 53,980,278 downwards.
AACAGAAGCAGTATTGACTGGAGGCCAAATCACTGATGATGTAGAACAAACAACCGATAGAGAACAAGAAAGGTGGCGATGACAATGAAGACAATCAACCTATGGCTCGAGTATCACATACAGATAGTAAAAGTGCACTGATATGGCCCTTCATTACACCGAACAAAACTCTACATCTACCCTAGCATATATTTTGTGGATTAGGAAATGGCGGAACATTGCTGCAAAAACAAGGCTGTCAAACATTGCAGCAAAATCGAAGTTGTCGTCAGCTAAGCAAAAGAACATAACAGACTTTCTTTGTCCTGCTTAAGAACAAAACATTTTTTACCATGTGATTTCACATGTTTTAAACAGCTAAGTGCAATACTGTTATAAGTTATGTACAGATATTAAACACTCACTCACTGTAACATTATCTTACAGTACGATGAAAATGTATATTATAGTACTGACACTATAATACATAACTCTTTTGCATAAGATTATCTAGTGTGTCAACATTTTCTTTTTGTTTTGTTACTGTTTTAACATGGAATAATATTTCAGACAGTATTTCAACTTGAAAGTTAAAGTTGTACTGTATCCTACTGCGATGTTATGGGTCAATAAAAGTGTTCCTCTGATAATTCAACCATTCTCGTATTCCGACCATGCTCCCGGTTCCGTAGGGGATGGATAAGCAAGGTTCTACTGTAACAGCGATAGGAGAGTGAAAGTTTCTCGTGTATCTCTCAAATCTCTTCACTCAAGTTGTCTGTCGCTTCGCAGGGGGTCATTTTTCTCTCACACCATTACTTTCAAACCTGTAATACTTGCAGTGTGAAATCACAGGGTTTAGACTGCAGTTGTCCCCGAATAAAGATGTTTGTGGAACAGAGAGACACAGTCACATGGGCTCAAAACTCCACAGGGAGCCAAGCTTTTTCATCAAACGAAGACATGTTATAAATCACATATTTTCTTTCCAATTCAGGGCACAAAAGGTCATACAAAGTATCATATTATTGTTTCAATTGACATTTCCATTCACAGCTTCTTCATCAAAGACATACAGTCATCACACAACGTGTGGCTGCAACACGACAGATGGTTCCAAGAGGGTTAACGCAGTGGACACACAGCGAGTTTTGACAGTCTCTCTGTTCTCAGGACACTGCAGATTGGAACATGGTCTGTTCAAAAAGTAAGGGGTGTGAGAAAAAGCTTTTACTGGTAGCTTTACTTTCCTACAAAATACTTCACTTCTGCACGTAGTTGCCATTCATTTGTAAACACTTTGTGTAACGTGGCACCGGCTTTTTTAATCCCGCAGCAGAAATCTTCTGTGGCAGGGATCTGAACCAGTTGACAAGCATCTGTCTCAAGTTCCTAGTCATCTTCAAACCACTGTCCTTGATGCACTGTTTCAAACACAGGAGATACTATCCACTGCACGTGTGGTCGAGGCTGCCAAGTGGACGATTGAAAAGTTCCCAACAGAAATGCTAATCTTTGGTAGGTTACACACGGAATAATTTGGCCCCATGGTTCCTTCCTGTGTAAATGGCAGTAGGGGAGGGGAGGGGAGGCAATGATGGTGGTGGAGGTCCAATTGTAAAAATGCCAATGTGCTGTAGGGGGATGAGAGTTGTTTTACACTCGAAGCCTTCCCATAAACACTTATCTCACGGATCTTCTAAGCTACAGCAACGTATTTTATTCCCTACTGTATGTTATATTGACATTAATAATTTATCATATGATGCAGGATTTAGCAAAAACAGTTTACAAAATGTTCTGGGAACAAAGTTTCGATTTCAGTCAGTAAATTAACATGACACAAGTCAATCCTTTTTTATTCACTGACACACTTCCTCCTTTTTGTTGTTTTCCATTGTTAGAGCTAATGTAACTGAAGCATACGCTTTCTTTTGTATGTTCGACACCTTGATCTTATAAAATTGTGTTGCCAAATGACAATAATATTGATGGTGTGAGGCTCACTTCGATATATTAAAGGTTTTACAAATCAACAATGCCTGAATAGAATATACGAAAAGTATTGTATTGTATATATAAATGGGAGGGCTGCTCCCAATGGACACAGTTTACAGAGGAACAGGCTACAGGCAACCGAGGTGTCCACCCGTTCGACACAAAGGAAAGACTCGCCCGACAGTCACGACGAGGGAGTATATCTGTGCATAGGACAAGTTATTCTGCACGTAGCAGTGTGCGGGCAGTTTCTGGCATTCATCCTGCAGACAGTTATATCCGAGTTTTTCTGTTAGAAAGGGTACAAAGTGATGCATCCAGTACGAGGAAACTCGTCAGCCACAGCACCAACTGTCCATCTTCAACCAGGGCAGCACCAACTGTCCATCTTCAACCAGACTGCAGTATTTGGTTTTCACTCTTCATATGATAATGATAGCCACCTCTTCATCGTGCATGTTTGTATGGCACTAACTGTAATGTTTTTTTCACTCACTCACTCACTCACTCACTCATTCATTCATTAATGAACGCCCATAACTAGGCACAACTACTGATGCATTTGAGTATCTGTAGGTCCTTTTGCACACAGAACTGATTATGGCACGCACTCCATATTTTTCTTGAGGAAAGATTTTTAAGACGTTTGCTTTCACCCACAGTCAAAGACATACTGAACTGAAACAATGACTTCCACAGTGCTTGGATTGTGGAACTTCATTCCGAGCTGCCGACATTTAATGATAAGCCAATTACCCTTACTTTTTGAATACAACTCGTATCTTGACACCCTCTGAAGAATTCTGTGTGTTCTAAGGGTAGGATGTTTTGATGAAAGCACGATGTTGGCCTGTGCCAATAAATTTTCACAGAATCCACATTTAACGAATTATTTATTTTGAGATATCATACACTACAACTACATACATTACAAATCACAACAGTGCATCTGACCACATAAAATTGAATCCACATTGACAAATTTTCAAGTACATATAATTAGCTCATTTCAAATGCTATGTGAACAAGCCAACAATTTTCTAATATTATGCATTTAAACAAACATCATAATCACAGTACTACTGTGCCTTTTATTGACAGAGAAAGAAAATGAATGAAACAGATTCATTGCACAAAAAACAATACAGATTTTAATATCTGCACACACAATATACACGGGTCTCAACTAGAAAATTAATTAAAACAGCTTGAAACTAAAACTGGTAAATAATTTTGAATGTACAGCTTTATTAATGACACTTTTTGATCATTATGAAGTCAATTTGTAGTGAAAAATGGAATGTCTACTGCCTACGTCACCAAGAATGTGTAGCGTAAGTGGCATACAGTTCTCTATATTGAAAAATTGATAACAATCATATTTCACTTTTTTCACTTATTTATTTATCATTTGATAAGCACCAAACAAAAACTTACTCTCATGTGAAACCAAAATTTTGTGTGAGTGTGGTGCAAATACTACTACATAATCACTCACTGTTGTTATGTGTTTGTGATAGCCATTCAATTTATGAGACATCATTACATACAAGTAGCTACAAATTTCATTAACACCAGATAAAATATGGTGTCATAAATTTTAGTTTCAAGGAATACATTTTGTGGCTTAATACCTGTCTCTCCAAGAGCTGCCACCACCTCCTCCACCATAATCCCTGCTCGGGCCCCACTCTCTGTCCATATCATCGTACCGCCTGCTTCCACCAAAGTCATCGTCATAACCCCTCGACCTACCCCCCATGGCAGGACCATTGAAGTCACTGTCATAGTGACTCGACCTTCCCCCCATCGGAGGAACTTCAAAATCGCCATCGTAGGCCCTCGACCTCCGAGACAGTGATGGACTTTCAAATTCATCACGGTACTCTCCCCGCCTCCCGGACATAGAATCAAAATCTCTGCCACGATTCCAAGAAGGTGATCCATCATAATTTCTGCTTCTGCTGTCACGATCTCTGGGCCAATCACTATCAAGTTCCCTATGACTGTCAAAGTTCCTTCCACGTCCTGACCTGTCCCACGGAGGGGAGTTGCCTCCCCCTGACCTGTCCCACGGAGGGGGGCTGCCACGACCCGACCTGTCCCACGGAGGGGGGCTGCCACGACCCGACCTGTCCCACGGAGTGGGGCTGCCACGACTTGGCCTGTCCCATGGAGGCGAACTGCCTCGCCCCGACCTGTCCAACGGAGGCGAACTGCCTCGCCCCGACCTGTCCCACAGAGGGGGGCTACTGCGGTATCGACCCCTACCTCTGCCCGAAGAACCAAAATCATCTTCCTCTGGCCGTCCCTTCCACCTGCCAGAGCCTCTCTCGTCCATACCTCTGCCCCTTCCACGATCGCCCCTTATACTTTCGGAGCCTCGACCCCTTCCACGACTGCTAGACCCACGCCAGTCCCCTTCGGTATTTGGCGGACGACTGCCGGAAGCAGTATCCTTCACTTGTCCTGCTGGGCTGCCAGCTCGTTTAGCCTTGTGAGGAGGTGAGCCTTCCCTAGAACTAGCCTCATCTCTCTTTCGTTTAGGAGGAGATTTTTCCCTCTTTCTACATGACTCAGCACCTCCTTCCACCTCAGAAATATCTGAGCTCTTTACACCCGCGTCTTTTTTATTACGTCCACCGTCTTGCTCCTCTTTTGAAGATGACTTCTCCTCTTTAGATTGCTCTGTATTTTTTCCCAACTTAGAATTTTCTGAGACATCTGAACTCATATCTTTTTTATGGTCTCCATCTTGCTTCTCTTTGGAAGGAGATTTCTCTCTTGGTAGTTCTGCTTTTTTTTTCATCTCGGTACTGTCTGTGTCTGAGGAACACAATTTTTTACTGTTTCCTTCACCTTCCTCTCGTTTCCGTTTAATATCAGAATTCCCCATCTCTTTGGATGACTCTGCATATTTGTCCATCTTACTACTTTCTGCATCATTTGAACTCCCGCCTAAAAAGTCTTTGCCATCTTGCTGCTGTTTCAACACAGGCTTCTCTTTCTCTTTGGTTGGTTCTGCATCTTTTCCCACCCCCTTATTTTCCAAGTCTATTGTTTTCACCTCTTTACTACTATCTTCTCCATCCTGCTGCTCTTTCAACATAGGCTTCTCTTTCTCTTTGGATGGTTCTGCATCTTTTCCTACCTCCCCACTTTCCAAATCTATTGTTATCACCTCATTTTTACTGTCTTTGCCATCTTGCTGCTCTTTCAACAGAGACTTCCCTTCCTCTTTGGGTGGTTGTGTATCTTTTTCCACTTTTGTATCTTCCAAGTCTACTGTTACAACTTCTTTTATACTGTCTTCTCCATCCCTCTTTTCTTTGAAAGGTGATTTCTTTTTCTCTTTAGATGACTCTGCACCTTTGTCCATTTTAGCACTTTCCACATCATCTGAGCTCTTGTCTTTTTTAAGGTTTTCACTACCTTGCTGCTCTTTCAACACAGGTTTATCTTTCTCTTTCGGTGGTTCTGCATCTTTTCCTACCTCCTCACTTTCCAAATCTATAGTTATCACCTCTTTCTTCTTACTATTTTCACCACATTCCTGCTCTTTTGACACAAGCCTCTCTTCCTCTTTGGAGGGTTCTAAATCTTTTCCCATATTCTTATTTTCAAGGCCTATTGTTACCACATCTTTCTTTATGTCTTCTCCATTTTGCTGTTCTATCAACACAGGCTTTTCTTTTTCTTTAGATGATTCTGCACCTTTTCCCATTTCCAAATTTTCCATGTCTGCCTTTTTCACCTCTCTACTACTGTCTTCTCCATCTTTCTGCTCTTTCAACATAGGCTTCTCTTTCTCTTTGAATGGTTCTGCATCTTTTTCCACCTCCATATTTTCCAAATCTATTGTTATCACCTCTTTTCTAATGTCTTCCCCATCTTGCTGTTCTTTCAATGTAAGCTTCTCTTTCTCTTTGGGTGGCTCTACATCTTTTCCCACCTCTGCATTTTCCTTGTCTATTGTTTCCACCTCTTTTCTACTGTCTTCTCCATCTTGCTGCTCTTTCAACACAGGCTTCTCTTTCTCTTTGGTCAGTTCTGCATCTTTTCCCACCCCCTTATTTTCCAAGTCTATTGTTTTCACCTCTTTACTACTATCTTCTCCATCCTGCTGCTCTTTCAACATAGGCTTCTCTTTCTCTTTGGATGGTTCTGCATCTTTTCCTACCTCCCCACTTTCCAAATCTATTGTTATCACCTCATTTTTACTGTCTTTGCCATCTTGCTGCTCTTTCAACAGAGACTTCTCTATCTTTTTGGATGGTTCTGCATCTTTTTCCATATTTGTATTTTCCAAGTCTACTGTTACCACCTCTTTTGTACTGCCTTTTGCATCTTGCTTCACTTTTGAAGGACTCTTTTCTCTTTCTATTGCTGGTTCTGCACCTTTTCTCACTTCAGTACTTTCCAAGTTCTCTGAACATATCTCTTTTGTAACTAATGGTTTGCTTTCCTCTTCTTTTTGTGATGTGGGGGAAACACACTGCACTGGACTGTTTGAACTACGACCTTCTCGTTTGGACAGATTCTCAAGTGTTCTTGCATTTAGAGAAACATCATCTGTCCTCTCTTTTTGGGATTTCTCTGCCTCTGCATGTCTTCCTGAATTTGTCTTCACTTCAGCCTTTCCTGTGTCATCTACTTGTGTCTTTTCTCTAGCAGCCATTTTATCATCTACATTATCCGACAATTTGGAAGAAACAAGATTCTGTATATTTTGAGTGTGTTCACCCTCTTGTTGAGATTGTTGCTTCTCAGGGTCTGGACTCCGATTACTATCACCCACTGGTGAAGTAGTGTTATTTTCGTTAGTGTTATTAAAATTTTCAGCAGTTGGTGTTATAGCTCCTGGCCTCCTCAATATTTCTCCTGCACCTATCTCATTGCCAGCAGCCCCAGTTTTGTCAGCTGATTTCACTGCAGCACAAATATTTGGATAAGGAGCAGCCTCAATGCCTTTTTGTATCTCCTCCGTGCCATCATCTACGGTCATTACATCAGGTGCATTCACTTTGCCCTCACCATGCACGTGTGTCTTACTTACGACGTACATACCTAATCTAACCTGTTCTGCACTCCTTAGAATCTCTTCTGTCCCACGCAAAGGTGAAGATTTCATTTGCTTTTTCTCAGCTTTTTGCACTTTCAAATTGTGCAAACCACCCATTTTCTTTTTCTTTTCAGAGTTCAAATTCTGCACTAGATTTTTCTTCTTTTTCTTAACAGATGTAAGTGACAACGGAAGACACGATTGTGTAACAGCTCGAGCTTCAATCGTGGTACTTCCTTCTTTCTTTTTCTTTTTCGCAGCCAATTTTTGTAAACGAGCCACTTTCTTTGCTTTAACTGATGCAAGTGACAATGGAAGGAGTGACTGCACTGTGCTCTTCACTTTACTCCGTAACATCATCATCTCAGTCCACCCGATTACCTTTTCATGGTACAACTGCAGAAGTCTCTTGTGGAGATGATTCCGTAGAATTTGCCTCTGCTCTATCACTCTTTCAGTTGTGGTGCCAAAACAAGAAAAGGACCCTACACGTGCCACCGTCTGTGTCTGTTGAGAGCCACACTCGACAGCCGGTTTTACAGGTGGACCACCAACCTCCCCCGTTACTGGAATGAAGTCTGCCTGCACCTGTGCATCACGAGAAGCAGACTTGAGAAAATGACGCGGTGTATTTACTGACGCATTCCTACGCCACTTAGCTGCATGTTCACCACACACTGGGCACTTTTCCTCCTCCAGTTTTTGTTCGGTGTTCAGTATCCGCACTTTTGCAGGCTCTGGCTTCGTAACATGTTCCTGTTTCTTGTCTGCCTCCGGTTCCTGGGCTTTCTTTTCGAACCCCTCCTTTTCCTTCGCCTGATCTTTTTCCTTCGCCTGATCTGTTTCCTTCGCCTGATCTGTTTCCTTCGCCTGATCTGTTTCCTTCGCCTGATCTGTTTCCTTCGCCTGATCTGTTTCCTTCGCCTGATCTGTTTCCTTCGCCTGATCTGTTTCCTTCGCCTGATCTGTTTCCTTCGCCTGATCTGTTTCCTTCGCCTGATCTGTTTCCTTCGCCTGATCTGTTTCCTTCGCCTGATCTGTTTCCTTCGCCTGATCTGTTTCCTTCGCCTGATCTGTTTCCTTCGCCTGCTCTTTTTCCTTCGCCTGCTCTTTTTCCTTCGCCTGCTCTTTTTCCTTCGCCTGCTCTTTTTCCTTCGCCTGCTCTTTTTCCTTCGCCTGCTCTTTTTCCTTCGCCTGCTCTTTTTCCTTCGCCTGCTCTTTTTCCTTCGCCTGCTCTTTTTCCTTCGCCTGCTCTTTTTCCTTCGCCTGCTCTTTTTCCTTCCCCTGCTCTTTTCCCTTCGCCTGATCTTTTACCACAACTGGGCCCTTAATAACTTGCGGTTCCTTTCTTAGAAGGTCTGGTGTCAAATTCGCTGAGGGCTTATTAGTGGCAGGAGGGGTCAAATGCATCTGCTTTTGTGTAGGTGGAGCCTGGGATTGCTTTGAGGCTGGGGTAGGTGGCTTTGGAGTGACAGGTTGTGTCTGTGGGGGTTCAGGTGCAGATGACCCCAGTGCTGCCGCCTCCTTAACTCTTTCCTGCTGCTGCAGAAGGTATCGTGCTGTCCCCACAGGTGGGGCAGTAAAGCTGAGAAGACGCACATGCCAGTCACGCAGAAGTGGTGAGCACTGGTCACTCGGGACACTCCTGCCTCCGATGTAGAGTGGCTGGATATTACGTTGACGCAGCACGAAGCGGCCCGGCATGTCGAGCCCCTTGTCCACAAGTAGTGAACGGATTGCCTCCTGGCACCTCTGCAGCACTAGATAGCGTTCCATCGACACTGGCTCTTCTGCTGTATGTGCATAACTTATCACTAAATGTAATCGATAAATTTACGATGTACAAAAATTTTTACGAGATCTTCCTCTTTACATTTACAAAGAGCTTATAATGTGCTCATGGTATTTACACAACACTTAAAGAGGAATTGCACACACATATAATATATAGGAGGGGAGAAACAAGCTCTCAGACACCCATTCATTCAGTTCACACACACAGTTATAACTGCCCCCTCTAAATTTATTATATGCTACACGACTTACAATTGACAAAAAAATTCAACTTTTATGTGGGTATTTCTGAAACAAAATTTTTATTCTACATGAATAAAATATTTAAAACAAAGTGTGTTCATATAATAACTATAGCTAGGCTATCATACACAGTATATAATGATAACTCTGTAATTGGATAATTATACTGCATAGATCATGTCTAACAACTACATGGTGAGCACTAAGTTATACGCTACTACTGGTGAAAAATCACAATACTATGAAAGAAGTATCACCAAAAGAATTAAATTTGATTTGCGTATGATCCACAATGATACAAATAAATGATTAAAAGGTACAGTTACCGGCCGGTGTGGTCGAGCGGTTCTAGGCACTTCAGTCTGGAACTGCGCGACCGCTACGGTCACAGGTTCGAATCCTGCCGCGGGCATGGATGTGTGTGATCTTCTTAGGTTAGTTAGGTTTAAGTAGTTCTAAGTTCTAGGGGGCTGATGACCTCAGATGTTAGGTTCCGTAGTGCTCAGAGCCATTTGAAGGTACAGTTCCCACATGATTTCCAAGTTAAAAGTTGAGTTGTAATACATACTGGGTTGTGTCAGAAGCAGTCAGTTCCAATGTGTGACAGTCATCTGCATTAATAAAAGGAAAAGAACTCATGATATGGTGGAGACTTGGCGAACAAAGTATTTTCTTTTCTCAGTTTTTTTCCAGGTTGGAATCCAAATTTCAATGAACCAGTTCTTCCTTTCTTTTTCTTTTACATGAGAGGAAATTTTATTTTACTGGTTTTCATGGCATAAATGAAATTTTTTGAGTTGCCACACCATTTATTAGCGATTACTCCATCTTCAGCTATGATCTGCAATTGCTCTTAAGTTACAAGTTCTTGCCTTCCTTCTGTCATCTGTTGCCATTCTATGTGACATCGTATCGCCGTGTGATAGAGGCTTGCAGGAAAATGCTTTGAACTGCTGTCACTGTAATGTAACATAAATATACTTGTTAGCAACGACTTTTTTCAATCAGATGTCCTTCACTCTGCAGTCACAATTAACTTGAAGTTTGAAGGTGTGATGGTTGCCAAGGTACTACTTTATATTCAAATTAGTAAAAATGAGCTGATACCAAATATCCAATGCCGATATAAACTGAGGTGACAAAAGTCACGGGACAGCAACACGCACATATACAGGTGGCGATAGTATTGTATACAAAAGGTATAAAACGGCAGTGCACTGGAAGACCTCTCATTTGTACACAGGTAATCCACGTGAAAAGATTTCCGTGTGATTAAGGTCACACAGTGGGAATTCACAGACTTGGAACACGGAATTGTAGTTGGAGCTAGACACGTGACATTCCATTTTGGTAATCATTGAGAAATTCAATATTCCAAGATCAACAGTGTGCTGAGAATGTCAAATTTTAGGCCTTACCTGTCACCACAGTCAACACAGTGATCGATGGCCTTCACTTAACAACCGAGAGCACTTATGTTTGCTCAAAGTTGTCAGTGCTAACAGACAAGCAACACTGTGCGAAATAATCACAGAAATCAATGTGAGATGTAGAAAAAACGTATCTGTTACGACAGTGCAGAGGAATTTTGCATCAATGGGCTATGGCAGCAGATGAACGATGTGAGCGGCTCTGCTAGCAGCTAGACATTAAATGGAAGCACCTCTCCTGGGCTCGTACCCATTTCAGTTGGACCCTAGATGACAGGAAAATCATGGCCTGGTCAGATAGGACCCAATTTCAGTAGGTAAGAGCTGATGGTAGTGAGAGTGGGGCGCAGACTCCACGAAGCCACGGACCCAAGTTGCGAACGAGGCACTGTGCAATCTGGTGGTGGCTCCATGATCTGTGTGGGTTGTGTTTACACCGAATGGATTGCGTCCTCTGGTCAAAGTGAACTGATCATTGACGAAATAGTTATGTTCAGCTACTTGGAGACCATTTGCAGCCATTCATGGACTTCATGTTCCCAAATAATTAAGTCATGTCACTGGGCCACAACTACTTCCAACTGGTTTGAATAACATTACGGACAATTCAGACGAATGATTTGGTCACACAGATCGCCCAACACGAATCCCATCAAACATTTATGGGACATAATCTAGAGGTCAGTTTGTGCGCAAAAGCCTACACACCTTTGAAATTGTGGATTGCTATAGAGGCAGCACAGCACAGTATTTCTGCAGGGGCCGTGACTTGTTGAGTCCATGCCATGTTGAGTTGCTGCACTACACTGAGTAAAAGAATTGTTCTAGACAAGCAGTCATCCTACAGCAACATTCCAAATAATACACAGTCCAGGGAGGAATGGTAAAAATCTGTGTGCCACCTCTTCCACGGGGTGGTAGTCACTGCTGAAGATATGAAGAATAAAGGAATGAATAAGTGAAGGAAGAAAAGAAGAAAGGTTAGAGCTTTTACATACTATCAACACAAGAGGCCACTGGAGTTGGAACATTAGCACAGATTGGGTAATGATGGGGGGAAGGAATCTGGTGTGGCCTTGAAAGAATCATCTGCTGTAATTTTGGAAAATCAGAGAAAAGCCAGACTGAAATGCTTGGATAGAGATTTCAGCTAAGATCTTACTTAATATGAATTTATACTCTGTTCAAAATTATTGTTGTATTGACACTTCTGCAGACATGCATGGAAGTGTTAAGCAAACAAAGTTGCCACATCCTGCTTGGAACACATGAATAATACTACATTTCACGCAACTCATTCGAAACTACCAACTATATAACTGTTGCACAATAAAATAGCAATGAAGACCAGGAATAAAATTTTGTTAGAAACCGACCAAGACATCGTTAAGTGGGGCATGTCTGCTGGCTACCCAACGGTATCATAACTGAATGTCAACACGGAAGGCCCAAAATACAGACAAGCTGGGAGCTAGATTAAGCAGACTGTGAGAGGGAAGCCAAGAACAACTGATTCAGCACCTTGAAAACTGAAACCCCAAAGCTCTATCAAGCTGCAGGATGCTCTGGTGGATTCATTAAGTGTTTATAAGCTGCTGCCAACCTGGAGTTCACCATTACAAGTCCAGAGCCGTCCGGCCACAGACGGGACTTTTGATCTACAAGTCACAATGGTGACTCACTGAGAATGGGGGCTGGGCTGACTCACTGTAAATGGAGAAACTGATCTGTCTGTGTGCAAGCTGTTCAACTTGTGCACTAGGGGCCTACGTCGGCACTATTGGAGCAGTACAAGTACTGCCTTACTGACCGTACACTGAGACTGCCACTCAGGCCGTCCTTATTACTGTTGAGTCTTCCACATTCACAGCATCTTGGCTGGGAATGGACTTAAGCATAGCTTCACTCATCCAGAGTGCTGAGGCTCCAATATAAGTCGACTACTGCCCCACAGGCATGTGGAGATGCAAAGCCACCGCACCCTTCTAAGGACTACAGCATTGACCGAAGGCAATGTCAGGATCTGTGCTCATCAAGTTCCTCGTCGGGCACTGACGTGCCACTTCTTGCTTTCGAGCATTGCAGACTTAGGATCATCACCACTAGGCAGCACCAGGAAGATGGACTGACTATAAAACTTTCACCAATAAATGGTTTAACTGAATAATGTTTCACCAGTGCTCTGGCACTCCACTGAATCATTCTCCCCCACTCTTTTTCAACCTCCTAATAACCACAAGCCCCCAACTTGGGTCGTCATACAGTGTGTGAACACTGAGCTGCTATTAGTGTGTTCTCAAAGAGCTGCACTACATTCTTGTTTCAGTTTTATTTACAGCAACAAATTTTTAAGATTGTCTACATACAATTTATGAAAATGCATTTCCACATGACATTAATGAATTTCCTACAAGTGGAAAACTACATATGAGAACAATTATGTTAACATTAGAATATATTTTCATCTGCTACAAACCATAACTCCATCAGGTCTCAGACAGGAAATACTTGGACTTAAACATGGTGAATAACACACTGCCCACTCCTGTGTCAAGACTTAAGTGGTCACCTGTTATGTTTTATGATCAGCTACGAAGTTATATATAGTCTCTTTCCATAAATAACTTATGGCCAGATAGGTAGCCATACCAAGACACCAGGTCATGCAACACCGTAAGCAAGTTTGTGCTACCATCCTGGAATAGACTTGCTTTCTTAAATATGACCAACAAGTTGCTGAATTACTGATACTCTTTTCTATGACATGATCATGAACAGGACACTATAACTGATAATTAGCAATGAATCTAGTTTGGTAAATGGAAGCACAAGCATGCATTTGCTCTTATGCCTGTTCTGACTGCTGCCTACAAGGCAAGTACAAGGAGCGACCACTAATCTATTCAGCATCCCCTCACCCCTAAATTTTCATCTTCAATAATTTTTCAGCTTCCTCTACTTTCTTGTAAATTTCTTGACCAATGTTTACATTATTGTTTTTGGTTGTACTCAAAGCTGCAGCAGTATTCTGATGACCTTGTTAATGGAGATGTACGAGTTTCCACCAGTTTTTTCTCTCTTGAAGTAGACACACAACATGCAAGCCTTTTCTCCTGACTGACCTCGTATGACAATACCATGACCAAGAGGAGAAAATCAGAAAGTTTCTACTAGTAACAATTTACCAAATTGCTTTTGACACTGTTCAACAGCACATACCATACAATGAATAGCATATTATATTCCGCAATCATAAGAAATGAAAACAAATAAAACCAGAATGTGGAATCTATGCTCTCACAGAACAGTAAAATGTCTGAACCTGAAAAATACTACGTGTGGGAAGTGGTGTTGTGGTAGTGTGGGTGAAGGTTTGGCAACCACCAGCGATTGCTGAGGACACCTCTTGGGAGACTGGCTGAATACGCGCTGTACCTCGCCCGAGTCACACCCCACTACTTCCTACGTGTCTGTCATTCCTCAAGAAATTTTAAACAGAATACAGTGTCTTGAGCAGTGCTCCACCTCACTCATTGTTTGGTCCTGGAACTGAACTCAATTTTGAGTGGCTATAACAGTCCAGAATATGCAACAGTAACTCCACCTCCCCATTGCAAATGGTAAGTCTGGTACAGTGTCAGTTAATGCAGTTCAGAAGGCAGTGTTTACCTCAACAGCAACTTGCCTCAATTGTACCCTTACATAACTGTATTATATGGCTGGCTACGTGAACATCAGTGCCTGTAGGTAGAAGCATCAAAGGCTGAGTTTCTTTGCAGAAAATTTTACAAAACTTCTGCTCCTTACATTTGTGCCCCTCTCACACACTTTTCAGGACTCTGCTGCGTCTCAATTGGTAAAAACGGAACGCTTATAGCATTGTTCTGTTGTCCACCTCTCTGACTGTTAAAAACCCTTTTTCACTGGAATGGTCAGATGTATCTAGTAGAAATTTATGTCACATACTGAGGTCTATAGTACCTTGGCTTTTCAAAAAACCTGAAGCTTCTACGTCAACATAATCAAAAGATACCACCATTTACGTCACATATTTTTGATACTCGCAAACGCGCTCATCAAAGAATGTAGGGTACTTCTTGTTGGCCTAGAATCATGGAATTTGAGAAAAGGGAAGGTTTCACTGCACAACCAAAGGAGAAAAATCTGGAAACTGTATTTCTGTAAAAAAAAAACACACACACACACACACACACACACACACACACACACACACACACTGACTGGTCATCCATCTGTTAAGACCCTATTTTTCTCAGGATCAGGCAGATGAACTAAGCTGAAATTTATGTCACATACTATGGTCTATGATGTCCACCCCGAATCCCATATCATTAAAAAAAATGTACTGCTCTTCTCTGAACTTTCTTGATGTACTCCATTAATCCCATCTGGTAAGGATACCAGACTGCAGCAATACTCCGAAAGAGGATGAACAAGTGTAGTGTAGGCAGTGTCTTTAGTAGAGCTGTAACATTTTCTACGTGTTGTGCCAGTAAAACACAGTCTTTGGATTGTCTTCCCCACAACATTTTCTGTGTGTTCTTCCCGATTTAAGTTGTTCATAATTGTAATTCCCAGGTATTTTGTTGAATTTACGGCCTTTATAGTCGACTGATTTATCATGTAAGAGAACTATAACAGATTCCTTTTAGCACTCATGCAGATGGCATTACAACTTTTCGTTATTTAGGGTCAACTGCCGACTTTCACACCACATGGATATTTTTTCTAAATTATTTTGCAATTTGTTTTGATCTTCTGATGTCTTTAATAGGCGATAAATGACAGCATCATCTACAAACAATCTAAGATGGCTGCTCAGATTGTCTCCTAAATCTTTTATATAGATAAGTAACAGCAGAGGGTCTCTATCACTACATTGTTTCTGTTTCACTCTATGACTTTCCATCAATTACTATGAACTGTGGCCCCTCTGACAGGAAAACATGCATCTAGTAACATAACTGAGACTATATTCCACAAGCATGCAATTTCACTACAAGCAGCTTGTGACGTTTTGTGTCAAAAGCCTTCTGGAAATCTAGAAATAGGGAACCAGTTTGAAATACCTTGTCAATAGCACTCAGCACTTCGTGTGTGTAAAGAGCTAGTTGTGTTTCACAAGTACAATGTTTTCTAAATCCGTGTTGACTGTGTGTCGATAGACCGTACTATTCCAGATAATTCACAAATTTCAAGAGAATGTGTGTTCCAAAATCCTGCTGCATATCAATGTTAATGATATAGGCCTATAATTTAGTGGATTACTTCTACTACCTTTCTCGAATATTGGTGTGATCTGTGCAACTTTCCAGTCTTTGGGTATGGATCTTTCTTAGAGCGAATGATTGCACATGATTGTATGGATCTATTGCATCAGCATACTCTGAAAGGAAGTTAACTGACATATAGTATGGACCAGAAGGCTTGCTTTTATTAAGTGATTTAAGAACTACTCTGAGGATATCTACTTCTAAGTTATTCATGTTGGCAACTGTTCTTGATTTGAATTCTGGAATATTTACTTTGTCTTCTTTGGTGAATGAATTTTCGGAGGCTGTGTTTAGTAAGTTTGCTTTGGCAGCACTGTCATTGATTTTGTCTTGCCGCTAGCATACTTTACATACAACCAGAATCTCTTTGAATTTTCTGCCCGTTTTCGAGACAAAGTTTTGCTGTGGAAACTATGATAAGCATTTAGTGTGAAGCCCACACTCAATTTTAAGCTTCTGTAAAAGATCGCCAATCTTGGAGATTTTATGTTCATTTAAATTTGGCTTGCAGTATGAACTGACTGCTCAAAATAATTTTTAGAGAAGGCATTTAGCACAATTCTGGATGTTGTTTTATGTGCACCTCCAGATTTAAACCTGTATTTTCGACACCATACTGAGGGTAAAGTCACCACCAACTAGAATTGTATGAGTCGAGTAAGTGTTTGACATTAAACTATGTTATCTTTGAACCTTTCATCAATCGTATCATCTGAGTTAGGATGTCAGCAAAAGGATTTATTATTTTATTCCGGCTGCCAAGGATGACCTCTGCTCTTACTAATTCACTGGAACTATCCACTTAAATTTCGCTACAAGATAAACTACTACTATCAGCAACAAACACGCCACTGCCAACTGTGTTTAAATTATCCTTTCGGAACACCGTTACGTTCTTTGCGAAAATTTTGGCTGAACTTATTTCCGGCTTTAACCAGCTTGCAGTGCCTATAACGATTTGAGCATCAGTGCTTTCTATTAGCGCTTGGAGCTCTGGTACTTTCCCAACACAGCTATGACAATTTACATCTATTATACTGATGGTTCTGTATCTATGTTCTTCCTACGTTCGACCAACATCCTTTGAGACTGAAGCCCTTTTTATATTTGCCCGAGACCTCTAACCTAAAAAAAACACCCAGTCCATGCTGCACAACCCCTGCTACCCATGTAGCCACCTCCTGTGAGTAGTGGACTCCTGACCTATTCAGTGGAAATCCAAACCCAACCACCCTCTGGCTTAAGTTGAGAAGGCAAGGAATGATTTTATTGCTCATACGACACATATCAGAATTTATCCATCATCAGATATCCTGGAGCGATTACTGCATTTAGCCTGAGAATTTATGTTTCACATACAACTTGAAAAGCCATATCTTTGTGCAGTAATCTGTCTTGGTTATCTGATGATGGATAAATTCTGAAATGTGTCATATAACCAATAAAGTCATTTGTCACCTGAGTTGTGACTTTTACTGTTGCAGCCAAGTCAGCCTGAATACAGAACTGCTAATTATAATAATGGTCACCTGCCTCCTGCATGATTTTATGTCACATTTATATTACTGACATTAAAACATTCTCGAAAATCTTGGAATATCTGGGACTGATATCTTGCCAGTATCAATGTTGATAACAGCCAGAAACAGAATGAATGAGCTATCTGTATACATAAATAAGTTTGTATGGAATCCTCAGTGTGAGAATCCTGCTTGCACCTAACCAATTTTTTCGAACCACATTACTTTTTCCTTCTAGACTTATCGTCAGGTTATAAAAACTCTGAATTATTTTCAGTTTTAAATAAGGAAGTACAATACTTCAGATATCAATATAATAGAGGGAAACATTCCACGTGGGAAAAATATATCTAAAAACAAAGGTGATGTTACTTACCGAACGAAAGCGCTGGCAGGTCGATAGACACACAAACAAACACAAACACACACACACAAAATTCAAGCTTTCGCAACAAACTGTTGCCTCATCAGGAAAGAGGGAAGGAGGGAAGGAGAGGGAAAGACGAAAGGATGTGGGTTTTAGGGAGAGGGTAAGGAGTCATTCCAATACCGGGAGCGGAAAGACTTACATTGGGGGAAAAAAGGACAGGTATACACTCGCGCACACACACACACACATATACATCCACACATACACAGACACAAGCAGACATATTTAAAGACAAAGAGTTTGGGCAGAGATGTCAGTCGAGGTGGAAGTGAAGAGGCAAAGATGATGTTGAATGACAGGTGAGGTATGAGTGGCGGCAGCTTGAAATTAGCGGAGATTGAAGCCTGGTGGGTAACGGGAAGAGAGGATATATTGAAGAGCAAGTTCCCATCTCCGGAGTTCGGATAGGTTGGTGTTGGTGGGAAGTATCCAGATAACCCGGATGGTGTAACACTGTGCCAAGATGTGCTGGCCGTGCGCCAAGGCATGTTTAGCCAGATGGTGATCCTCATTACCAACAAACACTGTCTGCCCGTGTCCATTCATGCGAATGGACAGCTTGTTGCTGGTAATTCCCACATAGAATGCATCACAGTGTAGGCAGGTCAGTTGGTGAATCACGTGGGTGCTTTCACACGTGGCTCTGCCTTTGATCGTGTACACCTTCCGGGTTACAGGACTGGAGTAGGTGGTGGTGGGAGGGTGCATGGGACAGGTTTGACACCGGGGGCGGTTACAAGGATAGGAGCCAGAGGGTAGGGAAGGTGGTTTGGGGATTTCATAGGGATGAACTAACAGGTTACGAAGGTTAGGTGGACGGCGGAAAGACTCTCTTGGTGGAGTCTTTCCCTCTCCTTCCCTCTTTCCTGATGAGGCAACAGTTTGTTGCGAAAGCTTGAATTTTGTGTGTGTGTTTGTGTTTGTTTGTGTGTCTATCGACCTGCCAGCGCTTTCGCTCGGTAAGTCACATCACCTTTGTTTTTAGATATACTTCAGATATCTTTTGATAGTACAAGTGTATTTCATCCATTAGACTACAAATTTTTGTATCAGTGGAGGCATTTTACAGAATGTCAACAAGAGAAACAGATCACTGTCATTGTAAGCGCAGCGATAGGTGCAACCACAACGGAGGGGTATCTGTTGAGAGGCCAGACAAACATGTGGTTCCTGAACAGGGGCAGCAGCCTTTTCAGTAGTTGCAGGGGCAACAGTCTGGATGATTGACTGATCTGGCCTTGTAACATTTACCAAAACGGCCTTGCTGTGATGATACTGCGAACGGCTGAAAGCAAGGGGAAACTACAGCTGTAAATTTTCCCGAGGACATGCAGCTTTACTGTATGATTAAATGATGATGGCATCCTCTTGGGTAAAATATTCCGGAGGTAAAATAGTCCCCCATTCGGATCTCCGGGCGGGGACTACTCAAGAGGACGTCATTATCAGGAGAAAGAAAACTGGCGTTCTACGGATCGGAGCGTGGAATGTCAGATCCCTTAATCGGGCAGGTAGGTTAGAAAATTTAAAAAGGGAAATGGATAGGTTAAAGATAGATATAGTGGGAATTAGTGAAGTTTGGTGGCAGGAGGAACAAGACTTTTGGTCAGGTGATTACAGGGTTATAAATACAAAATCAAATAGGGGTAATGCAGGAGTAGGTTTAACAATGAATAAAAAAAATAGGAGTGCGGGTTAGCTACTACAAACAGCATAGTGAACGCATTATTGTGGCCAAGATAGACACAAAGCCCATGCCTACTACAGTAGTACAAGTTTATATGCCAACTAGCTCTGCAGATGATGAAGAAATTGATGAAATGTATGACGAGATAAAAGAAATTATTCAGGTAGTGAAGGGAGACGAAAATTTAATAGTCATGGGTGACTGGAATTCGTCAGTAGGAAAAGGGAGAGAAGGAAACATAGTAGGTGAATATGGATTGGGGGGGAAGAAATGAAAGAGGAAGCAGCCTTGTAGAATTTTGCACAGAGCATAACTTAATCATAGCTAACACTTGGTTCAAGAATCATAAAAGAAGGTTGTATACCTGGAAGAATCCTGGAGATACTAAAAGGTATTAGATAGATTATATAATGATAAGACAGAGATTTAGGAACCAGGTTTTAAATTGTAAGACATTTCCAGGGGCAGATGTGGATTCTGACCACAATCTATTGGTTATGAGCTGCAGATTGAAACTGAAGAGACTGCAAAAAGGTGGGAAATTGAGGAGATGGGACCTGGATAAACTGAAAGAACCAGAGGTTGTAGAGAGTTTCAGGGAGAGCATAAGGGAACAATTGACAGGAATGGGGGAAAGAAATACAGTAGAAGAAGAATGGGTAGCTCTGAGGGATGAAGTAGTGCAGGCAGCAGAGGATCAAGTAGGTAAAAAGACGAGGGCTAATAGAAATCCTTGGGTAACAGAAGAAATATTGAATTTAATTGATGAAAGGAGAAAATATAAAAATGCAGTAAATGAAGCACGCAAAAAGGAATACAAACGTCTCAAAAATGAGATCGACAGGAAGTGTAAAATGGCTAAGCAGGGGTGGCTACAGGACAAATGTAAGGATGTAGAGGCTTGTCTCACTAGGGGTAAGATAGATACTGCCTACAGGAAAATTAAAGAGACCTTTGGAGAGAAGAGAACCACTTGTATGAATATCAAGAGCTCAGATGGCAACCCAGTTCTAAGCAAAGAAGGGAAGGCAGAAAGGTGGAAGGAGTATATAGAGGGTTTATACAAGGGCGATGTACTTGAGGACAATATTATGGAAATGGAAGAGGATGTAAATGAAGATGAAATGGGAGATAAGATACTGCGTGAAGAGTTTGACACAGCACTGAAAGACCCGAGTCGAAACAAGGCCCCGGGAGTAGAAAACATTCCATTAGAACTACTGATGGCCTTGGGAGAGCCAGTCGTGACAAAACTCTACCATCTGGTGAGCAAGATGTATGAGACAGGCGAAATACCCACAGACTTCAAGAAGAATATAATAATTCCAATCCCAAAGAAAGCAGGTGTTGACAGATGTGAAAATTACCGAACTATCAGTTTAATAAGTCACAGCTGCAAAATACTAACGCGAATTCTTTACAGACGAATGGAAAAACTGGTAGAAGCGAACCTCGGGGAAGATCAGATTGGATTCCGTAGAAATGTTGGAACACGTGAGGCAATACTAACCTTACGACGTATCTTAGAAAAAAGATTAAGAAAAGGCAAACCTACATTTCTAGCATTTGTAGACTTAGAGAAAGCTTTTGACAATGTTAACTGGAATACTCTCTTTCAAATTCTGAAGGTGGCAGGGGTCAAATACAGGGAGCGAAAGGCTATTTACAATTTGTACAGAAACCAGATGGCAGTTATAAGAGTCGAGGGGCATGAAAGGCAAGCAGTGGTTGGGAAAGGAGTGAGACAGGGTTGTAGCCTCTCCCCGATGTTATTCAATCTGTATATTGAGCAAGCAGTAAAGGAAGCAAAAGAAAAATTCGAAGTAGGAATTAAAATTCATGGAGAAGAAGTAAAAACTTTGAGGTTCGCCGATGACATTGTAATTCTGTCAGAGACAGCAAAGGACTTGGAAGAGCAGTTGAACGGAATGGACAGTGTCTTGAAAGGAGGATATAAGATGAACATCAACAAAAGCAAAACGAGGATAATGGAATGTAGTCAAATTAAATCGGGTGAGGCTGAGGGGATTAGCTTAGGAAATGAGACACTTAAAGTAGTAAAGGAGTTTTGCTATTTAGAGAGTAAAATAACTGATGATGGTCGAAGCAGAGAGGATATAAAATGTAGACTGGCAATGGCAAGGAAATCGTTTCTGAAGAAGAGAAATTTGTTAACATCGAGTATAGATTTAAGTGTCAGGAAGTCGTTTCTGAAAGTATTTGTATGGAGTGTAGCCATGTATGGAAGTGAAACATGGACGATAACCAGTTTGGACAGAAAGAGAATAGAAGATTTCGAAATGTGGTGCTACAGAAGAATGCTGAAGATAAGGTGGGTAGATCACGTAACTAATGAGGTGGTATTGAATAGGATTGGGGAGAAGAGAAGTTTGTGGCACAACTTAACTAGAAGAAGGGATCGGTTGGTAGGACATGTTTTGAGGCATCCAGGGATCACAAATTTAGCATTGGAGGGCAGCGTAGAGGGTAAAAATCGTAGAGGGAGACCAAGAGATGAATACACTAAGCAGATTCAGAAGGATGTAGGTTGCAGTAGGTACTGGGAGATGAATAAGCTTGCACAGGATAGAGTAGCATGGAGAGCTGCATCAAACCAGTCTCAGGACTGAAGACCACAACAACAACAGTTGCAATCAATGGGTATTTTGCAGAGTTCAACAGAACCTATTTTTCTGATGGGATAATGAAGCTGGAGGCTCACTGGACCAAGCTTATATCCTTCAAAGAGAATACGTCAAGAAGTCAGGCAATTGTTTAAAAAACAATTTTTTTTTTTTTTTTTTTTTTTTACACCAGAGTTATCTAACCACCCTTGTACATACTATGTAACACTTTCATCTACACCATTACAGAAAAAGATTTTTTTCCAATAACTAGATTTGGTGTTTTGCCCTGCAAACCTGTTTTTAGTGTGAGAATTCAGAGCTGTAAAAGAGACAGTTACATTGGTGGAAATGTGTGAAAAATAATATTGTTCATTATTTTTATGAGTAATTTCCAGTTTATATTGGCAGCTAATATTTTGCACACAGAATTCTTACAAAGTTGACCAAAACAGCAACAACAAAACAGGTGCTCAATGGAATCTATTCCATAAAACGGCTATGGCATTTTACAAGTGAATACTGAAAATGAGAAACCCTAGGAACTGTAGCAGGCATTGGGTGATGCAGGTTGACATCGCTGATTGCAGCCAGACACTGACTGGAGACTATAGAAGAGTATCGACACAATACACACCGTTCTTTGTTCCTTAACTCCACAGCAATTACTAAAAGGTGTTTGTAAAAGACTACTGTATTTACTCGAATCTAAGCCGCACTCGAATCTAAGCCGCACCTGAAAAATGAGACTCGAAATCAAGGATCAAAAATTTTCACGAATCTAAGCCGCACCTGAAATTTGAGACTCGAAATTCAAGGGGAGAGAAAAGTTTTAGGTCCCATCTCCAAATTGAAACAAAGTTCGTCTAATTGTAATATGAGACACAATTTAGGTCGAATGAATGACGATACAGCTGCAGTAGTTTGGTTCGAGTCGTAAGCTTAGCAGTTAAGGTTTACCAGGTAGCCATTGCTATGCGTCAGGCGCTCCGTCCGTATTTATACGGGTACCCTTCCTTTTCACGTGCTTCGTCTGGTTTGAATTGATTGCTTATTTTTTCTTTGATCTGATAAGCGTCATTTTCTTTGTTATAGGTGTTTACGTCACTAAGCTGAAAATGCATTACTGTACTGTGTCATGCATTGTTTGTCGCATTCTGATTGTGCGTGTTTACGGCCTGTCACCGCTCGCGGCATGGCCTGCTTTTGTGCGCGCTACCGCCGCTTACGAATAAAAAATAGAGAGGAATCGTCTCATTAGCGAAACATTTGTTGTTACTTACACTATTGCTTTCTTTGATAATGATCAACAAGAGCCAAATAATAGACTGCGTATGATAGATGATGTTCTGAATGAAATTTTAACGAAAATTTTTCTCCATTTGAAAATCTTTGCAGGCGGCTTTTTAGTTCATTACATTCTGCACAGAAATTAGAGTCATCTTAGATTTAAAAATCTAGTCAATTGCCGTGCTTCATTTCTGACTGTATCACTATTAGGCATAAGAATAATACGAATATAAACATTACATGATATGTATATTCTTCCGTGTTTGCTGTTGTCTCACTCTAGTTTCGTAGTTTATTAGGCAGACAAGATTTAAATGAGATAGTAGCAAACACGAAACATACATGGCAAAATGCTTATATTCGTATTATTCTTATGGTGAAGAGAATACTGCATGTGATTCACAATTCAAAAAGTTCCTATTAACAACCATCTCTTCTCACAGGTAGGAAAAAATTCAGAACGCAGAGTAGGCCATATTGACAAACATCCCAAACAGTCTTGCCAGTCGCATTTTTGTAGTACATTGAAACGCAGCTACATTCGAAGATGAACAATACAGAATTTGTATTTACTTCGTTGGATAATGTACCAAAATGCAGTGGTCGAAACTCGGGGCGGAGGAAAAAGGCTCATCTTCAACCATTTTTTTTTTTTAATTTATTTACTGACACAGAGGTTTTGGTGCCAGTATTTATCTTTGTGCCTACAAATCATGCCTTTGTAGCGCTACATATATTCAACGGCAGAAGTTAGTTGTGGCGGCACCCACCAACATTTTTCAGAACTCCCGCTTGCTTTGCACTCGATTCTAAGCCGCAGGCGGTATTTTGATTTACAAAAACCGGAAAAAAAGTGCGGCTTAGATTCGAGTAAATACGGTACACATCCAACTCCTTATATAAGTGTATACTTTGAAAGCGATCACGCTGTAAGGAGTACACTTTTCCAACTTTTAAGCCCCTTTTACACGACTGACTTTCTTGTCCGAAGTGCGTACTTGACACAGGTCATTTTCGTTTACATGCCAGTGCCAAAAATGTATTTTGAGAGCTGTCTGCTGTGCAGCTTTTAGCATTTGACTGGTGAAAGGGAGGTTATGAGGGACTATGCTTTTCATGAAAAACAGAAATATAGTAACAAAATGTAGGAACAAGCAGTGGTAGTAGAGTTTATTAATGACTAAAGCAGAATCCATTGTGGAAGTTCTTGTCAAAGGATGTGTGGCAAATTCTTCAGATTCCTGAGAACTGAAAGAACAGGAAAAATGCATCCACACATTTAATTTCAGAACATACACATTTATTTGCTCGACAAAATATATACTTGTGAATGCATCAAAAATGCAGTAAATAGCACTTTTTTGCTTTATCCTTTGTATCTCGTGTTCTTGAATCAGTGCCAAATAACACTGAAAGTTATTTTTCTCATCAAGCACTTCTGACTTTTTCACTGTTGAAATAATTTTCTTTAAAACAAGTTTGCAAATTTATGCTCTTATTTATGCAATGTTTGGGCTTTTCCTATGTGAAACGTAAAATAATTGTTTTAAGATATTCCATCTTTCTTTTAGGAGAACACTAATAGTGAGAAATGCTAGGACCCTGTGCAACTTTCCAGTGTGCCACAAAAACAAAGCAAAACAACACAATTTAAAAAAAAATCCTTTTCTACAATAGGAGTGAGCTCCACCAGAACAAATTTAACTTTCAGAGTTACAAGACATAGCTACAGTCCCTTGTTTCTGCGCATGTGCAGTGTGCAGCACACTTGGTAATTTAGAACTCCACATTTGGCACAATCTATAAATCGCTGGCACCGTAGAGACACTCACGTAGGGACGAAAAAAGAATGCATTTCGAGTAATTGATTTTGACCAGAAAGTCACTCATGTAAAATGGGCTTTACACACTTTACAATTGCATGATCACTCAAAATGACTTTTGTGTCAAAATGCAGCAATGAATGGAGCAAGATGAATGCAATGACAAGCCACTATTCAATAACAACACAAAACTCCGCCTTAGAGGAAAACAAAATGTCATACCAATAACGCGAGAATCTCCAATTCAGACCACCGACTTGTCAAGAGGCTTACCAAATGAAAAGGGTATGGATGCTCCTTCGATTTTCATGAGCGTACCATTACTGGTGATGTGTACTTTAATTCAGTAACACGTTAGATTTTGCCTTAATTGATGATCTTTCCAGTTTTATGCTTCAGTAGGACAGCACAATGCCACATTTCCATAATGGTATTGTCGCTGCTTCCCTCCATGTGGCACCAGAGAAAGGTGAGGCGACAGCAGTGCACCAATGACAGCACCGGCATCATGACTGTCATGTACGTATGGGGTGTGAGTAAAAAGTAATGGGAATTTGTAAGACTTTGACTTGAAAATATCATTTTGATGGCACACATGTCACTGATGTATGTTTGCATTTTTAAATGCTTCGAATATTTAGTTTATTATGACAATGAAAATGTTATACGTATATTCAAGTACCCAGCAAATTTTTACTTTTGAAAGATGGATCAAAGAATTTGCATTAAATTTTGCTTGAAAATGGAATAAAGTGCATCACTGCATTTGAAATGTTTACTGGGGCTTTTGGCAAATCTACTATGAGTAATTGCCAGCAGAGGTATTCGACCATTATTATTATTAATACAGTTGACTGTATTTTAGAAAAGCTGAGCAGTCGCAAACAAACAGGTACCAAATTGTTTTTTGGTGCATTTATTCCAAATGAAACATTCTGGGCTGAGCCCGTCAGATATCCTGATGTAAACAATGTTCCACATAGTTAGTTCACATTTTTTTAAAACACCAAATGTTAACGAGAAAGCACAAAATCGAACTAAGTGTCAGAACCATTTCATAACAAAAATAAGTTTTACAGTTTGTACATTTTAGCATTCCTAATGAGGTTGGATGATTGTGGTAGATTTATGACTCCAGGTAAACCCACAAGCAATAATCACATGGACAAAGATTTGGAGACCAGGGTGGCCAAGCATAACAGAAGTGGCAGTTCAGCACATGATACCCAACGAACGATGTGTGCAAGTGCTCTTTCACACATGAAGCAGAATGTGGTGGAGAGTCATCCTGCATAAAAGTTGTACGTCATAGCAGGTGTTTATCAGCTAGGCTAAGGGTGATGCAATTCTGTAATGTATTGGTGTACCTCACAACCACCACACTGACAGTTTGGTTGTTTGGTTTAAAAGGAGGGAAGGGACCAAACTGCTTGGTCATTGGTCCCTCTGACAGTTTGAGAAGCAGCACACCACACTGACAGTTTGACAAGCAGCACCCCCACATTTCCTCGAAGAAAAAGGGTCTGATCACGATTGATGTGGTAAATTCATTCTGCACGGTGACTTTTGACATGCAAGTGGGTTTCCACAACAGTTCTAGGATTGTCAGTAGTCCGTATTCTGCAGTTGTGGAAAGCTCTCTCTGACACAAAATCGGTGCTGCTGCATTTTGTACGGATAGCACTGGAGAGCACGCCTTAGTGATCTCCAAACGGTAGTGCCTGGAATGCCAGTGCGACATGCTACATCACGAGCACTGACTTCATCCTGTTGAGATGAACCCGCTTAAGTCTCCATTTCTTCCTGAACTGTCCGAGCAGTAGTAGCACTTGTCTAGTCGCACACTATTGGAACGATCATCTAGACAATGCGTGGCTTTGAACTATGATATCATTTTCTTCACAGAGACACTTGTCATAGGACCCTTACTCACTCGAATCCTATGGTGATACGATCATAAAGCTGCATTAGCAGATTCTACACTCTGATAGTAAAGCTTCACTAACAGCACCTTTTCTCGTAAAGTCAACATGCCACAGTTGCTGGTGCATCTGACTCATCTCTGACTACACTCACTGTATACTCTATTCTCATGTGGCGTAACCAACGTGTTGCTGTCTAGTGCAATCTCTCGGGCCGTTTCTGCACTCATTTTTGATTACAATGAAACTCCATGCCATTTCAGGCATTTGTTTTACCTCTCTGGCCACATTATTTAGTTTTTTTTTTTTTAAATAGAAAAATGCATCTAATATTACCAGTAAACAAATTTTCTAAGTGTACTGCTGGTCATTAAAATTGCAGCATCAGGAAGGACAGCAAATGATGAAAATGTAGTTATTTTGGATATAGGAAGAATATGTCGTTAAATTTTTAGGTAATTTGGTGGTATACTAGGTGCAAAATTTACTACACTGTGAAGCTTTACTATCAGAGTGTAGAATCTGCTAATGCAGCTTTATGATCGTATCACCATAGGATTCGAGTGAGTAAGGGTCCTATGGCAAGTGTCTCTGTGAAGAAAATGATAACATAATTCAAAGCCACGCATTCTCTAGATGATCGTTCCAATAGTGTGCGACCAGAAAAGTGCTACTGCTGCTCAGACAGCCACCTCTGGTGCCAACAGCGGCACCTCCGTATTTAGTTGAACTGAGCTCCGATGTCAGGTATGGGCATGTCACTACATGCTGCTTCAGTTTTCTGCCGAAGTTCATCAATCATAGCAGCTGGTGAGTGGTAGAGCGCAAGTTTCTTGGTAACTTGTGACTAGATGCTTCCACTGGGTTGGAGTTCTGGAGAAAAGGCTGACTGTGGCAACTGCCATACACCCTCTGTACCGAGGTGGGTCAGAACGGCACTCGCGACATGTAGTCTCGTGTTATCGTGTCAGCGGATATTATCATGGAGTTCAAATGTAGGGCACAACAACTGGCCTTAACTCGTTAGAAATTTAATACCTGCTGTCCAAATTACTGCCTATGTGAGCGAGAGGTGATCGTGTTATGTACCCAAAGACAACCCGTATCATTACATTGGTCGTTGAGCTTGTATGACGACAGTGAATGCAATCTGGCAACTTCTATTCTCCTCAGAGCCTCAATATATGACATTTGATCAGAAAGTAATGGGTAATAGCTAAGAATCTTTATTATTTGTCAACATCAGCTTCCGTATTTACTCGAATCTAAGCCGTACCTGAAAAATGAGACTTAAAATCAGGGAAAAAAAAATTTCCCGAATCTAAGCCGCACCTGAAATTTGAGACTCGAAATTCAAGGGGAGAGAAAAGTTCTAGACCGCACCTCCAAATCGAAACAAAGTTGGTCCATTGTAACATGAGGCACAATTGAGGTCGAATGGGTGAAGATACAGCTACAGTAGTTTGGTTCGAGTCGGGAAGTGTAACAGTTACCGTAAGCTTTACCAAGTAGTCATTGCTTTTTCACGTGCTTCGTCTGGTTTGAATCGACTGCTTATTTTGCATTGATCTGATAAGTGCCGTTCTCTTTGTTATAGGTGTATAAGTGTTTATGTCACTCTAAGCTGAAAATGCATTATTGTACTGTGTCATGCATTGTCTGTCGCATTCTGATAATGAGTGTTTACGACCTGTCGCCGCTCGCGGAATGGCTTCCTTTTGTGTGTGCTACCACTTCTTAAAAAAAAAAAAGAGAGAGAGAGAGAGAGAGAGAGAGAGAGAGAGAGAGAGAGGAATTGTCTCATAAGCGAAACAACGGCAAGAGACTGCTGTTTGTTATTACTTAGACTGCTGCTTTCTTTGATAATGATCAATAAGAACCAAATAATAGACTGCATATGATAGAAGATGTTCTGAACGAGAGTTTAGCGAAAAAACTTTTCCGTTTGAAAATTTTTGCAGACTCCTCTTTATTACATTACATTCTGCACAGAAATATGAGTCATCATAGATTTAAAAATCTAGTCAGTGGCCGTGCTTTATTTCTGACTGTATCACTATTCAGCATAAGAATAGTACGAATATAAACATGACATGATATGTATATTCTTGCTGTTGTCTCTCTAGTTTCGTAGTTCATTAGGCAGAGAGGATTTAAATTAGATAGTAGCAAACACAAAAGAATACATGGCATAATGTTTACATTCTTCTACCTTTTCATTTAATTTATTTACTGACGCAGAGGTTTTGGCGCCAGTATTCATCTTTGTGCTTGCAAAGCATGTCTGTGTAGCGCTACATATATTCGATGGCAGAGGTTAGGTGTTGCGGGACCTACCAACATTTTTCAGAACTTCCGCTTACTTTGATTCTAAGCCGCAGGCGGTTTTTTGGATTACAAAAACCAGAAAAAAGTGCGGCTTAGATTCGAGTAAATATGGTAGTCCCCTTCAGAGCAATCACTCTCATATGTAGTACACTTGTGCCCGCACTTTCTCCAGTCTTGGAAGCACTTCTGGAACTTCCTTTTTGTTATGGTGTTGAGCTTCTTCAGTGATTTTGTTTTACTCCTTTCAGGATTCTCTTCAGCCTACGGAATAAAAAGAAAGCACACCAGGCCATGTCCAGTGAATACAGTGGCTGAGGCAACAAAATGGTTTTGATCAAAATAAGCATTGAGGTGTGAGCAGGAGCTAATTATGATGCAATTTCCACAAGTAGTTTTACCACAATTCTGGTTGTTCTTTTGATTTCTCCATGCAAACTGTGCATAACTTGCAGGTAGTATTACTAACTGACTGTATGACCATAAAGTATGAACTCATGATGAACTATTCCATTGTAACTAAAGAAAACCATGGAAAGAACCTTCACAGGTCATCGAACTTATGAGATTTTTTTATTTATTTATTTTTGTCTTGGCTCTTCAGACAGTTTCCATTGGGATGATTGGGCCTTGGTTTCATCACTTCTTTAGAAGTCTTGGATCATTCTTGGTTTCATTCAGCAATTCGTAAGTAGCGCCTTCAAACCATCATTTTTCATCAAAATGCAACAGTCTCAGAACAAACTTTGCTGTAACACATTTCATGTCCAAAAAAATCGAAACGATAGCTTGGCGCGAGGCAAAGGATATGCAGATACCGTCGGCTACATCTCTGAACATGATTTAGCAATTTTCCAGAGCCACTGTCTTTACTTCTTCACATTATCATCAGTAATTGATATGCTGGGGCGTCCAGGGTGGTAGTCGTCTTCGACATCTTCTTGAATCTCATTGGAACATTTATACCACCCATAAACTTTTGTCTTACTCATACTTCTTTGTGCCCTACAGTAGTTCAGAATACCACGTGTGTGTGTGTGTGTGTGTGTGTGTGTGTGTGTGTGTGTGTCAAACTGTACAGTCCCCTTGCCTACGTACTACTCTGATTAATAAATCAATACAAGTTTTTCTGTAATTTTGAGTTTAATATATTGCAAGATACAGCCTCGTGTCCATGTATTATAGTGATTCTTCTTTTATTGTACTTAAGTGCAGGCGGACAACCACCTTTCCCTTTACTATTTTATACGTGCAGGCACAATGCACGTATTTTTGTTGTTATTTTGACTGTTTTAATGGGCAGTAAACATTTTAGCTTATGGATAGCAGCAGTAATAAACCACAGGAGGGGAAAATGTCAAGATATTATGTCTGACGAACGGTCCAGAAGTGTAACTGCAAATCTAAACAAATCCTTTAGTGGTCTTTGACAAGTAGTGTCTACCCAAGACAAAATATTTTTTCTACAATTTTGTAATGTACTTTTGTTATTTTTCACAATTTTAATATTTGGTAAACATATTGGCATTTGCACAGCTGCAATACTGTAAGATAAATGAGTACCAACCAGCTGGGCATCATTGTCTTTGCTAAAAATCAATTGTTATGCTAATTGTTAGTTTTGCATCATACGAAGCGCTATCCGTTGGTATTTTGTGGATTTTTTTGTTTCAATTAAACCACATGTAATTTCAAGCATTTGTCAATTTTTACCCCTTTACGTACATTACTCCATGAAGTACTGAATTTTCAATGTTAACAGACTTTGGGGTCATCCTGTACATCTTCCCATCTTGAAGATACATTTTTCAAGTCATTCCTCATTACATTTGTCAATTTACTTATCAATAATACAACTGAACTTTTGAACAATGATATTTGAAATACCCTGTGTAGGTCTCCACAAGTTCCTATTGATCCCATGTATGCACTGTCACTCTCTAATGCTTACCAGTTACTTAGCATACCAGTTTAGCCGTATCTTGTCACGTATCATTTGCATACTTCTTTCATGGCACAGTAACTTTCACAAACAGTGGCCGAGTATGGATGGACTTTCATCCATAACCCGATATGGTTCTGCTACATTTTTTAACAGAGAATTTAAGACACAGATCAATCCTACCATCAGAGCTCCGATCTACTGGACGGGTTAAAGTAGGTCTCAAAATTTTAATATTCTGTGAACTACAATAACATCAAAATATTTGCATCTCCATAATAGCTCTACAAATAAGTTACCAATGACACTGTGGTAACAACTGGTGTCGCAGAGGTACTCAGTGTGATGGCTGGTTTGATGCAGCTTTCTGTGCTAATCTATTCTGCCCAAATCTCTTCATGTCTGAAGAACTACTGCAATCTATGAGGAACTTTCAACTTGCTTACGCTAGTCAAGCCTTCGTCTTCCTCCACACCTTTTACCCCCCCATACTTCCCTACACTATCAAATGAATTATTACTTGATGCCTCAAAATGTTCTCTCCCAATCTATCCCTTCTTTTAGTCAAATTAAGACTATGAATTCAATCCATAATTAATTAATTATCCAATACACTCATCTTATTTTCAGCATTCTTCTACAGCACCAAACTTCAAAAGTTTCTATCTGCTTCTGTCCTGCAATGCTGACCATCCATGATTCACTTCCATTCAAGAATACACTACAGGGAAGTACTTTAACTATAAAAGTTTTTAGTTCTCCTCCTTGAACATTAACCCCTTAACATAATGAGTTTTTTCTTCAAATTATGTAAGAAAAACATTTTTTTATTAACAAAAAATATTCTATTATGAATCACATGGCATACATACATACACTGAGATTACAAAAGTCAAAGAATAGTGATATGCACATATACAGTCAGTAGTATCACGTACAGAAGGTATAAAAGGGAACTACATTGGCAGAGATTTCATTTGTACTCAGCAATTCACGAAAAGGTGTCCGACGTGATTAGGGCAGCGTGATGGAAATTAATAGATTCTGAACATGGAATGAGAGCTGGAACTAGACGCAAGAGACAATCCATTTCAGAAATAATTGTTGTTGTTGTTGTTGTTGTCTTCAGTACAGAGACTGGTTTGATGCAGCTCTCCATGCTACTCTATCCTGTGCAAGCTTCTAAATTGGTGATCGCTTGATGCCTCAGAGTATGTCCTACCAACCGACCCCTTCTTCTAGTCGAGTTTTGCCACAAATTTCTCTTCTCCCCAATTCTATTCAATACCTCCTCATTAGTTATGTGATCTATCCATCTAATCTTCAGCATTCTTCAGTAGCACCACATTTCAAAAGCTACTATTCTCTTCTTGTCTAAACTATTTATCATCCACGTTTAAATTCCACACATGGCGACACTCCATACAAATACTTTCAGAAACGACTTCCTGGCACTTAAATATATACTCGATATTAACAAATTTCTCTTCTTCAGAAACACTTTCCTTGCCATTGACAGTCTACATTTTATATCCTGTCTAGTTTGACCATCAGCAGTTATTTTTCTCCCCAAATAGCAAAACTCATTTACTACCTTAGGCGTTTCATTTCCTAATCCAATTCCCTTAGCACCACCCAACTTAATTCGACTACATTCCATTATCCTCGTTTTGCTTTTTTTTATATTCATCTTATATCCTCCTTTCAAGACACTGTCAATTCCATTCAGCTGCTCTTCCAGGTCCTTTGTTGTCTCTGACAGAATTACAATGTCATCGGCGAACCTCAACGATTTTGTTGCGGAATTCACTATTCAAAGATCCATTAGGTTGTTCTAGAATCAGCCTTACACTAACACAATTGGTTTATTTTTATATTTACCCAGACATGTTTTGACACCAATGTGTCATCTTCTGTGGGTCAAATTTTTATTTCTTAAAATTACATTGCTAACTGAACTGTATTATTATACATTGATTTTAGTGCTCGTTTTCTCTAGGAGCCGAACACTTAACTATCCATGCTGAAACAGATATAAGGGGCATATTTTTTTTTAAGGTCTGTTCTTAAGTTGCCCGAGTATACTCTGTATTTTAAGTTTCTGTCACACCAATAAAACCAAGATAACTCAGCAGTTTATGTTAAGGGGTAATTCCTTTTACAAACTGATCTTTGGTTTCCTTCACTGCTTGCTCTATGTGCAATTTGAACAACATGGGGGATAGGTTGCAACTCTGTCTCATTCCCTTCTCAAGTGCTGCTGCTTCCCTTTCATGTCATTCAACTTTTGCATCTACACTACCTCATCACAAGTACGATTTTGAAGTGAAAATGTGAAGGAAAAACAATAGCTAAACCGAGACCAGGCAGACCTGACATACCAAAGGACAGGGACCATCAAACATTGCGTGACCGAATGTAATAAAATCACAAGCAATCGGAGGAAGGTATGATCCAGAAGTTCCAAAGTGGAAAACAGCAGCATAGTTAGTTCAATGACTGTGTGTAGGGAGTTGAAAGGAGTGAGGTACATTGGTCAACTGGCTCGTCATAAGCCACACATTTTTGCAGCTGATGATAAGAGATGCCTGAGGTGTTGTAAGAGTGATACCACTGGAACACCACTAGACAGTGGATTACTTGAAACGAGTGATTAGCAATGCTATACCCTGTAGCACATGATGGAAGGGTTTGCTTTGGCGAATGCCCGGAGAACGTTATCTGCCATCATGTGCAGTGCGAGCAGTGAAGTATGGAAGAGGTAGTGTTACGATATGGGGGTGCTTTTTTGTGGTTAGGGTGTGGTCTCCTTATTGCACTTAAGAAAACCCTACACCTACAAATTTTACAGCACTGCATACAATAGAGAAACAATCTGGAGGTTATAACAGTTTGTATCAACACGATAATGCATTCTGTCATAAATCGGCATCTGTGAAGTGAGATTTGTGGACTATACTCTGAACAGCTCTAAACTCCATCTTAACAGGTCTCGAAAGACCCAATGGTACTGACTTACCACCATGTCATCCTCAGCGTATAGTCATCACTGGATGTGTATATAGATGGACGTAAGATCAACACACTGCTCACACGGCTGTTGTCAGTTTTCATGACCGGAGCTGGTACTATTCAGTCAAGAAGCTCCTTAATTTGCCTCGCTGAGTGCATTCCACTTGCCAACAGTGCTCCACATACTGGACGGTCACCCATCCACGTTCTAGCCAAGCCTGGTAGTGTTTAACTTCAGAACCTGGTGGGAATTTCTGTTACTGCTGCTGCAAGGCCATTGGGGTTTGTGGACAATAATATTTCTGAAATGAACTGAACACCTTTGGGATGTGTTAAGACCTCAACTGCACTCCAGACCCAAGTACCTAATTATCACTACCTTCTCTTGAGGAAGAATGGGTTGCCATTCCTACAATACATTTAGACATCTCACTGAAACTGTCCTCAGCAGAGTTCAAACTGTCATAAAGGCGATACACCGCATATTAGTGTCCACTAATTGGTGTCCAGTTACTTTTGATCAGACAGTGTACAATCTAGTTTCTGTACACGTTAAAGATAACATTTCACTTACTGTACTCTTATTTTATCCTTGAGAAAACAAGCTAGTCCACTCAAAATTGCCGAAAGCTTTTCCAAAGACTACAAATACTATAAATGCAGCTGCTGCAAGTTTCTGCACGATAAGTCCTAGTATTAGAACCTCCTCTTATCTCACCGCCAAAGAAGGTACAGCACTGGCAACAGTTCACCTACTGCTATAAGCAAAGATTTAACTAATTGACACACATCATACTGGTGATCCTACTCTTCTTTAATAATGTAAAAGGCCGATATCCTAATTAGAATGTCAGTATACAACTCATGGTGAAACTGGCTGAAATGTATGCTGTCAAATACTCCCACGACACATAAATCACATCTGGATTAGCCATGGAAGTCGATTAATTTACCCTATCATTTGCATCCCGAAGTGGGAAGAACTGCAGAGAGCCAAGGGACATCAGACCTCTTGTTTTACTGAATTCATGAAGACAGAATGCTGAATACACTGTAAATGATAAGGACAGATGCTGTGCATATGTAATGTCTGCCGTATTTTGTCAGTCCAAAATGTTTCTAAGATTGGATTCATGAAAACTAGAAGTACATTAAGATGGCATTTTAATGCTTCAGGTGTGCTATGTAATCTTCCCGTGACAGTATAATGCACAGAACATTGAAACAGCGATATGAAACTGTCAAAAAACTTCTTGGGATGTTGTTCAATTCACATGTCACATTGGCCAGCGTGTCGGTTATGTCTCAAAGCACTGACCCTTCATGAGAATTTCTGCGCTTTTTTGTCTTATGGTATGACCATACTGATGGTAAGTCTTGTCACCCATTATGCCTTTTCCCAGAAAAGAACTGTCTGCATTTTGCATTTCACTCAAGTCATGGCAGGTGTCCACGTGTCGCCTTTTTGTTTGGAAGTCAAGGTGTGCAGGACAAACTTTGCATTCACTTTTCTCTTCTTCAAAATATTCTGGAGAACGTCTTAAAACACTTAATTTAGAGATGTTACTCCAGTACGATTTGTGACAACAACATTGACAAATTACAGTTACATGTATATTACTTAACACTGTTTGCTTACAACTGGCTGGTTGCTCAAATGTGCATCCATTGTTTGCAGCTGTCATTTGAAGCTGCCACAACACTTACTGTGCAGATGCAGCTTGCACAACATTGCTGATGTCATTTACACAATATGAATAAAATGAATCTCTGAACTTTTTGGATGGATGGTGTATTCTTGTGCGTGGAGCACCGATAGGTGTAGAATTTCTTTATGTGCTTGCAGAAGCACTATGCTCTAACAATTGAACATATCTACTACACTCAGATTCCATTCGTTTGCACATCTACACAACATATGACTGCTCAGCACTATATGAGTCACAGGCAGTTTAGTGAAAACATGAATAAACACTCTGTAAGGTACGAAATTGTCTACTGTGCTATCTACAGGCTGCAACAGCATTTCCACTACCAAACCCCTACACAAATACCAAATTCGCATTGTCAG
Organism: Schistocerca nitens; assembly: GCF_023898315.1. Lineage (NCBI taxonomy): Eukaryota > Metazoa > Arthropoda > Insecta > Orthoptera > Acrididae > Schistocerca > Schistocerca nitens. Next base: position 53,943,832 of record NC_064623.1, on the reverse strand, counting down.
CTTTAACAAATATGTAGGGCATCCTTGAACAATAGAATACAGTAGAATTGGCCAGGAACTGGAGTACCAACATGACGAACAATACTTATCTCTGTAGCCAGCTGTATCTATATAACCTGCTGGACATATGTTACATGGAATGTTTTATTCAGATTAGTCTGTACTACCACCTCCAAAAACATTTACACTCTCTATATATTGAAACCACACAGATCATTACTGAAGAAACAAACACACGACTACTACATGTTACCAGTTCAGCAACCTAGCGGCAGATGAGTGCAGAATGTTGCAGAAATGGAGTGACACATTGCCTTCTTAGCTGTAGAAATGCGAATAGACCAACTATCTTTATATTTACACACTGTGCAAACTATTGTATAGAACATGCCAGAGTATATCTTGTACCATTGCCACTTATTCTCTTTTTCTGCTCCTCCCATAAAAGAACGGAGAGAAATGATTGCTTGTGCACCACTGCATGGGCCCTAAACTCTCTGTCATAAAAGTGCTTGCGAGATAGGAACATTGGAGGCAGTGGCCCAAATGCTGGACCTTTCATCTTCGTCAATAGCGTTTCATGAAAAAGATTACTATCTTCATCTAACACATTTATTTTGTTACAGAATTAAGTAATAAATTATAGGAAGTGTTCAACTGAATAGGTACGAAACATTGTAACAACCAAACTGGCTGAAATATGTATATGCCGCTTGGGGATAATATAGTGAGACATCTACTGACACGAATGTAGTGTCTGGCGTAGTCATGTAAACGTGCGTGCTCGTGACGCAGGAGAGAAACAAGCAGTCATGTGTTCCATCCATTTGGCAGAGCCATGCAGTCAGGACATCATGGCGTTCACATTGCAAAATTCAACTATCAAGGAGCAGTGAGGTGTTATCAGATTTCTATCTGCGGAAGGGGATAAACTGGCCTATATTCGTCACCGGATGGTGGCCGTATACAAGGGAGACTGTGTTCCTGCCAAGGTCAGTTAGAAAGTGGAGTACCCATTTTAGTAAAGGCCGGGAGTGACCATGTGGTGACCTGAGGCCAGGCCAAGCTAACTACCAATCATGGCAGAGCTCATAGACAGGGCAAACGACCTGAAGCGATCAGCGTGTCACAATGCAAATGTTGGCAATGATGGTGGGGGCCAGTGCTGGGACGGTGTGGACAATTTTGCACAACAGGTTGGGTCACTGGAAGGCGTGTGGTGTGGGTTGCAAAGATGCTCAGAAAACTGCAAAAGCAATTGAATATGGAGCGGCACCTGTTCCGGTATCATTAATACCTCGTTCTCCTGGAATGGATTGTCGCTGGTGACGAGAACTGGTACTGTCACTTTGAGCCAGAGACAAAGCGGGACAGCATGCAATGGATGCGTGTACTGTTACCTGCCCTAAAAAATTTGAAGCTGTGTCCCTCAGCAGGCAATATAATGCTCACCATCTTTTTCAGCATCTGACATCCGATATTCATTGGATTCCTAGAGCATGGAAAAACTGTTAATAGTGATGTGCATTGTGAGACACACTGTAGCCTATGCAAATCCATCAACAGCAAGCATTTGGACAGCTCACAGAGGGGGTGATTCTGTTCCACGATAATGCACAGCCACACATCTCCGAGGTCTCACAAAGTATAATGGTCAAGTTCAAGTGAGACCAGCTTCAGCATCTGCCCTACAGCCTGGACATGTCACCCTGCAACTTCCACATATTTAATCCACTAAAAATACATATCAAATGGAAGGACATAGTGCCAACCGGCTTTTGCCACGGCCACAGGCATTCTGGGAACAGAATCCTCCTTTGGGTCTAAACAGTGGTACAGTTGCACTCAGGCCTCTGGTGACTACTTTTGAATAAAGACTTCAATTATATCAAAAGTGTAATTTGGACCTTTTCTTTTGAACACCCTCATAAAATAATTAAGAGACCTTGCCCCCAGATTTTCTAATTGTCTCCAAGATGAGGATGAAACAGAAATTGGCAAGGTTAACTTTAATGCAACCCCTTTCAAACTGTCACTGGTGGTCACCACAGTGGCAGTGGCCCTCAGAGAGACTCCTCGGTTTGAAGAACTGCAGGAACACAACAATGCCCTCCTGAGAAGTGGTTGGCAGTTAGGACTAGCCAGGTAATGGCAACCTAACAAATCTGCAGAGTTCTCTCAGAACTTTGCTTTTAAGAGGGACACAACTTTTTGTAAGAACAGTCGTTTAGCGCAGCTACGGGAAACAGGGCCTACCCTGACAGTCTGCTGTTTTCTTGCTGGGAACAAATTTTTAACCAGGACCCGATAGGCCTCGCTTCTGTCAGTGTACCGGAGAAGTCGACATGTAGTGTCCGTCACAAAGGACCTCATCATAGGTGCTGTGATGGAAAGTCTGATTCTGAGGCCTCACGCAGTTTATTGGAGAAGTCAAGCCTTTGAAAATCAACTGTAACATTCACAATACATGAGAGGTAAATGGACTACACCAATCACACGATCTGAAGACAACTGCATGTTGCCGTCCGCATAACATGGCAAGATGCTACAACTTACTGGCTAGGTAACACATTATTGTGCTCCACTCTTGCTCCTCAATGCTAGTATACCTCCCTCCCTAGTTCATCACAACCCTACACTGGCTTACTTGTAACATTTTTTTCTTGGTCACACGGAAAAGCTGACATTGCAAAGCAGTGCGCTCTTTCCTATCAATTTCAGTGCGACATATTAGTTTTCCTAATTGTTTGTAAATCTTAAATGCAGAATACATTTCAGTTAGTAAGTCAAATTTGGGCTCTTCTCGCTGTTATTATTATAGTACAGCCCTTCCTATTTGCTTAATAATAAGCTCCAATTAATTGGTGTTCAAACCGACTAGTTGTTTTGACACCTGTAAGTAGAATCAAGTCAGACATTACTGGGGCCACATGTTACATTGCCTTCTATGGGTTTCACCTGTCGGGGGATGTGGAAGATGGTGAGGTTTACACCATGATCCCTCCACAGACTCTCACCTAAGAGAGCGTATCTTCAACATTCTCTTACTGACTGAAATGATGGGTTGCAAATCTAACTGCATATCTCTAAACTGCACAATCACACAAGAATTACTCAAAAATAGGTAGTGCAAGTGTCTTGTACTCTATGTTTTTTTTTTTTTTATAGGATTGCTACCCTTTCCCACAGTTCTTCCGATAAGCCACTGTGATCTTCCATACAACTGACATTATGTGATCATTCCATTTTGTATCTTTTGTAATGTTACGAACCTGTATTTAACGGACATGGCTACGTTGAGCAGCCTATAATTAATATTGTATTTGAATATTACACACGTTTCTCCTACTCATCTGCATTAAATTACATTTCATTCTGTTTGCCAGATAGAAATTCTGCCAGAATCATAATGAATCCCTCTACAATAACCCAACGAAAACACTTTCTGATGCACCGTGTCATCATCAGCCAACAGTCTCAGATTGCTGCCCACCCTAACTGTCAAATCATGTATGTACATTGGAAACCAGAATGGTTCTATTCCACTTTCCTTAGGTACTTCTGACAATACCTTTGTCTCTGATTAACACTTCCCACCCAAGACAGGGTATTACTTAAAATGTGTTCAAGCCAGTCGCATATTTGAGAACCGAATCTGTATACTTGGACCATTGTTAACAGTTTACACTATGGTACAGTATCGGGAAACTTAAGAATGTGAAATCTGTCTTTATAAGGAATGATATGACTGTTACCTTTACTGTAAAAAAACAGCCTTACACATGAAAATACTACACTTCTTGTCTTCAGAAGCACACTCTAAGAGATCTGTTCACTTTTGTCCTTTGATCAACAAACAGTGAAAACTGTGAACAAGAGAACCAATTAGCCTGCTCAAATTACCCTATTATTATTATTATTATTATTATTATTATTATTATTCTTTGAAGTAAAGAACCTACCCAACTTTCCCCTACACTTCCTCTGTCAAAGTCTGGATTGCCAGTCATTCCATTCCAGTTTGAATGTGATACACCTCCTTATGAATTTTCAGCACCTCTCACATAGCTCGTATTTAATTTGATTCACTGCACTGTGTATATTCAGAGTCTTTACTGTATCCCAAAATAAAGCTCCATATGACTTTTCCATTCACTATCACTCCCATCTCTACTGCACAGACTTTCTTTTCTCCTGATATTCTTCGATCATACGAAAAACTTATGTCCCAAAAACTCAAAATAAAATACCGTATCCATCTATTCGTCATTAGACCTACAACTAAATTAAGTGTATCATTCCACATTTTGTGTGACAATGCTCCCAAGTCCTGTTTTTAATAATGAACGTAAATAAATATTTCACCTACCCACATTAAAATATTAACTCTTTCACTGCTCCAGATGTGCTCTCTGCATTCTGTGCTAAAGCGTCTATTGTTTCAGCTGTACTGCTCGAAAAATGCTGGTGTCTGCACCGAAAGATGATGATCCAGCCAATATGAAATGCTAATCATCTTGTCTTCCGAAATCTATTACGTGAAAAAATTTGATTTTTACACATCTTACAGTCTAGTATCTTGACTCGATAAAGAATTTTTTCTTTACTGTGCTGCATCAAATTAAATGAAACAGCATGAAATTTATGTAAACTTTGCATATGGATGATTTTAGCTCATACATTACAGTGAATGAAATGTAGATAAGATATTGAAATTTCATTTAAAATTGAGAGTAGAATGATACCTCATTTCATTCTCGAGTTACTGCGTTTCATATTCAAAGGACGATCACATACAGCTCGTCCATTCACATTCTTGTGTATCACGAATCGTCGTCACAACAATTGTTAACAACTCGTGAGAGGTCAGTGGCTCAGGACACATACATATGTCCATAGTTCTGTATGAAAACCCAAGCGGCATGTGTGTTCATGCCCACAGCACATGGGGAACGGCTTAGCGGGATGTGTACACACATCCACAGCAGTGAAAGAGTTAATGATAATTAACACACTACAGCTAAGGGTATATATATTTAGTCCAGAAACCAAAGTTTACTTCACAGAACACCCGGAACTGAGCTTTATCAAACAGAGTAATATTGTAAACTCAAACTTTTTAGTTCCATGCCCCTCACATAAGAATAAACCCACCACCTATACTACACAGTACAGATAATAATTTATTAATAATCTGACCTTGGTAGTCCTGATTCTGCTTCTGTCCTTTGTCCTGGGAAACAAGAAAATAAACCTCAGTCAACTGTGAAAGATTTAAGAGAATAAAATGAAACAAAAAACAGTAAGACACATACTATGCTGGCTTACAATTAATTTGACAGTGAAATTTTTATACAAGCAAAATTTCCACAGATACAACTACTTTTAAAGGAACTGCAGCTAGCAACATGTAATTCTGAGAATGGTGTATTACATTACAATATAGTTTCTATAGAGGTAACCTTATCAAGACCCTGAAACAGAAAACAGTACAAAACAACGTAATTTAATCCAAGTGACAGAAATATGTTAACCCAATAGCAGAATGAAAATTTCTTGAAGTACAAAACGATCGAATTAATATAATTAATAATGGAAGGAGTAACAGTATAGTCACACACTCAGTGACTGACAGGCTCATAAATTGCCACAAAGCTTCTGGACAATGTTTATCTTCAGAATGCAGCACCAGCACAGTGTAGGTTTGGGCGTGTGCTTTGCCTGTCAGTTAATTCTGAAGGAGGACACTGTCTGAAACTAGCAACAATTTCTATATTGCTTACATGGCTGTTGAGTTTTCAACATGGATGCTATATAGATGAGTGATTAATATTTCCATTATTTGTTTAAGTCGGGCCATTGCAGTACTGTAACAAATTAACATCAGCTAAGTAACAACTGTCATACTATTCGCAATGTTTACTGTAAGTTGCAATTCTTCTTAAACAAGAATGTAGTTCATGTAGTTATGTGTAGAATGTCCCAATGTGCGTGTTCTTGTTTCACGTTTGTGCAGATGAAGTGTAAATAAGTCAGCTCCAGACATTAATGAGACACACCTGCAAATAAACACCTCCACTCGCACAGCAGATGGTTTGTCCTTTGGTCGTTATGGTTGGGTGGTGCGTTGGACGTCGAGGAGCAAAGAGGGTGCGAGCAAGAATGTAAGTGATCATAAACAAGCAAAGAATCATTATAAGAACTGTCATTCTCTCGACTGCTAATGTGAAAGCAGCACACATTTAAGGTGCAATCTGTCATGAGTTACTAAGTAAGATAGATCTGTTCATCCATTATTGTAACTGAAGCAGTACAAGGAAAACATTGTGCATAAAATCCCTTAAATAAATTTTTCTCTTTCATGTTTTCTATTATGCACATACTGCATATACCCTGACTACTTAGTTTCCAAATTCTTACCCATGCTGGATTTCACTACACTTTATTATTCACACTTACAATTTACAGCCTACTGGTAACAATAGTGTAACTAGTTCACAATTAAACATTTTACTCAATGTAATATTCATAATTTATGATACATGTAAACTGAGTGCACTCCAAAATTCGACTCCGCCAAAAATGGTTTGTTTTTCAATCAACATACCTCATCATCCTCCAGTTTTCAAGGAACATTTGACTTTCCCAGAAACTGTGTGTTTCAAAAGTTACACTTATTCAAAATTATCATCCTCCAGAATATTCAAACCAAAATGTGTAATCGGGCTAAAACTGTGCTGTTATAGTTTTATGGCCCTGACCTTCTGTTTCCAGAAATTAATAACTTTCCCAGAATAACAAGTAACTTTGTGATAAAACTCTATTATGAAATTTAATTTTCCAGAAAATTCTTGGTAGGCTTAGGAAAACTGGTGTACCTTGAAACTTCCCCCCCCATAAAATGGCATCCACCATTTATAACAATTTAAGGGGATGCAGCTTACTGGTAAACATTTACTTCACTGCCTATTGTATCTTTGTATATTTTACTTCTAGCTCTTTTATGCTGCCATCTAAAATGCAGCTGTCTTATATGTTATCATTTTGTTGTTTTTGAACTACGGACTTCATTATACTGGCATTGCAAACAAAATCACAGCGTCTCATCATCAATAATTATATTTTATTATTATTATCAGAATTAAAAAACAGTCTTGGTTGCAATTTGTTCTTTTATTAACAACATGTTTCGCCTTTATGGGACCATCTCAAGATTATTTTAAAATTTTTCTTTTACAACTCATTAAAAACAATAAAATGGCTCTGTGCTAGACTGAAGCACGCAAAAAACCAGACAGATCTGCCGCAACCTTTCCGCATGCTTCAGTCTCGCACACAGCTGTTTTATTGCTTTTAAAATGTTGCAAAAGAAAGGTTTAAGATAATCTGAAGGTGTCACACAAAGAGGAAATGTGTTGTTAATAAAGGAACAAGTTGCAACCAAGACCGTTTTTTAATTCAAATTTTCGACATACAGCCTAATGAGCAGAAGAAATTTTAACTATTATTAATCATGTCTGGCGTATTCATATGGTCACCAATCCAAGTACTAACTATGCCTAACATTTCTTATCTTTGATGACCATCAGAAATCTGTGTTACCGCATTGATAAAGCTGTGTGTCGACATAGCATACAACGTTTTTTATTTAAGACCAAGGAACAGCTAACTACTACAAATCCAAAGAGTAAACATATATATCACTGAACATAAATACTTTGAACACTGCGTGCTGTCACTACATTCACCACTTCAATGCCCGATCACCACGTCACTTCCCTGCTAGTGTCAACGATATTCGACATTTGAGCAACATGGCATTCCACTCACTTGATCATTTGCTTTATGGGGCCCAGTGTAGTATTTTGTGAACTGCCATTCATTGCATGTTGTGGTGCAGTCACGTCTGCAGCAGTATCCATGAGTTTGTCATTCGCTGATTGGTGTGAATGGTTCATGACGGGCTGGTTGCTGGGTGCTCAGTTTTCCAAGTAGGTGGAGCATCTGCATTGCCTGTGGCAATGGATGAGCTGCAAAATGTGGATTTCAGGCAAACCACAGAGACTGTGCAGCAAACATTCATAATGCTGACCTTTAACATCTTTTCACCCCTGTTGAGGATTTTGTAAAGTCCGTCATATGAGTGGTTTGTGTACTGTGTCGTGCCAAATAAGGACTTGGTCACATATTGCTGCTGTTGTTGTGATCTTCAGTCTGAAGACTGGTTTGATGCATCTCCCAATGCTACTATATTCCATGAGAGTCTCTTCATCTCTGAGTAACTATGGCAACCCAGATCCTTCTGAATCTGCTGACTGTATTCATTTCTTGGTCTCCCTTTACAATTTTTATCCCCACACTTACCTCCAATACTAAACTGGCGATCCCTTGACGTCTCAGAATGTGTTCCATTAGCCAATCCCTTCTTTCAGTTGTGCCACAAATTTCTTGTCTCCCCAATTCTGTTCAGTATCTGCATATTACTTACATGATCTAGAAATTAATCTTCAGCTTTCTTCTGCTAATGCCACATTTCTTAAGTATCAATTCTCTTCTTGTCTAAACTGTTTATGCTCCATGTTTCACTTCCACAAATCGCTACACTCCACACAATGACCTTCAGAAGAGACTTCCTAACACTTAACTCTGTATCTGATGTTAACACATTTCTCTTCTTCAAAAATGCTTTTCTTGCAATTGCCAGTCTACATCTTATATCCTCTCTATTTCGGCCATCATCTGTTATTTTCCTATCCAGACAGCGAAACTCGTATACTATGAGTACTTTAAGTGTCACATTTCCGAAACTACTTCCCTTAGCATCACTTTGTTTATCTGACTACGTTCCATTAATGTCCCTGAAAACAAGATGACGACGACTTGTTTGGCCCATGATGCTACAGGGCGGACATGCAAGATTTGTGCCCATAACTTGGAGATGACATTTGATGCATCAATACAGTCAATTAGGTGTATTCTCCAGGAATTCACTTGGTCGTTGTGTTGTTTGCCCACATAAGAGATCAGCTGCTGTAGCCTTGACATCATTTTTAAAGGGTGCACGGAAGCTCACAAGCACATGGGTAATGCTTCCAACCAATGAGGTGACTCGCGATAGTTTAATGCTGCTTTTAATTGCTGGTGCAGTCATTCCATTAAGCCTGTAAGCTGCAGTGCAGCTTACCAGCTTCACGCCCAACAGAATGGTGTTTTAAACAAAGAACAACTCAAACTGGTGGCCATTACCAGTGGTGACAGGAAGAGGTATGCTGAAACAGGTAACATATCCCTGAAAGAATATGGCTACCACTTTTTCAGCAGTTATATTATTCATAGGGAAGGCTTCTGGCCAACATGGATTAGGGTCCATGGCTGTGAGACAGTAAGTGAAACCTTCATATGGTTGTAATGATCCCACTAGGTCTAAATGGAGGTGCTTGAATTGATGAATGGAGGTATAAATGTGCCTATTGGTGTGGAGGTATAAATGTGCCTGGTGTGGAGGTATAAATGTGCCTAGTGGTACTTTGACATGTCAGATTGTTTTATTCCTCTGCCAAGCAATGTACTGTCACACAAATAGTTTGCAATCCTTATCCACACCTGGTCACATGAAAGCGTGCTTCACAAGATTCACCATGCGTAGACCCTTGGACACGCGAAGTTATGCAGTGACACCATAGCTTCATGCTGAAGCTGCAAGGGAGCAAACAGTCACATCTTTGCGATTGAAACATCACAATACATCTGTATGTTAACCGATGTTACTGCAGGCACAGGCTGGTTGTTTGCTTCAGTACTGTGTGTAGCTCTGGATCAATCTTTTGTGACCTCACTGTGGCTTCGTAATTGATTGCTGTCATGAGCGTTTTGAAGCGAGTGTGTTCGTTGGAATTTTCAACTAACCTTGAATGTGGACAACATACATCATAAATTGGCTGAGATTAAGTAGGTGGCATAGCTGTTGTGGCAATAATCTGTCTGTCTTGTGATGAAAAGCAAATGACAGCTGTCTGAGGTCGATGATCAAAGTAAACTGCTGCCCTTTGAGCATATGGCGCATAGAACATGCAATTGTATGTACAGCCTGGTTGTGCTGGTGATAGCTTTTGGTTGAAAACTTCATGAGGCTGCCAACACGGCTCTATTCGTCGCTGTAGCATGGCGTCTTATCGCTGTTGCTGCATAAAAGTGAGGGGGGCCCCAAGTGGCCAGATGTGCTAACATCATAGTTTCAGTGACGGCAGTTCTCACTTCCACTAAAGCTGCTTCTGTCTTGATGGTCCACACAATTTAATTCTTCGGTTGTGGATCACCTATAAACAAGTCATTTAACGGAGTCATCAATTGTGCGGGATTACATATGAAATGATTGTAGAAATTTATAATGCCAAGAAACAGTAGCAGTTTCCAGACCGTGTCTGGCCATGGATATTCGAGTATGGCTCCCACACTCTCTTGTGACATCCAGATTCCTTTGTCACCAACAGTGTATCTGAGGAATTGTACTTCTTTCATTTCAAACGCTCACTTCAAAAGGTTAATAATAAGTCCCTGCGAACAAAGTTGGTTGAAGATTTGGCAGAAATGCTCCACATGTTCCGATTCTGAAACAGACATCACCAAAATATCGACAGTATACATCCATGAAACGTTGGAACGTTTGTGGTGGTGCATAGTCCGAATGGCACTCCCATAAACTCAAAGAAACCGAACAGAGCAGTAATGGCAATTTTGTCTATATCTTCGGGCATGACAAGTATCTGATGATATGCACACACTAAATCAATGGTACAAAAGATGTATTTGCCATATACGTTGTGCGCAAAGTCCTCAATGTGTGGAATTGGATACCCATTTGGATTGTGCTCACACTGAGTTGTTGGTAGCCACTGCACAGACATCAACCATTGTTGTTCTTTGGTACAACCTGTAACAGCTCGCCCCAGATACTGCTTTAGGGTCGACAAATTCCTTGTGCAATCATGGACAGAAACTCTTTTTTTACTACCGTAAGCTTTTCAAGTAGTAATTGATGAGGCCATGAATGGATTGAAGGTCCTGGGGTAGGGAATATATAGTACAATGTGGTATGTTGTGGTTCATACAGTAATACCAGTGACACAGCACAGTCTTCCATGGTTGGTTAAACTGGTAGGAGTGTTGGGGTTGGTAAAACACTATAAAATGACAAGAAACTGGCCTCCAGACACGGGTGGCTCGCATCTGCCACTCCAACTTATGCCGTAGATCTAGAAAGAGAAACACGTCTCACAAAATCATACATTACATCAAAGAATTGTCGGCGGAGAAAAGGTGGTGGTCACTGCAGCTGCGGCATGGCAGAAAAGCAGCTGGACATACTGACACCTCTGCTCCCGCGTCTAACAAAAACTGCTGTTTCATGTATCGTTTTATGACGAATAAAGCGAAAGCTGCCATTCAATAAGCCAGATGCTGTTGTCACTGACTCACCGTAGCAGTCCCCATATCACATAGTGTGTTTCATTTCCATGCTTCCAAACCAAACTACTTCTGATACCAACAGATTTTTGTTGCTGTAGGTAAATGAAATGATCGTATGGCATTGTTGGCCGGGAGGCCCCCTGTGGGGAAGTTCGGCCGCCGTATTGCAAGTCCTTTTTAGTTGACGCCACTTCGCGGCGACTTGCGAGTCAATGGATGATGAAATGATGATGAAGAACACACAACACCCAGTCATCACGAGGCAGAGAAAATCCCTGGCCCCATCGGGAATCGAACCCGGGACCCCGTGCGTGGGAAGCGAGAATGCTACCGCAAGACCACGAGCTGCGGACGTTGCTGTAGGTAACTGACTGCATCTCCTTGCCAAGTGATGGCACTGTGTGCATCAACAAGGGCACAATGTTTGCAAATTGGTGACTTGTGGCATAACGTATCGATTTGCACTGATATAGATATGAGGGGCACTACACAGGTGCTATCCACCTGTGGGCATACAATTGCAGCATTTTTGATAGGATATATATCTGAAATGCAGTTTGAGTGAGTGCATCTAAAATCACTGGCGCACACCGTTAATATTTCCTGCACTTCAGGTGGTAGTTGTGACAGCCAGATGTTCCGTACTATATATCATCACTGACAGCATTGCTCACAAGAATCCACAGGCAATGAAGCAACTACCAGGGTGTGCACTCTCCCATGTCATCGGTACGCCTTTTCACCTCAAGCTGCATCAGGTGGGTGATCAGAGCACCCTTAATCGCCACACACTGATCGAAGCTCGGCAGCACAACCATAATGTCTTGCACCTCCATAGCTATGCCCTTGTTTAGTGCTGTGACAAGGTAGCTGTACCTAGCCTCATCCCCTGTCACCTGCACCAACACAAACTGGCTAACTGCGAGAACCATAATATAGGGCTTTGCTGCCAGAACGGTACGGGTTTAATCCAGACTCTGCTGATTATTGCACCTATAGGTGGCTCGATCGTAGGTGGAGTGTCCCTCATAGGGATATGACAACAAGATCCGTAAGAAACATGCAATGCACTGCAGCTGGTTGTTTCACGTAAATCAGGCGGTTGAAATGTCGCAGCAAGGTTTCTTCCAAACAGGCTACGTATTCCAAACATGTCGAGTTCACCATTAACGTTGGGTATTCGCGCTACGCTAAGATAGTAGTATTGATAAAGCGATGTATCCACACAGTTTATAACAGTTATTATTTCAGACCAAGGAACAACCAACTACTACAGACCCCAAGACTAAACATGTATCACTGAACTTATCTACAGACAGTGGAAACTCCCTACCACCCTGGACTGGTACAACTGAATCACATCCTTTGCAGGTACAACTGAATCACATCCTTCGCCAGGGCTTTGATTACCTGTCATCATGCCCTGAAATGAGGGATATTCTACTCGAGATACTTGCCACCCCTCCTAAAGTGGTGCCCACCCAACCTCCATGACATCCTAGTCCACCCCTATATGCCACTCCTAATCCCAACCCCTTGCCATAAGGATTACATCGCTGTGGAAGATCCAGGTGCAAAACCTGCCCAATCTACCCATCCAGAATTTCCTATTCCAATCCTGTCACAGTTTTATCCTACCCCATCAGGGGCCAGGACACCTGTGAAAGCAGCCATATGTTATTTACCAAGTCTGCTGCAATCACTACACAGCTTTTTATATTGGTATTACTACCATCCATACGCCCACCAGGATGAACGGCCACTGCAAAACTGTCACCAAGAGCGAAGTAGACCATCCCTATCTTCATTTCTCCTCTTCGTCCAGTTGTCACTTTTGTTGTTTTCAGGTTCTACAATTTTTCCAAGAACTTTCCTTTCTTTCTTTCCCAGTTCTTGCCATTCACTTCTTTTATTTAGTGTTAGATGTTCAGATCCATAAAGTACTTCCTGATTAATTACTGCTGTGTAGGATTTAATTTTTGCCTGGAAAAATCCGATCTTTTATTATATCAGATTTTGGCAAGTTTGTATGCTAAATCCATTTTCTCCATTTTTCTTTACTTGTGGTGTTATCTAACCCATTTGATTGTGTCTATTTTCCAAAATACTTAAACTTATCAACTCTTGTAATGCTTCAGTGTTGTGTTTGAATATATTTTTCTCTATTTTTCTGTGTTTCAGTGCAATGTATGCCATTTTCACAGACAATATTAATAATGTGGTTTCAGCTGCAACAGCGGGAAGTGTTTCTATCATTATCTTTACATCTGTTTTTGTCATTCGAAAATATTCAGGATGGCTACTCAAAATTGGAAGAAATTGCCCTGTGATTTTATGTATGGGGTGCAAGATGATGTCATAAGATGTTTCAGATTAGCGGTGAGAGGGAAAGGGGTGATCTCACAATAACGACTTTTTTTCCCTCTAGGCTGAAGTATATCCATGAGCAGTAGTTTGACCACAGTTTTTTAACATTGAAAATTTATGTGGAATAATATTAACATAATTAACACACTTTGAAATATTACATATTTTAAAATTTGTGATTTTAATTAAAACTCAATAAAACCAAATTCCAATGTTAGATTAAAAACACAGAATTCCCTGAGATTTTATGAAATTCCTGACATTTCCTGAGTTTTCCCTGATTTTTCGAGGTAAAATATAATTCCCAGAGAATTTCAGGTTTTCCAGAAGGATCGCCACCCTGTTTCTGCACTATCGTCAAAGTGAGACATTTCACCTCAAATCTTGCTATTCTTGACCTAGACTAATTCCCTTGATGTGTTTCTCTTGTCGTTCTTTATCCCACCTTCTTATGACCATGTCTACGACCACACTGAAGAGAACCGGTAAGAGCCCATCGCTCTGCCAAACACCTGTTTTAATTCTGAAGGGTTCAGAAACGTCTCCCAGGAATTTAACTTTTGAATTTGCGTCTGTGATTGTGTGTTTGACTAGTTGTCTGGTGGTTCTGTTGATAACTACATCTTCCAATGTTAGGAATATTTACTGTCTTTCTGTCGGTCCATCCACAGAACCATATGCTTTTTTTGAAATCCATGAATGCAACAAATGTTTTAAGATTCCACATTTTCCTGACCCTGAGGATTATTTTGAAGTTAAAATTTGCTCTTGGCAAAATCCATTTTTTCTGAACCCTGCTTGGAACTCACCAATTGTGCATTCTGACTTTTATCTTCCATCTTATTCAGCAGAGCTTTGGATATATTTTTTTGGTCACTGGAAGTAGGTATACGCCTTGGTAATTGTTGGTGTCCGTCCTGTCGCCCTCCTCATGTAGAGGATATATTACAGCTTGGTTCCAGTTGTCCGGCATTTTTCCTTTCTCCCAACAATCTTCAACAATCTCATAAATGGTTTTATCTGCCGACTTCCCTCCCCATTTCCACATCTCAGCTAACGTCTCATTTTCAGCTGGCACTCTGTTTTTTTTCAGCTGACCAACGTATCTGAAGGTAGGTTTCCGTTTGATGCTGTTTGAAAATTAGTTGTTGCGTTGGTTCCTCACAATTTAGATGATTTTTGAAGTATTTTGCTAGTAACTCACATTTGTCTTTATTATTGATAATCAGTTTGTCTGCTGAATCTTTGAAGTGTAGGCTCACTGGTTCGTTTTGCTGGATGCACTCTTGGTTGACTGTGAACAATCCCATCACCTACATCGCACACAGCTTCCTCACAGCCAATTCTCCATGCAGGATATTATGCACTCAGTTGAGATGCCTATAGTCTCAGCAATTTTACATTTTTTTTTTTTTTTTTTTCCCCAGCAGCCTTGCATTACCACCTCACAGATTTTGTCAATGGCTTCCTTTGTTGTGATCCCAATAAGACAACTGGAATGCAATTCATTAATCCAAAAGTAAATGGTCTTCAATTACAGTGTAGAGTCTGCTTGAACTTCACCCAATTCTGTTTTCTGCAATACTCCAACCCTTCAAATTAAAATGTTATGTGGGATAATATTCATGAAATTAACACAACTTGAAATATTATGTAAGTTAATAATGCAGAATTCCCCAAGATTCTATGAAATTCCTCAAATTTCCTAATTTTTCCAGGTAAAATGAAATTCCCAGAGAATTTGAGATTTTCAAGGTTTTCCAGAAGCATTGCCACCATCTTCATGGAAATTTACCATATTTACCAAGCCACCCTCATGTCTTCTAAAAGAGTTGCAGGGTCAGTATCCTATCTAGTTCATCATCATCATCATCATCATCATCATCATCATCATCATAATATTATATTAGGCTTTGACCTGTTATCACTACTTACCAGTCCAAGTTCTTCCACCTGCTTTTGGGGCCCCTTATGTTTTTCATCCCGTTGGTTGGTATTCGTACAGTGCTTTTAGTAGGCTGTCATCCTCCATCCCACTGATGAGGTTTTCCCATTTCCTTTTGTATTCATCTATTGTGTTTTTTCTTATTCTTTTTTTTATTCAGAGGTATTAATCCTAATTCTGCTGTTATTTCTTTAATTACGTTTCTATCTTTTATCGTATGTTGTGCTACTCATCTAGATTTGTACTGTGTGCAGTTATTCAGGTTTTGCTACCATGCATCCAAAAAATTATACAAGCAATAAACAAATTACTCACAACAGTCGGTTTGACGGCAGGTCGGACAAACTGGAACTCTGCGAGTTGCCTCTCACGCTTTGTCTGGGCTTTAGACTTTGGTGGCGGGACGAAGTTGAATGTTCCAGATCCGGGTGGCACGGGCTGTGGCGGTACATACGGCTGAGCTGGTGCCGGAGCTGCCACAGGCGCAGGAGCGGCTACGGGAGCGACTGGCACAGCGGGGGCAACAGCTGAGTGGGGAGGCGCCACAGGTGCTGCAATCGGCTGCGGCGGGCCGACCGGGTAACTTCCCTGTATGAACAGCATCTTGCTTAATAAATGAGGAAACAGAAAATAGAGTGTCTTTTACAAAATTAAAAGAACAGTAAGTATGTCCCTTTAATTGTGGCAAACCTTTTCTTTCAGTGTAACAGAGCAACATAACCCCTTTGTTGGCACATTTTGTAGCGATGCTGTGAAGTTAATTTTTTTCGTATCTTACCAAATTTGTGATTGTTGTTTACTGATGATTTTATTTTTGTGATTAGCTCTGATAACTATGGTACAATGTATGTCTTCCACAGTTCTTTTGTGAGCTGTTAAACTATTGTGGTACGTGTGTTGCCATTATATATGGCGGGGAAGCGGAGAGGAACTCACCACATTGCATTTTGAGTTTTTATACTGTACTTACCACAAGGTGAAAACAATCAAAGAAACTTTGTTTATCACAGATTAAAGAAAAATTCAACATGGAATAATGACAATATTACGAAAAGGATAGATAACTACTCACCGTATAATCGAGGCATTGAGTTGCAGACAGGCACAACAAAAAGACTGCTATACAAGTAAGCTTTTGGCCAAAAGGCTTTCTTCTAAAGCAGACAACACAGGTACACACACATTCACAAAAGCGAGGCCTCGGCAGCCCACGAAAGTAGTGACGTTTGTGCGAGTTGTGCTCACATGAATGTGTACTTTAGGAGGAGGTCTTTTGGTCAAAAGTTTACTTGTTTGGCGGTCTTTTTGTTATACTTGACTGCGACTTAACATCTTCACTATATGGTGAGTAGCAATCTATCCTTTTCCTAACATTGCCACAATAAAGAAATGAATTTACATGAGAGACAATAATACGTGCTTTAGAAACAAAGTAATTTGTTCTGACTCCACAACTGACAACAGCAGTCATCTCACAACAAACAGAAAATTATTGTCAGATCTCGCAACAAACAAAAAATGATTGTTGAAGCAATTTTTACACATCTGGTATAGTCTCAGGCACATGCAGAGATCAAAAGACATATTCCCACAAATGCTGTAAAGCAACTAAGTTGGTGGTAAATATTCTTCTGAAAGTCCAATAAGAAATGTAAATTTTGTGATAAGTATACTGCCAGGTTTTGTGGAAGAGCTACTTTGGTGGTAAGCATACTTCCCTATGACCTTTAAAACAACATTATTTGGTGATTTGTATACTTTCCATAACCCTAAAAGCTATATTTCACGACAAACAGAAACTACTGCCAGTGCAATGGACTACCACTGGATACCAGGGGAGTACAAAAGTGGTAGGCTATACTCCTGTAAATGGAGTAAAGAAACACAGCTTGTACTAAGTGTACTTTCACAGGATTAACAAAATAATTAATGGTATCAAAAGGAACACCCAACAGACAAAATTATAGCAAACTACAGATATCTGCATTGCAGATTATTCCTGTATAGCTTGGCAAATTTTGAAAAAATACATAATGTAGCCTAAAGTACAATGTTTTATATTTTCATTTAGAATAAAAATTCTAAAATGTGAAGATGCAGATGATTAAAAGTTTTTGTATTTGGCCAGATTATTGGTGTTGGGTCTATCAATCTACATGCCCGTCTTCAGCAGTCCTACAGAAGATATACAATGGGACATACAAAACACAAGACTATATGCTATGAGACATGTACGCAATTTCTTTTTGTGTTGTCCGCACTTATGTATAATTTTTAATTGTGCCCTCAGCCAATTTCCGTAGGTTTTTGTGGAAATTTTACTTAAATGTTTAACTGTTTTTTAGCGCACTATCATTGTGATACAGATAAGACAGCATACTTTACAAGGTCAGCAATGTACTTTGATAGGTTCATGCATACTGTTTCCTTTGACTTGAGTCACATGTGTAACTGTTTTATTTAAATACTTTTTTTGTTCCACTTATTAATAGTAATAAGATATAATTAGTGTAAAAACAAACTATATAAAATATAATTTGTATACAGTCTGTTGAGTGTATTGTAGCCGATTATTTCATGTATGTAAAACACACTCGATTTTCTTGCCACATCAATTCGGGATAAAATCTTGAGCTTTTAACCGTAGCCTCCATTGTCATCATCAGGAGCAACTGACTGTTCACTGCTGCTGTGGTGGCCTCATATAGCCCTGGGAAGGCTTCTGACAGGTTGGTCATTACGTACTGCTGTCGCAGATGGTGTCAATGTCTGCGTTGGTAGTGCCACCACTTCCATGGGAACATAAACACTGCAAGGAATGTCTCTGCTGCTTTTCTGCATCAAGCACTCGTTCCATGCACCATCAAACAGTATTTTATATTTGTTAGTGAGGCTGTGCTCCGCAATTGGCGATTTCTATAGTTCTCTATTCTTAATATGCCATTGGCGTTCTGCACAACAGTCGGAACTGGTATGAATGGTCTGACCTATATATTTGCTTCCACATTCACAGGGGATGATATAAATTCCAGGGACCCTGAGGCTGAGGCTGTCCTTAACAGGGCACATCATCTCCTTAATTTTCTTAGGACGACAAAAAGTCAGCCTTATACCCTGTCTACACAGGATTCTTCCTATTTTACTGCATATAGCGCAACAATAATTGATGCGGCAAGAAAACCAAGAATGTTTAACGTATCACTGCCATTGCGAAAGACTTCATTCTCAGATTATTTCATCTCTGCTCAATTTCTTTTAAGAGGAATTTGTAAAATTTTCAATAAAATTCTTGTTTCTTAAGTTAGTTTGTTCATTTAGAATACTGTATTTATCCGAGTATAAGATGACCCTGAATAAAAGACAACCCCCCCCTCCCCCTTTTTTTCAGAGGCTCCCCACGAAAAAATTATTTTTTAACATATTCTGACTAATCAAAATTACAAACTTTTATCGATGCAAAGTGTCTGCTTGAAAAGTTAACACAACACCTATCCTAAACTTGTGCCATTTATTGGTTGTTTACATTTTGATAATACAAGGATAAATAGAAGAAAATAAAAACAAATTATTTACACAAATTTTTATCTACACTGCCTTTCTTGTGCACTTAGCCCGTTGTCTGGGGTATCATTACTTTTAATCATCATCGTAGTCATCCCAACAAGACAGTTATGAAAGTAACGACTTTGCCGTCACAAATATTTGGCTGTTTCTTCCGAATATGCTGGGATTTCTGAGGTGGTTATTACAGAGGGAACTGAGAACACAACTTGCCCCACCCCCCTCCCCCTTGAACACACAGTGGGTTTTGCTTCTATACTGACTTGAGAATGTCACAATGTCTCTTACTCCCAAACTGGCTGCTGCTCTCTCACTGGGTGTGTGGAACCAGCGCCTGACAAACTGCCTTCATTTCTATCATACCTCATGGTGAGATTCGGCAAAATTTCTGCACAAAAGACGTGAGTACATCACTGGCACAAAGCTAAACTTTTAGCACCTTCTGCAGAAATTTATGCTGTTGTTGAGTATTTGTTCAATTTTAAAGTCAATTTGATTCCGGGTACAAATGATTTCAGAAAAACTGCAGTTCACACACGGTAGATGTTCATAAAAAAGCAAAAGTATGTAGTATACATTCCCATGCTTGGCTGCACGAGAAAATTTGCTGCCCACTTGCTACTCCCATCCCAGCATTAACCATTGTTTTCAGCCAAGCTGATGTCACTGTCCCCCCACCAACATTCTGTAGTGCTGTGCTTGAGCAATAGTGAACCACAGATGCAGGTCATATGTAACAACAGCACCTAACACATTAATCAAAGACCACAATCACCATTCAGTCTAGTTCTTGAACTTCCACTCATCCTGAAGATAATATCTTCCAAAGGGGCTTTCCACTGTGATTTATTCTTGTAACAACAACTGCAGTCAGTTTAATGTGATTTATTTCATTTGTTAGGAATTTAATTTTGGATTAATTTTCTTTCTCATTTCACCCAACAGTCATCAACGTGTTCTAAAGCTGATTAAAAGTTGCTACGAGGCGTGTTTTTTTAAGTAAGGTCCGTTTTGTTGTAGACACTAGTAGTTTGCGCACATACTGCAACGAGTGCATGTGTCGTGTACCGGTGGCATGCCTCGGGGACAACTGTGCTCAGTTTCATCTCTGTAGCTAACCTGTACGGTTCTGTTCTGTGCTTTCAAAATGTTTTAAGACTCTCAACTCACCTGCCGCATGTGAGGTTCACTTCAGTGATACGGTTTTTGTCAGCAAGGAACCTGTCTGTTGCTGAAATTCACCAACAGATTTGCGAAGTGTACGGTGTACTGTTGTGAGTGAAAGCAAAATACGTAAGTGGGTACAAGAATTCAAAGATAGCCGTGACAATGTCCATGATGAGGGCCACTCTGGTCACCCTTCTTTGATTACGGTTGATTTGGTGGCTTCATTGAAACGCGGATTCTTGAGAACAGGCGCTTCACAATAACAGGTCTCTCAAAAGAATTTTCTGACATGTCGAGATCAGTGCTTTACAACATTGTTTCTGAACACCTGAAGTTTAGGAAACTGTGCTCCCATTAGGTCCTGAAACTCCTAACAAAGGACCACATAAACCTAAGATTTGAGTGTGGGAAGAAGTTCTTGACTCGTTATCATGAAGAAGACGACGACTTCTTGAGTCAGATGGTAACTGGAGACAAAACACGGGTTTCGCATATCACGCCCAAATCGAAGCAACAGAGCATGGAATGGAGACACATACACTTGCCTGTAAAGGTGAAGGCCAAACAGGCTCTGTCCCAGCACAAAATCATGGCGTCGGTGTTTTGGGATAGGCATGGTGTTTTGTTGGTCGACTTCATGCGATGAGGAACCACTATCAATGCGGAAGCATACTGCAAAACCCTGAGAAAACTACACAGAGCGATTCAAAACAAAAGACATGGCATGCTGACAAAGGGAATTGTCCTTCTCCATGACAATGCAAGACCTCGCACTGCAGGTCAGACCTGCCATTTATTGGACAGTTTTGGCTGGGAAGTTTTAGACTACCCACCCTACAGTCCTGATCTTGGACCAAGCGATTACCATCTGTTCCTCCACCTCAAACAATACCTCAGTGGCAACCGTTACAATGACGACGACGATGTGAAAACGGCAGTGAACACTCTGTTATCGGAGCATGTGGCAAGTTTTTATGAAGAGGGTATTTTAAAATTGATTGAGAGGCATGATATGTGTTTGAACAAACTTGACAGCTATGTCGAAAAATAGAGTGACGTATTTACTTTCTGAAAATAAATTTTCTTTTTTGAAATGACCTTTGTGTACTCATGTTCAAACGGACCTTACTTAAGAAACATGCCTCGTATTAACTTAAATGTATTTCCCCTGTATTACAATATGCGAACAGTGACTAAATTTTCCATTTGCAACCCAGCTGGTAAATCATCACAGTTTCTCCTAATCAATAAAATATTGCCTTGCATTCAGTATCAAGTAATGGTTTTTTTAGGACAAGATTTTCACCTTTGAATGTTACTTTTACATAAAAAGCAACCTAAATATCTGTAAAGGGTAGCCATAGATGTATGAGAAATTTTAGGCAAACCTGTTCAAATGCAACAGAAGCTTGTTAAGTTTATAGAATTTAATGTTATATCTTCCTGTGTTTCACAAAACTGTCAATTTTCAAGCGGAGCATTGATTGTTGTCAGGGCTAGTTCATAATTTCTTGCGTTTCTCTTGCGCTAGTACCTTGTATCAAATGTCAAGTGACTGTTCGAGCAAGGTCAGTACCATATCGAGCGGTTCTGCACATCGAGAACTCTCGAGTCTATTCGAATGCAAATATTGTTTGCTAAGCCCTGCTTTTTGGGATTGCTCAAAATAATTTTTACAAAACCTCAATAGCAATAGCTTCGTCTTTATATGTAAGATAATCACTATATTAATCTATTAAACAATGCAAAAATGTTGGCCTATGCAGCAATAGTATCGCATAGGTTTCAAATCACGAATCTGAGAAAAACACATCTCATAACTGCATAAATATGGTATTATTCAGATCTGTTTGGTGTGGGTAAAGTTTTCTGTTTCTTTGAGGATGATGAGCTCTATCTTTTATCAGCAGTGTATAAAAACTACAAGCATTGTAAAATGCCTCTTACTTCACAATTTTGCTCTCAATGAATAAAAGTAAATTAAAAGACAAAACCACACTTAACCATATGCAAAATAAAGAGAAGAACAAATACATTTTCTGATCTTACTGAGGGCAAGTACTTGACAAAATCCTGCAAGCAAACCTAAAAAAACAGATTCAGTCACAGAACACAATAAGAGCACACATATACGTCATTCCCTTTGGAGTTTATAGACTAAAATGCAACAACTGTGAAACAAATATGGTATATACCTGACAACAGAACAACCCTGAATATTAGGTGGCCACCTTCCTTCTCTTCTTTCTTTCTTTAAGGGACTCTTCGACAATTTTTTATTTTTATTTTTAATATATTCTGAATAATCATGCACACAAACTGTTTTACTGATATATGAAGTATGTCAAGATTGACTAAAAAAGTTAACACAATTTATTGGAAACCGTCATGGTGTTTTATTTCACTTACAAACATCACCTAAGCCATGGAAACAGATATGGACAAAGCTTTGGCAAAATAAATCACATCTACACCTACGTGATTACTCTGTTATTCACAATAAAGTGCCTGGCAGATGGTTTAATGAACCACCTTCAAGCTCTCTCTCTACTGTTCCACTCTTGAATGGCACGCAGGAAAAACGAGCACTTAATTTTTTTCTGTGCAAGCCCTGATTCCTCTTATTTTATCATGATGATCATTTCTCCCTCTGTAGGTGGGTGCCAACACAATGTTTTCACAATCGGAGGAGAAAACTGGTGTTTGAAACTTCATGAGAAGATCCCGTCACCCACGAAAAATGCCTTTGTTTTAATGATTGCCACTCCAATTCACATCATATGTCTGTGACACTATCTCCCCGATAATACAAAACGAGCTGCTCTTCTGTGTACTTTTTCGATGTCATCCGTCAGTCCCACCTGATGCGGATGCCACACCGCACAGCAATACTCCAGAATAGGGCGGACAAGTGTGGTGTAAGCAGTCTCTTTAGTAGACCTGTTGCACCTTCTAAGTGTTCTGTCAATGAATCACAGTCTTTGGTTTGCTCTACCTACAATATTATCTATGTGATCATTCCAATTTAGGTTATTTGTAATTCCCAAGTATTTAGTTGAATTTACAGCCTTCAGATTTGTATGACTTATCGCGTAATCGAAATTTAGCTGATTTCTTTTAGTACTCACGTAATAACCTCACACTTTTCCTTATTCAGGGTCAATTGCCACTTTTTGCACCATACAGATATCTTATCTAAATCATTTTGCAAGTAGTTTTTATCATCTGATGACTTTACAAGACAGTAAATGACAGCATCATCTGCAAACAAGCTAAGGCGGCTACTCAGATTGTCTCCTATGTAGTTAACATAGATCAGGAACAATAGAGGGCCATAACACTTCCTTGGGGAATGCCAGATATTACTTCTGTTTTACTCGATGACTTTCCGTCTATTACTACGAACTGTGACCGTTCTGACAGGAAATCACAAATCCAGTGGCACAACTGAGGCGATACTTCGCAGGCACGCAGTTTGGTTAGAAGACGCTTGTGAGGAACGGTGTCGAAATCTAAAAATATGGAATCAATTTGACATCCCCTGTCAATAGCACTTATTACTTCATGAGTATAAAGAGCTAGTTGTGTTTCACAAGAATGTATTTTCTGAAACCGTGCTGACTATATTTCAATAAATAGTTTTCTTATAGGTATTTCATAATGTTTGAATACAGTATATGTTCCAAAATGCTACGGCAAATCGACGTTAGTGATATAGGCCTGTAATTCAGCGGATTACTCCTACTTCCCTTTTTGGGTATTGGTGTGACTTGAGTAATTTTCCAGTCTTTAGATACGGATCTTTCTGTGAGCGAGTGGTTGTACATAATTGCTAAATATGGAGCTATTTTATCAGCATACTCGGAGAGGAACCTGACTGGTATACAATCTGGACCGGAGGCCTTGCCTTTATTAAATGATTTAAGCTGCTTTGTTACTCTGAGGATATCTACTTCTATGTTTCTCATCTTGGCAGTTGTTCTTGATTGGAATTCAGGAATATTTACTTGGTCTTCCTTGGTGAAGGAGTTTCGGAAAACCGTGTTTAATACCACTGCTTTAGTGGTGCTGTCATCAGTGATTTCCCCATTGTTATTGCGCAGTGGAGGTATTGACTGCGTCTTGTCACTGATGTGTTTTATGTATGACCAGAATCTCTTTGGGTTTTCTGCCAGATTTCGAGACAGAATTTCATTGTGGAAATTATTAAAAGCATCTCGCACTGAAGTACACACCATATTTCGAACTTCCGTAAAACTTTGCCAATCTTGGGGATTCTGCATTCTTTTAAATTTGGCATGCTTTTTCCTTTGCTTCTGCAACAGCGATCTGACACGCTTTGTGTACCATGGGGGATCAGTACCATCACTTATTAATTTACGTGGTATGTATCTCTCAATTGCTGTCGATACTATCTCTCTGTAAACATTCCACAACTTTTCTACACTTACATGATCAGATCAGAAGGAGTGAAGACTGTCTCTTAAAAAGGCATTAAGAGCATTTTTATCAGCTGTTTTAAACAGATATACTTTGCGTTTCTTTTTGATGGTTGTAGGTGTTACGGTATTCAGCCTAGCAGCAACTGCCTTGTGGTTGCTAATCCCTGTATTCGTCACAATACTCACTATTTGTCCAGGATTATTTGTTGCTAAAAGGTCAAGTATGCTTTTGCAATCATTTATGCTTCGATTGGGCTCATGAACGAATTGTTCTAAATAATTTTCTAAGAAAGCACTCAGTACATTGACGTTTTATGCCTGCCGCCGGCTTTAAACGTATAATTTTTCCAGCATATCGAGGGTAGGTTAAAGTCACCACCGACTATAACTGTATGAGCAGGGTACCTATTTGAAATGAGACTCAAGTTTTCTTTGAACTGTTCAGCAGACTGCCAGTCTGATTATCAGTGGAGTCTCAGGTCCACATTAACACCAGTAATCGGGATCTTGCTGTACATCCTTTTAATGATAACCTACAATGCCTCTCAAAGTGTAGCTAAATACCTTAAAAGAATATTAAATTATATCAAATTGAAAATTCAAAGGACAAAATGATCAAATTATGATAAACTCACTGGCCAGTACTTGAGTCACAATACACTACCTGACAAGAAACTGAAGCAGTTACAAGGCATGGTCCAATGTCAATGTAACAGTGTGTGTGTGTGTGTGTGTGTGTGTGTGTGTGTGTGTGTGTGTGTGTGTGTGTGCGCGCGCGCGCGTATCTGGTCACCGAGACATTAATGTGAGTCCACTATAATGCTCCTCAAACCATGTAGCATGGTTCTGGCTCTGAGACATGGACAATTATACTGCTGAAAGATGACATTGCCTTTGGAGAAGACATCAAGCATTAAGGGATGCAGGTGGTTCGCAGCTGTCAGCATGTCTTCAATTACTACCACACGTCCCATGCAAGTGCAGGATAATGGATCTCATAGCATCATACTGCTCCCACCAGGCCTGTGGCCTGGGTGTGCTGCACATTTCGAGCTGCCGTTCACCTCAATGACGTCGTTTGTTGAGATGACCATCGGCCTAGTTTAGCAAAAATGTGATTCACCCAAAGAGCCGACATGTTTCCATCAATCGACGGGCGAATTGGACTGCCTTGTGCCCACTGAAATCTTAACTGATGATGTCGTTGGGTTAACATGTGAATGCACAAGGGTGGTCTGCTGTGAAGTTTCGTGTTTAACAATGTATGATGAACGGTGTGCACTGAAACACTTGTGTGTGTACCAGCACTGTGCTCTTTTGGCAAAGATGCCACAGATCATCATCCGTCCTACTTTGCAGAGCAGACAAGGCTCCGAACCCCATGTTCTGTGAAGAGTCGTGGATGTCCAACCATTTAGTGCCTAGTGGTAGTTTCACTGTCCTTCCTCTTTCCGTAGATGCTCACGTCCGTAGTATGTGAACATTCAACCAGCTTTTCCATTTTCGAGATACTCATTTACAGGCTCTGTGTAATGATAATCTGCACTTTGTCAAAGTCTCTTATCTCAATGGATTTTCACATCAGCAGGCCGATTTTTCACTACGGTGGCCACCTTTCTGTGTCTGCTCTGCTTACATACTTTTGTTACTGTGTTAGGTGTCTGCAATGCCGCTAGGCAGCATCCAAAGTTGCGGTGAGGAATGGTCATAATGTTTTGTCTGTTCAGTGTATATAAGAAGACGTACATAACATTACCCTACATTTTGAAATTATTAGTCCCTTCCTCCGGGAGGAGAAGGGAGAATAGGCAGCCATGAGAGGGACCAGCTTGTAATGAGGATGACATTACACCAAGATGGTGCGGAAGGCATGAGACACATTAAGAGCCCAGAGAGAGTGCAATGGTAAGAGAGAAGATTGCTGCCTCTTTATCGAGATATCCAATTGGAATGGAAAAATAAAATGAGAAAAATAATTGTTCATTGTAAACAAAATTCTGTAAGGTGACATAAACATGAAGTTAACAATCATCTCTCATTCAAAAGATAGGCCCTACTGGTTGTTCAATGCAGTGTTAAAATTGGTAAAAGCAACAGCACATAATGTTGCAGATAGATTGTGATGTAACATTGGTTACTTGAAGAAAAAAAAATATGGAACTGAATGTTCTAATTGCTGAAGAAACTTATTTATTTTACAAAACTGAAAATGGATCTGGTGAAATCTGAGTGAGAGTCGAACAAAAAAAAATGCTCAAAGTGACTGGCAGAAGGGAAACTAACAATGTATGAAATGATGGATGTGAAATTTAACATGTGATTGAGAAAATATATAATATGCAATTTATCTTACAAGAAACCTCGAGTGTAAGGTCGCAAGTTCAATCTTTAGTAAGAATCATTTGCGAGTGTTGTGTTAGCAATTAAGACATGAACAATGTTAGCTGCTAATGACTCATCATGTGCATCAGGAGGGCAACAGAAAATGAGTGTCTGGGAGGCAACGTCGACATTCAAGAAATGTTCAAAACAAACTATTAACTTGCATCATGAAACCCAAATGAAAAATGGCACATGACAGGTTCACAAATGGCACACGACAGGTTCACACCACCAAGATCAAAGGCAAACTCCTTGAGAGTTAGAAACCATGCAAGACGTTCAGCTAGGTAGAATGCATATAGAATCATACTGGTGTAATGGGGTAGTGAGAACTGATGGAAAGGGATGGCATACAACCAAACGTGAAACTGTCTGTTGTGGAGCTCTTCATGAAACTGGCTACCCTTTAAAGTGTAGCTGCATAAGGTGTGATAATATGTTTTACAGATGTGGAAAAAAACAAATATCCAGAGGTTCCAGGTAGTATGAACTGCAAGTCACAAACTTTTCAGGCGGGATAGTTTGCTCGAAGGGAGTATTATTTTTATATGCACACCATGAATCAATCAAAAGTAAGTTATTTTGACCAGCTATTGGCAAAAGCAGTGATCGTTCCATAGTTTTAGTTCTCTTACAACAATTTTCCCACTCTTGCTAGCTGTGACGTAAACATTTCTTACTGCCCTTGCAAGATCACGCACACGATAAAGAATCATAGGGGGAAGAGCACCTCCACCTTCCTGCAGCACAATAAGTAATTTTACAGCCAATTTACCATCCAGCTTAACAGTCGGCATAATTGTAAACAAATGCGTTACAGCATTGATGTTAGTTGATCTTGATACAACTCTCTAACTTCCAGGGTTCCTTTCATATGCATTTCTGGTTCAAATCGCAGTTGGTTATAGTTGAAAACAAATACCTTGCTGAACAATGGGACAAGTCTGTTTATATCATGTACACATTTTTGGGCCGATTCCACAGTTTGCTGTGCATTATCAAGTTGACACTTTGTTTGAAATTTTGTTATCTTATGTCATTCAATTCTGCAACACTGTCTGAAGTCATGCAACCATCCACTGCTTTCCTTGTAATCTATTCTGTGTGCAATTTGATGTGCATAACTTAGTAGGTCATTATCAGGCACATTATGTAAATTGTACCTAGCCTCTATGAAAGGTGCCAGCACCAGTTTTTGTAATTTTTTTCCCCTTCCATGCTGTGGGTGATCTGTGTATGTGTACGTAATTATATTTAGTACCTCCTCCTTTGACAAAGATTTTCCTTTACTACACTTCATTGGAGACTGAATTTGTGGCTCCCTGTCCGACAAGGATGATGAACTACATGGTTCGATGTGTGTTTCAATGTCACCCGATACCTGTTTCAATGTCACTTTCACTCGTTAAGCACGTACTGTCATCACTGTACTCCTCATGTACATTCTCCGCACAGTCAAGCATATACGATGCCACACATTCCACTGACTCATCTTGCAGAAACATTTATATTTCATATGCCAGTTCTTTCACATTCTGCGAAATTCCTTGCATTCCTTTCTGATGAAATGTAAACTTCAGCAGCCATTGTTGCAGATATAATGCAAGGTTTACTTTGTTTATCATTGCCTCTGCTCTGGTTTTTATCACCACTACTAACACTGTAGCACAATTGTGAGTTACTGGTCGACTAAGGAGATCAACTACGCTCTCTAGCGCCCTGCTATGTTCACCACTGGATACCCGCAGTCCTGCCCCATGTCACCATTAGCAGTCAATGTTGTGGTTGCATGGTGGACAATATGTGGGCTATCGAATGGCGTGAACATCATTGACCTTTTGTGACCTCATGCTCACAGGAGTCCTTGTTAGAGACAGGTGGTAATTGTTTTGACTCCACACAGTCACACATATTTTTCTACTTCAATAAATTAGTCTTTACAGGAAGTTTTTCCCTTCTATATTCAATAATCTGACCAACCCTGACAGTCCAGAAAAAAGTAAAATGATATATTGTACATGTTGATTAAGTGATAAATTTTTATAATCTGTACAACACAGTTACATGATCACTTCACAACATAATAGCAGACTTCAACTAGCCAGTGGTCATCTCTGGACTGTCAATGGATAAACAGATATGACAAAGCATCATTATATAATCTATTGAATTTGTGAAATAACTACCTACACAACGGAAAAAATATTTAAAAACTTAACATGCTGCAAGCAGTGATTTATCATTCCCATTACACTGACAACGATACCAGCAAAATCGACAAAAGTGAAACACAGGTAATGAAATCTACTCAATATGTACCAGGCAATGCTGAGGGAATTAGATTAAGAAATTAGACACCAAACAGAGCAGATTAGTTTTGCTACTTGGTCAGCATAATAACTGATGAGCGCTGAAGTAGATAGGGTATAAAATGTAGACTGAATAGCAAGAAAAGTTTTTTCTGAAAATGAGAAATTCGTTAATGTATAATTAAAATTTTCATGTTAGGAGCTCTTTTCTGAAGACACTTTAACAGAGTGTACCTTGTACAGAAATGATATGTGGACAATAAACAGCTTATACAGAAGAGAATAGAAACTTTATAACTGTGGTGCTGCAGAAATATGCTGATGATATGAATATGTAATGGAGCTGTACAACATTGAACTGTGGAGAAAAATTAGCACAAGTTGACTAGACGAAGAGATTGGTTGACAGCACACATCCTGAAGTGGTAACGAAAGTTATTTGGCAACGGAGGGTGGTGTGGAAGGTAAAAACTGAAGACGGAGAAAAAAAACTCTAACACAGTAAGCAAGTTCAAATGGAGGCAATATTTATGTGCAGATGAACAGGATAGATTTGTGTGGAGAGCTGCATCAAACCAGTCATTGGACTGAAGACCACAACAACATTTTGGTTGGTGCGTAAGCAAACGAAAGCGCTGGTAGGTTGATTGATACACAAACAAACACAAACATACACACAAAATTCAAGCTTTCGCAACCAACGGTTGCTTCATCAGGAAAGAGGGAAGGAGAGGGAAGGACGAAAGGATGTGGGTTTTAAGGGAGAGGGTAAGGAGTCATTCCAATCCCGGGAGCGGAAAGACTTACCTTAGGGGGAAAAAAGGACAGGTATACTCTCGCAGACACACACATATCCATCTGCACATACACTGACACAAGCAGACATTTGTAAAGGCAAAGAGTTTGGGCAGAGATGTCAGTCGAGGCGGAAGTACAGAGGCAAAGATGTTGTTGAATGACAGGTGAGGTATGAGCGGCGGCAACTTGAAATTAGCGGAGGTTGAGGCCTGGCGGGTAACGAGAAGAGAGGATATACTGAAGGGCAAGTTCCCATCTCCGGAGTTCTGACAGGTTGGTGTTAGTGGGAAGTATTGAGATAACCCAGACGGTGTAACACTGTGCCAAGATGTGCTGGCCGTGCACCAAGGCATGTTTAGCCACAGGGTGATCCCCATTACCAACAAACACTGTCTGCCTGTGTCCATTCATGCGAATGGACAGTTTGTTGCTGGTCATTCCCACATAGAAAGCTTCACTGTGTAGGCAGGTCAGTTGGTAAATTACGTGGGTGCTTTCACACGTGACTCTGCCTTTGATCATGTACACCTTCCGGGTTACAGGACTGGAGTAGATGGTGGTGGGAGGGTGCATGGGACAGGTTTTACACCGGGGACGGTTAAAAGGGTAAGAGCCAGAGGGTAGGGAAGGTGGTTTAGGGATTTCATAGGAATGAACCAAGAGGTTACGAAGGTTAGGTGGCTGGCGGAAAGACACTCTTGGTGGAGTGGGGAGGATTTCATGAAGGATGGATCTCATTTCAGGGCAGGATTTGAGGAAGTCGTATCCCTGCTGGAGAGCCACATTCAGAGTCTGATCCAGTCCCGGAAAGTATCCTGTCACAAGTGTGGCACTTTTGGGGTTCTTCTGTGGGAGGTTCTGGGTTTGAGGGGATGAGGAAGTGGCTCTGGTTATTTGCTTCTGTACCAGTTCGGGAGGGTAGTTGCGGGATGCGAAAGCTGTGTTCAGGTTGTTGGTGTAATGGTTCAGGGATTCCGGACTGGAGCAGATTCGTTTGCCATGAAGACCTAGGCTGTAGGGAAGGGACCGTTTGATGTGGAATGGGTGGCAGCTGTCATAATGGAGGTACTGTTGCTTGTTGGTGGGTTTGATGTGGACGGACGTGTGAAGCTGGCCATTGGACAGATGGAGGTCAACGTCAAGGAAAGTGGCATGGGATTTGGAGTAGGACCAGGTGAATCTGATGGAACCAAAGGAGTTGAGGTCAAAGAGGAAATTCTGGAGTTCTTCACTGTGAGTCCAGATCGTGAAGATGTCATCAATAAATCTGTACCAAAATTTGGCTTGGCAGGCCTGGGTGACCAAGAAGGTATCCTCTAAGCGACCCATAAATAGGTTGGCGTACGAGGGGGCCATCCTGGTACCCATGGCTGTTCCCTTCAATTGTTGGTATGTCTGGCCTTCGAAAGTGAAGAAGTTGTGGGTCAGGATGAAGCTGGCTAAGCTAATGAGGAAAGAGGTTTTAGGTAGGGTGGCAGGTGATCGGCGTGAAAGGAAGTGCTCCATCGCAGCGATGCGCTGGGCGTGCGGAATATTTGTGTATAAGGAAGTGGCATCTATGGTTACAAGGATGGTTTCCGGGGGTAACAGATTGGGTAAGGATTCCAGGCATTCGAGAAAGTGGTTGGTGTCTTTGATGAAGGATGGGAGACTGTATGTAATGGGTTGAAGGTGTTGATCTACTTAGGCAGAGATACGTTCCGTGGGGGCTTGGTAACCAGCTACAATGGGGCGGCCAGGATGATTGGGTTTGTGAATTTTAGGAAGAACCAACCCCAAGTTTGGTACAGATTTATTGATGACATCTTCATGATCTGGACTCACAGTGAAGAAGAACTCCAGAATTTCCTCTACGACCTCAACTCCTTTGGTTCCATCAGATTCACCTGGTCCTACTCCAAATCCCATGCCACTTTCCTTGACGTTGACCTCCATCTGTCCAATGGCCAGCTTCACACGTCCGTCCACATCAAACCCACCAACAAGCAACAGTGCCTCCATTATGACAGCTGCCACCCATTCCACATCAAACGGTCCCTTCCCTACAGCCTAGGTCTTCGTAGCAAACGAATCTGCTCCAGTCCGGAATCCCTGAACCATTACACCAACAACCTGAAAACAGCTTTCGCATCCCGCAACTACCTTCCCGAACTGGTACAGAAGCAAATAACCAGAGCCACTTCCTCATCCCCTCAAACCCAGAACCTCCCACAGAAGAACCCCAAAAGTGCCACACTTGTGACAGGATACTTTCCGGGACTGGATCAGACTCTGAATGTGGCTCTCCAGCAGGGATACGACTTCCTCAAATCCTGCCCTGAAATGAGATCCATCCTTCATGAAATCCTCCCCACTCCACCAAGAGTGTCTTTCCGCCGTCCACCTAACCTTCGTAACCTCTTAGTTCATCCCTATGAAATCCCCAAACCACCTTCCCTACCCTCTGGCTCCTGCCCTTGTAACCGCCCCCGGAGTAAAACCTGTCCCATGCACCCTCCCACCACCACCTACACCAGTCCTGTAACCCGGAAGGTGTACACGATCAAAGGCAGAGCCACGTGTGAAAGCACCCACGTAATTTACCAACTGACCTGCCTACACAGTGAAGCTTTCTATGTGGGAATGACCAGCAACAAACTGTCCATTCGCATGAATGGACACAGGCAGACAGTGTTTGTTGGTAATGGGGATCATCCTGTGGCTAAACATGCCTTGGTGCACGGCCAGCACATCTTGGCACAGTGTTACACCGCCCAGGTTATCTGGATACTTCCCACCAACACCAACCTATCCGAACTCCGGAGATGGGAACTTGCCCTTCAGTATATCCTCTCTTCTCCTTACCTGCCAGGCCTCAACCTCCGCTAATTTCAAGTTGCCGCAGCTCATACCTCACCTGTCATTCAACAACATCTTTGCCTCTGTACTTCCGTCTCGACTGACATCTCTGCCCAAACTCTTTGCCTTTACAAATGTCTGCTTGTGTCTGTGTATGTTGTTGTTGTTGTTGTTGTTGTTGTTGTTGTTGTGGTCTTCAGTCCTGAGACTAGTTTGATGCAGCTCTCCATGCTACTCTATCCTGTGCAAGCTTCTTCATATCCCAGTACCTACTGTGTATGTGCGGATGGATGTGTGTGTGTGTGTGTGTGTGTGTGTGTGTGTGTGTGTGATGGCATGCCCGAATGTATAACTGTCCTTTTTTCCCCCTAAGGTAAGTCTTTCCGCTCCCGGGATTGGAATGACTCCTTACCCTCTCCCTTAAAACCCACATCCTTTCGTCTTTCCCTCTCCTTCCCTCTTTCCTGATGAAGCAACCGTTGGTTGCGAAAGCTTGAATTTTGTGTGTATGTTTGTGTATCTATCAACCTACCAGCACTTTCGTTTGGTAAGTCACATCATCTTTGTTTTTAGATATATTTTTCCCACGTGGAATGTTTCCCTTTATTATAATAAATATAACAGATACACATAAAGACTTTAGTCCCCAATACCGTATTTTATGGACATAAGACGCTGCGAACTGTAAGGTGCGTCTTAATTTTCAAGCAATTTTTTAGATAACATTTTTGCCATTTTTATTATTAGATTGCAAAGCCAGACTAAAAAAAATTCTCAGTTTATAACACAAAAATGAATTTTAAAATCCCTGAAAACTGTCATCTGAACTTTCTTCTTCTTCCTTCTTCTTTTTCTTCCTCCTCCTCCTCTTCACCATCACTGAGATCCTCTTCATATATGAGACACAGTCTTCACTGCCATCGAGAGAATTACTTATGCAACACTTCTTGAAAGATTTAACAATAATGTCTTCTCTCACTCTAGACCACAACTATTTTATCCACTGACACTACTGTATGATTGTAGTTCGTTTTAAAGCTCCCTTCGGCTTTAATTCATATCGGGTTTCATCCATTATCAATTTGTTCCATTCCTCTATCACTTACACGTTAAATGGTTTACTTTTTGATGCATCAAGAGGTTGCAATTGTGAAGTAAGTCCTTCCAGATAACAGCAAGCTCTGTATTTCCAGTCCCAACTTCTCTTTCAAAGAACTTTTCAAATGACTACTAAATTGATCTAGCACAAGAAGAGAACTTCTCTTCCACACATTGTCAATCCATAATTTCATACCATCCCTATCTATCCCACATTTGTCATGTACGTAAACAACACCTGGCGGTATTACAGAAGATTTTGGCAATGTTTTGCACTTGAAAATAACAGTGTAGTGCCTTGTTTCATCACCATTTGTTTTCATAGTAACAATTTTAACAAACACCTTTCATGGCAACAGTTCTGTTACTTGGCACATCAAGTGTCACAGGAGTTTCATCCATATCTGCTATTTGGTTTGGTTCCAGACTGGTTTTCTTTCAACGCTGAATAACAAAGCAATGGTAAGATAATATTTTCTCTTCATACTCTTGTGGTATTTTCTGAGATATTTTGGTTTTGGTTCGAATGCTAAAGTCCATGACACCTCATAAACCTGTAGCACCAACCAACTCCACCCTTAAAGTTTGTTAAGTTACACTGTAGCGAGCTAACAAGAGTGCGTTTTGAATCATTTTTGTATTGATTCTAATGCCATTTCGACAGTGTCCTGCAATCTATTTTAATATGTCATCTTCTAGTTTTGGCAATTTTGCAGTCAGTCCTCTATTTGCACATTTAGTAACACTCATTTTTTCAGTTCTTCTTTACTAGGCCACCTGTTGTATATGTTTTTTTTTTTCTTTTGGTGGAGGGCTGAAGTGCCACTCATCTGCTCTGTTTCCGCATTCTTCGGCAAATACTATTACTTTCAATTTATAGCGCGCATCATACAAATATCTTATTTTTTTCCATTACCAAACCAGCTACTAACAAAAATATTGTACCACTGTCGCATTTTGGGTTTGTGATGGTGGGGCAAGAGGGAGACAGTGTTAGCAAGCTTGTGAATCTTCGCAACTCACGTTCGTCGCACTGGTGCACTGCTGCTGCAGCCAGTTGAATCCAGTGTTGCCAGATACAGATGGGTTTCCCGCAGAATCAAATATAAGGCCATTTTCAAGACTGGCAGGAATTTTAAAACAAACACGAAACGTTTCTATATTAATTTCGAGTAAAGACGCACTCGAATTTTGGAAACAAGTTTTAGAAGAAAAACGTGCATCACATATAAAATGCACTAATGTGTTCTCCTTCACTCACTAATTGCAACAGTCTGCCAATGCTAGGGTACTTTTGATTCCTTGGCTGTAAAAATCACTTGGTCACGAGGTGAAGAACATGTCAAGCATATTCGGCACGCATTTTCATCCAAAATGGAAACACCTTGAAGGCTGTTCATTAAAGGGCAGAAAAGGTGTAAATTGAAGGGTGCAACATCACGTGACTAAGGTAGGTGAGGAAATACGTTCCAACCCCACTACTGTACAGCTGTTTTGTTAGACTAGCAGAATGCGGGCAAACATCATTGTTGAATACCATCACTTCACGCGCCCTTGCCGATTGTTGCTCTCGGACTGCGTTTGCAATACAACTCAGTTGTTAACAATAAATGTCAGCAGTGATGGTTACACCTCAGGGAAGCAATTCACAGTACACCACACTGTCACTGCTCCACCACGTGCATAACGTTACCTTTTGTGGATGCCCGTACATCTTTGTACAGGGAGCTACTGCTTTGTTTAGGATCAACCATTCCCATCTTTTCCTTATATTAGCACGAAGACACCATTTCTCACCACCACTAATGATAAAAGATAGGAACGGTCAGTGTTGTTGGTAAGCCAGTTGACAACAAGCAGGCAGAGATGTACATATGGCCACTTGCCATATGTTGTTGTTGTTGTTGTTGTTGTGGTCTTCAGTCCTGAGACTGGTTTGATGCAGCTCTCCATGCTACTCTATCCTGTGCAAGCTTCTTCGTCTCCCAGTACCTACTGCAACCTACATCCTTCTGAATCTGCTTAGTGTATGCATCTCTTGGTCTCGCCCTACGATTTTTTGCCTCCACGCTGCCCTCCAATACTAAATTGGTGATCCCTTGATGCCTCAAAACATGTCCTACCAACTGATCCCTTCTTCTGGTCAAGTTGTGCCACAAACTCCTCTTCTCCCCAATCCTATTCAGTACCTCCTCATTAGTTATGTGATCTACCCATCTCATCTTCAGCATTCTTCTGTAGCACCACATTTCGAAAGCTTCTATTCTCTTCTTGTCCAAACTTTTTATCGTCCATGTTTCACTTCCATACATGGCTACACTCCATACAAATACTTTCAGAAAAGACTTCCTGACACTTAAATCTATACTCGATGTTAACAAATTTCTCTTCTTCAGAAACGCTTTCCTTGCCATTGCCTGTCTACATTTTATATCCTCTCTACTTCGACCATCATCAGTTATTTTGCTCCCCAAATACCAAAACTCCTTTACTACTTTAAGTGTCTCATTTCCTAATCTAATACCCTCAACATCACCCGACTTAATTCGACTACATTCCATTATCCTCGTTTTGCTTTTGTTGATGTTCATCTTATATCCTCCCTTCAAGACACCATCCATTCCGTTAAACTGCTCTTCCAAGTCCTTTGCTGTCTCTGACAGAATTACAATGTCATCGGCGAACCTCAAAGTTTTTATTTCTTCTCCATGGATTTTAATACCTACTCCGAATTTTTCTTTTGTTTCCTTTACTGCTTGCTCAATATACAGATTGAATAACATCGGGGAGAGGCTACAACCCTGTCTTACTCCCTTCCCAACCACTGCTTCCCTTTCATGTCCCTCGACTCTTACAACTGCCATCTGGTTTCTGTACAAATTGTAAATAGCCTTTCGCTCCCTGTATTTTACCCCTGCCACCTTTAGAATTTGAAAGAGAGTATTCCAGTCAACATTGTCAAAAGCTTTCTCTAAGTCTACAAATGCTAGAAACGTAGGTTTGCCTTTCCTTAATCTTTCTTCTAAGATAAGTCATAAGGTCAGTATTGCCTCACGTGTTCCAGTATTTCTACGGAATCCAAACTGATCTTCCCCGAGGTCGGCTTCTACTAGTTTTTCCATTCGTCTGTAAAGAATTCGTGTTAGTATTTTGCAGCTGTGGCTTATTAAACTGATTGTTCGGTAATTCTCACATCTGTCAACACCTGCTTTCTTTGGGATTGGAATTATTATATTCTTCTTGAAGTCTGAGGGTATTTCGCCTGTTTCATACGTCTTGCTCACCAGATGGCAGTTTTTTGTCAGGACTGGCTCTCCCAAGGCCGTCAGTAGTTCCAATGGAATGTTGTCTACTCCAGGGGCCTTGTTTCGACTCAGGTCTTTCAGTGCTGTGTCAAACTCTTCACGCAGTATCGTATCTCCCATTTCATCTTCATCTACATCCTCTTCCATTTCCAT
Organism: Schistocerca nitens; assembly: GCF_023898315.1. Classification (NCBI taxonomy): domain Eukaryota; kingdom Metazoa; phylum Arthropoda; class Insecta; order Orthoptera; family Acrididae; genus Schistocerca; species Schistocerca nitens. The sequence goes on along the minus strand of NC_064623.1, from coordinate 53,906,001 downwards.
AATATTGTCCTCAAGTACATCGCCCTTGTATAGACCCTCTATATACTCCTTCCATCTTTCTGCTTTCCCTTCTTTGCTTAGAACTGGGTTTCCATCTGAGCTCTTGATGTTCATACAAGTGGTTCTCTTATTTCCAAAGGTCTCTTTAATTTTCCTGTAGGCTGTATCTATCTTACCCCTAGTGAGATAAGCCTCTACATCCTTACATTTGTCCTCTAGCCATCCCTGCTTAGCCATTTTGCACTTCCTGTCGATCTCATTTTTGAGACGTTTGTATTCCTTTTTGCCTGCTTCATTTACTGCATTTTTATATTTTCTCCTTTCATCAATTAAATTCAGTATCTCTTCTGTTACCCAAGGATTTCTACTAGCCCTCGTCTTTTTACCTACTTGATCCTCTGCTGCCTTCACTACTTCATCCCTCAAAGCTACCCATTCTTCTTCTACTGTATTTCTTTCCCCCATTCCTGTCAATTGTTCCCTTATGCTCTCCCTGAAACTCTCTACAACCTCTGGTTCTTTCAGTTTATCCAGGTCCCATCTCCTCAAATTCCCACCTTTTTGCAGTTTCTTCAGTTTTAATCTACAGGTCATAACCAATAAATTGTGGTCAAAGTCCACATCTGCCCCTGGAAATGTCTTACAATTTAAAACCTGGTTCCTAAATCTCTGTCTTACCATTATATAATCTATCTGATACCTTTTAGTATCTCCAGGGTTCTTCCATGTATACAAACTTCTATCATGATTCTTAAACCAAGTGTTAGCTATGATTAAGTTGTGCTCTGTGCAAAATTCTACCAGGCAGCTTCCTCTTTCATTTCTTAGCCCCAATCCACATTCACCTATTACGTTTCCTTCTCTCCCTTTTCCTACACTCGAATTCCAGTCACCCATGACTTGCCATATAACCACGTATTAAAAAGGGACATAATCTGAAGACAATAAATGGAAACAGAACACTACAAGCAACCTGCCAGATTTTTTTTTAGCCTACAACAGTCAGCTGCACACATTTCATACCTGTGGTGTCCAGGGCTGTGTCTGCCACTGATTAGCCGGCTGCTCGTAGTAATGATTGGTGGGTGGCATGTACTGCTGTGGAGTCTGGACAGGGTATCCGACAAGTTGCCCGTGGTGTGAAGCACCCGTATGCGGTATTCCTGGGGGTGCGTAGCTGTTCACCACTCCCGGCGGATGAGGGTGGGGAGGCACCACGGAGACTGCCTGAGGCGGCACGGGCACCGACGGAGGCAACCCAGACTGGTACAGTGGTTGTCCTCCGCTGTACATTGTCTGCAAATCAGAAGAAGGGAGAAACCTGGTTCACACAATGTAACTGACTGTGTAATACATGTAAATTACAACCTCAAATGAGCTCGGCATAGCAGTAACAAACAACATATTGTTTGAATGATGTATTACCACCTGCAGCTTTTTTTTTTTTTTTTTTTTTGTGTACTAATGTACAATTTTTGTCTTAGATTATTTTGAAGTATCTCAACAGATGAAAGCAACAGGAATTCGGTGAAGTAACAGTCAATAAGAAGTTAAACACAGCTGCACATGAGACGATAAAATGTGATACAATGAATAAAAATTTTCCTTGCAGAAGTTCAGCTATGGCACATTATGCAAACTTATGTAGTCTCTGAACATGTTATATTTGAATGGTGTCCACTGTTATTTTGCTCATGAATGCAAATGTCAGGGTTGTTATAAAACCAGTATGACTATTCACTATAGTGGTGTGCACAGAAGAAGGAAGCACCACAATGCACTCTGTGCAGAGAGAGAAAGAGAGAGAGAGAGAGAGAGAGAGAGAGAGAGAGAGAGAGAGAACACTTTGTGGTGTAGCCATGTGCTCTCTCTGTGTCTCTGTTCCATGTCTCCCACTCCAGCTGTTGTCTGCAAAGTTAGCGCTACGACCACCTACTGGCTTCTGACAGGATTTATACGCTGGTAAAACTATCGCTGCCACTTCTTAATATTGTCATGTTTGCTTTATATCACTCATAATGAACATTATACTGGCTCAGTAACCTCTACATACCTAAACTAACACGAAAATAAACGCTAAACATCCTACACGCACCCTGATGCGTGAACTACAGGCACGCACAGCAGAATGATGCTTTTGGCTGCAGTGTCATGTGGTGCACTGCTGCTTGTTGCTGCCCATCACCCCGACACCCGCCTTCTTATGTGCACACAAGTATTGCATTCACCTGCCTCCTGATATGCACACGACTATCACATTCACCTGCCACCTGAAATGCACACGACTATAGCAACGGTAATATGCTTGTATATTACATATTCAAAATTATACATATTTTCAAATATCACAGGACACACACTAGTGCTATAGGAACAAACACATGACTGCAATGCGGGGGAGGGGACGGTTCTATTTTATTAGAGAGATGTACAACTACCAGTCGAATAAACAAAAAAGCAATACATGGTTAAATTGCACATCTCAGACATTTTCTTTAGCCTATCCTATAGCGACTAACCCATACAAAGAAAACTGATAGATACGAACTACTTGTGACCCCTGCCTGCACTATATCCGTTTGTCAAGTATACATTTCTGAACATCTGCTGTGCAGTTTAGTGTATCTCTTCGTGATGCGATCTTCTCACAGTTTATGGACTTTCTTTTACTAAAAGCTTCCACAAGAATGCTGTTTGTGAAAGATGCTGTCGCATACAGAGTAAAACTGAACTCTGCAGACAAAATCTTGGCGGTTATTCAGCAATATAGGGTGTAGCAGAAATAATTTCCAAATTTTAAATGTAAGTAAACAGAACAGTGTATATGAACATTCACAAATGTAATGCCAGAGTAGTTTTTGTCATATATGTCGCATACACGTACAAGCTCAGTTCCGAAAATGATATCATCAAAATGATATCCAAATTATGACTGTCTTTTTCTATGCGTATCTGAAGTCTCTCTCTGAAGTTCCAGTGAACCTTCCAGTCACGTCTTGTGGTGCCACTTCAATTTCGTGACAGACGGAGCTTTCAGATCGTACAGTGTTCCCACCTTAAAACACATGACATCCACCTCGAGGTATCCCAAGAGGTGAAAATCACAAGGGGCGACATCGGGGGAATGGGCTGGCCACTGAAGGTCATACCGTAAAGAATCAGCCACCTGGAAACATTTTTCTGCAAAGGCTTTTTGATGCCTTGGCTGTGAGCGTGCAGTGGTAATGTCTCTTTGCAATTGCACAGGCCACTTATAGTCACCTGCAGGAAGTTGCATAGCAGTAACAATGAAATGTTACGGTCACAGTTGTGTCTTCTCCTTCAAAAATGGGCGGGTCTACAATTCCGAAATCGACGACAGCGCACTGAACTGCAACACATTCACCACAGAGATGGCGCTGTAGGATCTGTCGAGGACTGTTGCTGCGTGTCTAATGAAAGTTTTATTTACGGGCATAGCCTGACAGGTGAAAGTGTGCTTCATCACTACCCAGCAGACTGGTGTCAACTGCAACAACTAACATGATAGCCTCGCAACACCCATTGCCATTGGCCCAACCATGTTGACTGAGTTTCTCCACAATAGCCACTTTATACGGTAGCAATATAAAAGTGAGCAGTGCTGAAGGGAAGCTTGAGGATGAATAGTAAAGTTTGTGAATGGCTGCCTTCAAACAAGACACACATCACATAACATCGAAATTTGCACTATTGTGCAGATATTTCCAGTGCAATACACACACCAAGATAAATGGGGAAAGAAATCAAATGTAATTACTCTGTGATGAGGCATCAGAGACCACGGGTATTTTATCCCAAAATACCTACAAAATATCCCTGAAGAACTTCCGAAATTTTGTCAGATTTTAGGTTAACCTGCATAGAGTAGTTCCAACCCCATAAATTTTAGTAAAATACTGTAATACTGCTGAGGTTTGACACCTGGTATGGAGGCCAACATTTAATGCTAAATGTAAATAAATGTAGCATACAGTGCACAAATAAATGGAAAGACACATTACTGTTAAATTACATTACCGCTGATCAACCACTGCAATCAGAGTATGTGGATCTTTACAGTATAGCAAATAGCACAGTGGTGTAAATTTAATAAACATGGACATACTAGTCTGTCACAACGCATGTTACAAATGAAACATACATTTAATGACAAATATGCTGGGTGGTTATATTGAACTTATTAAACTGATGGTGTTCCAAGACTTGCAGTGAGGGCTGTACACATCGCAAGACACTGGAACATAGAAGGTAGGTTTATCAATCGGTGCACTCACTGAGTATACTAAAAAAATTATTAGTCCCACTTTCAGGCAGCAGGTGAAAATACGGCACCGTAAGTAGTCAGAATGTAGCGTGTGTGCTGGAAAAGGTGAGGAACGATCAAAAACATGATGGTGGTGCTTCTGGCACATTTAATACAGGGTATGTATACGGACAATGAAAAAAAGATTCTCAGATTTTTTCCAGTTAAAAATACACTTTTCTGTTAAATGAGAATATACTTTCCCTCGGAACTGTAAAACTATCAATCCCATGAATGATTAATGTTTTATACACCAGTTTATAACTTCCTGGCACTTTAGGAAATGACACCCCCCCCCCTCCCCCAAACCAAATAAATAAATATTGGAAAGATCTTTGATGCACAGCTTCATGTACACTGCATATTTTCATATTACGAAAGGGTAAAGTCGAATTTCACAAAACACAGCATGTTAGTTTCCGAAGCACTGTTATCGTGACTGAGACACACTTTTGTAAGCCAATCACAGCTCATGTCAGGTGATCTCGCAAGCTGATAAAAGCAGATTTTCAGAGCATAGGACACATGCTGTAGTCAGCCAATAGCAACATTACTTAGGTAGTGCCAACATACAAACAGGAAAAGTTAATGGTTGAAATTAATATACATATAATACAGCTACATGAAAAACTAAGGTTTCCCATATAATACTGGTCTTTTTTTGCATGTGTTACACTTCAAGTTACATCACACAAATGTGCCAGTAAAATTTTAAATAATCACATAAATGTCTGGTTTTCTGAGCCTGAAATTTTTCTATGTGGATGATTCTCAAAATGTTAAGTTTTAAATGAGACTAAAACACACCGTGATTTAAGAAATTTATTTCACATTCTCACACGACATAATTCATCTTGCACAAAAGGAAATTTACTTTGAAAGTAATGCTTTTCAAACCAGCATTCGTAATATTTTCCCCACTACAAGTTAGAAACAGGTTAATTTTAAATCCAAAATATCTAGTGGTTTTAGTATTAGACCATCTTTGCAGATAAGGGTCAAATGGTTAATCCACTGTATTACACTAGCCGTTACTCAAAATGTGTAGTGCATGCCATGAATGCAAATATATGACACAGGACTTTACAAGCAAACATACGAATACTAAATGCACACACGCATTTAGTATACATATGTTTGCTTCTAAAGTCCTGTGTCATGTATTTACATTAATGGCATGCGCTACACATTTTTACTAATGACTAATGTAATATGGTGGCTTAAACCATTTTAACCTTTAACCATGAGAATGGTCCAAGACTGAAACCAGTAGATATTTTGGGTTTAAGATAGAAGCAGCTGATGGTTCAAATATACATTTTATAGTCACCTTCCAAAAATGTTTAAAAAAAGGCTCATTTGAGAAGCCGCCAGAGAGTGACAGAGAACAATCATTACTGTGCATGTGCAGTGATGTCAACGTAGGACGCTCATGCTTAGTGTTTGCTCTGCTCATATGCCTTTTGTTGCATTTCTGTCTGGAATTTCATGTGTAGTGGGGCATCACGTGACCATGTGCAGCACTGTCATGTTTTTCAGAAGGGACACATGGAGTTATTGCACTTGGAGCAAAGGTTTTATCATATCCTATCCAGATAAGAAATGCAAAATAAGAAAGCAGATGTTGTCATAATATTCATTTCAAAACTAGGCTCTACAACTCAAAAGTACCCTCCTATTATTTTGCTATGTGGTGATTTTAACACAGTTTATTTATGTATTTATTTTTTATTCGAACTCTGCAATACTGTTGTGTAGCATCCACACAGGACTGCAGAAAGCTAGTAAGAAGGAATACAAACTTCTTAAAAAAAAAAAAAAAAAAAAAAAAAAAAAAAAAAAGTGGTTTGTATAAATCAGAACTAAGAACAATAAGTTTTGCATCACTTTTTCAAACTGTATAAAAAATGAAAAAGGTTACTTGTCATGCCAAGAAAATGTTTAATTGGCACTTCACTTCATATTCTACTCCAAGAGTAAATATAAAGCCACATGGGTGTGCTGTCAACCTATAATTCACTGAAGAGTGGTGTTCTGTAGATTTAAGATGTAAACATATAAATTAAGAAATAATGTCAAGACTAGAGGAGGTATCAGACAAGTGTTGAAACGTGTCTTGTGATCGAAAAATGTTTATGTTTCATGAAAGGCAGATATGTAAAATTCTGATAAAGCTTGCAATATATCTGAAACAAAAATTTTTATTCAATATTACTGACCATATTTGCCTGCATATTAATCTTCAAGTGAACATTTACATGTATTTGTACGTATATAGCATTAAGAGATCTTAAGAGAATCTTTTTGTTGTGCCTATCCGCGACTCAGCGTCTGGACTATATGGTGAGTAGCACTCAGCATCTGGACTATATGGTGAGTAGCTACTTTCCTTCTCTAATATTGTTACATTCCTTCCTCGAATTTCCACTGTTTGATTTTTGCCTGATGGCTTTTCACTGATCCTAACCCAGTGCTGTTTTTCTTTGTTACTATTTTCTTTTGTACACTATACTCAATGTCTGTCGTTCTCTTTCTTCTTTCCTGCATTTCTCTTGTCACCTAAAAAACCACACTGCACACGTTACTTATGAGCCACACTGTATCAACCGTCTCGGCTATGCACAACAGACGGCTAAAAGACCACACTGATTATTGGTGCAGCATCTTATGTCCCACATTGCACCCACCAATATTATTAATCCTATACTTTGAAACTGATCACTCTCCCTGCGTCATTTCCCGTATTTTTGCTTGTTAACTCCTGCACCTGTCTGGTGCCACACGATCTTTTATCTCAACTACAAACCCATCCTCAACCCCTCTATCACCCCCCCCCCCCTGCCCCCCGCCACACACTTTCTCCATTCTACCCCAGTTCAGACCCACTAATTCCATCGCATCCAGTCACATCTCCGTCCCCTTTCTTCACCCTTATCCACCTTCAGGCGTATACCCACAGTAATACATATATTTTTATTAGTTACTCTCTACTTTGATCCTTGTGACTTCTCGCCAATTTTAGTGAGTTCTTCCCTTTCGCTATCGTCGTCTCCCTTGTATTTAATCCTGTTTTCCCCCTTTTGCATCCATTTAGTCCTTTTTGTGATTTTTCAAACGTATTTGAGAGTATTTCTGCGTAACTTTTTGGACATAACACTACATTATTTACGTAATTTTTTGCATTTTTTTCCACCACCATAGATTCTTGCTCCTTCCATCTGCGCAATACAGAAAAGTTTCCTTATCCCTAGCCAGATCCCAGTCCCACATACTGTTCCTGCATTGTTGCTGGCTCACGGAATCCCCCCCAATGGCCTTACCATTAAATTGCCCCTCTGCCACCCCTCCATCCACAATGACCTCCACCTATTCACATTCAGTCAGTCAGTCCTTAGCCCTTACCAACATAGTCCTGCAAAACCATATCAATCAAGCCCAAACCTCCTTGTAGTACCTTCTCTCCATCCACAAAATTGTCCTGCTCTGCAGTCCCAAATTCCTGGAACCCATAATACACATTGAAACTCTTGCCCTGCAGGAACTTTAGAAACATGCACAACCCACCCCAAAAAGCTCTGAATCTTGCTCACTTTCCACTCCTGCCTTGCAGTACCACTGTCCACCACCTCTACAACAACATTCACATCTCCCCCACATCCCCTCATAGCTGACAAACCCTGTATTGCAGACCTACTATACTTACCCCACCCTCTAACACCCCCCCCCTCCCCCCCCACTGCCACACAGAATCCAGAACCTAAACAGACCCATGACACAGTCATGAACCTTTCCTTAGTACCACTGAAATATCAGTCCTTTCCTTTTGCCCCACTCCCAAATTCAATCATGCAGGACTTGTTAAAGACCTTCTCTCCTTCTCCCAGTCCGTAAGCGGAAACACTTTTTTGCCACCAACCCTACCAATCAGACTCAACCAAATACCAAGACTGAACCTTGCCTAACTCAGTTCACTCCTCCATCCAACCATGATCCCCCCCACTGCCCCCAAATCATCCCCTGTTAATTTTCCAGAATTTCTGAACTTCAAACCTTGCTTCACCATCACTCCCCAAATCCCTCAACATACAAACTAACCTTACATCTGCAGAAAGAATCTCAGTCTACCATATAAAAACTCATCCTGACCGTATAAACCTACCTGTGGACAAAGGCTCCACCACTGTTGCTCTGAATCACAAGGATTAACTGGTAGAAGGACCCCGCCAGCTGTCAGATACTTCCACCTACAAACCTTGCCACAGTGACCCCATTCCAGTAATCCAGCAGGCCTATCCCAGAACCTCTTCCCGGAGTCCATCTCTCTACTTACCCCTACCACACCCCGCACTCCTACCTTCTACATGCTTCCGAAAGCATGAACCTTTACCACATGGTGCCCTGCTCATCACTGTTGATGCCACCTCCCTGTACACTAACATTCCTAATGCCGATGGCTTTACTGTTATTGAACACTAACTTTCCCAATGCCCTATGGATTCCAAACCAAAAGCCTCCATCATAGTCACCATGACCAACTATATCCTCACCCACAATTACTTCTCCTTTGCAGGTGTTACCTACAAACAAATCCGGTGTACAGCTACGGCACCATCCTATGCCAACCTTTTCATGGGCCATTTAGAGGAATTCTTCCTAAACACTCAGAATTCTAAACCCCTCACCTGGTTCAGATTCATTCATGACATCTTTGATATCTGGATTGAAGGTGAGGACACCCTATCCAAATTCCTCCAGAACCTCAACAACTTCTCCCCCATTTGCTTCACCTGGTCCTACTCAACCCAACTAGCCACCTTCCTAGATGTTGACCTCCGCCTAAAAGATGGCTACATCAGTATCTCCATCCATATTAAACCAACTAACCACCAGCAATACCTAGACTTCGACAGCTAGACTTCGACAGCTGCCACCCATTCCATACTAAGAAGCCCCTTCCGTACAGCCTAGCCACCCATGGTCGTCGCATCTGCAGTGACGAGCAGTCCCTCTCAGAATATACCATTCCTCCCAAACCTTGTACAACAAAAAAAAACTCCTGTGCCTTATCTTTCCAGTCTCCCATTGTCCAGCCACACAGGAGCATTCCCCTCGTACCTCAGTACCACCCAGGACTGGAGCAATTGAATTACATTCTAAGCCAGGGTTTCGATTACCTCTCGTCGTGCTCTGAAATGAGAAATGTACTGCCCACTATCCTTCCCACCCCTCCTACAGTGGTATACTGCTATCCACTGAACCTATACTTGTCCATCCTTACACAACCCCTGCTCCCAGTCCCTTAATTCATGACTCATATCCCTGTAAGAGACCTTGATGCAAGACCTGTCCCATACATCCTCCTGCCACCACCTACTTCAGTCCAGTCACTAACATCACCTATCCCATCAAAGGCACGGCTATCTGTGAAACCAGTCATGTGATTTACAAGCTAAGCTGCAACCACTGTGCTGCATTCTATGTGGGCATGACAACCAACAAGCTGTCTGTCCGCACGAATGGCCACCGACACACTATGGCCAAGAAACAAGTGGACCACCCTGTTACTGAACCTGCTGCCACACATGATATCCTTCATTTCAATGACTGCTTCACAGCCTGTGCCATATGGATCCTCCCCACCAACACCAATTTTTCTGAATTGTGCAGGTGGGAACTTTCCCTGCAATGCATCCTACGTTCCCGTAACCCTCCTGGCGTCAACCTTCATTAGGCACTGCTGTCACCCATCCAGCCCCCTCCCTGTTCCCATTCCAGCACTACACAGCCGTCATTTCACCACCACACACAGGCTTTTTATTTCTCTCCTTTTCCACTACTTCCCCCCACCCCCTCCCTGCCTCTCCCCTGCCCGCCACCTAAACTGCAGCACGTCACTGTCCACCACCCCCACCATATTATCCCTCCCCCTTCCCCCCCCCCCCCAGCTGCCTCCTAACCCCCACTCAGTCGACATTCCCATCATGCAATGGTGCTGCTGCTCACAGTTTGGTTTCAGTTGCCTGAGACTGCAGTCGTGTGTGCGAGTTGTGTTTGTGTGTTGTTGTTGACAAAGACCTTAATGGCCAAAAGCTACATTTGCGACAGTCTTTTTTGTTGTGCCTATCTGCGACTCAGCACCTCCACTACGTGGCGAGCAGCAACTTTCCTTCTCTAATAATATTATGAGATCTTACGTTGTCGTAAAAGAAGCAAGACATTAGAGCATATTCCAAATGCATTGGAATTTCATAAACCACACTATAATGCATAATTCAGCTTAAAGTGCACATTCCAGATTCACAATGACATAGGCCCGAACCTGCTAATAGGCTTTTCAGTGTGGTTTGCAGAATGCAAAGTTTCTTTGAGTACCCGTACTGAATTATCTCAAGTTTGGTTCTTTATTAAGGCGTAATGCCATACGTGCCAAAAGATGAAAACGTGCACTTGAAATTCAGTGAACAGTTAAAACTAGCTAATAGTGTGGAATGAAACATTTCGTTTCAAATAAATTGTCTGCCTCTGCGGAAAAGATTAGTAAATGCCACATTTCTTTAGCAAATTGACAAAAACAACTTCATAAATGTGCAAGGCGATTACTGCTTGACTACCAATAATGTGGAAATAAAATAAAAAATCAGCAAACTGGAACTATAACATATTTTTGTCTTCTGTAATTATGTGAATGTGTTTTAATTAATTTTATAGATCCTAGCCATAGAAATCAATTTTATTTTCATTTGATGTGTAAACAAAGAGAAAACTGCAAAATCACAAAACATAAATGTGGGTCACTAGAGATGGGTCAACTTGAGTTACCAAACCAGGTTAACTCGGGTTGAGGGGATTTCAAATCAACTCAAGATAGATTGTTAACAACAATATAAGGAATAGGACAGATTGCTACTCACTGTAAAGATGACGCACTGAGTTGCAGACAGGCACAAGAAAAAGACTGTTACAACTATCGGCCAAAGCCTTCCACAGCAAAGAAAACATACATAATTCACACAAGCAAGCACACCTCATGCACCACTACCGGCCGCTCTGACTGGACTAGAGTGTTACCAACTTGAGATGTGTTCATGCGGCACACAGCGGCCACCACCATTGATGATAGTTTCGTGCAAGGTAGAAGTTTACAGCCGTCCCATCGACCGAACCCCAAGCTGATCCTAGTTGAGTCTATACCTACAGAACGGACATCACTCACACTAATTTTTAAAAGTGCAGAAGCTTATTACAATTTATTTTGTTTCATTAAAATTTGTGAAGTGTTTGATAAGTGTTATTTAGAAGTGGGTCAAGATAGAACATTAGTGTCATGGCTTAAAATTTTTGAGCGCAAAGTGACTGAGAAAAACAATGAGGAAGAGGTAATTTTATTTATGTTCGAGTTAATATCGCCTGATCACTGTCCAAATCTTACAGCAAATTCAAAATGTCTCATGAATGTATTTTCAAGTTTCCATATGCAGTGTAGCAGCCATTAATGCTTGTCACAAGGCATTTGACTACCATAAAATCATCAGCTCATCGACAGACCATCACAGGACATTCCGGGTGTATCATCATCTTCAAAATATCATGTAAAAAGCAGGCTAAAAAAATGGCTATAAGCACTATGGAACTTAACATCTGTGGTCATCAGTCCCCTAGAACTTAGAACTACTTAAACCCAACTAACCTAAGAACATCACACACATCCACGCCCGAGGCAGGATTCGAACCTGTGACCGTAGCAGTCACGCGGTTCTAGACTGAAGCGCCTAGAACCGCACGGCCACACCGGCCGGCTAAAAAGCAGGGTTGCCACAAGCTTCCTCAAGTGAAATTTCCTGATTTACAGACAAGTTTTAACAATTTTCCCTGCCAAATTTTGAGATCTCAAGGGTAAGTTATGTCATAAGTCGACAATCTATCTTTGCAGCTATGGTACAAGGAACAATAGTGCAATACATAAAAAACCTTGCAAGCCTATGGCGTTTTCTGATGTGAGCAAAAATCTGAAGTACTAACATTAACATCTTTTGTAATGAACTATTTTCACCGAGACCACTGACATTATTTTACTTCAATAAAACGAAGCACATTTGGTGACAAAAATATGCCTTTTCCTGGAGTCACAAGACAGATTTAAGATACCTTCACTGATTTCAGAAATAACCTCAGCAAAAAGTAGGTCCCTTGAAAGAAGTTTATAAGGTGAGGAAGAATTCTGTAAACCAACACCGTAGGTGACCGCCAATAAATTGTTGGTTCTACTACATTTGTTATTGTCAGTTATTACCCACCGTATTATATGTACTATTTTACAGTTTTTTTGTGATTTTTCTCTTAAGAAATATGTAGTACATAACGTACAAACTGCCTGCGAATGACAATTTTCTTCTTCTTATCGTCCATACTTTCTAACATATAAACTATTTTTAAGTGCCAAAATGTACTAGAACAAATAAAATGTCTATAAAACACCACACTGTACAATGTACCTGTGGTGAGACAGTCGCAATTCCTGAAATCCATCGCCGATGGCCTCTAGCCTGCTAAGGAGCACCACAGTCCTGGGTCTATGGAAAAACTCCACTGTATTATGTCACACACAAACAGACCTGACCTGCTGGCAGATTAGTGAGACCAGATCCGACGGGCAGGGCCTGCACATTAGTGGGAAGCAAATGGCTTCAGATCGGCAGGCCCAATCCATTACAGATACCAGCAGAAACGGCTTGCGGTTTTAGCCCGTCGCGTAAGTCCACTTGTGTGGCCACCTATTCGTGAGCCACAGACAGCATGCTGATGAAATGAGACCGTGGTGATGAAGCCATGCAACAGACAACTTGTTCAAATACTCTGAGCATCAATAATAATGAGGATAGGTAGCAATTCACCGTAAAGATGACTGCTGAGCTGCAGACTAGCAGGTAGAAAAGACAATCACATTCTTGTATCTAACATTTCAGCGATATGATTTGTAAGAAAACGAGAACACACACACATTCACACAATCACTCAGACACTACTCATGAACTCATGACCACCAACTCCTGCCACTGTGTTTACTGTCTCTGAGAATCAGATCCAAACAAGCCACTCCTCATGACTCTAATCAGCAGCTGATAGGCTAATGGCCAGAAGTGGTGGCAGCACTGACTGCAAGCCAAGGGAAATGGTAGGAAGGGGAGAAGCAATACTAATGAGGGTGGAGGGAAGTCGTACACATACTCAGCTGCACCTAGCCAGTGATGACACATGACACCTCACTTTAAAAAAAGCCTCATCTACTACTAAGACAAAAATGAGATTTTTCCAGTGTTTCTTTTTTTTCCAAATTTCACTGATTTTTCCCTGGTTTTCCTGACGTGTTTGAAATTCCCTAATTTCCAGAACCAGTGGCAACCCTGCAAAAGGCTTGAATTTGGTGCTTGTAGTGCAGTACACAGTCATCTTCACGAACAGGAATTTCACTACCTTATGATTGTCTGATAGTTGTCAAAAACTCTACAGCAAATTTTGGATGATTCACAAGCCTATTTTTCAAATTTCAAAACAAAAGATCCAAAATTGTGGCATGTAGCAAGGTATGAAATCACACTCGTGAATAGGCTTTTGGCTACCTTACAATCGGCCAATGGTTATCAAAATTTATACTGCAATTTTAGATGTTTCATACATATATTTTCAAAGTTTCAAACCAAAAGACCGAATATTAAGGCCTCTAGTGTGGTATGCAATCAGAATCATAAATAGCCATTTGGATATATTACAATCGCCCAGTAACCGTCAAAATCTATACAGGATGTTTCAGATTTTTTCAGAAGTTTATCTTCGAAATATCAAGCCACAAGATAAAAAATTGTGCCCCATGTAGTATCCAACACACTCGTGACTACATATAATCGCCGACTTCCCAGTTGGTGATTGTATGTAGTCACGAATGTGATGAACACTACACAGGATGCAATTCTTGATCCGCGAAGCTCGGTTTGGTTAACTGAACTGAATCGTAATCTGTGCAGACATGAAAGAGAGAACATCATTGAATGTTCTGTCAGGTTTTTAGTCGCAATTCAGTTTAACTCGATCTGACCTCTGTTCACCCAAACTTGCAACTCAGTTTAGTGGAAACCCCAGTTGGTTCTTAGCTACAGATCTCACTGAGAGTAACCCTCTTCCCACAACAACTCAAGACTGCTCTGCGGTGTGAATATTGCTGCTATGGTGCATCAGAAAAATTTTTCCAGGCAGCATCTGGCTCCTTGCTGCTACTGCTTATACAGCTAACACCCATGAACTGGGAGAAGGTACTGCTCACACCCAAGTTAACTGCGCATGTACATGAGCCTGTTAGCAACTTCTCAAATGAACCAAATGTAAAGTGTTGTGACATCACACTCCTCGAAAGCAGCTTTTTGTTATGAAATATTGCATAGTCTTCATCGTAAAGCCTTTGACGCAATTTGCTATAAGCAGACACTTTCGCATGCACTCTGTTTCGTTGTAAATGGCGAATTTCTTTTGCAACTTAAGTTTTATGTTGGTGTTTTTCTCTCGTTTATGTTTTATTGCTGTAGCATTACTCTGCAGTAGCAGGATAAACTAAACTTCTTTGTTAGAGTATCTGTTCTTGCCAGTCAAAATTACAAAAAATTTAAATGGAAACTAAAACAACGAAAAATTCCCAAGTTTTCCAGGTTTTCTCCTGGATGAAAAAATTCAATTTTTTTCCCCGGATTCCCTGTTTGTCCCAGAGCATTTACACCCTGTATTAGGAGTCACAAGTTACAACATGTGTTCATTACAAAATGACAAATCAAACGCACCTTCAGCCGTATGTATTTCCAATTTTGTTATTTTTGCAACTGATTTCGGTGTTTCACTACACCGTCTTCAGGCTCCCTGAGTGACTGTAGGAAGAATCCAAACCCATCTACAGCCGAAATAGGGCTAGCATACAGTAACTGGTATCCATAGACTTCTTTTTAACAATGTGATCCCTTCACGCATCAATCTTCAATTGAGTCTGCAACTGATGCATTCAAGGACCGCATTGTTAAAAAAAAATCTCCAGATACCAGTGATCGTATGCTGACCTCAGCAACAGGTTGCATCCATTATACGGCATGGTCGACGGTTGCTAGCATCGTATCTGGTGTAGTAGGATGTAATGTAATTAACTGTCGGAGATAAAGTTTATCTCATGCGAAAAGTACGACGCCCACATTAAAGAGTTAAGGTAACTTCATTATGTTGCCAGAAAGTGTATTTAATTTACTTAATTATGAATATTTTCTTTTATGATAAATAATGGATTCGTTTGAGATGTTAAATGTTGTATATTTATATGTATTTATTTATATGTATCTTTGGAGTTTATTAAGGTCAGTAGACCAAAGAATCTGGAATGCAGGAATGTCTGCAACTTCCGGGCACATTTTGGCTTGCCCGCCACTTCTTTGTCGGTATTGGAGGGAGATGGACGTGTTTACGTGACCAGTACAGTATAATGCATTTAGAGTATCAATCAATGTACATAGTGAAAATGTTGTAGTTACTAAACAAAAAGGTACGAATAGATATAATTTTTAGCTGAAAGTAGTTCGGATCCGGTAGTGTTTATTTCAAACAAGAAGAAAACCCAAGCCATGCTTGATGGAGTAATTATTTTTGCAGACAAAACTTCGAAAACCCCTAGACAAACGAGATCTGCAGTGTGTAATCTTTCAGCAGCTACTAATAAATAAGTCTTGCTGAAATTGTGCTGGAACTACTCGTATTATTCTCAATTACAAACACGTGGTGGGAATGTGGTCCTACCACAATATACCGCGTAAGATTCCACAATCATTCAGTTATCAAGAAACGAGATAGGTAACAACCAGTACAAGGAGCAATATGTTGTTTTACGCTATCCTTCAGATCAAGAAAAGTCCGGACGCATCCTGATACACAATCTTCAAATATACCCACAACCAGAAATCACATGGATTTAAGTCGGGGGATCTGGAAGGCCACAGAGTTTGAAATTGCCTAGAGATGATGTGGAAATTACTGATGTTTCGCAAAGCAAATCTTCCACCTGGCAAGCAACATTTGGTGTCACGTCATCTTGCAGGAAGATAGTGGTGTGGACACAACTGCCTTCTTGCAAAAATGGAATCACATGTTGCACAAGGAGAACGTTATAACATGCAGATGTTGCTGTGCACCTAAGATGCCCACGAGATGTCATCTCCTCAAAAACAAACAGATGGAGAGTGAAGAAGCTTCTGAACCACAACACACAGTCACATAAGCTGAGTGCAGTGGATGTTACTGCACAGCAAGTGGCAGAGAAGAGCCACACATGTGATAGTTCTGTGTCTTTACTGTGCCGTGCAGAGTACAATGTGCCTTGTCTGCCCAAAGAATATTCCCCGGCCACATGTCATTCATTTCCTCAAGTGCCAACAAATGAAGGGCAGAGTCATGGAGCTGTAGCCTATCTTGAGGCTTTATTTCATGTGCAGGCTGCACCTGGTAGAGATACCAACATAAAATGAAGTACAAAATCTTTTACTGTTAACCATTGGAAAGAGAATCCCCATGACACAGCTCGAGCACTGACTGCAGAATTTGAGGCAAATGCCGCATAGTGAGCTACTGCTACAGCAACTTCTTTAACAACTACCATGGGAATAGGCCACCCCCCTCTCTCTGCTGCATCACCTAATTGACCTGCTTCTTCAAATTTTTCAATCATATTTGTTAGCCCAGTTATTGATGTGATGCCTCTTCGCAGCTCTTTCTGTTGCTAATTTTCCTGCAATGCAGTACTGATATTGCTACCATTCTGACAAAACAACTTTACCAGCCATGCATGGTCTTTCTACTCAATAACCGTTGCATCTTGCGAAGAAAACTTCAACCTCCTTAACCCTTTACCTCATAAAAGAAATCAACCAACACAGCCAAGCAACAAACAGCATACTGATGTCAAAACAGGAAACATTTCACATCTGACTACTTCGGGCGCCATATTTTCGGCTGCTCGCAGAAAGCAGGACTATTAATTTTTTCAGCATACTCAACAAGCGCAGCAATTAATTCATATTCTTGATGTTTCAGTGTCCTGCGATGCATACAGCCTTTTCTGCAGCAGTTGAAACAGTTTAATTATAACAATAATGCAATAAAGTGTTGACATAACAGGTACTATGTCTGACAAGCATATCACACAGATAGTAAACAAAACGTACACATGGAATGTCTGGTCAGATACAAAATTTCTCTGAGGACTTCCTAGCAAACAGAACTCAGTACATGCAATCCGATCAAAAAGTATTCACACACCTATTAGCTGACATTAACATTGGGTGTGTCCACACTTTTCCTTTATGATGGCTTGAACTGTGCTGGCAACCCGTTCAGAGAGATGTCTAAATGTTTGAGGAATAACAGCCCGTTCTCTTTCAAGGGCTGAAATCTGACTGACTGACAGAGGGGTTATGGGACTAAACAGCAAGGTAATCAGTCCCACGACTCCAAAGTTACTTGCGGAAGAGAAGGGTCTGCTAAAAGTGGACGGATGCAGTCGGAGGGGTAAATCTATAAAACGAGCAAGTTAAAACACACACAATAGAAGCATGAAAGGGTAGACCAAATCTAAAAACTGGACTATCAGGGATAAAAGAGCAGTCTTTGCATGGGGGAGTGGCCACGGGTCCCAGACTAAGAAAACTGGAAGAGAGACCCCAACCCCAACCACAACCACAACCACACTACTCCTGCTCCAGGAGTAAGCAAAATCTCGTATCTGAAAATAAAAACAACTTTCACGCACGAAACTGAGGACCAGCTCAACCATCCATGAATTGTCTGCTAATATTAAAGACGAAGAATCTGGAAGGCAATACTTAGTACAAAGGGACAAAAGAAGGGGACATTCCACCAATGTATGGGATACCGTCAGTTGGATCCACAGTCACAACGTGAGGGTGTCTCATTACGCAAGGGAAAACGATAGGTGAGCCTGGTACTACCAACGGGTGGGTGGCATAAGACAGTGAACTCCTTCTGAGAGGAGCAGAAGGAAGAGTGTGGAACTGCCGTAATCTCTTTGATTGTGCGGAGTTTATTGCTGAGAGTAGTAGCGCACCAGAAGACATTCCACTTTAGGGCAAAGAGAGATTTTATGTGGATCTGCATACCTGCACCTGGAATCATGAAAGGGAATGGGGCGGGGGGTCAAGTTTCCGCCTCTCTAGCGAAATGGTCCGAAATCCAAAGAGGCAGTAATGTCAGACACTGAGGTCTTCAGCAAAGTAGACTTTATAACTCATCCTAGGGATGCTCCATTGTGTTCTGATCAGGGTTCTGGCCAGGTCGATCCATTTTTGGAATGTTACTGTCCACAAACCATTGCATCACAGATGTTAATTTGAGACAGTGGTCTGTCATGCTTATAAACCAATCGTCGTCTCCAAACTGTTCCTCTGGCATATGCAGTACACAATGTTGTAAGATGTGTTCGTATCCTCCTGAATTTAAAAGGACCACACCCTGACTGAAAACATGCACACAACACAACCGTATTTCACTGTTGGCATTACACACGACAGCAGGTAAGATTCTCTAGGTATTCGCCACATCCAGACACTTCCATTGGATTACCACAGTGTGTAGTATAACTAGTCATTCCAAATCGCTCATTTCCAGTCATCCACTGTCCAGTGGTGTTGCTCTTTACACCACCTCATGCACCACTAAGCACTGACTACAGAAACTTGTGGCTTGACCACTGTACTCCATTCTATTTACCTGTCGACTCACAGACACTGTGTGGCTGGTACCACTTTGGAATTCAAGAGTAATTCCTTCTGGCCGATTGAGATTTTTTACAATCACCACCTGCAACACTCAACAGTTCCTGTCCAACAGTACATGAGGTTTGCCTGGTCTCAGTTTGGCTGTGGTTGTTCGATCACATTTCTGTCTCTCAGTCACGTGACCAACATTTGACTTGTTCAGCTCTACAAGAGTGGAAATGTCCTGGTTGATTTGTTACTTGGGTGACGTTCAATGTCTAGTCCACAATGAAAGTCACTTATCTCTCCTGACTCGCCCGTTCTGCTGTTACTGGGTCTCTACCGAGACCACAACCTCATAGTGTCCTTCTATACTTGTGGGTCTGCATCTCGTGACCTGGTGGTCAGTTCTGCATTATTACATAAGAGTGTCCAAATACTTTTTATCAAGCAGTGTGTCATCATAAGCAAGAGTAGTGTCAGGCTTATCTCAAGGTAGTGGGATGGGGTCACTACTGTACACAACAGAAAATTGTTTTGAAATGCAGAGACATTCACAAACAACTGGAGTGTAAACATACAGTAGTGTGTTACGGTTAACAAGAATAGTGTGTGTTGGGACCTGCTTATTAGTGAGGGTGTTAACGGTTTGTGTTTTCACATACAGTAAAGTCACTTCCAGAAGATCCGCAATCGTGCTGAAGAATATCATATTCAGATATAAGGTACACGAGTTACAGTATGGGGATGACGAGTTATACAAATATAATTGAGTGTGTCACGAACATTAACAATCACCTCCATCATGGTGGCTTTTGGGAGACACGAGCAGTTGCCGACTTTAACTTTTTTATGTGAAATATCAATGCAAGAGAAAGTATACACTAAAGATAATATTTCACATTTACTTCAGTACATTTTGTGGTGACTATGTTCATCATAAGGGTTGCACACATACTTGCAAAAAGGGATTGAGTGTCACATAATTATTGTGAACTGCCAATATCAGACACACACACACACACACACACACACACACACACACACACACACACAGAGAGAGAGAGAGAGAGAGAGAGAGAGAGAGAGAGAGAGAGAGAGAGAGAGGTGCACACACACAAGGAAAGATTAACTGCTTCTTCATTAATACAGAATGACAAAATAATTGGAAAAGCTATTTCTCAGACACATATCTCATAAAGAAAAGTCAACCTCGCTCATAGCGCAATAATAAAATGTTCGAACATATCAGGGCACAAGTCTCAGATCCCACTGTCACGAGTTTACATTATGCATGCACTACTTATTATGATGAGCACTGAATAGCCTATCACATCACCTGTTGTGACGGTGGCACCGGAGAATGGTGGGATGCCACCGGAGAATGGTGCGACCCAATTTCATTCATCTGCTTTCGCTTCAGTGCCTGTTCTTCAGCAAGTGTGCGCTGTATCTCACGCCAGAAAGGTGAGCGGTGCCTTCGACGTGAACCGTGCTCTGCGGGAGACGCACCGCGCCCAGACGGTGACCCATACACACCACCGTGGGGCTCTGGAGAGATCGATGCAGTACGAGGGCGCTCCTTAGACAATTTGTACCCCGCGGCAGCTGCCGATGCACGCGTGCTCAACTTGGTCTCCACAGGACTGTCGCGTTTCCGTTTCACTGGGGGCGATGGAGTCCGTGAAACTGGAACTCTGCGTCTCTGGCGGGAGAAGTGAGGAGGTGCAGCCTCACTCGCATAAGACTGTGATGTTTGCCTGTGCCGCAGCTTAGAAGTTCGGGTAACTGGACTCACGGCCCTGCACAATAAGGAAAAAGATTAGTGATGCCTTTTCCATTGAAATGGGCACAAAATTATTTTTCCTCTATGTTGCTTGCTAATACACTACATTTTTTGTTGCCAGGCAAAAACATTTTAATAATAATTTGCATATAATATTTTAATAGTATTTTGCAGATTTAGGTACAGTTCAGAATGCATTTGTTGAATGAGATGATTTTTTTTTTCAATAGACTGTCACCATACTAGTAATTATTATTACCAGCTGATAATGCATTTCAGTTACTGGATGGATGTGCAGCTTTTCCTGGTGCTCATTCATTGGCAGAATGACTATCACAAAAAACAGCTGCAACTGATGTGGGATAAATGTTCTCATACAAGCAACATTATCTCATCAACATCCAAGCCTTTCTTACAAGGAGAGCTTACCAACTGGTCCTCTTTGCTTTTTTTCATACTTCTACAGTCTTAAGTACAGTGCACAGACACTGATTTCCTACTGCAGTAATTCTTGCTGTTAAGTATCCGACATTTACAACATATTAACAGTGCTACCAGTAGCTGAGTGCATAATGTTAAAATTAACAAATACTGACCCATAACCTTTAAAAAAATCATTTTTATGTCTAATTTTTAACTGTATGAAAGTACAAATATTTCTTGTAAACTAAATTTTGTATAAAAATGTGAAATGTCTTATTGTTAAGTGAAAAATTATATATTTCAATGATACTGTTCAACCTCTAGAAATAGAAGTGTACTTTAATTTTTATTTGATTTTTTTGTGATTTTGAACAAAACTTTATTTTTATTACAAATACTCACATTTTTAAGCAAGTTGCAGATAAAAATCAAAGATTTTATGTTTATTAAAAATTTTATAGCAGTAAAGGAAACAAAAGAAAAATTCGGAGTAGGTATTAAAATCCATGGAGAAGAAATAAAAACTTTGAGGTTCGCCGATGACATTGTAATTCTGTCAGAGACAGCAAAGGACTTGGAAGAGCAGTTTAACGGAATGGATGGTGTCTTGAAGGGAGGATATAAGATGAACATCAACAAAAGCAAAACGAGGATAATGGAATGTAGTCGAATTAAGTCGGGTGATGTTGAGGGTATTAGATTAGGAAATGAGACACTTAAAGTAGTAAAGGAGTTTTGGTATTTGGGGAGCAAAATAACTGATGATGGTCGAAGTAGAGAGGATATAAAATGTAGACAGGCAATGGCAAGGAAAGCGTTTCTGAAGAAGAGAAATTTGTTAACATCGAGTATAGATTTAAGTGTCAGGAAGTCTTTTCTGAAAGTATTTGTATGGAGTGTAGCCATGTATGGAAGTGAAACATGGACGATAAAAAGTTTGGACAAGAAGAGAATAGAAGCTTTCGAAATGTGGTGCTACAGAAGAATGCTGAAGATGAGATGGGTAGATCACATAACTAATGAGGAGGTACTGAATAGGATTGGGGAGAAGAGGAGTTTGTGGCACAACTTGACCAGAAGAAGGGATCAGTTGGTAGGACATGTTTTGAGGCATCAAGGGATCACCAATTTAGTATTGGAGGGCAGCGTGGAGGCAAAAAATCGTAGGGCGAGACCAAGAGATGCATACACTAAGCAGATTCAGAAGGATGTAGGTTGCAGTAGGTACTGGGAGACGAAGAAGCTTGCACAGGATAGAGTAGCATGGAGAGCTGCATCAAACCAGTCTCAGGACTGAAGACCACAACAACAACAACAACAAAAATTTTATTCAAAATATATTAATTAATATTTCCAGTCAATAATAACTGGGGGTTGGGAACATGTTGCTAATAGCAAGAACTGCACCAATGACTCGTGCTTACAAGACTTGAGCTATGCACTTAGTTACTAGTCGTTCTGTTAAAATGTTCGAAATATTTTGTACCTAACGACACTTGGGAATCTTCCAAATCAATTGCTCAGATGTGAATTTATGTGTCTTTTTGAGAAGTGCATCATATTGTTTTAGTATATTGATGTCTGGGCACTGGTCTTCAAATCCTAAAGTCTGGAGAAAATAGAGGGGAGCTAGTCTATATGGTCCCCTTGTTCCATTTTAGTTGGGAGAAGAAGACTAAGGAGGAGGAGAAATCCATCACTGAAATATTCATATTACATACATCTACAAAACCTGTTTAAATTAAGAGGGCAGTTTGTCTATAAAAAGCAAAAGTTTTATCACTTTTGGGTTCATAAATTTTTAGATATATGGGGGCAATTCTGAGAAAAATAAAATTCTGCACAAGTATCAGTATAAAGAGGATAGAGAGAGAGAGAGAGAGAGAGAGAGAGAGAGAGAGAGAGAGAGAGAGAGACCTGATCCATACTTGTACTAACCACCATTTGACATTTGAAGAAGCAATCTTTTTTCCAGAAATTATCAAACATTGACAGTTGCTTCTTTTCCTGAAGGCCTACAACTATCCGTAAAGTTTCTCATACAGACTGCTGTTTAAGAGCATCATAAAAACACGATATGTGTGTAGTCACAATGAAATTAAAAGCTTGTTTTAATCCATAATGGTTTTTACCACTGTTAATAGGTAAAAGGCTGAAAAGGCTGGCATCCACATTGCAAAGTGCCCGTGCACAATAGCACGGTAGGATCAGCCCTAGTGGATTGCTTAATAAAGGTTACCAACCATCAGGTGGGTTTCTTAAGCATGTTACCAAGCTTTTGGTAGTGATGAGAACAATCAAATGGAAACAATGGATTCAGTCAGTTGTTGGAAAACAATTGACTGATTCATTCGTAGGTTTACGTATCAACTGAATTATTCATTCATTCTTTTGAGTGATAACAGTATGTGGGAGTACCTGAACGAAAACAGTTGATGCACTGCAATGAATTCAAATCTGACCAGAAATAAGCGATTGTTTTACCGTTGTTAAATGATTATTGCTGGCTACACTATTATTGCTTGTCATCCCTATTATTGACATTCCAACATTTCCTTTTTACTGAGTGCACGTAAGTAGCTTTCAGCTCAGTTTTTCATCCAAGTTTATAAATAGGCATTTTCTGAATAATGAACTTGGTCTCTGGATCAGAATGCTGAAATGCTCAGCAGTGTGAGAATGGAAATTATATTAATGGATAAAAAGTGAACCTCAAGATAAATCCAATCGGATGCGAAGCATGTGCAAGGACGACTCATACTCTGAAACTAAAAGGTGTACAACTCTGCTTCCGCTGTTTGCAGATAGGTGGCGACAATGGTAAGTAGCGGTCAAAAGAACATATTGCAGATGTCAGGCAGTTAGCTGACTTCGGTCAACATAACCTCATTCAAGCATTAGTTGATTTGTGTCTGCATCATAAAGTTTTTCTTCATTCAAAATGTCAGTTTACAAGCATAATTCTTGTCATTTGCAGGCGGTGTTACTGTTTTATTTCAATACGAAGAAAACAGCGGCTGAGTCTCATCAAATGCTCTCAAGTACATATGGTATGGAGGCTATTAGTGAAAGAATGTGTCCTGAGTGGTTTCAATGCTTTAAGGACGGTGATTTAATGTCATAGACCGGTATAGTGGTGGAAGAGAGAATGTTTTCGAAGATGCAGAATTGGAGGCATTGCTGAGTGAAGACTCGCATCGAACTCAAGAAGACTTGCCACAATTAGTGGGAGTGACATAGCAAGCCATTTCAAAATGTCTCAATGCTATGGGTATGATTCAGAAAGAAGGAACCTGGGTCCCATGTGAGCTGACACCAAGAGATGTTGAACGGCATTTGTGTGTTTGTGAACAGTTGCTTCAGAGGCTAAAACGGAAGTGATTTCTGCATCGCATTGTGTCTGGGGCCGAAAAATGGGTTCATTATGATAACCCTAAATGCAAAAAATCATGGGGATATCCTGGCCATGCTTCCACGTCGATGGCCAAACTGAATATTCACGGCTCCAAGATAATGTTCTGCATTTGCTGGGACCAGCTCGGCGTCATGTACTATGAGGTGTTAAAACCAAGTGAAACAATCACAGGTGCTCGTTATCAAATGAAATTAATGCATTTGATCAGAGCATTAAAAGACAAACTGCCGCAATACAGTGACAGGCATGATAAAGTGATTCTGCAGCATGACAACACTCAACCCCACGTTGCAAAAAGAAGTCAAAATGTACTTGGAAACATTAAAATGGGAAGTCCTACACCACCCGCTGCATTCTCCAGACCTTGCTTCCTCCGACTATCACCTGTTTAGATCAATGGCGCATGGCCTGGCTGACCAACACTTCTGATATCATGAAGAAATCACAAATTGGATCAATTCAAAAGCTGAACAATTTTTTTGACATGGGATTCATACACTGTCTGAAAGATAGGACAAACTAGTGGCCAGCGATGGAAAATACTTTGAATGATACATGTGTAACCAATTTGTTTCATTAAAGCCTCAAATGTTGGAAGAAAATGGTGGAAGCCAAGTTGTACACCTTGTACATTAATTAATGAAATTTATAGGAAATTAATGAATGATGACAAATATTTCTAAAAAGTATCTGATATACTTTCTGTTCACATCACCTCACCATTTACCAAAATACAATTATCGGTGAAGAGTGAGAGACCAAGCTTCAATAAATTGAAATAAAAACTAATTTTTTATTCACTTAAACATAAATGTATAATGTGGCAGCAGTTTTTACTCTTATAAAACCAACTAAAAATCCATTTTCAATGCCAGAAACATAAAAAAACCTGATTAAGTAAATAAATACATAAATTTTGAAAATATTTTTAGAAATATACTCTCTACTCACCTCTCCTTGAAATGAGATACACTATTTGGCAATTTTAATCATGGTTCATGCATAACCAAAAAGGCTGAAAATGTACGCAAGTGAAATTACTTAAACTCAGACACTAAGTGAAAACATTCCCAAAACTACTGTAACTGTCAGGGACTTGTGTCAGTCATTTCACATGGAGCAGAAACTCTCGAACCCAGAGAGTGAGTGAAAAACATTCACATAGCTTATGTGGCAGCAGAGATTAGTTCCATTCAATTACAAAAAAACAATGGAACAAAAAACAATTGACTGTGCAATTGGTTGTTACAATAAGTTGGTTGCCTCACTAACAGCCTTTCAGGTAATTAGCTGATGTTACCAAGTATCATGTTTGGGCATCTTTATGGTTTTCAAGGCAAAATACTGACATTCAAAAGGGAGGTGGGAAGAGGAGTTACATTCAACTAATATCAGTGTTGCAATGATTTAAATTTTTTGTCAATTAATGTAAACACTGTGTCTAGGAAATAATTTTGTGTAAGGCAGTAGTAGATTTGTGAACATGCAACTATCAGGGATCCAGCACATATCTGTGCAATCTGCCTACTGAAAAAAATCTCGAAGGGCCAAACGAAGCACGAAATTTATCACTACATCATTCTCCTCAAATGAGATTTCATGAACGTTACCAACCCATTGGCTGTTCTCATACACTCAGCAACATATTGCCATAGTTACAGTTCTGAAAACACAAATTCTGGGAGATCAGCTGCTTCTAACATTTTGGCAACAAATGAAAAGTCCTCCGACATCCTTTTCAGTTACTTTTTGTACACATTATTGTCTTTTTGTTTTTGAAACATTTTCTCTGTGATCAGAGCTTTACATATACAGGGTGTATACATGGACAAGGAAAAAAAATTCCTGGATTATTCCCGGATTTCTCCTGGATATCCCATTTAAAAAATATGCTTTTTCCCAGGCAAAAATATACTTTTTCTGTGCTAAGTGACAGTAGGTTTTCCGTAGATTTTCCTTCGAAACTGTAAAACTTATCAATCCTTTAACTGGTTAACGTTTTATACAATCGCATAGAACTTCCCGGAAAAAAAGAAAAGACGGGGCAAAGAAGTTTTGGAGAGACTTAAAAAAAAAGGAGAGAAGTTTTGGAAAGACCTTTGACTTGCAGCAACATATACCCTGCATATTTTCGTATTACGAAAGTATAAATTAAAATTGCACCAAACACAGCACGTTAGTTTCCGGAGCATTGAAACCGAGGTTGTGATGTCCTTTTGTAAGCAAGTCATATCTCAAGCCACGAGATCTCGTCAGCCGATGACAGCAGCTATTCAGAGCATAGGACACGTGATATAGTCAGCCAATAGCAAGATCACTGGTTACATTGCACGAACACGCAAGAGGAAAAGTTAACGGTTTACATTAATGTACACAGTACCGTATATCTACAAGAAAAGCTAAGCTTTCACATGTAATATTTATCTTTTTTTGCGTGTGTTATACTTTAAGACACATCACACAAATGTGCCAGTAAATTTAAAATTATGACATTAATGTCTCGCCTCGAAATCCTTGTAAGTGGCTGGTCCTCAAACTGTTCAGTTTCGAACGCTCTGTGATTTAGATATCCATCCCACTTTCTCAGACGTAACATAATTCATCTTGGGTAAAAAGAAATTTACTTTGAAAGTAACACTTTTCTAACCACCGTTCGCAATACTATTCGGAGACTGTTAGTAATAGGTTCAATTTACCAGTTGCCAGAGAGCGCCAGAAAACAGGCGTCATTGTGCGTGTGCAACTGCAGTGGTGTAGGATGCCCGTATGTTCATGTGTATAAAGCACTAAGAGAGCTTACATTACACCATAAAAGAAACAGAGCATCATAGGATACTCTAAAGAGCATCGGAATTTCGTAAACCATACTAAAATGCATAATTCGGGTTGAAAATTGGCTTCTTCCAGATTCACAATGAAGTAGGTCCCATCTGATATTAAACTTTTCAGTGTGGTTTTTGGGATGTAAATTTTCTTGGAGTACCAGTACTCTACGATCTCATTTTTGGTTCTTTATTATGGCATAATGCCAAATATGGCAGAAGATGATAACGTGCACTTGAAAATTCAGTGCACAGTTGGAACTAGCTAATACTGTAGAATGAAACACTTCGTTTCAAATAAAATGATCGCCTCGGCGGACAGATTAATGAAGCCAAATTTCTTTAGCAAACTTGCAAAAATAACTTCACTGTTCTGCAAGGCGATTAATGCTTGACAGCTAATAACTTGGAAATAAAATAAAATCAGAAAACTGAAATCAATAATATATTTTTGCCCTCCATAATTATGTGAATGTATTTTAATTCACTTGATAGCTCCCGGCCACAGAAATCCGTTTTGTTTTCATTTGCCGTGGGAGCTGTTCAAAAATGGTTCAAATGGCTCTGAGCACTATGGGACTTAACATCTGAGGTCATCAGTCCCCTAGAACTTAGAACCACTTAAACCTAACTAACCTAAGGACATCACACACATCCATGCCCGAGGAGGGTTCGAACCTACGACCGTAGTAGTCGCTCGGTTCCGGACTGCAGCGCGTAGAACCGCGTGGACACCGCAGCCGGCGTGGGAGCTGTACACGAAGAGAAGTAGCGAAATCACTTGAAGTAAACACCGGTCACGTGGAGGTTAACCCCCTCCCCAATACAACTCTGTGCAAGCGTGAATCTGGCAGCTAGGGTGCGCGAGAAAAAAATTTTCTCGTTTGCATCTGGCTGCTTGCTGCTACTACCGATACAGCTAACAGCCGAACTTCAAGTAGCGGGAGAAGGTACTGCTTATACGCGAGTCAAATGCGCATGTGCAACAGACCGCTGGCAATTGGTCAAACGAACCTAAGGTGAACAGTTGTGACGTCATGCTCATAGCAAGCAGTTTATCGTTACGAAGAATTACAGTCTACGCCCTACAGCCTTTGACACATTTTTGCTATTTGCAGACGCTTGTGCGTGCACGGTTTTTAGTTGTTGTAAATTGCACATTTCCTTTGCCACTGAAGTTTTATTTTTTTCCCTCTCGTTTATATTTTATTGCTGCAGTATCATTCTCCAGTAGCAGGATACAATAACATTCTTTCTAGAGAATCAATTCTGCAGTCAAAATTACAAAAATTTAACTGAAAGCTAAAACAATGAAAAATTCCCGGGTTTTTCCTGGTTTTCTCCCAGATGAAAAAATTCCCGGGTTTTTCCCGGATTTCCCGGGTCGTATAAACCCTGATATAATATGAGAATTGTGCTCAGTTTTGGGATGGTGCGAAGTCTCATATGTACGAAACACAATTTGATTTGTTTAAAAGCACCAACAATGGTTACTATAACAACAGTGGTTTTGTTCCATACAGTTTTGCACTGCCACCTAATGAAGAAAACACAATTGTACGGAATACCAGATCAGCTTTGGGACTGAACTGAACAGTTTCTAGAACCAATTAGAAATATTCTCAGATGTAAAAGTAACTTCAGGCATACACTAAGGGAGTGTTACAGGAGCATTACTTTTCACAATAGACATAAATGACCTGTTGGATGTTGTCAGAAATACCATGAGGCTTTTCATGGATGATGCCGTTGTATACAGAGAAGTTGCAATGCTACAAAATTGTACCAAATTGCAGCAAAAAACTACAGAGAATTAACACTTTTTGTATGAACTGGAGTTGAACCTCAATATAAACAAATTTAGCATATTGAACATAAATAAGCATAAAGACCCATTGTTGTACAATTACACAACTGCCGAACAATCACTGAAAGCAGTCACATCCACAAAATATCTAGGAGTATGTATACAGTGTGATTTACAGTGGATTGACCACATACATTCAATCAAAAATAAGGCAATTATGCCAGACTGACATTCACTTGAAGAATCTTCAGAAAGAGTAGTCCACTCACAAAGGAGGTAGCTTACAAAACCCTCACTCTAATAATCCTATAATACTGCTTATTAGTCTGGGATCTGTAACACACAGGATCGTTAGAGTAAGTAGAGAAGATCCACACGAGAGCAGCACATTTTGTTCAAGTTTCATTTGGGAAGCACAAAAGAGTCGTGGATGTGGTCAGCCAACTCCAGAGGGAGACACCGCAAGAGAGCCGTTCTGTATCACATTGCAGTTTACTGTTAAAACCCTGAGTGCGTATGTACCTAGAAGAGTCAATCAATATGTTGCTCCTTCCTATGTATATCTAGCAAAAAGACCACAAAGACAAAATTAGAAACTAGTGGATCACACAGATGCTTCTTTTGGTGAACTATTTGTGACTGTAACAGAAAATAGATAAGTGAGCACAGTACACAGAGCACCCTCCACCACACACTGTGGCTTGCGCAGTAGAGATAACAACATGTTTCGAAAAGTGGCATTTTATATGCTAATTTGACAGGGAGCTCAAATTGGTGCAGTGCAATACTTGGATGAACAATGTGTGTCAACAGGAACACAAAGAATAAATGGTACTCCAGCAGTGAGTGAGTAGCACCACTGAGTGGCAGCAGCTGACAAGACACAGCAGTGCAGGCCACCATACAAGACGGGCCGAGTTCATTATTGGTCTGTTTATGTGCCTTGCTCTTATTGACTAATCTAGATTAACCATGTAGCCACAGTATTAATACAGCCCCTATAATACCACTTCCAAGACTTGCCATACGTGTGTGGTAAGTGAAAAATCAGGCCATTCTGAAAAGGAATTGAAAGTGAGTCTGTATTGGTCTATTATTAGTATTGTGGCTAGGTACCTTACTCTTTACCATCTCTAATATGCAATCAGTAACAACACACAGCGCGATCAGTGATGTTCAGCTGAAACGTTTCCATTCAACGTAGAATATGTCGACGACTGATCCAGTAGTCTTCGTTGTGTGTGCTCTTTTTTCTTTTCTTTTTTTTTTCTTTTTTTTTCACAAAAACAACTGTCACAAAGTGCTAATGTAATAACCTTAGCACGTAAGGAATTAAAAGAAGTTGCTAAACATGGACTTCTCCTTGGAGAAAGGTCTGCAAAAAATGCCATAGAGACAGCAGAGTTCCAGACCCAAAGATTAAATGTCCTTTGCCATATTGCTACAAAAGATAAAAACTAAAATGCCGCCAACAGCCTGTGAATCATTCACTAAAATGCCTGATAAATCAGATGGCGAACACACTGGAACTTAAGTGATTTAAAAAAGGGCACTGGGTCACAAAATTGCAAACCTCCACAGGTTGATGACAATGAGGACAAAGTGGTGGGGGATCACTACTTACCAAATGGCGATGGCTAAAAACACAGTACCCAACACGTTGTTGTTGTTGTTGTGGTCTTCAGTCCTGAGACTGGTTTGATGCAGCTCTCCATGCTACTCTATCCTGTGCAAGCTTCTTCATCTCCCAGTACCTACTGCAACCTACATCCTTCTGAATCTGCTTAGTGTATTCATCTCTTGGTCTCCCCCTACGATTTTTTGCCTCCACGCTGCCCTCCAATACTAAATTGGTGATCCCTTGATGCCTCAAAACATGTCCTACCAACCGATCCCTTCTTCTGGTCAAGTTGTGCCACAAACTCCTCTTCTCCCCAATCCTATTCAGTACCTCCTCATTAGTTATGTGATCTACCCATCTAATCTTCAGCATTCTTCTGTAGCACCACATTTCGAAAGCTTCTATTCTCTTCTTGTCCAAACTATTTACCCAACACGTAACTGAGCTAAAATGAGGTTCTTGTGACAAGAGAGCCAAAAGGAGGTCAGTTCCCTGGAGCTTGTTCCCGTGAAGAGAATGCCAAAATGACACCGTCTCCTGAAAGATGGCAATACAGAGATCACCTGAAGGAATGGAGGAGATAGCAGGCCAACATAGGAGTGCAGCCTTCGCAGCAGCATCAGCAGCCTCATTTCCCTTCAGACCAACATTACCAAATGGTTCAAATGGTTCTGAGCACTATGGGACTAAACTTCTGAGGTCACCAGTCCCCTAGAACTTAGAACTACTTAAACCTAACTAACCTAAGGACATCACACACATCCATGCCCAATGCAGGATTCGAACCTGCGACCGTAGCAGTCGCACGGTTCCAGACTGCAGCGCCTAGAACCGCTCGGCCACTCCGGCTGGTCCAACATTACCAGGCGCCTACACAAACATCATGGTGACTCCCTCAACAGCAAACAAATGGAAGCTTTCCTGGATGCGTTGCGCAAAGGAGAGGACTGTGTACAGCACACTGAGGCTCTGAAGAGCACTGAGAGAATCAGAGCGTATGACACAATCAAAAATCCTGTGATACCAGATGTACTGCATAGCTCGATAGAGGCCGAAGAGCTCTGCAGTAAAAATCGAGAAGTATTCTGGAAGCCAATACCAAAACTGGTCGATGGCAATGACAAAGGCATATCTGACACATGGTGCGTTTAAGAGCCATCTGTGCACACGAAGGTGCTGCTACCGTCAAGTTGTGTGCAAAGGTCGAGAAAGTTAGAAAGTTACAGCGACAGATCGAATCCTTGAGAAGCAAATTAAGTCCAAGATGAACATGGGCCACTGCATGAAGCCGAAGCAGTGAAGGGTTCACATACATTGCGAAAGTAACAGGTAGTGCAAAGTTGCTAGAGCAGTAGCCTAAAGCGAGCTCCAGGAGGCAACATGACGTGCGCCATACCGGCGGTCAAGGCAATCATCAAAAAAGAGGGCACACGATGGGTGTCCAGGCAAGGCAGACAAATGGTACGCTTATCCCCTACGGAGGACATTGTGCCAGTATGACAGTGGTGGTTCGGCAGCTTCTTCATAGACTCTCAACCAGGCTGGTGTAAAAGGCAATCAATCACCAAATGTACTCCATGATGATGAACTGTGTTAAGATGGGATAAGATGGATGTATGTGGAGATGCATACACAAAATACCCATAGTCTACTTTTGAACAGACAAGGAATCAGTACAAATGGAGGAGGGTGGTCTGATCCACTCCCCAGAAAGTATTGTGTACAATACATTGGACACTTAGAGACTGGGTTCAGCACACAGTCAGGTAGGCCACATTCATGATTCTGAGAGGAGAAGGACATCACCTGAGCTTCCTCCACTTGTTTCCGAGGGAGGAAGGGGGGGTGATAGTGGGTGGAGATCCAAGTCTTCACGAAATAGCGGATCAAGGTGTTGGAGAAAGCAATAGGGTTCACAATGACATCATCTGCTACGGTCAGTCCAGAACTCAGCGAGTGGTCCCAGAGAGCCGAAGTTGGTTGTCCCACACAACATAAGACTGAGATAAACTGTCAAAAGAACTAGTAAAGAAAATCGAGCTGGCCTTTTTGCTACCCTTAGGAATGTAACGACAGTGCGCATGCAACTGTTTATAATGAACACAGTTCGCCACTGTAGGAGTGCAGTTAAAAATGTGAAGAGCACGTCTCCGTGCACTATTTTTGTTGCTCTAAGCCTCAGTCTACCAGAGGACTGGGACATGGTGTGGTAAAGACGAGAGAGATATGGAACATTCTGCGCCAGTAAGGATAATGTTCATAAGATCCTCTACCTCGTCATCATAACTGGGGAAATGTTGCTCTTCGAAGGTTGTCAGGGAGGATTAAAGCCACCAGTTGGCCTTAGGATGCTGCCAATGTGGTTTACACGCTGTTGCGGTAGGAGTCAGCAAACAGAAGGCACATGGTAAATCGTCGCAAGTATTGCTTGAATATGGACTACTTGAAATGACAGGCAAACTACCCAGTGTAGAATGACAGGTCCAAATGGGAATAAATGTGAGTGGATTCTGAAAGGAACGTGGTCGCTCTAGTGTTAAGACAGATGAGATTTTTCAGGTCAGCCAAGAAGGAACCTTTGGAACATTTTCTCTAAGAGCACCAAAGGGGATGATGGGCACTGGAGTTGCCAAGTAGCAAAAAAGGATGAGGGAGCAGACCAATAAGCTGGGTAAGTTTGCCCTGGTGACAACAAATGACAGAGGGATGTAGATGTTACAAAGAGAAAAGGTGAAACGAGGAATGAAAATGCGGACAGCAACATCAAAATGTGGACAGCAACAACTTTGCAGCTGGGTGTCCAGTGAGATGGTTTGGCTATGGACATCATCCCAAATGAGCAGCAAGGTCCCCTCACGAGATGGAATGTCAGCCTCAGGGAGAAGATAAAAGCAGACCAGAAGGAAACACGAGAGGTCAAAGTGGTCACGAGGATGCAATTTTGTTTCTTGGAGGCAGAGAACAATTGAACCATGTGATTCCAAGGGCAGCTGTAGTTCCTCATTACTGGATCAAATGCCACAAATTTTCCATTGGAGAAGACTCATTATGGAGAATGGCGAGGAGGGGAGAAGGGGCCATCACCTCAGTGGCTGCCGAGTGCCAGCCTTCAAAGACTCACTGCCACAGGGTGTAGAGGCTGAAAGATCCTGTTCCATGGAATCTACAGAGGCCTGTGAATTCACGGAGAAAAACGGTGGGCAATGCGCACTAACAAAATGGAGGTCGCCCAGGTGAACGCAACATCGCTGAGGAGGACTCTGAGTCGGGGAAGGAGAAGACAGTTTGCATTTGTTTGGTTTCCCAGAGCCTTTAGGGTTAGCAGACAAAGACTCGGTTGTTTGTTGGCTGGAGGGACGTAAAAGGTCTTTGCGACAGTGTTTCTTTTGCCGGTCCGTCAGTTGTGTAGCAGGTGATTTCACTGCCGGGCACGAAAATTTGATGGCTTGTTGTGCAGCTGTAGGAGGAGGAGGAAGAGACAGGGTTGCCACTGTAATACTGGGTGATTTCACAACCACAGAACTGAACTGGAAATCGCATGCCTGAGTTGCCATGTCCTTCATGTAACGAGGCGTAGCAAGAATGGTACTATAAGTGATGGGTGGCAAAATGCAGGGCATTTGACTAGCCATAAGTGACACGGTACAGTATTTTTTCCTTCACCTGGATCTCCTGGACAACCCACTCATCGTGATTCATGGGACACTCGTGGGATAAGGTGGTATGGTCGCCATTACAACTGATACAGCAGGGAGGAGGAGGTGGGCAGTCGTCCTCATGAGCATCCCCACCACATATTGTCAGGACACACAAGTGTGGTTATAACATTGACACGGGTAGCAATGCATAGGGTTTGCAATGTATGGTTGGACTGTAATGAGTTCATAACCTACCATAATCTTTGGTGGAAGCACCACTCCATCAAATGTGAGAAAAAGAGTGCATGTAGGCTCTAAGTATCAACCTTTTTCATTTCCAGATGAACCACTGTGATGCCCCGATCAGAGAGATAATTTTGGATTTATCCCTCAGTCAGACGATCAAGCAGCTGAGTATGATGGACCTAAACACGAACAGGATAACTGTGGAGGAGAGAGGCTGTAAGCGGTAGATGGGCTTGAAAATCACAATTGTTCTCCAGAAGCAAAGTCTTATTACGTACACAAGAGCAGCTTTCCACAGGGCCTCCAATCGCATCAATTATTTCTGAATAATAAACGGCAGCAGCAGGAGTTTACTGCTTAAGAGTTGTGGAATTGTGTGTGTTGCTGCGAGGAATCAGCCAGATCTACTGTTGGTGTCGTGCCACTGTTTATAGTGAGTTCAATTCCTCAGCTGTCATTTGTACTTACAAACATGGTCAACTTGCTTACTTCACTACCTTGTGAGGAAGGTCAGTGTACTGAGAAGTTGACTTTTCTTTGACAGCTATAAATAATGGCCCAACACCAACAATACCTCACAGTCTTGTTGGAGTCAGGCAGTGAACATTCACAAAAACACAGATTGCAGCACCTGAAGAAGAATGGCTGGTGTTGAAATACAGCGCCATAAAAATAGCAACACAAATTCTGCTGAAGATCCAAATCACATTGTTAATCACACCAAGAATGACTGAAAGATCACATTACTTCACTGTACGGGGCGGAGAAATTCTGAGAGAAATCGGACACCAAACTCAGCAGACATTATTATGCCGTGTCACCCTTAACCAACTTGCCCCGTGTCCCATGTGATTCCACCTGTCCGCTACCACCATTCAGCAGCGATACCAAGTAGCTGCTCAACATCTGATTACTCTTCATGTTTTGCTGGCCTGCTTAATACATTTTCTTAAACTTAACATCACAGAAGACTAATTTGGGACCGCCTTACTGAAAGAACAAACAAAAACTTTCAAAAACTTCAAAGTGGAAGGTGAATTAGACTACCTTAGTAATTTCAGTAACATATGACATTCTAGTAAAGAGATGTGACCAAAAATAACTTTCTTTTATTGGCACAATATAAACTTTCAAAATAAAATATTTAAGTAATGTAAAATACATCATCTTAGCGCACTTTTTGTGTGCCTGGAAAATTTATGTGCATAAGTTGATTTCAGTTGAGGTTATTGTTTTATGACAAATATTTAATAAAATATTTTCCTGACAGTAAATGTTCTCTTATATGTTTTACCTATTCTCATTACATAATTATGTACAAAGTTTGTATGTTGATATTATGTAAAAATCTGGGTTCTATAGACGACTGTTATTATGGATACCTGGTTTCAGTTCACAGATCAGAAGAGAGTTTTTTCACTGAGGATTACCTTCATCAAATACACTGTGATTATGCAAAGCTTAAAACTGCAGTACAAACCTTTCTGGATCTGATGAGACAGGGGACAGCTGAAGATCCCTTTCTGGCGATGATGTCTCCGATATGCTATCCAATGAGGCATCGGAAGTGTACACTTTCTTCTTGTTGTCCATCCTGCAAATAAACACACTGTGTGCTACACAAAGACAAAGTAGAAAGTGCTAACTAAATAAACCACAATCTTTTGTGATGGATTTGTTTTGTTAAATGTTCTCTGTGGCCTCTTCCAGTTAATTCTCTAAAACAACAACAGCATTCACCATCATGAACATATAGAAAGCAACTGACTTATCAAAGGTGTAACAGAATCACACAGATGTTAAATGATATAGTAGCATGCACTGTGGCCAGAGAGTACATTGGCAGCCAGCAACAATCACTCACAGCATTTTTGTTTCCATCACAATACATATTAGGGGACACACTGCTACAGTTATCTGTAAACTGAAGAGCAACCAGGCAGCAACAATCACTCACAGCACTTTTGTTTCCATCACAATACATATTAGGGGACACACTGCTACAGCTATCTGTAAACTGAAGAGCGACCAGGCAAATCCTTATTCTGTACATCTGGCTATGTCACAAGGAGCAACTACAGACTGTTCTACATAGTGTAGAGACATGCTTGGGGATTGCTTGTGTTTTTACTAAATGTGTGAACACAGTACTGAAATTAGGAACCTATACGAGGGGGGCCCAAAAGAAACCCGATTGATGTCATAAAAAAATTATTGATGAACCTTTTTACAAAATTACTTCAGTCACCTTCAAAATACTCTCCATTCCATGCGATGCACTTGTCAAGTCTCTTTTCCCATTGTTGGAAGCATGTTTGGAACTCTTCAAGTTTGATATTGTCCAGTGCCCTTTGCGAAGCTGTTTTTACCGCCTCCACATCGTCATAACGCTCCCCTTTTAGTGTTTTTTTTTTTTTTTTTTTTCATTTGTGGAAATAGGAAAAAGTCGCACAGGGCTAGGTCCGGCGAATACTGAGTGTGGGAATGACAGACCACCTCTGAGATGCCAAATAGTGAGTCACTTGTAAGGCCATGTGTGCTGGAACGTTGGCATGATGCAGAAACCAGTCACCTGATCGCCAAAGTTCCGGGCGTTTCCTCCTCACATCCTCTCGCAGACGCCTTAAAACATCCAAGTAAAAGCGCTGGTTAACAGTCTGGCCAGGGGGTACGAATTCCCGATGCACAATTCCATGAACATCAAAAAAGACAATGATCATAGTCCTCACATTTGACCTCACTTGCCTTGCTTTTTTTTTTTTGGTCGGGGAGAGTTGGGAGTCCTTCACTGGCTTGACGCTCGCTTGGTTTCTGGGTAATACCCATAACACCTACTCTCATCCCCTTTAATGACTTTGTTCAAGAAGTTTGGATCACGTACAGTCTCTGTTTTCAAGTCCTGACACACATTCATGCGGATGGTTTTTTGCTCCTGTGTGAGAAGGTGCGGAACAAATTTAGCAGCAACACCTCTCATGTGCAAATCCTCACTCAAAATCCACTGGCACGAGCTCCAACTGATTCCTGTCTCTGCTGAAATTTGGTCGATCGTTTGGCGACGATCCTCGTTGATCTTTTGGCGGACCTTTTCAATGTTCTCCTCATTTCGCGATGTTGAAGGGCGTCCACAACGAGCTTGGTCTTTAACACACATCTCACCACGTTTAAAGCGCCCAAACTACTCTAAAACCTGTGTGCGGCTCATAGTGTCCTCCTGGAAAGCTTCCTTAAGCATTTGGTGCGTCTCCGTTGCAGTTTTGTCAAGCAGGAAACGAAATTTCACACACACTCTTTGTTCTTTTAAAGTTGCCATAATGACTTCGCAGAGGTAACCCGCCAACAGTTAGAGAAACACAATACCACACGTGCAAGTTCAGCTCTACACTGATGCCGTCTGCACAGCTGTTTAATGAAGGTCTCTACTAGCACCATCTAGCGTGAGAACCCTGCACTACGTCTACAAGTGGCAGCGCCCTCGGAGTCCGGTTTCTTTTGGGTCCCCCCTCGTATTACTGAGCAACTGTCCTGGAACCCAACATCAGTTGCAGGTTGCCTAATTAAAGGCTTGCAGGGGCAACAAAATTTTAATTTTTAGTATTCCCCGTAATCACTGGCAAAAATTAAAAATTTTAAACGCTGTCATAATCTACTCATTAAGAGGCATGATCTCATGCTAAAAATTTAACCAATAGAACACAAATTACTGTTTGAAACTGAATATGTGGCTGTGTGGGGGCGGGGGAGTGGGGGGAAGGGGGGGGGGGTTAAGCTAGTGTAACCGACGGCAAGCAAATTCATCCAGTACTTGAGAATGAGAGCACTTAGTGACTTCCAATAACTTTACACATAATTTGAAGTGTTTATGAAACTTTTTCTTGCTGACACCCCCAAAAATTGATGAAAGGAAAAAAGAGTTTACTGCTCACTACATTTTCGTAGTCCACATAGTAAAAGTTTGGCATCAGCCATGATGTTTTAATTTATTACTACTTCACTACCCAATCTATTCACAGCACAATTAGCAGACAATATCCACATACACCACTGAATGTACCTGCAAAATTATATCATTGTATCATAAATAGTTCAGGAGGTGTGATGGCATGAATTTTGAGAGGCGTAAAAAACTTGCTGTGGCTTAAAATGGAACACAAGTAGTCCCGAGTACTTTCATCCAGGGTTTCATAATGACAGCACTTAGCAACTTTCAACAAAAGCATAATTTCAAAACTTTTCTGACTTATGTGCTTGATGTCAAATATTTCACACATTAACTCATTTGTAAATTAATCAGATATTTGAAGCTGTTTCACACACAAGAATTCTAGTCTTAAAAAAAAAATCAAGGATTTACTGGCTAGCAACTAATACAACTAAGACAAAAAATGCATATTAAGAGAATCTTCACAAACTGCTGCAGGCAGCACTCCACTGCCGAACAGGGAACTGATTCTTAGTCCTCCTGTGCAGTGGTAGTTGTCTGTTGTTCTGGGCAAAACCAAAAGTACTGCTCACTCTTCCGCTTACAGACAAAGTAAATGCAGTCTATTGCACCAAGAATATACCCATGCATTCCCGAGTTTGAATTTCGTATCTCTACTGAAGTTACACACACACACACACACACACACACACACACACACACACTAATTTCCACAGCCCCTTTGATGACTGAGTACAAATAGTTTGATGTGTGGGCTAGAATCAGTTATCTGCACTCTGAACAACAGTCATAGTCTCAAAAGTTATGTGGGACAGTCTATTTGACTGTTTCACAGTACTGTACTAAACAATGGTGACAGATACAGAAATCCAGAACAATCTGTTGTTGCCAAACGCAGTCTTACCTACAAGCAAAAAATCTTTGTCTAGTAGAGCAGACACATATTCTAGCCCACACTTCACACTACTGGGACTCAGTCACCAAAGACACTGTGCAAACTGGGTTGTGTGTTAAGAATTTTAATAGTGATACGGTGTTCGCGTTCAAGAGGTCACTTGACATCTACAGACTGCACAGACATCTACAGGCTGCACAAGAGTATTTCTCAAATTATACATCATGAACGAAACACAGATGCTGTAGATGACTTATTATGGTGACAATGCAATCTCTGGTCAAATTGGGCACTAAGACATCTGTGAGATTCTATTACTTCTTCAACAGTCAGCTGTGTTCCTATCAATAACAACAGTGGATACTCTCAAAACCTCAAATTTTCATTGAAAATTTACAAGACAACTGCATCAAAAATATTTAATAAAAGCACAAACTGATTTTCTCTAGTGCGTACATAATCTGTTAATAACGGCAGCATATTTTAGACAAGTTCCCTTTGTTCTTATCTACAGAGTGGACAGAAACAATGTGAAAAACTTGCTAGGGTGTTGCAGGGCAGATTATACACGAAGTATTATTAAGAAAACACTTGGATGCATTTCACAGTTTTCGAATTAATTACCACTTTAGTTAGTCAATCAGGTGCAAATTCAACAGCCTGCCAGAGACTGTGTCACCAAACGTGTTCTCCGTTTAGTTTCGTAAAACGGAGCAGGTGAGCAACGCAAAAATTGAACAAGGGACGATAGTAAGTGCTGAACCTCACCCAAAAGCTGAGCAATCTCGTGTGCTATCATATACACAATGAGAACAACTGTGTCTGGCAGGCCACTTGAACTTATGCGCAACGGCCTGATTGGCTAACTTCAATGTTAATTAACTCAGAAATGGTGAAACGGATCTAACTTTTTCTTAACAATTATTTCTCAGCACAACCTACCCTGCAACACCCTTATCAGCTTTCCAGAGCATTTCTGACCGCCCTGTATAGAATCACTTTCTATAAAATTTTCAATCAATCAGAACGTGTTATGGTGACAAGGGTTAATATAATGACAACAACATTCAAATATTGACAAAATTATTTAATTGGATAGATAAAAAATCTACTCACCAAGTGGCGACAAAACACACACATAAAAGGCGGTTGTAATTGGCAAGCTTTCGGAGCCAGTGGCTCCTTCAGGCAGAAGGGTTGAAGAGGAAGGAAGAGGGTGGATTTTGGGAAAGTCACTCAAACCACCAGGGGAGACTTACCATATGGTATGAGAAGGAAAGACTGATTGTTGGGGACTGCGTCGGATGAGATCTGAAAAACTTGAGAGCTTAAAGGTGAAAGACAGGGAAATATGCAGACAGAGATTACTGCTGAAACATCATGCACAAGTCAATAAGAGTAAAAATCTAAGTGCATTGTATGTAACAGAAGTGTGAGGGGGATGGTGCAAAATAGATGGGAAAGACAATGCAAGATGTATAAAACTGAAATGGAATGAAGCAAAGAGTAGTTACAGTGAAGAAATGTTGAGACAGAAGAAATTAACATAAATTAAGGCCAGGTGAGTGGCGAGAACTGAGATCATGATGATGATGATGTTTGGTTTTTGGGGCGCTCAACTGCGCGGTTATCAGCTCCCGTACAAATTCCCAACCTTTGCTCAGTCCAATCTCGCCATGTTCACGAAATGATGAGGACAACACAAACACTCAGTCATCTGGTGGGAATTGAACCTGGTGCTCGGGAAGTGAGGACGCGACTGCGAGACCACGAGCTGCAGACAACCGAGATCATGAAACTTCCTGGCAGATTAAAACTGTATGCCAGACCAAGACTCAAACTCGGGACCTTTGCTTTTCGTGGGCAAGTGCTCTACCAACTGAGCTAACCAAGCACAACTCACGCCCCGTCCTCACAGCTTTAATTCCGCCAGTACTTCACCTCCTACCTTCCAAACTTTACAGAAGCTCTCCTGCTAACCTTGCAGAACTAGCACTCCTGAAAGGGTATTGCGGAGACATGGCTTAGCCACAGCCTGCAGAGTGAAAAATCTCATTCTGAAACCGAGATCATGTTGTAGTACTAGTTCCCACCTGCGGAGTTCTGAGAAACTGGTGTCTGGCGCAAGAATCCAGATGGCGTATGTGGTGAAAGAGATGCCGAGGTCATGAATATCATGTTGTAGAGCATGCTCTGCGGGTTGCCAGTATGCAGCCTCTGCCTACCCCCATTCATCCTAATTGATAATTTGGTGGTAGTCACGCTGATGTAGAAGGCCGAACAGTGTTTACATAACAGCTGGCATATGAATTTTTGTTAAGCAGGTGACTCACCCTTTGATGGTATATGTTTTGCCAGTTACAGGGTTGTTATAGGTGGTGATAGGAGGGTGCATAGGGCAACTCTTCCAGTGGGGACGGTCACAAGGGTAGGAGCCATAGGGTAGGGAGGTGTGTGCAGAAGGAGCGTAAGATCTGACAAGAATACTGTGGAAATTGGGAGGGCAACAAAAAGCTATTTTAGGTGTGGTGGGCAAAATTTCAGACAGAATGGATCTCATTTCAGGTCATGATTTTAAGTGTTATGTTACATGTGTTCCCACAAAAGATTTTAAAAATTAATCATAAGTGTCCCATTCCTGTAGCAAGTGAATAACCAGGTCGCTCCCAAGCTCCATCATCCAAAGGCAATCAAGAATAAATTCCAGAATGAGATTTTCACTCTGCAGCGGAGTGTGCGCTGATATGAAACTTCCTGGCAGATTAAAACTGTGTGCCCGACCGAGACTCGAACTCGGGACCTTTGCCTTTCGCGGGCAAGTGCTCTACCATCTGAGCTACTGAAGCACGACTGACGCCCGGTACTCACAGCTTTACTTCTGCCAGTATCTCGTCTCCTACCTTCCAAACTTTACAGAAGCTCTCCTGCGAACCTTGCAGAACTAGCACTCCTGAAGGTTCGCAGGAGAGCTTCTGTAAAGTTTGGAAGGTAGGAGACGAGATACTGGCAGAAGTAAAGCTGTGAGTACCGGGCGTCAGTCGTGCTTCGGTAGCTCAGATGGTAGAGCACTTGCCCGCGAAAGACAAAGGTCCCGAGTTCAAGTCTCGGTCGGGCACACTGTTTTAATCTGCCAGGAAGTTTCAAGAATAAATTATTTTTAATTCTGACTTAACCAAATCGAATACACGAGTACATGGAGGTTCTTATGAAACTACAGATATTAAAATGAAACACACATGTTAAAGACTATAAACAATAGCACAAGGTGTATGTGTCTTCATGTAACAACACTACTGGTGTCATTTCTTTCAGTTGCCAATGGATACACAACAACTTGCAAAGGGACCCAGTAACAATGACAGTTTCTCTTTACAGGAACAGATGGAGGCTTCAATATGCTGTGAACAAGCTCATTCAGAGATAAAGCAGAAGCAAAATTTTGTGAAACAAAATACCAGAGTTCTTCTTAAAAGACCTATTCCACCCTTCTCATTAACTGATTTAAGGAATTAATGTAGCACACAACTTCTTGCCACGTCAGATGTGTCCAAATGTAACACCAGTACTCTTATCTGGATCACACTCAATCACTTTGCGACTTAGCCTATGAAGGTAAAAAATCTACAGTTTTGGCTTTTGCCTTGGTTTAAAATGTGTATTTTTATATTGAGCCA
Source organism: Schistocerca nitens (assembly GCF_023898315.1). Lineage (NCBI taxonomy): Eukaryota > Metazoa > Arthropoda > Insecta > Orthoptera > Acrididae > Schistocerca > Schistocerca nitens. Next base: position 53,862,621 of record NC_064623.1, on the reverse strand, counting down.
CTGGACCAAGTTTACTTCACTTTGTCCATCATGAGATTAACCATAACAATGGTGTTACCATTTCTGTTTTAACCCCGACATGGTCACACTATCTCATTACCTCTCGATGCTAACTTGTGGAGATACTTGTATATAATACACAAGGTTTTTATACAGGCTTCCTATGTTCATTTTTGCCAGTCCCGACATAAGTCCTATTCTCTCACTACAATGCTTTCTCATTGTTAATGATTTCGTGTTATAACATTTCCACCATTTTAAGTTTTGTTTGGCATCAACACGTCCTTTAAAACTCATTTCCATACAGATTTCTCCAAAAAGTGCATCATATTCCTGCACAAGGTCAGCCTTGGAAAAAAAAACAGAACTCAGATACTATAAGCAAAGTTATTTATCGCGTAATTTAGCTTAGCAGGGTATGCAAGTTTTTCACTGTCGGTGTTTCTGGGTCACAGCCAACTGTTGGTTGGTTGGTTGGTTTTGGGGAAGGAGACCAGACAGCGTGGTCATCGGTCTCATTGGATTAGGGAAGGATGGGGAAGGAAGTCGGCCGTGCCCTTTCAGAGGAACCATCCCGGCATTTGCCTGGAGTGATTTGCAGAACTAGCACTCCTTTATGGCCTTGGGCAAGTACAGAAAGGGCAACAGCCTCAACGGGTGCGGGGCAAAGTCAGGACATACGGGGACCAAGCAGCAATCGGTATTGTAATTGTCAGCTGTCATAGCTGCGTTGGTAAAGTACCGGAACTTCAAGCGCTGATAGAAAGCACCGAAGCTGAAATCGTTATAGGTACAGAAAGCTGGCTGCAACCAGAGATAAATTCTGCCGAAATTTTTACAAAGGTACAGACGGTGTTTAGAAAGGATAGATTGCATGCAACCGGTGGTGGAGTGTTCATCGCTGTTAGTAGTAGTTTATCCTGTAGTGAAGTAGAAGTGGATAGCTCCTGTGAATTATTATGGGTGGAGGTTACACTCAACAACCGAGCTAGGTTAATAATTGGCTCCTTTTACCAACCTCCCGACTCAGCAGCATTAGTGGCAGAACAACTGAGAGAAAATTTGGAATACATTTCACATAAATTTTCTCAGCATGTTATAGTCTTAGATGGAGATTTCAATTTACCAGATATAGACTGGGACACTCAGATGTTTAGGACGGGTGGTAGGGACAGAGCATCGAGTGACATTATACTGAGTGCACTATCCGAAAATTACCTCGAGCAATTAAACAGAGAACCGACTCGTGGAGATAACATCTTGGACCTACTGATAACAAACAGACCCGAACTTTTCGACTCTGTATGTGCAGAACAGGGAATCAGTGATCATAAGGCCGTTGCAGCATCCCTGAATATGGAAGTTAATAGGAATATAAAAGAAAGGGAGCAAGGTTTATCTGTTTAGCAAGAGTAATAGAAGGCAGATTTCAGACTACCTAACAGATCAAAACGAAAATTTCTGTTCCGACAATGACAATGTTGAGCGTTTATGGAAAAAGTTCAAGGCAATCGTAAAATGTGTTTTAGACAGGTACGTGCCGAGTAAAACTGTGAGGGACGGGAAAAACCCACCGTGGTACAACAACAAAGTTAGGAAACTACTGCGAAAGCAAAGAGAGCTTCACTCAAAGTTTAAACGCAGCCAAAACCTCTCAGACAAACAGAAGCTAAACGATGTCAAAGTTAGCGTAAGGAGGGCTATGCGTGAAGCGTTCAGTGAATTCGAAAGTAAACTTCTATGTACCGACTTGACAGAAAATCCTAGGAAGTTCTGGTCTTACGTTAAATCAGTAAGTGGCTCGAAACAGTATATCCAGACACTCCGGGATGATGATGGCATTGAAACAGAGGATGACACGCATAAAGCTGAAATACTAAACACCTTTTTCCAAAGCTGTTTCACAGAGGAAGACCGCACTGCAGTTCCTTCTCTAAATCCTCGCACAAACGAAAAAATGGCTGACATCGAAATAAGTGTCCAAGGAATAGAAAAGCAACTGGAATCACTCAACAGAGGAAAGTCCACTGGACCTGACGGGATACCAATTCGATTCTACACAGAGTACGCAAAAGAACTTGCCCCCCCTTCTAACAGCCGTGTACCGCAAGTCTCTAGAGGAACGGAGGGTTCCAAATGATTGGAAAAGAGCACAGGTAGTCCCAGTCTTCAAGAAGGGTCGTTGAGCAGATGCGCAAATCTATAGACCTATATCTCTGACGTCGATCTGTTGTAGAATTTTAGAACATGTTTTTTGCTCGAGTATCATGTCGTTTTTGGAAACCCAGAATCTACTATGTAGGAATCAACATGGATTCCGGAAACAGCGATAGTGTGAGACCCAACTCGCTTTATTTGTTCATGAGACCCATAAAATATTAGATACAGGCTCCCAGGTAGATGCTATTTTTCTTGACTTCCGGAAGGCATTCGATACAGTTCCACACTGTCGCCTGATAAACAAAGTAAGAGCCTACGGAATATCAGACCAGCTGTGTGGCTGGATTGAAGAGTTTTTAGCAAACAGAACACAGCATGTTGTTCTCAATGGAGAGACGTCTACAGATGTTAAAGTAACCTCTGGCGTGCCACAGGGGAGTGTTATGGGACCATTGCTTTTCACAATATATATAAATGACCTAGTAGATAGTGTCGGAAGTTCCATGCGGCTTTTCACGGATGATGCTGTAGTATACAGAGAAGTTGCAGCATTAGAAAATTGTAGCGAAATGCAGGAAGATCTGCAGCGGATAGGCACTGGGTGCAGGCAGTGGCAACTGACCCTTAACATAGACAAATGTAATGTATTGCGAATACATAGAAAGAAGGATCCTTTATTGTATGATTATATGATAGCGGAACAAACACTGGTAGCAGTTACTTCTGTAAAATATCTGGGAGTATGCATGCGGAACGATTTGAAGTGGAATGATCATATAAAATTAATTGTTGGTAAGGCGGGTACCAGGTTGAGATTCATTGGGAGAGTGCTTAGAAAATGTAGTCCATCAACAAAGGAGGTGGCTTACAAAACACTCGTTCGACCTATACTTGAGTATTGCTCATCAGTGTGGGATCCGTACCAGATCAGGTTGACGGAGGAGATAGAGAAGATCCAAAGAAGAGCGGCGCGTTTCGTCACAGGGTTATTTGGTAACCGTGATAGCGTTATGGAGATGTTTATTAAACTCAAGTGGCAGACTCTGCAAGAGAGGCGCTCTGCATCGCAGTGTAGCTTGCTCGCCAGGTTTCGAGAGGGTGCGTTTCTGGATGAGGTATCAAATATATTGCTTCCCCCTACTTATACCTCCCGAGGAGATCACGAATGTAAAATTAGAGAGATTAGAGCGCGCACGGAGGCTTTCAGACAGTCGTTCTTCCCACGAACCATAAGCGACTGGAACACGAAAGGGAGGAAATGACAGTGGCACGTAAAGTGCCCTCCGCCACACACCGTTGGGTGGCTTGCGGAGTATAAATGTAGATGTAGGGAAATCACGGAAAACCTAAATCAGGATGGCCGGACACGAGATTGAACCGTCGTCCTCCCGAATGTGAGTCCAGTGTCTAACCACTACAGCCAACTGTATTATAGGTCTGCAGTGTTTGGAAGGGTGGGAAAGTATGCTGAGTCACTGCCTTAATGATAATCGTGATCTGACGATAGTGATTCTAGAAGTAACCTTCCTTCTGCTCATTGCTTTCATTTAATTTCATAGTCATTTATACAAATAAACAGCACATTTGAAGATGGCCAGCTCCATAATGGGCTTTCACAAACTGTTGTTACTTCCACGTGAAATCGCTAATCCTTACTAGGTGCGCAGTCTTAAGTTTTACAAACTGATGTCAGATGTAAACATTCCTCCTCAGAATGCTTGGTAACATGACTACAATTTTGCCATGTTTCTCAACCAGGATATATCTGAACTGAGAGACCTGCTTGTTGCCGACAAGCTGTAGATTATGTGCCTATTGTTCTCTGTTTAAGGTTTTAACCAAAATTTGTGATACAAGTTTTATTCACTGTAATTTCACAATGATTAAATAATAAGCATCACATTAGAACACTAATACCTTTTTACTGTGGTTTCACAAAAGCCTTTTGCTTCTGTGTTTTACTTACACCATTAGAGATGATTGGAAAAAAGAGGGGAAACCCATATGTGTGTTTTGTGCGTCAATGGACAGCCACCGCCTTTGTGACAGATGCTTTGTGTACTGTGGAGAGACAAGTAAAGCTAATTGCTGTTAGAAAGAAACAAAAACAATTAATTATTTCAGAGTTTTTTGCCTACTTAAATAGGAAAAATTCAAATTGTTTTAATTTCATATTTTTAACAATACGAAGAAAATTACACTAAGTGTAATTTATTCACTTTCACGATCTCTCCTCTGCTTTCCTGTATTTTAGACATTCCTGCATTTTGCATTTTTTTGTCTGCTGAAAAGTGTAAAAAGAGGTTTCACTGTATACATACTTCATTTTTAAAATGTTTTGTAACTGATAATCAATATCTTGCATTTTTATAATCATTTTTGTACATGCTTGGATTAGCACAAGCCAATTTTCAAAAGCCATTGTACTATTTTGCATTGCTGAAAGGCAATATTCTAACATGGAATTAGTAAATGTAAATGCCACTCCCAGATTACACCTTAGGCTTGTTCTGCCAACAAGGCAGTGTGAGGAGTTATCCACTACTGTGAGATACGTTATAAGCATGTCGCCGATCTCTCCAGTAAATGAATCCTGTTGGTGCCGCTGCTTCTTTACTCAAGTTGTTCCTCATTCTGCTTCACCAGGCTGAGTGGATCTGTTCCATACATATCTACACCACAGAAGTCTAAAAAGATTTCAGGAATCAATCCTAGGTTCTTCCGCACCGAAGGCAGCAACACTTACCATTCTGCTACAGTGGCGATCCAACGTGGCATTAGCACAACCCTGAATTAATGAAACTGTTGCACTGAAAACAGAATCATACTGGAACACAAAAATATTAAGTTTGGTATTTGCTTGATGAGTCGGGAGATATCCCTTGCACACTAATAAGTTTTGTTGCAAACCAACAGGCCAGAATCCCCATTACAAGTCTCTAATAACTACTTTGTATACAGTATGTATCAAAAGGCCAGGAACAAGTACACTTTTAAGTGTTTTCCCCCCCCCAGATTTGGCATGTAGTTCCACATTGGTAGCTGGATGGTATCACAATTAGATGGCACTCCGGAGTTGACAAGGCATTCTGCGTTCCAGAATTTGACAAAACAAAGAGTGTAATGGATGTCCAATGAAAGTTTAGGACAAAGTACGGAAAAGCAGCACCAACTAAAAAAGCAATCTGCAGTTGGTATGCAAATTTTGTTGAAACTGTGTGTTAGTGTGACAAGAAGAGAAATGGTCTGTCAGGTGTGAATGCAAATAACTTTGAATGAATGAGGGAAGCTTTCACAAGGAGTCTGGCAAAATGTCTATACACAGCTTCACTTGAGTTGAAAATGTCAACAACAACTGTGTGACGAATTTAGTACAAAAATTAAACATGAAACCATGCAGATTACAGTTAGTGCAAATGTTATATCCTAAAGACAAAGACCAGTGATACAACTTTTGCTGTCCATCGCAGGTCAAAAATGATGGTTTTGTGAATTCAGTAATTTTTTCAGACAAGGCGACATTTCATACAAATTGGAAAGTAAATAGGCAGGGCTGCAGGATTTGGGGAACATAAAACCAACATAACATTCTTGAACACAAGCACTATTCTCCGAAGGTCAATGTTTTCTGTGCCATGCCTCACACGAAACTTTATGGACCTTTCTTCTTTAAAGAACAAATTGTTATTGGAGAGTCCATCCTTCAAATGCCGCAGAACTGTTTAATACCATTGTTCTGAACAGAATCGGAGAACTTTGTCCTTTAGTTAGATGATGCACCGCCACATTTTCACCATAATGTTAGGTCATATCTGAACACAGTATTACCCAACTGTTGGGTTGGTCACAATGGAACAACAATCCAATGTGTGCAAAAATGGCCTTCTAGGTCCCCAGATATTACCCCTTGTGATTCCTTTTTATGAAATGTTGTGTGGTGAGGGTCTCCTGGCAGCTAGCACTGATAGCCTAGTGCAAGTCTTTTGAGGTGATGCCACTTTGGCAATTTGCGCGTCAATGAGGATGAAATGATGATGATGATGATGATGATGACGATCATGATGATGAAGGCAACACAAACAGCCAGTCCCTGAGTGGACAAAATCTCCAATTTGGTCAGGAATCGAACCCGGGTCCCCCAGCGTGACACGCCGGCACGCTGTCCACTCAGCTACTGTGGCGGACTATTTCTTTCTATGGGGTTATGTAAAGGACCACGTATATGTCCCTCCTCTTCCAGGTGATGATGTGGAATGAAGGAGAACTGAACAAGCAACAACCACAATCTGTGAAGACATGTTGGCCAGTGTGCAGCATGAATTTGATTATCGCATCAGTGTTTGTAGTGTCACACATGGTTCCCACATAGTGTATATCAAGTGAATGTTGTTGGGGGAAAACAAAGTACAAGTTTACTCTTTAAAGTTATGAGTATTGTTCCTTTGTAATGCTACTCATTCATCTACAATAAAGTTTTTAAAGTGTTTCCAGATTTTTTAAACACACTGTACAACTACAGCAAGTTCCCGGTTACCCAGGTCCTGATTATCCAAGCTGTGGATTATCCCTGCACATTTTGGCAATATTTGAAAAATAAATAAATAGATAATGAAGTGCGAACTTCTGTTATAATTAGAATTAATGTTTTTGTTTCCATGAAAAAGCAACAGATCCTGATGGAATCCACAAAGTGCTTCGGGTGAGGAAGGGTTTGATTAGCTTTGAGACTTGATGCAACAAATTTATCAGGAAAAATGAGTTCCCTATGACTGGAGAGACTACAGTATTCCCCATATTCAAGGAGAAGGATGACATTCAGGAACATTGTAATTACAGAGGAATGAAACTATTGAACATACTAAGTAAATCTGGGAGGAGATAAGATAAAGATGGCTTCGACAAGAAGCAGCACCGGTGGTCCAACAGTCCGGATTTGTGCTGGGGAAAGGAACAACTGATACAAGTACACACTTTGGCAACTTTAGAGAAACCAAGAAGAAGGAATTATATGTCATTTCTATAGAACTAGAAAAGGCTTACGATAAGTGTTGCAGCAAGAGATCTGGAATTTAATGGAAGAGAGGGAAGTGTTTGTCTTATCAATGACACATACAGGTTTACTATACATGATTGAAGTGATTTTATATATTCCAAGTGCTCCATATGTGCCCCCTACTGATTCAGCAGATATCAAATCAATAATCAAGTTCTTCCCATATTCAGCACAGTACGTCCCTATCGATCTGTCCAAATCCACTGTTGATGTGAGTTCACAGTTCTGGTAGGTTTGTTGGTAGAGGAGGCATAAACTCTTGAATCTTTCACATAATCCCACACAAAAAATTGCTTGCGGTTATGTCAGGAACACATAGCATAAAATACACATTTCAGGGACTTTGCCATTTTGTCCAATTGCTCACTGCTGCACTCTCATGGCAGGAATCTGAAATCTGGCTGTAACAATACAAAACTGCGTTTTTTCATAACAATGTTGAGTTTTGTGACTGTACGTTAATTAATGTAGCTACAGTGAATTTTTAAAATCACTTCAATAATTCATAATAATCTCGTATAATGGTACAAGAATCCAGGTAAGAAGAAATGTATGGCTGACAGACTGGATACCAGCTAAAGTTGGGTTGCATCCTGTATCTGCTTGGCACCCATAGGTAAATTTCCAATCTGGTCATCATCACATTATTAGACTGTATTAGAGAGCAATTTCATGAGTGTACAAAGAGACAGTACAGTGTTATGTAGCATAAACAAGGATCCATTGGAAATGAAATTAGAAAGTTGGAGAAAAGCTGTGAAAGACATTAAAGTTTTAGTATGAAAATGTCAATTAATTAATTTTGCACACTGAGAGTTCTAGAGGACTGAAAACCCATAGGGAGAAAACTGAGTGCTTAGGAGGAAAAAGGGAAGAAACAATCTAGATGGACTGACAAAACTTGTGGAAAAGTAACAGCTTTAATCACTTAGACTCATCACTCGTCACTGTCTAGTGACGGTCATATAGTGTGTAGAGTGTACACAGTTTGGACGGACTGCATAAGATTGTCAGGTGCACTGTGTGATAGAACAAGAAATTGGGAGATTAAAGGAATGGTGTTTACGTCAATACCGAGATCCACAATGCTGTATGGAGCAGATACATTACGACACATTGACCAAGTAAAACACATTGTAAGGCAATGGATGTGGATGAAAAGAGAATGTTAGGAAAAATTTATGGCACCTCCAGAGCTGATACGATCAGAAAGTAAAGAATAAGTGGCAGCATTAAAGTGACATAGATATCAAAGAAACATCAAGAGAGAAGTCTGCAATGGTATGGACATGACACAAGAAAGGATGACACCTATGCTGGCACGAGAGTGGCAGAAATGGCAGTGGAAATGACATGGGAAGAGAAAGGCCACAAAGAAGGTGGACAGTGTATCCGAGAAACGGGGAAAACAAAAAAAATGAGGCTTAGGAAAATGGAGACTTGCCAAGAAAGTCAACCCCCATCTAAGTGAGAAAAGACAAAGGAAAAAAGGAACACACTGTTTTGCCTGAATCTCATTTTTAGAACACACACTGGGGCTGGAGCAACATAAACCATTGATCTGTTGTTAGAGTATGGATGACACACCATTTTCCAATAGTGAACTGAAAGCAAGTGGTGCCAAATACAGTTTGTTTTCAGACCAACTTTGTAAATAAGTTGTCATTTTCAAGAGAGTGATGTGTTAAATAATGCAGTAGGCTTTCTAATGACACAGTACACATTTTGAAAATACAATAAGGCAACAGTTTTGGTAAAAATTTGTCCTGTGAATTATATGAGTATTCGGTTATCGTAGTAGTCCCAAGTCAACCATTAACCTGGATCACTGGGATCTTGTTGAATGATGTTGGAAAGCCATTGAGGCACCTCATTCTCCGATAGTTTACCCATGCATTTACAGAAGATGGGACGAACCTCTGCCATGCACCCCATGGTGGTTTGCAGAGTATAAATGTGGATGTGGATGTAGATGAAGACAAAGTGAAGAAATCCTGCTATCTAGAAAGCAAAACAGCACATTAAGGATGACAAATGAGGGTATAAAAGGCAGACTAGCACAGGCAAAGAAGGCATTCCTGGCCACAAGAAGTCTATTATGTACTACCAACAAACATCAGCTTTAATTTGAAGAAGAAATTTCTGAGACTGTACATCTTGAGCATAGCATTGTATGGAACTGACTCATTGACTGATGGGAAAATTAGAAAAGAAGAGAATAGAAGTGTTTCAGATGGGGTGATACAGCAAGATGTTGAGAATTATATGGACTGACAAGAAAAGAAATGAGGTGGTTCTCCACAGAATCAGTGAGGAAAAAGCATGTGGAGATACTGACAACATCAGGTGACACTTCCATGGTACAAGAGGGAGCTGTAGAGGATAAACTGAAGACAAGGGGTATGGTGTTTCTCCGAGTTCCTAGATAACAGAACTCAGCATGTCATTCTCAATGGAGAGAAGTCTTCCGAAGTAAGAGTGATTTCAAGTGTGCCACAGGGGAGTAACTTAGGACTGTTGCTATTCACAATATACACAAATGACCTTGTCGATAAGATCGGAAGTTCACTGAGGCTTTTTGCGGATGATGCTGTGGTATATCGAGAGGTTGTAACAATGGAAAATTGTACTGAAATGCAGGAGGATCTGCAGCGAATTGACGCATGGTGCAGGGAATGGCAATTGAATCTCAATGTAGACAACTGTAATGTGCTGCAAATACACAGAAAGAAAGATCCCTTATCATTTAGCTACAGCAACTGGAAGCAGTTAATTCCATAAATTATCTGGGAGTACGCATTAGGAGTGATTTAAAATGTAATGATCATATAAAGTTGATCATCGGTAAAGCAGATGCCAGACTGAGATTCATTGGAAGAATCCTAAGGAAATGCAATCCGAAAACAAAGGAAGTAGGTTACAGTACACTTGTTTGCCCACTGCTTGAATACTGCTCACCAGTGTGGGATCCGTAGCAGATAGGGTTGATAGAAGAGAGAGAGAAGATCCAACAGAGAGTAGCACACTTCGTTACAGGATCATTTAGTAATAGTGAAAGCGTTACGGAGACGACAGATGAACTCCAGTGGAAGACTCTGCAGGAGAGATGCTCAGTAGCTCATTACGGGCTTTTGTTGAAGTTTCGAGAACATACCTTCACCGAGGAGTCAACCAGTATATTGCTCCCTCCTACGTGTATCTCGCGAAGAGGCCATGAGGATAAAATCAGAGAGATTAGAGCCCACACAGAGGCATACCGACAATCCTTCTTTCCACGAACAATACGAGACTGGAATGGAAGGGAGAACCGATAGAGGTACTTAAGGTACCTTCTGCCACAAACCGTCAGGTGGCTTGTGGAGTATGTACGTAGACGTAGATGTAGAAATGAAAACAATGGAACAGGAGAGAAATTCTTGGTGGGCTGTATCAAATACCCGTCACAAGACTGAAGACCAAAAAATGTCTCAGCTTTTTATACAATTACACCCAAATTATAAAAATATTTAGCGTATTGAAAAAACATTAACACAAACCTTTTGTAAGTGCTGACCTCCATATTTTTGTGCGATTTTGTTGCTGCCAACAAGCGCTGACTTAAACAAGAAGGTTTGAAGTCGTCGTCATCATCTTCAATTTTGTCGTCGTCATCTTCTTCTTCACTGAGTGCCAAGGCTGTGGCGGGCTTAGAACTTTTTGACGACTGACCTATCTTGAAAGATATTGGTCCCAGCTTAGGTGGTGGAGGAGGAGCGACTGGCAGATCGTCGTCGATGGAAGTCTGGACAACAGTCGAATACTGTGACACTGACGACCCCTTGGTTATGTTCGTGTTGTATGTTATTACCGATGTCGTGTAGCTTCCCGGAGCATTCCTCAAAACTTGTGTAACACAGACGTTCTGACTGCTCGTTAATTTGTCTTCTGGCTGTTTCGTTCTGGCATATGGATCATTCTGGTATTTATGTGATCTGTCATCAGAGCCAGATGATCTCGCTACATTCCGTGACCGTTCTGAAGCTTTGTTGTATCTGGCAAGTTGTAATTTCTTTGCTCGTGTGCCAGGGAGATCTTCATCCAAATGCTCTAATTTTACTATGCGATTTTCCTCAGACTGTTTGCTACCCTTATACTTGTGATCACCAGCATAATCTTCTTTTGTATCCCGGCCTTTCAGTGCTATTTGTCTTTTCGGTGGTGTTTCTTCACAAGGGACTGTTAATAATGGTAGGCCCATTTTTGCCCGACGCTCATTTAATTCCTCCAGTGTGCGCCTTATACCACTCACAGGTAGTTTTACTAATGGCCGGCCTTCTTTGGCCCTGCGTTCATTTATCTGCTGTAATTTGAGCAGTTCTTTTTCCGCCTCTTCAAGTCGTCTTTTCCTGGGGTCCTCCCTACTTGTCCTTTCCGTATACCACTTTTCCTTTACTGTTGTAGATTCCCTATCCCTAAGGCGTTTGTCCCTTTCTCTCTCCCTCTCTTTTTCTCTTTCTCTTTCCTTCTCACTCTCCTTGCTGTGTTCTCTTCCCCTGTGTCTTCTTTCCTCTTTCTCTTCGTTCCTACCCAATCTGTCCACTTCCCTGCTAGCCCTCGAGGAGCTAGTCTGTCGTTCCATACTGCCTCTCCTCTTCTCCTCCTCCTCCTCCTCGTCGTCATACCACGTATCCACGACCTCTAGACCCTTCAATATGGACTCGTCAAAACCGTCTGATTCGTCATCCTCACCATTTCCTCTGAATGGGGTTTCAGCCATGGTTACAACTTTGTCACCACTTTATTGGAAGTACCTGAAAAAGAAATTGAGTACACGTTACTTTTGACAGTTAGTAAGAATAGAGAGTTTAATGCCAGTTCATATATAAATCAAATTATGAACTATTATGAGTGCAGGAAGTTTCACCCTCTCTCAATGTTATGTTTTTAGAGCAAACTACGAAGAATAATGTCACAATGAGGATCTGATAAAAGAAAAAGACTAATGTACTGAATTGATCTCAAAGTTCGCCAAACATTAAACACCAGGCTTTACTCCCAATGACTGCACGTATTACTATACAATTCAGCAGCACTTTCAATTTATGCTTTCATCCATCCATCGCATTTTGTAGATCCCATTACAAAACGTGGATCTTTAATGCTATGAAACAACCAAAACTGCAAATTAATATAGAGACTGGGATCTCAGTACTGACCAAGTATGCTTAATTATGATTAAATTGTTATATTCTTCAACCAAAGGGCACAGCTTGTATCACAATGACAGCATACATCACTAATTAATACTGTAACTACCACTATTTCAACACAACTACGATAACAAATCTTCCACTGACAAGGGGACTTCATAGACTGGACATCTGACTTACTTTATATGTATGCAATTTGAAGGTTATTGCCTAGAAATAATAATAATAATAATAAAAAGCTTGACAAAAATACCCTCAATCACCAGAAAATTTTGGAGTGCTATTAAGTGCAAAACATTTCCACCTTATCAATATAATCGGCAGTAACACAGTGCGTAGCACTGTAGTCTTATAATCACAGAGTTGCTGGTTCGATTCTCACCAATAGTATTCTTTTTTTTATTTAAATTTTAAACATTTTTATCAAACAGAAATTTTAGTTATGAAATACTGAGTCATAATTTTTTTTAAATTTCATTTGATAATCACACGAAAGCAATTAAAATTTGGTACAAACATGCAAAATTTCTTATTTTTTAATGAAAAACGTATATCTAACAACAATTCTGTTTAATTTATACGAACAGAAAAGTATTTTACTCTCTATCTGATGTTTCGCACTGTTGTACCAAATTGTAGCTTACCGTCAACTCTGATTTTATTATGGTGTCAGTAAATAAAAATAAAAAGTTAATGTAATGATTCAAAATATGATAATTAACATTTCCATTTGATAACAGATTCTTTTCAATAAAAGCAATTTTAAAAATCTACTGGCAAGAATTGATCCAATGACTTTTCAATTACAAGACTAATATGCTTCAGACTGGGCTACTGCCATCTCTGTTAACAAGTTCAAATTATGATCTACAGGAAGAGCAATTCCCCTGACACCTTAGCAAATCAGGGAGTACCAGATTATTGCAAGGAGTTACACTGTCAAAATATTGTGCCAAGGAGACAACAACACAGCAACAAACTGCGAGAGAATTATTCATCCCCAACAATTACAATTTCCTTGAGACAAGTATGTATTGTTTATATAGGTATCAGTCTGTGCTGGTGGAAGTATCAGCAGTAATATTTACTTTGCAGATAAATGCTCATATTGATGTGGGCATCCACAGTTATATCTGTGGATATCAGCAATAACAATTATTTTATGGTAACAAGCTACAGGATAGTGTCAATATTACAATTATGATCTATCTGGATGACACATGATCAGTAATAATAATAAATATTACTGTTCTGGGTCACTATTACTACCCATTAAAGATGGAGTACCACATATCGACTGAAAGGTACAGTGTCCCACAGACAATACATTTGTCGTCGATATTTGCAAGGGTTAAACATGGTGCCATGCCTTTCTTCCTGTTTTTCTACACAATTACTATTACATGTACATCTTATTTTTGCTGTAGCAGCAGTACCCATATGTCTGAGTCACTACTGTTCCATATGACTTAAAAGCCGTCACTCACACAATTATCAAAAGCTCTACTGCTACAAAGCTTCTAACTCCAGCTTGTTCTTCACAAATAACAAATAACATAAGCTCTCTCGACATTTCTCTTAAATGCACTTACAAGTTCACATTCCAACACTTTTTTCATTTGTAAGTGAAGCACATTAACACAGTTTAATATTATGGTGAACCAACATCCAACTAATAAAAGAAATACATCACAAAAATTTGATAGTATGTCACAAGTCACAACTTTTACCACAACTTCATTTTACTTACCAGCGTTGCAAGAATTTTCCACAACAAGATCCACAAAAACATTTTAGTAACAATGATAGAAAATAGTAACTTACAAAACATATGAGGAAAATGTCAGGACACGTGTTGAAATAGATTAGACTGGGCCCTAGATTCTTAATAAATAGAATATAAATTACGAGATCCAGATGAAAATTCATGCCATGCAGAAGTTTAGTGGCAAAGATCCAGCATACTGAATGCTTTTCTGTGATTTACAAAATCTTAATAACTGCAAAATACTGATCAAAACTTGTGAATGTGGATGTGGTGTGGTTAGATTTCATTTACCCACATTGGCATGTAAGTAACAACTTATCTTACTGGAGGTGTTGGCCAGTAAATTGCCAAGTAAATAAAAAAATTAGAAAATGGTAGTTCAACTTTCAGACTTTTTTCCTTCCTTTGAGCAGAGATACATGCAGCTGCAGTGTCCTGGCACCAGTCTGAAGTGTAGGGTTAGTTGGAGGCAGTGGCTCTACAAACAAAGTGGTAAGTGATGGGAAGGAAGAGGCAAGAGCAAAGAGAGAAATAAATGGGGGGGGGGGGGAGAAGGAGCTTGTTATCAGAGAAAGTTAGCTCCAGTTTAGCCAGGGACAGTGCCATATTATAAGGAGCAGTATAAAAGTGCAGGTGCAGTGGGCAATACAGAATGGAAGGACCTTATCAACTGGTCGTCTTGGATTTCCTTTATACTTTAAGGATTTGAAAGTCAGTGCCCAGACATCAATTTCCTAAAGTGGTATGACATAATTCTAAAATCCCTAAAAAATCATGCTAGGAAAGCAGGTTTCCAATGCTGTTACCTACAAAACATTTTAAGGTTATCAGCATAGCAGCCGACAGCTGAGTGTATAGCATGGAAGTCTACTAATCATAATTTCATTGGTAGCACCTTTTTTAACTTTTATTTGAATTGCATATTTATTAAATGGCAAGTTAGCTAACAAACACTGAATCTTTTTGATAAAAATATCACCTTTGTTTTTTAATTGCTAATCATAAGGAAATAAATGAAAATTTGATAGAAATGCAAAATAATTCATTGTGCAATTAAAAAGTCGTATGAACATCAATAATATTCCCGAATGAGATTTTCACTCTGCAGTGGACTGTGCGCTGATATGAAACTTCCTGGATGATTAAAACTGTGTGCCGGACCGAGACTCGAACTCGGGACCTTTGCCTTTCGCAGGCAAGTGCTCCACCAACTGAGCTACCCAAGCACGACTCACGCCCCGTCCTCACAGCTTTACTTCTGCCAGTATCTCGTCTCTTACCTTCCAAACGGGACGTGAGTCGTGCTTGGGTAGCTCAGTTGGTAGAGCACTTGCCTGCGAAAGGCAAAGGTCCCGAGTTCGAGTCTCGGTCCGGCACACAGTTTTAATCATCCAGGAAGTTTCATCAATAATATTGTTCAATCTTTAGAAATAAAGTATATTTTTTGCAGTCAATATTTAGTATTTTTGTATAAATTTCAATTTAATGTATTCACTAGCATTTTCATGTGATTAGTACTTAAAAACAGGAAGATGTCATTTTTATTAAAAAATTATGTACCAATATTTGTAAACATATCATTTTGTTAATAAACATGCAATTTTGATAGACATAAAAAATTAAGTTGTTACCAATGAGATTCGTACTGGCGACTTTTCAAGTACTAGAATTGTACATTACACATTCAGCTACTGGCAACTATGATAGTTAAGTTCAAAATGCTTTCTGGGTGATTACTCGAACTTGGGGCAAAAAAAGACAGAGAATTCCAGGTATAAGGAAGAAGACAATGTCATAAGAAGCTCTTGAGAAACTACGGGTGAGGGGGTCATGGTACTGAGCATCTCACAGTAATGACTTTTCTTTCCTCTTCTCTATATTTTAACCACAGTTTTTAAACATCAATAATTATATGGACTAATATTAAAATAAACCACATTTTGAAATATTAAGTATTTTAAAAATTGTGACTTATAAAGCTCAATAAAGTTAAATTCCAGTGTTCAGTTAAAAACACAGAATTCTCACAGATTTCCCTTATTTTTCCAGATAAATTGTAATTCCCTGAGGATTCCAAGATGATCCAGAAGAATCACGACCCTGGCTTTGTGATCAACAGCTGTCAGAAATCATAATTTTCAAAGACGATTTTCCTGACTCCTTTAAGAATTGCGTCATAGTGCTTTAGAAAACTGATGTCTGGGCACTTACCTTCAAATGCTATAAGCATGAAAAAAATTTAAGAGGATCTATCTGTCACAGCTCCTTGTTACATAGTTAACGGTTACATAGATCATTTACGAAAGTTTCATGGAGGCAATGTGGAATGAGTAGTTTACAGGATATATATATTCAATTTGAAACTTCCTGGCAGATTAAAACCCTATGTCGGAATGGAACTTCAACCTGGAAACCTTGCATTTTACAGGCAACTACTCTGTATCTGCTACCCACAAAGGAATCAATTCCCTTCAGTGGCTTAATTCAGCCAGAACCTCATCTCCTACTTCCCAAACTTCACACAAGTTCTCCTGCATACCTTATGAGACTAGCAATCCTGGAAGAAAAGATGTTGTAGAGAAATGGCTTAGCCAAAGCCTAAGGGAATTTTTCGTAACGGATCTTCGCTCTGTAGTGGAGTGTACGCCAAGTTGAAACTGTGTGCCAGACCATGACTCTAGCACAGAACCTTTGCATATCCCAGGCAATGGCTTCACCAACTAAGTGGGTGAATCGTGCCCAAACAGCTCAGTAGGTAGAGCAATCACCTACAAAAGTCAAAGACCCCAGATTCCAGTTCTGGTTCGGAACACAGTTTTAACCTGCCAAGAAGTTTTAACTCAGCACACACACTGCTGCAGAGTGAAAATTCATCCTGATATATACAGTTAGTCTTGTGCACAGCTATGTACCGACTACTTAAAGGTTACTAAGTAGCACACTAGACTAAAATTTAATTTAAAAAAAAATATAGGTGATTTGTCAAAAAGATGTAAACAGAGAACAAGGTGGTCACATTTTTTTTTTTTTTTCCTACCTACATGTTAAATTTCTGGGAAAGGCTAATTTTACATTTTCTCAATAAATAGCAGAAAATCATTGTTCTAGCTGTGAACTCCAGTCACGGTCAGGAGACCGAGATCAAGATGGCAAATGTATGTTTGGGCCTTGAAATGTGGAAGCAGGTTATGGAACGGTATTGGAAACTGAGAATGTTGCTATGATTCAGAGACAGTGGAGAGATGGCATGGGGCTGATCAACCAAATGAGGGTAACAATTACACCTTTACGATACCAATTCAAGGTATGTGTGACAGGCAAAAATGCCAATTAGGGTGAAATTGCATGTCTACCAGTCATGACTGCTCAAATGTGGTGTTTGATGTGTTTTAATGTTTCCCACAAAATTCTTCCAGGTATGGTCACACAGTGAGGTGCAAGTGCTAGTAGTGAGTGATGCACTCTGAAATGAGGAAGCAAGTTGCTTTCATTCATTCTGACACTAGTGCACTATGTGATGACAACTTACACCAAAGGGTACAGTTCTGTAAACTATTTTTAGTGGTGGTTACATGTGAACTAGGATTTATGGGCCCTATAGTTTGGATGGGAGTACAACTCAAATTTAATGGACCTGTCAATCAGCTACTGAGCTGAAGAAAAGCCCCGCATTATTGTTGAAAAAGCTACAAATTTGCCTGGAGTGAACAAATGGTGCAGTTTCTCTACTATAGGTCTCTTTAAGCTTTTCCATCTTGAAGTTGCCTGAACTTGAGGAAGTACCTGACATGTAAGCCGATTCAATTTTCCATTGTATTCTTGCCATGTATGGCACTGACAGATTTTATTACTATACTTCAAATAAAATAACTTTGTGGCTGACACATGTCTGTAGAGGGGAGTGCGGTTTCCAGCTCATACATAACATGCAGAAACAATCTATCTCATGTCTTCACCTAGCCCACTCCCACCTCATCCACCCTGCATTGCCTGGCAAGGCTGCCGCTTGTGCCTGCTGAACATGCAACACAGTGAACACATAGAGCTAAAGGAACAGCTGCAACTGGCTAATGCCCCACCTCCACCATGCCAACTCATTGCAGCATCAATTACAAAGTTATCTCAATTGAAGTGAAATGAGAAAGTACTCGTCCACACTATTGCAGGTATGTGTGGGCACACACTGACCAAACTGTACCTGGTCAGTGACAGGACACTTGGGACTCACAGAGTTTCCTTAACACTCTCCAGCCTCATACCACTCCATTTTGTTCTTATGGGACACTGTAAGTGGGAACGAGTGCTGTTACAACCACTCTTTCCCACAGTACACGTTCCCTCTTACTGCGTCCCAGGCAAGCTGGATAGACTTTGGGATGAGAGTCAAGCAGGGAATTCCCAATGGACACTATTGTGTGAGCTACAGAATCTGTGACAACTCATACTCAGAAATGTATTGGTGCAGAAGGCCAATAATTTTAAAGTATCCTTTAACAATCATTTACCACAATAAATTTAACAAGAAAGTACACTTGAAGTTATGAAAATAAATGCTGTAAGAATGTTCAAAATGTGTAGACACTTTTTGATGCACCTGGCCTTAGTCTTTAAAAATGCTAAAAAATAGGAGACATTGTTCAGAAGACATTATTTTAGACAAGATTTAAAATTTGTTTTGCCACCTGTTGGACATTTTATGTTATTGGACAAAGGATCAAAGATTTTTGTGAGTAAATATTTAACACCTTTCTGAGCCAATGGCAGCTTTGGTAATGAGAACAGATGGTATTCCCACTCCCATGTTGTAGCTGTTGACATGTCAAGTGGCATAAGGGTCCCTACTCGATCATCTCCAATTTCAATGAAATTTTTACAGGATGTACATATAGACACTACATGAAGCACTGCCAAAATACAGTTTCATAAGTAGTATGGTGGGGCCACAAGCCACCTTTTCGTAAAGGCTCATTTGTCGACATTGCGACTGAAATGAATAAACGATCAACTTTGTTTTACCATTGCTCAGGATCTAAGAGACCTGTCATGCTGAAACTTTATGATCCTGTTCAACTTTTTGGGTACAAAGCTTAGTTGTAGTACAAAAGATCAAAGTATGGTAAATTTATCATAGTGTGCTATCAAAGTGGCTCATAAATCTTGTCGTTCCAAATTTTGGTTACACTTTATTGCCTTGAATCTACTGAACGAATAACTTTCTGCAGCTGATACTTTAGTTATCTCCAACCTGTCAGCGTGTCATAAAGCTCTGCAAGTGGCATCCAGATTGCTCAAATAATAACTGAGTTATCTGAGCTCACCTTGTCTGATTAGAATAAGTTGTTTTTATTTTGGAGACAGACCAGTTTAGTGTCAACAATGGAGTTTGGTAACATGCTTCAACAATCAGTCTGAAGCACACTGTTGTGTAGTGAAGAGTGTTCAGATGTTGTATGTGCCTTTTTAAATGATGTAAAGTGTGTTGTCATTACTGGATAAACATCTTTTTTTGGTAAGTAAAAATTATTTGAAGGTACGGGGTGACTCTTTAGAAATGTTTATCAGGTTATTTAATTTTTTTCTGTCGTATTCTTAAGAAAGTTCCCATTTTCTATGATTCTTTCATATTTTTCAGTTGTAAATATATATCACTTCTACTTTATCTAATATGGAGATAAACAGCAATTGGAAGCATAAATTTAATTGTAGTGTAATGGATATCAAAGAGGTTTCAGTACTATGTGTCATTGGCCTTGCAGATAATTCTGCATGTCATCTGAAAACACACACACACACACACACACACACACACACACACACACACACACACACCAACATGGCTTCATTCCAATCAAAGAATTTTCGGTAGAACAAGAGGAATTAATATACCAAAGAAGTGAGATATGTCTTACTGAAAACCACAAATATGCTTTCATCACAAAGCAATACTTGTGGAGATATATGGCTTTCTACAGATATCTTGTTTTAATCCTTTTAGTGCAAAGAACCATTATGTTAAAAAAGGGTTTACAGATTGTCACTGTGGAAACAGCAAAACAATTGCAAGCCGTGACTAAGAGCAATGTGAAACCTGGTCAGAAGATCTGTCCAACTTGCAGAAAACAATTTTTAGCAAAGAAGGCAGAAAAATCACAGTCAACTTCAAACCAGTCAGAAGATGAAGCATATCCAGAAGTATCAATCTATTCAAGTCTAACTGCTTTTGGGGTCTCCCCTCTAAAATTTTAGAGAGTATCAAAAAGGGATGTGAAAGGTTACACAAAACGAAAAATAAGCGAAGCTCAAGAGGCAATTGCGAATAACATTACTGCTGCTGGAGGATTCGCCCCAAAAGATCTTCAAACACCTAGTAGAAGCAAGACATGTCCTGATTGTGAAGATTATAAGTAGCTGATTAAAGAATTGAAAGAGAAGTTGCAATTGTCAAGGCAGCCTAAAAAAATTGCAAATACTGACAATGCAAGAATTTGGTGTTTCAGAGAGGATGGTAAAAGCAGCAAGGAAGTTACAGGCAGAAAATGGTATATTAGCTCTGCCAAAGAACGAGTGTTGCAAGAAGATTCCAAATGCCATAAAAGAAAGAGCGGTAATATTTTTTTTCAGAATGAAGAATTTAGCCGAATTTGTCCAGGTAAAAAAGACTGTGTATCAATTAGAACAGAAGGAAAGAAAGTTTTGATGCAAAAATACCTTCTTCTGAATAATGTGAAAGAAATGTTTGCTGCATATCAACTTCAGCATGGGCCTGAAATTTGAATTTCCAAATTTTGCGGATTCAGGCCAAAATGGTGCATCACTGTGGGTGGTGCAGGAACCCACTCAGTCTGCGTTTGCACTTTACACCAAAATGTGAAACTAATGCTTGCAAGCACTCCAATTAAAGAAGATTATAAGAGTCTTATTGCTAAAACTGTGTATTATTTGGAATCCAAAGACTGCATGCTTCATCGCTGTGAAATCTGTCTGGGAAAAGAACTACTGGAACAGTTTTTAGAAAGTAGTTTTGAAGACAGTGATCCAGATGATACCATTGAGTTCAAACAGTGGGTGTACACTGATAGAAATAGATTAGAAACCAAGCAGATGACAACTGAGGATTTTATTGAAGATCTGATTTCAGAGTTGACAATTTTTCCACTCATCATTATGTTGCAAAGCACCAGAGCAAGCACCTAAAATGCATAAAAGAAAGCTGTAAGCCAACTGAACAGCTCATATAAATGGACTTTGCTGAAAATTATTCATTCATTCTCCAGGATGCAGCTCAAGGTTTTCACTGGAATAATAGCCAAGCAACTTTACACCCGTTTGTTGTGTACTTCAGAAATAACTTTGACATCAGCAGCATCATCTACTGTATAACAAGTGACAGCCTGAAACATTACGCAATCGCTGTACATGCTTTTATAGTGACATTAATAGAAGATCTAAAGTGTCTCCTTGGAAAAATCACGTATATTTACTACTTCAGTGATGGGTCAGCCGCGCAGTACAAAAACTTCAAAAATTTTTTGACATTCTGCCAACATCAAAATGACTGGAATCTCAGCTGAATGGAACTTTTTTGCTACAAGCCATGGAAAATCTCCATGTGATGGAATTGGAGGAACTGTAAAGCAACTAGCAGCAAGAGCAAGCCTCCAGAGACCAACTGAGGACCAGATTTTGCACCAACTGATTTGTTTAAATACTGTACAAAGTATATCAGAGGAATCCAATTCATTTTTGTTTCAAAAGAAGAAATTGAAACATTAAAAACTGAGCAGGAAGCAAGGTTCAAAAATGACTGCACAGTATCGGGAACAAGAGAGAATCACCATTTTGTGTCATTAAATGAAAAGCAAGTTTGTATTAGAAGAGTATCCAATGATACAATTTTTTTTGTGGCAAATGTTGACTAAAGTCAAGCAACAGTTTCATTCAGAAATATTACAGCCTTACAACTGGGCCAATACAATGCCTGTATATATGATGGAAAATGGTGGATTGGTAATGTCTCTGAAGTTTCAGAAGAAGAAAATGATGTTTTAGTCAGTTTCATGCACCCCAATGGACCTGCACATTCATTCTATTGGCCAGCTAGGCAGGATGCTTGTTGGATTCCAAACCAACACATTATTTCTGTCATTCCAGCTCCATCAGCAACAAGAATGGGCCAACATTATAGCTTGTTAGAATCAACTGTAATTGCTATTAGTAATAAATTTCAGCAAATGAATTAATAAGAACTGAAAAATTTGGCTTGGGACAAGGTGAGCTCAGATAACTCAGTTATTATTTGAGCAATCTGAATGACACTTGCAGAGCTTTATGACACACTGACAGGTTGCAGATAACTAAAGTATCAACTGCAGAAAGTTATTCTTTCAGTAGATACAAGGCAATAAAGTATAATCAAAATTTGGAACAACAAGATTTATGAGCCACTTTGATAGCACACTATGATAAATTTACCATAGTTTGACCTTTTGTTTTACAGCTAAGATATTGTACCCAAAAAGTTGAACAGGATCACAAAGTTTCAGCATGACAAGTCTCTTAGATCCTGAGTAATGGTAAATCAAAGTTGATTATCTATTCATTTAAGTTGCAATGTTGAGAAGTGTAATGTAATGAAAATGTAAGCTTATTTGTTCTTAAATGCAAAGTCTCCAAAATAAAAACAACTTTTTCTGATCAAACAAGGTGAGCTCTTTTCAATGGTGCCGAGAAAAATCAAATTTGAGTGATCCCTTTCGAAAGAGAGCCAAAATTGACTGATTAAATTTTTTAGCACACTTTGAACTTCGGTAACTCCATTATTATTTCGGCAGTTTGGGTGCTACTTGCAGAGCTTTATGACATGCTGGCAGGCTACACATAACTTGAGTATTAGCTTCAGAAAGTTTCTCTTTCAGTAGACCCAAGGCAATAAATTATAGCCAAAATTTGGTGCGACGAGGTTTATGAGCCACTTTGATAGCACACTATGATGAATTTAGCATAGTTTGACCTTTTGTTTTACAGCTAAGATATTGTACCCAAAAAATTGGACAGGATCATAAAGTTTCAGCACAACAGGTCTCTTAGATCCTGAACATTGGTAAAACAAATGTTGATAATTTATTCATTTCAGTTGCAATGTCAAAAAACATGCCTTTACGAAAAGGTGGCTAGTGGCCCCACCATACTACTTATGAAGCTGTAATTTGGCAGTGCTTCATGTAGTGTCTATATGTACATCCTCTAAAAAATTCATCAGAATTGGAGATGGTTGAGTGGGGAGCTTGTCTAAATTTAGGCCACTTGACATGGAATGTCCCAAATATTTTAAAAACGGTGATGGATTATTTACAGTGAACTTCATTAGAGAATAAACATACCCTGATAAAATGGTTAAAATGCCCAACTCCTTCAAGAGCTATCTAGAAGATGATTTTGGGTGGGCACCACATATTACTCTTACTGAAAATTTTTGTGCAATCAGTATTTTCTAAGTGACAATGACAAAAATAATTTTTTAAGACATTAATGAGAGGAAATACACAAAATATAAAAATCATTCAACAATCAGAGTGGAGGCAAGATGTAACATATAGGTAACTTTTGTAAGTGTTAGCTGGCTAACTCGTGAAGAGTGTTAGTCATTTGTTCGATCAATGTTTATGTAATCATAATGTCTATGGTCTCAGTTGAGACAATGTGTCTGCTCAAAGAAAGTACTTTATAAGAACAGCACTCTGATCTGATTTGCAGTTTCAGAAAGTGTACCACAATTAGAAATGTCCTCTTAGGTGAACGAACACTATCGCAGCAGTTGCACAACCCACACGAGTAGCTACAAAAGCATAACCGCCTAATGCTGCTTCATGCATCTGGTAGCAGTATTGACTCTGATGTTGTAAGTCTGTACTGATTCATTTATCCAAGAACACTGATGACTTATGCAAGGGTTGGAACTTTATTCGAGCGGTGCGGTCTATTGCCCGACGAATTTGTAGTAGTTCTGAGGCAAATGCCATGAAGTGTTTCCTTCAGTTTAGAAATCGAGTTGAACTCATGAGGGCGTAAGTCAGGGGAGTGCAGTAGATGGTATAGCACTTAGCAGCCCCATCAGTCAAACAAATCAGTAACACCTTGCACTGTACGTGCTTGAGCATTGTCTGGCAAAATGATGGTCAGGTCCAGCAGAAAGTGTCATCACTTCTGTCTCTAAGCTGGTCGTAGGTTGTGTTCCAAAAATGAACAGCATAGAGGCAGGACCTGACCATCATTTTGCAGGACAGTGCTCAAGCATGTACAGTGCAAGCTGTTACTGATTTGTTTGACTGATGGGGCTGCTAACTGCTATACCACCTACTGCACTCCCCTGACTTAAGCCCTCGTGAGTTCAACTCAATTTCTAAACAGAAGGAAACACTTCACTGCATTCGCTTCAGAACTGCTACAAATTCATCGCGCAATAGACCTCACCCCTCGAACTGTCAACACAACTGACACTGCTAAGAGTATACGACGACTTCCAATTCGCTGGCAATGGGTTATACACAATGCTAGTGACTACTTTAAAGGTCAGTAAAAGTTTGAAACACTTACCTATTTTGTACGAGCTGTAAATAAATAGTTGCCACTATTAAAGTTCCAACCCTCGTAGTTAAATAAATTGCTGAAAAATGTCAAGTGTAGCGGCAGCCATCGAGCTGAGAGGACATGCAGCAGAGCAACAGCAGCACTTGTGTGATAAACTGTAAATGAATTTAGTCTTTGATTTTTGTTCATGTGCTTCAGAAAAGAAGTGAAACGTATGTGCGTATTTTACTGTGTAGACTAGTGGTTAGAAAATTAATCTTAATTTTTGTATTTGCTTAAGTCTTGAGAATATTCTTGAGTAGGGCGGCTACCTAGTGTAAATTTTCTGTGTGGAGAAATTTATTTCTGTTTAATAGCTTGGGGTATCAGAGTTCACTGAGAAATCTGCAAACCAACTTTTAGTGTTACTTTCTCTGCCCTTGGTATATTTTCAGACTCAGTAGCACCATTTGAGACCTTATACCTATTTTATACACAGTACGATATGGCTGGGGACTGTGCTTGTTGTGAGTGGACACAAAGAGTTGGATGCTGTCTGTAAATAGCTGTAAGCTGCGTTGGCTACCGTCGACAAGCGCCTGGCTAATGCTCGAAGTTGCGGTGGTGACGTCAGGGTGCCAGTGACGAGACCTGTGCCACCTTTGGTGTCACTGGAATCCCCTTGTGGCCCAGATGTCACTGCAGCTTCTGATACGCAACATCTGATCGGTCGCTCCTCACTCCAGAGTGGGTGGCAGACAGTGGTGTTCGCGTGTCACTGGGCAGAAGGCGAAAGGGGGAGCAGGCTGTGCAGCTGGCTCCCTACATCTTAGTAACAGGTATGAGATGCTTCACAGTGTTGATAATAACTCTGAGCCAGCATGGGATGCCTCTCCTGTTTGGCCAGCAGTTAATTTTCCTGCCTAGTCCAGACGAGAACAGAGGGTGGGTATGCTAGTCAGTGGGAGCTCCAATGTCGGGCGGGTGATGGAGCCCCGTCAGGGAGATAGCAGGCAAGGCGAGAAAGAATTACAGTGTGCATTTGGTATGTTTGTTGAGAGGTCTCATCCGTGATGTGAAGGAGGCCCTGCCAGCGGCTATCAAGCACACTGGGTGCAACCGGCTGCATGTAGTGGCACATGTCAGCACAAATGACACCTGTCGCTTGTGTTCTGAGGCCACCCTCGGCTCCTTTCGGTGGCTGGCTGATTTGGTGAAGGCAACTAGCAAAGCAAGCGGGGAGCAGCATCATACCCAGGATTGGTTGCGGTCCTCTGGCTTGGATAAAATTGTGGAAGGTCTAAACCAGAGGCTCAGATGGCTCTGCAACGGTATCTGAAGCAAATTTCTTAACCTCCACTATCGGATGCAGAATTCTAGGGTTCCCCTTAATAGGTCAGGTGTGCACTACATGCAGGAAGCGGCTACTAGGGTAGTGGAGTAGGTGTGGTGTGCACATGGGGCTTTTTTACATTAGAGAACCCCTCCCTTGGGGGCAAACACAATTTGCCTGTTAAATCAGCCACAGAGACCTCAGAGAATCTTGGACCTCGCAGACCAGAGATAGACAAGATTAATATGATTTTAGTAAACTGTAGGAGCATTCAAGGAAAGGTCCCAGAATTAGTATCGCTTATTGAAGGTTGTAATGCACAGATAGTATTGGGAACAGAAACCTGGTTGAAGGCAGACGTCAACGTTCAGACTGGAATGTTTATCGTAAGGATAGGTTAGTCGCCAATGGTGGTGGCTTTTTTTTTGCAGTACAATATCCGAGAACATCTAGTGAGGTTATCACGGATCCCGAATGTGAATTAATCTGCATGAAACTGAATATCAAAGAACGGTCAAAAATGGTGATCAGATGCTTTTATAGACTACCTGGGTCAGCATCTGTAGTTGTAGAGCACTCTAGACAGAGCTTGCAGAATATCATTAGTAATTTTCCTGATCATGCCATGGTAATAGAGGGTGACTTCAAGTTGCCAGGTATAGATTGGGAGTGTTATGCCAATCATGTGGCACTGTTCTGGATGTCTTTTGTCCAAAAATTATCTTGAGCAGATAGTTAGAGGACCAACTCGTGAGGGTAACATCTTAGACCTCCTGGCAAACAAATAGACCTGAACTTTTCGAATAAGTTAATGTTGAGGAAGGTATCAGTGATCACAAGGCTGTGACAGCATCTATGATGCTGGGTCCTACAAGGAATGTTAAGAAAGGTAGGAAGATATATTTGCCCAGAAAAATGGGACAGGATACAAATTTTAGAATATAATAGCAGTCAGCATCAAATATTTAAATATTTGGTAATGAGGACGAAGATGTGGAGAACAAATGGAAAAAATTCAAAGGCATCGTTCGATATGCCCTAGACAAGTATGTCCTGATTAAGGTTTTAAGGGATGGGAAAGATCGACCATGGTTTAATAACCCTGTCAGAAAAGCACTACATAAACAAAGAGTACTTCATCTCAGATTCAAGAGAAGTAAAAATCTAGCTGACACACAAAAGCTGAACGAAGTGAAAATGAGCGTAAGGAGAGCAATGAGAGAAGTGTTCAATTATTTTGAAAGTAAGACGCTGTCAACCGACCTTAGTAAAAACCCTAAGAGATTTTGGTCGTATGTAAAATCAGTAAGTGGGTCAAAATCATCTATTCATTCTCTCAGCGACCACACCGGCACAAAAACGGAAGATAACAGAGGGAAGGCCGAAATACTGAATTCGGTCTTCCAAAGTTGTTTCACTGCGGAAGACCGAACACTGTCCCTCCTTTCAATCGTCATGTGAACATCGAAATGGCAGCTATTGAGATAAGAGATCGTGGAATCAAAAAGTAGCTACAATAGCTTAGTAATGTAAAGTCTTCAGGACCAGATGAGATACTTATAAGATTCTATAAAGATTATGCAACAGAACTTGCTCCCTTTCTAGCAGTTATTTATTGTAGATCGCTTGAGAAACGAAAGGTACCTAACGACAGGAAAAAAGCGCAGGTCATTCCCGTTTTTGAGAAAGGCCGTAAGACACATCCACACAATTATAGACCCATTTTGTTGATGTCAATCTGTTGTAGAATTACGGAACATGTTTTATGCTCAAGAATTATGACATTTTTGGAAAATGAACAGCTCCTCTATAAAAATCAACATGGATTCTGCAAACAGAGATCATGCGAAACTCAGCTCGCTCAGTTCCTCCATGAGATCCACAGCGCAGTGGACAATGGCGCTCAGGCTAATGCCATGTTCCTTGACTTTAGTAAGGCATTTGACACCGTCCCACACTCCGTCCACTGAAAAAAATACGAGCTTATGGATTATTGGAGCAGATCTGTGACTAGATTCAAGACTGTCTTGCAGAGAGAACTCTAACACGTTGCTCTTAATGGAACTAAACCAACAGAGGTAAAGATAATATCCGGAGTAGCACAGGGACGTGTGATAGGACCATTGCTGTTCACAATATATATAAATGATCTAGTAGCAAGCGTCAGATACCCTTTAAGACTATTCGCAGATGATGCAGTTGTTTATACCACAGTAGCAATGCCAGGAGAAAGAATTTTCAGAAAGACCTGCAGAGACTTTTTGAATGGTGCAGACTCTGGCAGTTGACCCTGAACTTAAATGTAACATATTGTGCATACATAGGAAAAGAAATCCACTACTGTACAGCTAGACTGTTGAAGCTGGAGACAGCATCTGAAGTAAAATATCTAGGTGTAACTATCCAGAGCAACCTTAAGTGCAATGACCATATGAACCAGATAATGGGAAATGCAGACCCATGAGTCAGATTCATCGGAAGAATCTTAAGGAAATGTAACTCATCCATGAAAGAAGTGGCTTATAAGGCACTTGTTCAACCAATTCTTGAGTGTTGTTCATCTATCTGGGATCTGTATTAGGTAGGACTGATTGAGGAGATAGAGAAGATCCGATGAAGAGTGGTACATTTCGTCACAGGATCGTTTAGCTGGCGAGGGATTATTACGGAGATGCTATACAAACTCCACTAGAAGGCATTACAGGAGAGATGTTGTGCATCACGGAGAGATTTACTATTGAAATTTCAGGACAGCACTTTTCAGGATGCGTCAGACAACATATTACTTCCCCCCCACATACATCTCGCGTATTGACCACGAGGAGAAAATTCGAGAAATTAGAGCCAATACAGAGCCTTACCAACAATCATTCCTCCCACGCACTATTCGCGAGTGGAACAGGGTTGGAGGGATCAGATGGTGGTACTGAATGTACCCTCCACCACACACCATTAGGTCGCTTGCTGAGTATGATGTAGATGTAGATGAATGTGGGCATAAAAAACTGAACTACTGGAAATGCTTGAGCAATGTGGGTTCCCAGAGAGCTTACCCTTCACCACAAGGAACAGATATTGGGTGTTTGTACTGACCTCACAAATCATTTCAATAGCAAATGTGATGCATTTTTGGATGGGATTTTAAGCTGTGATGAAACTCTGATAAAACATTTTGAAGCAGAGTCCAAGTGTCCTTGGATACAGTGGAAATACCCTGAACTATCTGACCATAAAAAATTCAAAATGCAACCACTGGCTGGTAAGATCATTTTACCATATTTTGGAGTGTCCATGGTCCAATTATCTGTGAGTTTTTGGAGGAATGACACATTAGCAACAGCTTATAATGCTTGAGGATGACAAATAGCCCTACTTGAATCACAACAGAATGAAAGTTTTGTAGACAACATATTGTTAAATGTGGACACACAGAGAGAGAAACTGTTAATACGAGGGCTATGCCGAAAGTTTTTAGCAAAATGTGTGAAAAAAAATATATTTGCAAAAAACGTTTACAACTTTTCAAAATACTCTCCATCAGCATGTATACATTTTTCCATGCTCTGAAACCACTTAGAAAATATGTCAGTCCAAGCTTCTTTTGGGATGTCACTTAGTGCGCTCTCGTATGCTGCAATGGCCTCTTCATCTGATGAAAACCGCTGCCCTCCAATTTTTTCCTTAGTCTTAGGGAACAGAAATGAGTCACAGGGGACCAGGTCAGGTGAATAGGGAGGATGGGGTAACACTCGCACATCTTCCTTCTCCAGAAAGTCCATCGTTCTGGCAGCCCTGTGCGCAGATGCATTGTCGTGATGCAGCAGAAAGTGCTCACACTTGGACTTTGGATGCTGTGACTTCCATGTGGCGATGACTTTTGGAAGACAATCGTTCACGTACCATTCAGCATTGACTGTACGATGTGTGTCCAAGGTCACAGAGGTGAGATGCCTGATCTTTGTGAAAAAAGTTGCCACCATCTTTTTTCCAGAGCTCCCACTTCGTCGAACTTTTGTGGGTGGTTCCTCCATTGGAAAGCACCACACAGAAGACTGTCTCTTCGTTTCAGGGTCATAATGGTAGATCCACGTTTCATCACCTGTGACAATATTGTAAGTGTCTTGGAACTTCCCTCCATTGAATTTTTCGAGCATGAAACTACACCAATCCACTCTCGCCTCCTTTTGGCTTTCTGTCAGGCAATGTGGCACCCAACGGGCACATCTCTCAGTTAGGCCTAAGTGACTATGAACGATGGTCTGTGCTGCTGTTGATCCAATATTTAGGCTCCCTTCAATGGCGCAAAATGTAGGATGTGGATCTTCTTTGATCATTTTCCTCACAGCATCAATGTTTTCAGGAGTCACAGCTGTTGCTGGCCGACCGGAACGAGGTTCATCTTCAATTGACTGCAAACCCCTCGAAAACTCGCGAAACCAATTTCCAACTGTGGCCCTAGAAGGGGAAGCTTCACCAAAAACACGCAGCAAAGAAGAATGGCATTCTTCGGCACTTACACGCTTTTTATAATCCTAAAAAATCATGGCGCAAAAGTCGCGGCACGACAGCTTCATCCTGCACCGTCTCTGACTCTGCACTGCCTGTGCTTTCTTACCACACTGTGGGGCTATCACCGCTAACCAGGGGCTGCACGTGCACATCCCAAGGTAGAAAAACATAGCTCTTTCGAATGAAAAGAACCCCATTGTCCTCCGCCTTACGGTTTTCGGACTGCTAAAAACTTTTGGCATAGCCCTCGTATTTATTTAGGTCTATCTGATCATAATGTCCTCATCCGTATGAATTCAGCAATCCATAGTTACTTGTGGGAGAAAAAAAAAAAGTGTGCTAGTTTTGTAAACAGCCAAAGAGAAGCAGCTGTACAAATATCAAGAGCTCAGAGGAAAAACTACTCCTAAGCAAAGAATGGAAAGCTGAAAGATGGAAGGAGTGTACAGGGGGTCTATACCAGGGAAATGAACTTAAAGGCAAGATTACTGAAAAGAAAGTGGGTGTAGATGAAGATAAGACGGGAGACATGATACTTCCAGAAGAATTTGACAGAGCTCTGGAAGATTTTAAGTTTAAACAAGGTCAGATGGTAAGTGATATTCTGTCAGAACTACTGATAGCCTTGGAAGAGCCAGCCATGAAAAAGCTCTTCCACGTGGTATGCAAGATATATGAAACAGGTGGAATATCCTCAGGCTTCAAGAACGAAGTAGTACTTCCAATCCCAAAGAAAACAGTTGCTGACAGATATGAAAATTACCGAACTATCAGTTTAATATGTTATGGTTGCAAAACACTACCACAAATTCTTTACACAAGAAGAATGGAAAAACTGATAGAAGCCAATCTCAGAGAAGACCAGTTTGGTCGGTTGGTTTAAAGGAGGGAGAAGGGACCAAACTACGAGGTCATCGGTCCCTTGTTCCTAATAAAACAATGCCACAAGTGTGAAAATAAAATGGACGAAACATATAACACAAAACAGAATGAAAGGAAAAGCCACAAGAACGAAGGGAAGGCAACGAACACTAAAAGGAACAGAAGAGGACAAGAAAACACAGAGACTCTAGAAACAGAAGAGAGTAAAACATGAAAGCAGATTACAGTGGCTGGCCAACCACGAGAATAAAAAGGGAAAGCCAGCCACTCTGCAACACATTAAAACCTCCACCCTAAAAGCACTAGGGCAGAGGACACAGAGGGACAAAGGACATGGACTAAAACCTATGTAGAAGTATAAAACCCACTCTCACGGATAAAATATAAAACTAAAGCTGGTCTGGAGGCATTGTCGCCCAACACCGAAGGCAGGGTGCTGGGAAAGTTAAAAGTCTGCCACAGAGTGGCTAAAAGTGGGCACTCTAGCAAGAGGTGGACGACTGTCATTTGGGAGCCACAGAGACACTGAAGCAGGTCCTCGCGACGGAGTAGGTAACCATGTGTCAGCCACGTATAGCCAATGCAGAGCCGGCAGAGGACAACTGATTCCCTGCGAGAGGCCTGCATGAAAGACTTCCACACATTCATAGTCTCCTTAATGACACGCAGTTAGTTGTGTGTGCTGTTATACCATTCCGTCTACCAAAGCCGGAAATTGCTGCGGTGTAACACAGAATGCAAGTCAGCTTCAGAGATGCCTATCTCCAGAAGCAGTTTCCGCATCGCCTGTTTGGCCAGCCTGTCGGCAAGTTCGTTGCCGGGGATTCCGACGTGTCCTGGGATCCACACAAACACCATGGAACAGCGGGACTGTTCCAGGGCATAGGTGGACTCCTGAATGGACGCTAACAGAGGGTGGCGAGGGTAGCATTGGTCAATAGCTTGTAGGCTGCTCAATGAGTCAGTACACAGGAGAAATGACCCACCAGGGCATGAGCGGATGTACTCAAGAGCACGAGATATGGTCGCCAGCTCTGCAGTGAAAACACTGCAGCCAACTGGCAAGGAGTGCTGCTCAATATGTCCTCC
The DNA here is from genome assembly GCF_023898315.1 of Schistocerca nitens. Classification (NCBI taxonomy): domain Eukaryota; kingdom Metazoa; phylum Arthropoda; class Insecta; order Orthoptera; family Acrididae; genus Schistocerca; species Schistocerca nitens. The sequence goes on along the minus strand of NC_064623.1, from coordinate 53,830,072 downwards.
ATGAACATATGCGAAGCCTACGTGACCATCAGCCATTGAGCCATCAGTGTAAACCACTCCAGAGCCCCGGAATGCATCAAGAATCAAGAGGAAGTGACAGTGGAGAGCGGCGGGGTTAACGGAGTCCTTAGGACCATGCAAAAAGTCCAGACGGAGCTGCAGCAGAGGCGTACACCATGGACGCGTACATGAACGGAACGCAAGTAGAGGCAGTAAGGACTCTAGTTCGGAGAGAAGGGACCGCACACGAACCGCAATTGTTAGCCCTAATCTCGGCCGCCGATGTGGGAGATGGACTGCTATGGGCGGAAAAAGGACACAGTCTGATCTGCAGTGGAGGGACACCAGCCTCTACCAGTACGCTGGTCACCACACTCGTCCTAAAAGCTCCTGTCACTAATCGAATCCCACAGTGGTGCACAGGGTCAAGTAAATGCAATGCAGAAGGTGCTGACAAACCATAAACCACACTCCCACAGTCAGTTCAGGATTGGACAAGGGCTCTGCAGAGCTGCAGCAGCGTACAGTGATCTGCACCCCAATTGGTGTTGCTCAGGCAACGGAGGGCATTGAGGTGCTGCCAGCACTTCTGCTTAAGCTGACGAAGATGAGGGAGCCAAGTCAATCGAGCGTCGAAAACCAGTCCTAGGAATTCACATGTCTCCACTACAGTGAGTGGATCGTCATTAAGGTAAAGTGCGGGTTCCGCATGAACGGTACGACCCCAACAGAACTGCATGACACGTGACTTTTAGGCTGAAAACTGGAAGACGTGGGCTAGAGCCCATGACGGCGCCTTGTGGATGGCTCCCTGCAGGTGCCGCTCAGCAACAACAGTACTGGAGCATCAGTACGAAATGCAGAAGCCATCTGCATACAGAGAAAGTGAGACGGAGGGCCCGACAGCTGCTGCTGGACCATTAACGGCCACTAAAAATAGAGAGACACTCAATACAGAGCTCTGCGGGACTCCATTCTCCTGGTTATGAATGGAACTATGGGAGTTACCAACTTGAACATGGACAGTAAGGAGTGACTGGAAGTTTTGTATAAAAATCGGGAGCGGTCCCTGGAGACCCCACTCATACAATGTGGCACGGATATGGTGTTGCCAAGTTGTGTCGTATGCTTTATGTAAGGTCAAAAAAGACGGCAATCAGGTGTTGCCATATGGTAAAGGTTGTTCGGATGGCAGACTCCATGGACACAAGATTATCAGTGGTAGAGCGACCCTGGCGGAATCCACCCTGACATGGAGCCAGCAAGCCGTGTGACTCCAGGACCCAAACCAACCGCTGACATACCATACGTTCCAGCAGCTTACAAAGAACATTGGTGAGGCTGATGGGCTGATAGCTATCCACATCAAGAGGGTTTTACTGGGACTGAGCACCAGAATGATGGTACTCTCCCACCACTGCGATGGAAAGACGCCATCACACCAGAGCCGGTTGAAGATGACGAGAAGATGTTGCTTGTAGTCAGATAAGAGATGTTTAATCATCTGGTTGCGGATACAATCAGGCCCAGGAGCTGTGTCAGGGCAATGTGCTAGGGCACTGAGGAGCTCCCACTATGTAAATGGGGCTTATAGGATTCACTGCAGCGTGTAGTGAATGAGAGGACGTTCCCTTCCAGTCGCCATTTGAGTGTGCGAAAGGCTGGGAGGTAACTCTCCAACGCAGCAGCTCGAGCAAAGTGCTCGGCAATTGCGTTTGCGTTGGTAAATAACTTGTCATTTATGGTAACATTGGGGACAGCTGTTGGGGTCTGGTATCCGAAAAGACATTTGATCTTTGCCCAGACTTGGGAAGGTGACGTTTGGCACCCAATGGTGGAGACGTATCTCTCCCAACACTCTTCCTTCCGTTGTTTCATAAGGTAGCGAACACGGGCACAGAGCCGTTTAGAGGCTATGATGTGCTCCACGGAAGGGTGCCACTGTAGAGCTCGCCGATGCTCTGTAATTGCTTCAGCAACTTCCAGTGACCACCAAGGGCTGCCTTAGGCCTCTGGCACCTTAAGGAGCGAGGGATCGCGTGTTCTGCTGCAGAACAAATTGTGCTAGTCACCTGCTCAACCATCACATCAATGTTACCAAGTGGGGGAGATTCAGCGGTGACAGCAGAGGTGAAAGTTCCCCAGTCCGCCTTGTTCAAAGCCCATCAGGGCAGGCATCCGTGCGCCTGATGCTGGGGCAGTGACAGGAAGATGGGAAGTGGTCACTACCACACAGGTCATCATGTGCTCTCCAACGGATAGATGGGAGAATTCCTTGGCTGCAAATCGATAAATCAATGGCTGAGTAACTACCATGAGCCACACTGAAATGTGTGGCAGTCCCAGTTTTTAACAGGCAGGGGTTGAATTGCGTCACTAAAGTTTCGACATCTCTGCCTCGGCCAATAAGCATGGTACCACCCCACAAGGGGTTATGGGCATTAAAATCTCCCAGAAATAGGAAAGGTTTACGGAGTTGATCAATCAGTTTTGTAAATACATTCAGGGGTACTGCACCATCCGGAGGAAGATATACACTGCAGACAGTTATTTCCTGCGCAGTCCTTATTCTGACAGCCACAGCTTCAAGAGGGGTTTTAAGGGGCACATGTTCACTACAGACTGAGTTTAGGGCATAAACACAAACTCCACCTGACACTCGATTATAGTCGCTATCCACCTGACACTCGATTATAGTCGCTACGGTTCCTGTAATACCCCTTATAGCCGCAGAGGGCAGGGGTCCGCATTGCTGGGAACCAGGTTTCCTGGAGGGCAATGCAGATAGCACTTGTAAAGCTTAACAGTTGGTGTAGCTCAGCCAAGCGGTGGAGAAAACAGCCGCAATTCCATTGGAGGATGACATCGTGAGACTGGAAAGGCATGGAACATTCAATGAGTCAGTTTACGCATCAAGAGTCACCTGCTGCCACCGACTTTTTGCCTGAACAGTCTATATCCATTGTGTCTGAGGGGCAAGTGAGATCTAGGTCCTCACTGGATGCCAAAATCTCCACCCCATCCTCAGCCACAGAGCTTGTAGGTAGCGGTGGTGTGGGTGCCACCACAATTTCCTTGATCTTAGGGGTTTTCTTTTTGGATTTCTCTCACTGCTCTTTGGGTTTCCCTGGCTGGGAGGACCTCACTGGCTCAGTCTCTGGGACTGCGGATGAGCGTGAATCCCTATGACCAGCTGCTTTTGGGCTCTTCAGCCACTGGCAGGTGTTGTCTTTCCCACTAGAAGAAACCTGGGAAGGGAGTGACCCAAGGGACCCCTTCCTAACAAGAGAAGCTGAGGAAGACTTACACTTCTCCGGCTTAGAAGTGGGGATGGACATCCCCTGTGGTTGGGGGGGGGGGGGGTGTTACTCCCAAAGTAGGTGGTGCAGGAGCAACAGGGAGGGAAATGCCCCCAACCATCAAGGGGGCAAGGTGTAGTCTTCCGGCTCTTAGAGGTGACCTGGTTTGGAGGAGCTGATGGTGCCACAACTGCTGTAGCAGCGTAATATGATGTCATACGCAGAGGATGCAGGCATTCAAATTTTCTCTTAGCCTCAGTGTAGGTCAGTCTGTCCAGGGTCTTGTACTCCATGATTTTCCTTTCTTCCTGGAGAATCCTGCAGTTAGGCGAGCAAGGCGAATGGTACTCTCCGCAGTTGACACAGATGGGAGACGAGGCACACGGAGTATTGGGATGCGATGGGCGTTCACAATCTCGGCATGTGATGCTGGAAGTACAGAGGGAAGACATATGGCTGAACTTCCAGCACTTAAAGCACCGCATCGGGGGAGGGATATTGCACTTTATATCACACCGGTAGACCATCACCTTGACCTTCTCGGGCAATGTATCACCTTCGAAGGCCAAGATGAAGGCACCAGTGGCAACCTGATTATCCTTCAGACCCCGGTAGCACGCCGGATGAAACGTACACCTCACCACTCTAAACTGGTGTGCAGCTCATCGTTGGACTGCAAAATATGATACCCTGTACCATATTTAAGCTCTTAAGGGGGGGAGGGGGTCATGGTTGCAGAAACATCCCCCAGCTTGTCACAAGCGAGTAACTCCCGTGACTGGGCAGAGGATGCTGTTTTGATAAAGACTGACCCAGATCTCAATTTGGACAAGCTCTCCACCTCCCCAAACTTGTCCTCTAAATGCTCAACAAAAACTGAGGCTTCATCGTCATGAAAGATTCCCGATCAGCTGTCGAACATACAAGGTATCGGGGCGAATAAGATCCGCTGCCATCCTTAGCCTGATGTTCCTCCCATGGTGTGGCCAGGGAGGGGAACAATTTGAGGTCATACTTCTGTGTGCTGAATTGAGCTCGTGATCGCTTAGAGACTGCTGGTGTTTCACCACCAGCATGAGATAATGGACTACGCTTCATCGAGTGTCATCCGCCCTGATGCCACCCTGACCAGGGGCCCTCCCCACAGGCGCCACCCAGCCGCAGCAAAGGCCACCTGGCAGGATGACCATTGCCAGGAGTCCCAATGCCCCAGGGTGACAGGCACCTACCCCTTGGCATATGTGGGGAGTTAACAGCGCAGGCATCAGCAGAGTGATCCCTGTGTGGTCAGGGGGCTACAACCAACAGAGTACATGGCGGCCCCACCACAACGGACTGGCTAACATGCTGGATATCAGGTGCAAAGTGCAAAGAAGTCCATGGTCATTGTCGACACAGAACTCTATACTGCATAGTGCATGGTGGAGAACGCACCCAGGAAGGTGTCCTCGTCCAAGAGATGGAGAATGGGCAGGACTGCAATGCGACGACGAGAAAGTGGGCTGAAGATCTTAATGCACGATGGACACGATGCACCTTGTAAGGGGCCCTTCACAAGTTGGCTCGCTCTTCTGGAAAATTTTGAAGAATGGAGGTCAAACCCTACAGGGGACCATCACATAAAGGCCAAAACGTGTGAAACTCCTTTTAGTTGCTTCGTACGACAGGCAGGATACCTTGGGCCTATTCTGACCCCTGGACCCGAAGGGGGAGAAGACCAGTTTGGATTCTGGAGAAATATAGGAATGTGCAAGGCAGTAATGACCCTACAACTTATCTTAGAGAGTAAGTTAAGAAAAGACAAACCTACGTTTCTAGCATTTGTAGACATAGAGAAAGCTTTTGACAATGTTGACTGGAATACTCTATTTGAAATTCTGAAGGTAGCAATGGTAAAATACAGGGGGCAAAAGACTATTTACAACTTATGCAGAAACCATGTGGCAGTGTAAGAGTTGAAGGGCGTGAAAGGGAAGGGAGTGAGACCGTGTTGTAACCTATGCCCCTCCCCCATGCTATTCAATCCGTGCTCTGAACAAGAAAGAAAGGAAACTAAAGAAAAATTTGGAGTAGGAGTTTAAGTTCAGGGAGGAGAAACAAAAACTTCGATGTTGCCAATGACACTGTAATTCCGCTGGAGACAGCAAAGGATATGGAAGAGCAGCTGAATGGAATGGGCAGTGACTTGAAAGGAGGATATAAGATGAACAACAACAAAAGCACAACAAAGATAATGGAATGTAGTCGAATTAAATCAGATGATACTAAGGGAATTAGACAAAGAAATAGACATTTAATGTGAAAGATGAGTTTTGCTATTTGAGCAGTACAATAACTAATGATGGCCGAAGCAGAGAAGATATAAAATGTTAACTGGCAATCACAAGAAAAGCATTTCTGAAGAAGAGGAATTTGTTAACATCGAATACAGATTTAAGTGTTAGAAAGTGTTTTCTGAAGATACCTGTCAGGAGTGTAGCTGCGTATGGAAGTGGAACATAGACGATAATCCATTTAGACAAGAAGACAATTGAAGCTTTCGATATGTGGTACTACAGAAGAATGGTGAAAATTAGACGAGTTGATCACATGACTAATGAGGGGGTACTGAATCGAACTAAGGAGAGAAGAAATTTGTGGCACAACTTGACCAAAAGATGGGATCGATTGATAGGATACATTCTGAGACATCAAGGGATTACCAATTTAATACTGAAGGGAAGTGTGGGGGAAGTAAAAATCATAGAGGGAGGCCACGAGACGAATACAGTAAGGCGATTTAAAAGGCTGTAAGTTGCAGTAGTTATTCACAGATTAAGAGGGTCACACAGGATAGAGTAGCATGGAGAGCTGCATCAAACCGGTCTCTTGAATTGAAGAACACAACACAGAAGTTCTTCCATAATCAGGTACTAACAATACTTTCAATGCTTCCTCTTCAGCATCGATAACTAATTTTGAAACATGTTTTCCAAAGAAACTGACCAGAGTCATCAACATGGGATTACTAAAATTAGTAACTGGATTACATCAGGCATTACTGTAGAATTCTAAAAGGGTTTGGTTTTCAAATGAAAAGATCAACAGATCTCCAGTTTATAGAGTATGTAAAGACTTATAAGAAGATACGTCAAGAGGCAACTGCAAAGGCAAATCTTGCGTGGAGCCTCCACATTCATGATCTGGCACCATGGAAGGGACAAGCTCTTAAGACTTCCTTACACACCTGAACTCCATACATCTGAACATCAAATTCCCTATGGAGACCGAAGCAGAAGGAAGATTACCATTCCTGGATGTCATGTCAAAAGAAGAGTGGATGGCACCCTGGGCCACGGGGTATACAGGAAGAAAACACACACCGACCTGTATTTGCAGGCGGATAGCTGCCACCACCCTGCGCAGAGGAATGGGGTGCTGAAAACACTGGTGCACAGGGCGCACACCATCTCTGACGCAGAGAGTCTGTCACAAAGGCTGGAGCACCTCAAAACTGTATTCCGGAAAAACGGGTACTAGGAATGGCAGATCAGACGTGCTCTCCGTGCCCCACCTCTACAGTACAGCATGTGGAGACAGAAGAAGTCACAGAGAAAGAGATAACCACTGCCTATATACCGTACACTGGCGCACTATCGGGGAAAATAGGACGGACACTTAGGAAACACCGAGTAGGAACTGTCTTTTGCCCACCAAATAAAGTACGAGCATTACTGGGAAGTTTCAAAGATGATCGGGGTTTGCGGAAGGCCAGCATATACCAGATTCCGTGTCAATGTGGGAAGACTTTTATTGGACAGACAGCGCGCACCATAAAAGATTGTTGCCGAGAACATCAGAGGCACACTCAACGTGGGTACCCCAACAAGTCAGCGGTCGCAGAGCACTGTTTGTCCGAAAATCACGAAATGGACTACCAATACACCAGGGTCTTGGCACAGACATCTAAATACTGGGACAGCGTCGTTACAGAGGTTATCGAAATTCGTACCAGGGACAGTCTCATCAACTGAGATTGCGGCTACAACCTCAGCAGGGCATGGGAACAAGCATTGAGCCTAATTAAAAAGGCACTCAGCAGAGGAAACCACCGGGCGACTAGGGCAGACGAGGCAATTACACCAACGCCACCACAGATGCCGACGCCAGTGTCTCACTGACAGCTGACGCGCGGGCATGGACCACGGAGAGAACGCCTCACAAGGGGAGGGGATTTAAGACGGCCGCCCGTCCTCAGGAGCTCAGTTCATCAGCGCACCTAACGATGGCGACATGTCTGATTGCCAAAATATTGTGCCCGTTGGACACTACAGACCGGCAGTACACCCGTGGACTGTTCGAGCAACTTAAGTATTGTCTACTGGTATATAGCATGAGTTTAGCTCCAATTAGTGAACATGAAGTAGTAGAGGTGACAAAGCCTCAAGCGCAAAATTTTAGCACAAGCAGATCAAGTACCAATGTCCCAAATGTCAGCTGGTGTGGATTAAGTACCTGTGTCACTCGTAACAGTACTGCTTCGGGAATTGCAAAGCTCTTGGCACACACTGCTAATTTATCACTCACTGAGTGAGTGTTCCCCCACAGATTAAAAATTTCAAAAATACTGCCTTTTTATCCAAGGGTGGTAATAGCATCAAGTTGAAAATTATCAACCCATGTCACTCCTCTCGGCATTATTCGAGAGATTATTGAAACAACAAATCACCAAGTACTTAAATGGTCATGAGCTCCTGAATAGTAACTAACATGGCTTTCGAACAGCAATAATGGAAGATGGCATAATTAGAAGCCTAAAGAAATAACTGTTTATATATTTCTATTTAGAATGCTTTAAAGCTTTCGATACCGTTAGTCATGAAATTCTTTTATACTATTAAGTTGGAAGCAATCGGGATAAAGAGGACGGTAAAACAGTGGTTTCAAACATATTTTCAAAATATGATCACAGGTTCTAGAACTCACTTCAACTCATTTTAATCATAAAATAAGATGAATTTCTGATGCAAAAAAAGTCAAAATAGGTTTACCATGGGATAGTGTTAGGGCTGTTCTGTTAGATATTTATATAAATTACATATAGACCTCAGAAACTGCAGCTAAGATCATGTCTGCACATGATACTAGCGTAATATTGAGAGTTAGTGAGGAAAATCTGTCTACTATAACTGATCAAGTCCTCAAGACCTCAAATTCATGGCTCAATACTGAAAGGCTGGCCCTTAATGTAAAGAAAACCAATTATATTCACTTTGGAAACATGAATAAAAAACAAAAGCTCCAACTGGTACTGGGTAGAAATTAGTTGGAAAGTGTATGAAGCACAAAACTTCTAAGAATGTATGCTGATCAAGACAAACTGAAAAGACCATGTGGTAAAAATCTTCCAGAGGTTGCCTCGAGAATCATTTCTGAAGTATGCTTCTCAGAAGTTGCTAGAATGGTCTACTTTGGTTACTTAAAGTCCCTTGTAGCTCACGGAATAGTTTTTTGGGATAAAACTATAGTCAAGTAAATGAAATTACAAAAAATGGCTCTTCAAATCGTGTCACAGAGCTCCGCAAGAACTCACTGAAAATACTACTTGAATTTCACCTGGTCCTTCTCCAAAACCCAAGCCACCTTCCTGGATGTTGACCTTCATCTTGTTGAAGCTCACATCCACACCTCTGTCCACATCAAACCCACAAACAAACAACAGTACCTTCACTTTGACAGCTGCCATTCATTCCACATCAAACGCCCCCTCCCTACAGCCTAGGTATTCGTGGCAAACATATCTGCTCCAGTGACAAATTCCCTAAACAATTACACCAATAACCTGACCACTGCTTTCCTCTCCCGCAACTATCCTGCAGACCTTGTCCACAAACAGATCTCCCGAGCAATACATTCCTCCCCGTCCAACAACAATGTTCCTACACCCAGAGGCATCCCCCTTGTCACCCAATATTATCCTGGCCTCGAATACATCAACAAATTACTCCGCCAGGGATATGACTTTCTCAAGTCAAGCCCTGAAATGAGATCATCCCTTGACAATATTCTCCCCACACCACCCAGAGTTGCCTTTCGTTGCCCCCCTAACCTCCGTAACATCCTTGTCAAATCCTACAATATTCCTAGACCACCTTCTCTACCCAGTGGTTCCTACCCCTGTAACCGACTCCGCTGCAAAACCTGCCCCATGCATCCCCCCCACAACCACCTACTCCAGCCCCACTACTTGTAAAACATACACAATTCAAGGCAGAGCCACATGTGAAACAACACGTCATTTATCAGCTGACATGCCTGCACTGCACAGCATTTTACATCGGTATGACGACAACTAAACTGGCTGAGCGCATGAACGGGCACAGACGAACTGTCCGCCTAGGAGATGTAGAATACCCAGTAACAGAGCATGAACTCCAGCATCACTCAACACCAGTCCCTCGGAACTACGGAGATGGAAACTTGCACTCCAACACATCCTCTCATCCCGCCATCCCCCTGGACTGAACCTACGTTAACCAACCTCACTCTCATTTACTCTTCAGTCTTCTCCTTTTTCCCTCTCCTCTTCAGCCATTCACACATCTTTCCTTCCTACATAGTTGTATTTATCTAAATACTACATACCTCTTTACTTCTCTATGCATCCTCTTTGGTTTGAAGCTGGCACAGTACTTACAGTAGAATATCTTTGGCTTCCCTCTGACGACCAATGCCTCCATCCTTACTGCCCTCCCTGTTTACCTTTCCCTGTTGCTTCATAACCTGGGTTGTGAGTAACTGAATCCACTTTCCCTTCTTCCCTTTTTTCCCCTCTCTTTTCCCTGATGAAGGAACAAAGTTCCGAAAGCTAGGAATGTAAATTTTCTGTTCTGTTTTGTGTATCTATCGGCTGCACTGAGCTGAGGTAAGTACTGGCCAGCCCCTCTATCTCTTTGTTAGTATTTGTGCCAATAACATAATTGTGAGAACTTCAAACCAACAGCAATTACCATTGCTATAACACTCACAACTGTGGCTCCCTCCATGAGCACTGAGCAAAAAAACTCATATTCAAAAGACATGTGAGCCACTTTGGTGTTACACTTCATTCTTTATAATGCAATGCCAACATACATAAGGTTGCTGGACAAGGAAATGGCTTTTAGAGCAGAGTTAAAATCGTTTCTTGTTGGGAACAGTTTCAACAGTGTAAATATGTTGGCTTTCTGAAATATTACACCCTTATTTACTGTAGTGTACTTTATAGTCAGTTAACAGGTGTACCACCTACACTGTGTTTGTCTTTGCACAATAATGAATCTGCTGTTGGTTTCCTGTTTCCTCGCTTCATACGTTTCAGCAGTGTTGTATAATGCATTCATGTATTTTCATTTTTTCAGTAGCGTATGATGTCAGTGTTTTGTGTTGTAGTTATATCACTGATTATATTTCTTGTGCAGATTGTAATTTTCTTGCAGACTATGTATATGTTTTCCTTCCCAATCATATACCAAGTGAGGTGTCTAAACAACTGTTAATGCTCTGGACTTAAATTTGGATGAGTTGGGTTCATGCCCAATCTGGCCAATCTGAATCGGGTTTTCCTGGTTGCTAAGGTCAATGCTGGGATGGTTCCATTGACAACACCCTCACAAACTTCAAAAGAACAGAGTCAAGCCTGCACTGAAGAGGAAATGACTGTGATAGCAGAGTAGAGGTTTGCTGCTGTTTCTTCAAGACAACACTCAACCTTACACAGAACAACCAACATTGGAAACTACTGGCAAAGTGTATGTTGGTCCATCATGGCCAGGGGACATTGGCTAGTAAGTACTTTCCAATGCTAATAAACTTCACCAACAGCCACATACTTTAAGATGTTTTATTTTATTCCGAAATCAATCAGTTTCAGCAATTCTTTTTGCCATTTTCAGGCCCCATGTACTTTTATCCAAATAAATGAACTCATTGTATAGTGCCATAAAACACTGCATATCATGAATTCCAATCGTTATACAAATGCTTCATATGAAGGCATGACAGCAACTCCACGTCTTCGTATGAAGAATTTGTATAATGATTGGAATTCACAATATGCAGTGTTTTACAGCGCTATATGATAAGTTTGTTTATTTGGATAAAAGCATATGGGGCCTGGAGATGGCAAAACAAAATGAAACTGGTTGCTTTCAGTATACAATAAAATATGTTAAAGTTTATGACTGTTATAGAAGTTTATTGAGATTGAAAAGCACTGGCAAAGTGGGTGGGGAACGCCTGTGTAATCTTCTCTACAGCCCTGACCATTAAATTTCTATTTGGTGAGATGAAGGAAGCTTTGCATAACAGCCAACAGTCAGTTCAACTGCAATGAAGATGTACAAAAAGGTACAAAACTGGCTTCATGTTCAAGATAAAGTCATAAAAAGACGCATGAGCAGCTGGGACAAGTAAGTGAGGATTACACAGAAAAAGCCAAAAAAAGTATTGCTTAATAAACAGTTTTTGTTGTTCAGCTGTCCCCCCCCCCCCACCTTAAAAAGCCACACACACACACACACACACACACACACACACACACACACACACACACACACCCCGATGTGAACTGGTAATTCTTACCCACCACCTCTCGCATATTACAAAAATACATATTTCACTTGCTTACTTTCGAAACTACACTTTGGTCTGTCCATGCCAAGTAGTCTAGAGCTTCCTGTACGACCATAACTGATTTTATAAAATTGTGTACAAACATTCGCACATGGTTGGTTGGTTGGTTGATCCTCGAACAGACAGGTCTATATGAATGTACACATGAATGCATACTGCACAAAACCCAAGGAACAAAACCCCAAGGTCTATCAATGGTCAACAAAGGCCTCAGTCGCCTGAGATTGCAGTCATGTGTATGTGTATGTGTATGTGTATGTGTGTGGGGAGGGGGGGGGGGGGGCCTCTCATTTTGACGAAGGCCTTACTGGCCAAAAACTATATTTGTGACAGTCTTTTCGTTGTGCCTATCTGTGACTCAGCATCTCCGCTATATGGTGAGTGGCAACTTTCCTTTTCACAATATTGTAACGGCCAACAAAGACTAAATAAGATACAAAAATGAACAAAGGGAGACATAGAAAACAAGTGCAGCTGAGGTGCCCCAAGTAGGGAGCAGCCAGAAACCCCTGAATGCAGAGTGCAATGAGTGGACATAGATACCCCATCCCCTGCCACAGAAGTACAACACTCAGAAATTACCTACAAAATACTGGCAACATGAACAGGGTAAGAGAGCCACTGATAGACGAAAGATGAACATATCTAATACACCATGCAAGAGGGGGAGGAGGAGTAAAGGAACAGATAGGGTGAAGGCAGTCATGGATCACAAAGATCAGCCAGCCACAGCCCTGTCTGTGGCAGAGGAGGCAACAGTGTGTGTTCCACCAATCCATCAACAGACCAAAAAGGTTAAGAGGCCCTACCTTAAAGAGATTGGTAAAAGCCCTCTTCACGAATAAAAACTAAAATTAAATCATTTGGCGGGCTACCCCCACCAGGGGTAGTGGGTCAGGGAGACTGAGAGTCTGCCGCAGGGCAGCTAGGTTAGGACAGTGAAGCAAAATCTGGACCACTTTCAAATGGGAGCTCCTTGTGATGAAGGAAACTACTGTGAATCAGCCAAGTACAGCCAATGCGGAGCCAGCAATGGACTGCAGAGTGCTTGCAAGAGGCCTACATGAAGGACCTCCAAAGATTTGTAGTCTTCTTTATCACCCGTAGTTAGTTTGGTTAAGTCAGAGTGATCCATTCCGTATTCCAGATTTAGCTGGACAGCGTAATACGAATCGGAGATCTGTTTCCGAAAACAACTGGAGTTCAGAGAGGAGGGGCCAGAAAACACATTGCGATCATACTCCCTTATATGGGCTGCTGTTGCGGGAGATAGATTTACATGTTTGGAAAGAGGAGACAGTAGTTCAGATGGTTAGGGGAGCTGTAAATCTGTGTAACATAACTGACAAACTGTTATTGGCACCTGATCCACAACGGAAGGACCCCATCCTCCACAAGTAAGCTGTTCGAAAGGGCTGGTTCAAAAAGCTCCAGCTGAAAGTCAAACCCCGCAATGGTGTATTGGATCCAATATCTGCAATGCTGCGGGTGATGCTGATCCGTATGCCAGACTCCCACAACCACAATGGGATTGTGTCAGATCTTTCCAAAGCTGCAAAAGACAAGTGTAAGCTGCACCCCAGCTGGTGTTACACAGGCAGCGAAGCGTATTCAGGTGCAGTCAGCCTTTCACATAAGCTGGCAAAGATGGGGAATCCACATCAACTGAGTACTGAAGATCAGTCCTGAAAAGCAACAAGTCTCCACTATATTGAGTAGTTAGTCATGGAGTTAAAGTTCTGGTCACGAGTGAATAGTACAATGTCGACAAGTGTACGACACGGCTCTTGGCAACTGTAAACCGAAAGCTGTGGTTGGGGGACCACACCTGCATCTTTCATATGACGCCTTGTAGTCGACATTCAGCAACACCCACACTAGAGGAGCAATAGCAGAAGCAAAAGCTGTCAGAACACAAGGAGCGTGACACTAAGGACGCCACAGCTGCTGCTAAACCACTAAAGGCTACTAGAAAGAGTGGGACACTCAGTACTGAACCCTGCAGGACCCAATTCACTTGGATACGGGAAGAACTGTGGGAGGCACCAACTTGAATATGGAAAACAAGATGAGACAAGAAGTTCTGAATACAAATTTGGAGCGGACCACAGAGATCCCACTCGTGTAAGGTACCATGGACATGGTGTTATCAAGTGGTGTCACAAGCCTTTTGCAGGTTGAACAAGATGGCTATAAGAAGTTGACAGCGGGCAAAAGCTGTAAGATGGCAGACTCCAGATAAAGCAGATTATCAGTAGTGGAGCGGCCTTGGTGGAAACCACCCCGGGACAGAGCCAGAAAACTCTGAGACTCAAGGAGCCAACACAGCCACCAGCTCACCATGTGTTCAAGCAACTTACAGATAACATTGGTGAGACTAACTGGGTGATAACTGTCCATCTCTAGAGGGTGCTGACCCAGTTTCAGTACTGGTTTCAGTTCACCACCGGCAATGGAGGGTGAAGCTTTGACAATGCCAGACACTCGTGCTGGCGAAACGTCAGAAAAATCATTAGATGAACGTTGGCCGAAGAACCCGAGACAGAAGCCAATAGGCAGTTTGTGCCAATAAGTTTTCAAGGTTTTTACTGTGTCCAGTGATCATTGTTCCACCTCACACAGGGTTATGGGCATTGAAATCATCCAAGATTAGGAAATGTGAGAGGAGCTGAGAAACCAATGCAAACAATACATTCTGACAGACTTCACCATCAGGTGGGAGGTAAACACTGCAGATGGTAATATCCTGCAATACTGTTACCCAAACAGCCACAGTCTCCAAGGTGTATTAAGAGGCACTAGTTTGCTATATTGTGTGTCCAGAACACATGTGCAATCTCTAACCGACACCCTGTCATAGTTAGAATATCTCCTGAAGGGCAACGCAGAAGGCAGGTGAAGTGCTCAAGAGATGTTATAGGTGGCAGAAAATACCACTAAAATTCCACTGGAGAATAATCCTGTCAATGTACTATAAGGCCATGAATTGACAAAGGAGGCAGGTTACGTCCTAGGGTCACTTGTTGCCACTGGTTGAGGGGCTTATGGCATCAACACACGCAGGTTCTGGGTTCTGTAGTGTGGTGTGACCTGGGGCCTCTGAGGCTGCCGGTATCTCTGCCTCGGCCTAAGAAGTGGAACAGGCAAGATCTGGTGGCGTAGGGGCCACTGGACTCTCCTTCTTGGAGATACACATATCACATCACATTGGTATACCATCACCTTAACCTTTTCAGGCAATGAATTTCCCTCAAAGCTCAAGACGAAGCACCGGTAGCACCCCTATTGTCCTTTGGCCCCCTATGGACACAATGGACAAAGTGTACACCCAGTCATTTCAAGTTGGCGTGAAGCTCATCATCAGATTGCAAGAGCAGGTCTCAGTGGAAAATGATGCCCTGAACCGTATTTAGACTATTATGGGGCATGGGATGCTGTTTTGATCAAAACTGATCCATTTTCCATTGTAGAGGTGGTTGTCACTTCCCCAAACTTATCTTCTATGTACCACCCGCAATACATGGGAAATCTGGGTTCGAGTCCCGGTCTGGCACAAATTTTCAATGTCGTCATTTCATTCTACAGGTGAGGGCAGTTCTTATTCACAATAGCAAATTCAATTCATGCGTCTTAACGAATTCAATTGATGTGTCTTCTATGCTGTCCACAAGGAATAAGGACTTTGTGGCCAAGAAGGAATCCCCATTTGTCCTTCTGCAAACCAAGTATTGGGGAAGAGTATTTCTCTGCTTGCCACTTAGCCCTATATTCCTCCAATGGTGTAGCCAGGGAAGGAAACATTTTAGGGTCATCTATCTTTGCATTAAACAAGGACCTTCCTTCCATAGAGACTGCTGGGGCCATGTGGCCACCAGTGGGAATCATCATCGTCCACTTCATTTGCAGCTCAACTGTTATAGTGCTATCCACTCTGAACGGGGGCTTTCCCCATGGACGCCACCCACCCTCAGCAATGGCTACCTGCTAGTAATTTGATGCTCAAAGTCCCCGTGCCCCAGGCACAGCGGGCACATACTCCTTGACATACATGGAGAGTTTTCAGTGCAGGCACCAACAGTGTGACCCATGCATGCCCCACAACAGGAGAGCTAAGGTGCTAGGTTTCGGATGTAATACCTTATTAAAGGGAAGGGCACAAAGATGCAAAGGCACAAATGTAGAGTGTACACCGCATTGGGCGACCTTCCTTGCACAGTCTGTACGTATGGAGAATTTTGAAAATTGGTGGCACACCAAAACCAACAGTGGGAACCCTGCATTTATTTAATGAAAAGTTGTAGTAAAAACCAAGATGTTGAAAGTCTAGTCCCAAATCATAAACCAGGGTCAAGCATGGTCTGCACCAAGAAAATTGTCTGATGGAAAGGCAGTGGGGGAAAGGGATAGTGGAAGTATAAGCTTGCAGCATGAAATGAAGTAGTGCTGCAAAGGATGGGGAACCATGGTAGCGAAACACGTACTCGCGAAAGAGTTGTGAGCCGCTTGAGCAGTCATACATGGTCCCAATGAACATTGGTAAAGTTTTACTTTTGCCAATATACTACTTGCAGAGATACAGTAATTTGTTCGACCCTATAGCACAGCTTTCAACAGTGCACATGAGTTTTCGGGCAACTTTCAGACATAATATCTGTAACAATACTTTCTTGAAAGAAAAAAAACACAATTTTATTCTCTTAAAAAAAAGTTTAAGAGATTTTCATATGTCTTGAAGCAAACTCGGCCAACGAAATGGATGCTTGGAAAAAATCTGTAGTTTAGCTTTCCATATATCAGGAAGCAATTGTGGCATGAACCTGAGATTTAGCATGTAATAACTTACCAATGCAATTTCTTAGAATATAAAATTTCAGTCTTATGCTGCTTTTCAATAGTTTAAACACTGAGGGCAAAGTTCACAATTTTTGTAAAAACACTAAAAATGTGTATTTTTAGATTACTTTTACAAAAAAAAAAAAAGCATATCCTGCAAACACTTTTATACCATTTTCATTAGAAAAATCATGTTCTAAACTGTCTACAAACTACATTTGGTTTCATGATGTGAGCATATAAGGTCCTAAAACAACAAGAAAGTGGACAAGCATTGAAAATAGCCCCATATTCTGCTGGTAATCAAATCTGACATATTTTATTACGCTCTACAACTGTACAGTACTCTCTGGGGAAAATAATATCAAAAGATCCAATGATTAGGAAGGGAGATTGAGTCAAAATAACTCTAAAAACTTCAAAAAAGGGGTGTCTTTCGCCACGCCTCAAGACATATTTCAACCTGTTTAAGCTATAGCAACTGCAGAATCAAATTGGTTATAAACTTCAAAATGTAACTGTGGACTACCAAACGCACTGGATGTCATGTTAGTAAAAACTGTTATGAAACATCTGCAACACACACCATATAAACTGTCACATTGTGTAAATTTTGGTGAAGTTCATAGTTGCCTGCCTGAGATTTTTTAGTAAATAATTCATGTTGTAGAGAATTTTGAGTGTCTTTTTATTCTGCAATGTTATTAATGTGCTAGTTTGACTCTAGTTTAAAGTGTAGCACATTTTGTGTTCACAGTTCGTGGTTTTTGTAGACCATTAGTGCACTGGCGAAAAATTGTATACATGTGTTCCTAGGATTAACTACTGTTGTTCCCCCACCCTTCCGCATACCCCACAAGTTCCCAAGCTGATACCAGTTTTTTTGCACAAGATCCCACGATAATTGTCAGGGACCAAACTAGATGCCTTTTAGGATACTAAGCTTATGTTTACCTCAACATACTTGAATTTTTTTACAGGTTTAATTAATTTGCTGTAGAATGTCACGACGAAAATGCTGGAATGATGAGCCATCTGCCATTCTGTTATAAATGTGTGCAGCATATTGTCATGTCTGGAGGCAAAATCTGTTTCACTTCTGCACTGAGAGCATTAAATTTACTTTCATCGGCAAAGAAGAAATTGAACACAAAGAGACGTTTAAACATGTATGCAGTCTATCAGGAACTGGAGGAAAACATTATTTTCCAACTAAGGAAACAAAAATTCAGGCCAGATAAGTTTCAAATGAGATCACATCTCTGGTCAAAATTAACGAGTAGTGAAGGAGATACATTAATCAGCCAGAACATTATGACCACCTACCTGGTAGTCCACCTTTGGCACAGATAACAATGGTGACAAATCATGGCATGGAAGCGATGAGGTCTTGGGAGGGTTGCTAGAGGGATTTAGCACCACATCTGCACACACAAGTTATCTAATTCCAGTAAATTCCAGGGAAGGGGTCAATGAGCTCTGGTGTCACACTCAATCACATCCCAGATGTGTTCAATTGGGTTCAGATCTGATGAGCTGGGGGGCCAGCACTTCAACTGAAACTCATCACTATGTTCCTCGAACTACTCCATCACACTCGAGGTCTTGAGACATGGAGCATTCTCTTGTTGAAAAATGCCACTGCTGTTGGGAAACACTATCATCATGCAGGAGTGCACGATATTTCTTGGCCATCTTTGTGCCTTGTATGAGCTCCACTGGACCCCTGGACGTCCATGGATCCGCGGCCAGCTTGTCTCCGTCCCACAATACATGTGTCGAAGAGCTGTTGCCCTGGAAGATGAAGGTTTTGTGCCCTCCCACCTGCACGTTTTTTTTTTGTGTGGTTTTAGGGCGCACAACTACAATGGTCATTAGCGTCCAGACTAAGTTAGGAATGCACCGCAAGGCACAAGGTTAAAACAGCAACTAAAAGGGACAATACTATAAAAGACATAGACAGGCAGAGGATTTTTAAAAAGCATAATCAAATGTTCTTAGGCAGGTTTGTCAAGTTGATAAAACGAAGAACGCGAGCAGCTGCTCCTGGGTCATCCGCTAAAATGGCATCCAGAGTACATGGCAGGCCAAGATCAAGACGCAGTGTATTAAAATCCAGACAGGACGTTAAAATGTGGCGGACCGTCAGCATTTGCCCACATGGGCAGAACGGCGCCGGCGCAGCAGTCAGCAGATGGCAATGGCTGAACCGGCAGTGCCCAATTCGTAACCGGGCCAAAACAACCTCCTCCTGCCGAGAAGGGCGTGAGGAGGACGTCCAAGCCACGGGAAGAGGTTTCAAGGCCCGAAGCTTGTAGTTCGCAAGTGCAGCTCAATCGGCATGCCACAGCGATAAAATGCGCCGACAAATGACCCTCCTACAATCTGATGAAGGGACACAACAAGAAGCTGTCCGAGGCTGGAGGACCGCAGCCTTGGCCGCGGCATCTGCAGCTTCGTTCCCAGGGATACCGACATGGCCAGGAACCCAAATAAAGGTAACCGGAGAACCATCGTCCACCAGCTGCTGAAGAGAGCGTTGGATCCGGTGCATGAAAGGGTGAACCGGATACGGATCACTGAGGCTCTGGATGGCACTCAGGGAATCGGAGCAGATGACATAAGCAGAATGTCGGTGGCGGCAGATGTAAAGAACAGCCTGGTAGAGGACAAAGAGCTCAGCTGTGAAGACCGAACAATGGCCATGGAGCCGGCCGGTATTTGAAACTTTGTGCCCCAACAATAAAAGAACACCCGCCCTGTCATTGGTCTTAGAGCCATCTGTATAAATGAAGGCCATATTAATGAACTTCGAACGAAGTTCGACAAAATGGGAGTGGTATACTGAACCGGGGGTAACCTCCTTTGGGAGCGAGCTGAGGTCAAAGTGAACACGAACCTGAGCCTGGAGCCAGGGTGGCGTGTGGCTCTCGCCCACTCTTAAAGGTTGCAGGGAGTGAAAAATCAAGGTGTTGAAGGAGGTGACGAAAGCGAACTCCAAGGGGTAGCAGGGCAGAGACATACAACCCGTATTGACGGTCGAGAGAGTCGTCAAAAAAGGAACGATAAGACGGGTGGTCGGGCATTGACAGTAGCCGACAGGCATACCGACAAAGCAGTATATCGCGCCGGTAGGTGAGTGGCAATTCACCGGTTTCAGCATGAAGACTCTCGACGGGACTAGTATAAAATGCTCCGATCGCAAGACGTAAACCCCGATGTTGTATGGAGTTGAGGCGGCGTAAGATGGACGGCCGTGCAGAGGAGTATACGAAGCTCCCATAATCCAGCTTGGAGCGGACGATCGACCGATATAGGCGAAGTAGGATGGTTCGATCCGCTCCCCACGACATACCACTGAGAACACGGAGGACATTTAGAGAACGGGTACAACGGGCAGCCAAATATGACACATGTGGAGACCAGCTAAGTTTCCTGTCAAATGTAAGACCTAAAAATTTTGTTGTCTCCACGAATGTGAGAGCAACAGGATCGAGTCTTAAGGACGGTGGGAGAAACTCTTTGTAGCACCAGAAGTTAATACAGACCGTCTTCTCGGCAGAAAAACGGAAGCCATTGGCGACACTCCAGGAGTAAAGACTGTCAAGAGAACTCTGAAGACAGCGCTCCAGGAAACATGTACGCTGTGCGCTGCAATAGATGGTAAAATCGTCTGCGAAAAGGGAGCCTGATACATCAGCTGGGAGGCAATCCATTATTGGACTGATCGCTATGGCGAAGAGAGCGACGCTCAAAACTGAGCCCTGTGGCACCCCATTCTCCTGGCGAAAGGTGTCTGACAGGACAGAACCCACATGTACCCTGAACTGTCGATCCATTAAAAAGGAACGAATAAAAAGAGGGAGGCGACCGCGAAGGCCGTATGTATGCATGGTGCAGAGAATGCCCGCCCTCCAACAGGTGTCGTAAGCCTTCTCCAAATCAAAGAACACAGCCGCCGTCGGGCACTTCCGCAAGAAGTTATTCATAATGAAGGTCGACAAGGTAACCGGATGGTCAACAGCAGAGCGGCGCCTACGAAATCCACATTGTACATTGGTAATTAGGTGTCGAGATTCGAGCAGCCAAACCAAACGAGAGTTAACCATTCGCTCCATCACCTTACAGACACAGCTGGTAAGCGAGATGGGTCGATAACTGGAAGGCAAGTGCTTGTCCTTCCCCGGCTTAGGAATCGGTACAACAATAGACTCGCGCCAGCATGCGGGAACATGTCCCTCAATCTAGATGCGATTATAAGTACGAAGAAGGAAACCTTTACCTGCAGGAGAAAGGTTCGTCAGCATCTGAATATGAATAGAATCAGGCCCTGGAGCGGAGGACCGTGACCGGGCAAGTGCATTTTCGAGTTCCCACACGGTGAATAACTTTCACGATTCGAGGAGCGGAAGTTAGGTGGCCTAGCCTCCTCTGCCTGTTTTCGGGGGAGGAAGGCAGGGTGGTAATGACCGGAGCTCGAAACCTCTGCGAAAAAGCAGCCGAAGGCATCGGAGACATCCTCAGGCTACCCCAGACAACAGAAGAAGGAGTAAAACTGTTAAAGGTGCTTGTGAAAGCAGCCCAGCTGGCTTTCTTGCTTTCTTTAATAATACGACACTGTGCACGTAATCGTTTATAATTGATACAATTTGCCACTCTAGGGTGACGTTTAAAGGTGCATAAAACATGTCGACGAGCACGTAAAGCGTCTCTACATGCTGCGGTCCACCGGGGGACTGGTATGCGACATGGAGAAGAAGTAGTGTGAGGGATGGAATATTCAGCAGCAGTGAGAATGACTTCCGTGAGGTGTGCGACCTGACTATTGCAGCTTGTGAAGGTTTGATCCTGAAAGGTCGCCCTGGAAGAGAAGAGCCCCCAGTCTGCTTTGGAGATGTTCCAACTAGTTGAGCAGGGAGAGGGGGTATGATGCAGGAGATGGATAACACACGGGAAGTGGTCGCTCGAATGTGTATCAGAAAGTGCATACCACTCAAACCGGCGTGCAAGTCGGGTAGTACATATAGAGAGGTGTAAATGGGAATAGGTGTGAGTTGTGTCCGAAAGAAAAGTATTGAGGCAGACAAGATTGAGTTGGTTGAAAAGGTCTGCTAACAGGGAGCCCCTCGGGCAGGATGCTGGAGAGCCCCAAAGGGGATGGTGGGCATTGAAGTCTCCAGTTAACAAAAATTGTGCAGGTAGATGAGCAATAATTTACATCATGTCTGCCCTGGTAACGGCAGATGACGATTGAGTGTAAACGGTACAAATGGAAAATGTAAAAGTGGGGAGAGTAATTCGGACGGCAACTGCCTGCAGGCCGGTGTGCAATGTGATGGGATTGTAGTAAATATCATCCCAGACCAGCAACATAACCCCTCCATGAGCCGGAATACCTGCCACAGGGGGTAGGTCAAAACGCACAGAGGTGTAGTGTACCAAGGCAATTTGATCGCATGTGCGTAGCTTCGTTTCCTGGAGGGCTACGACGAGCGGACGGTGCAAGCGGAGCAGCAACTTTTTAAGTCCTCTCGGTTGGAGCGAATGCTGCGAATATTCCAGTGAATAAGTGCCATCGTGAGAAGAAAAAGAAAAAGAAGATGCAAGAAGGGGTCACCTCGAAGGCCGCTGAGGGCCTGGCTTCGAGCGAGCACTGCCGCCGCTATCAGTAGGCGGACAGTCATCGTCCATTGGTTCTATAGGTTCATCGGCCATCTTGTTAAGATGGCGGGGAGGGGGAGCTTCCTCCGCCGGTGAAAGGCCAGATGTTCGGCTACCAGCAGTGCGGCCAGGCGAAACGGATGACGGCCTGGGGCGGCAACCGCTGGGTGGCGCAGGAGAAGAAATGTGCCGTGGCAGAGAAGGAGAACTGTGCTTCCTATGAGCCTTGTTGGAAGGTCGTTTAGTGGAAGTACTGGTCGATGGCTGGGAGTTCGAGGTACGTAGGAAGTCTGCACAGGACGATTCCTTCTTGAAGGCCGGTGCAGCTGACTTCTGGGTCTTCGTCTTGGCAGAAGCTGATGAAGGTGCTTGTGTCTGAGGGGTGACGGGAGGAAGAGGAGACGCCGACCGGGCGATCTTAGCACTGGCCGAACGGACGAACAAGACTGGCGAGTGTGATTAAAACGCTGACACTGGTAGCAGCGCATAGGTGTCGGGACATAGGGGCGAACAAAAATAACCTCGTAGCCCGCTTTGATGCGCGACGGCAGCTGAACACTATCAAAGGTCAAGAAAAGTGTCCGGGTCCGTACAAGGTCATTGTTGACCTTTTTCATGACCCTATGGACAGCCGTCACGCCCTGCTCAGCGAGGAAAGACTGAATCTCCTCGTCAGTCAATCTGTCGAGTGATCTAGTATATACCACACCACGAGACGAATTCAAAATGCGGTGAGCCTCCACCTGGACAGGGAACGTGTACAGGAGTGTGGCCTGAAGCAGTTTTTGTGCCTGAAAGGCGCTCTCAGTTTCTAGTAACAAGGTACCGTTATGCAACCTGGTACAAGACTTCACAGATCTGGCTATGGCATCTACGCCCTTCTGGATAACGAAAGGGTTGACAGAGGAAAAATCCTTTCCGTCCTCAGATCGAGAAACTACGAGGAACTGTGGGGCAAGGCGGTAATACTTTTGTCACTAGTGGCTGGTCAAGTTTCCGTTTTTGGGCAGAAGTCGAGAGAGAAGAAGAGAAATCCATTGCGGAGAAATCCCCCATGATTGTCAGCGTCTCCGATGGCGCGCTCCTTCCTTGTGGGGACCCTCTCAGAGGGCACTCCCGCCTTAGGTGAATGTTTACACCTCAGGTCACACCTCCCAAGAAACGGACGGAGGGACCAATCGGCATGGTCGGAAGGTGTCAGCTCAGGCAATCACCCATCCCTGGGCCTGGCCTTTACCAGGGGGTACGTGCGTGCCTTACTTGTCTACCGAGGGCGGGGAATTACGCGTTACCCCGTCACCGGCTACGCGTGCGATCACGTGGGTTGGCCTTCAGGCACGCACAGGGAGGAAGGAAGAAGAGGAAAAAGAAGGGAGAGAGGGAGAGAAAGGACAGACTGTCTCAAACGCCTAGGTGGAGACCAGAGAAGGCAAGGAGGAGAAGGCAAGGAGGAGAATGCAAGGAGGAGAAGGCAAGGGAAAGAGTAAGAAAGACGGTGAGATGGAGAAGAACAAAGAAAGGAACCAACCAAAGGAAGGAAGAAACCAGAAGAAGTGAAAAACCAAAATGACCGCAAATATAGGTCGTGGAACCGTCCGTCTCCGGACGCAGGTGCTAACTACCCCCTTGAGGGGGAGGGACTCCTTTTAGTCGCCTCATACGACAGGCAGGAATACCTCGGGCCTATTCTAACCCCCGGACCCGCAGGGGGAACCTGCATGGTGAAGAAGGTATCGGGTTTTATAGGACCATGCAACACACTGCCACTGCACCAAATTTTTTTTTTATTTTTTTTATTTTGGTGGTGGGGGGTGGGGGGGGGAGTGTTAAGGGCACTCAACTACTGAGGTCATTAGTGCCCAGTCACAATTGTTAGAGCACAGCCACTGCACCAATGTCCAGTGCCAATGGTCACATGCCCATATCGTTCGTTTTTGGCACATGCATGGGTCACTGGCTGTGGAGGCACATCGTCAGATTGTCAGGAGTGTTCGTTGCTCTATATATTCAGACACAATTGTACTCTGCCCAGAATTAAAGCCATAGGTTAGTTCCGCCACGAGTCCTGTTGTACCAGTCTGTCGCGCCTATGACGTTCGACATCTATGAGGAAGGGTGGCCACCCAACCCCATGATATCTGGACGTGGTTTCACCTCGGTTTCTCCACGTGTTGAGGACACTCACCACAGCATTTCTCGAACACCCAACAAGTTGTGCAGTTTCCGAAGTGCTTGTGCCTCGCCTCTGGGTCATCACAATCTGTTGTCGACCAAACTCTGATAGATTACGCGCCTTCCCCATTCTACATAGGGACAGCTCACTCACTGATACTACATGCACCATGCGTGTGTCTGACTAGCTGTTATTCCTCACCAGGTGATGCTGCTATAGCATGGGCAGGTTTATACTGATAGTAGGTGGGTGGTCATAATGTTCGGGGTGATCAGTTTATATTAACATTAGACCTCCATCCAAGACAATATGCTGCATGAATTTATGAAAAATGAGTGGTGGACTGAAATGTCTGTGATACTTCCTATGAGCAGAAGGATGCTTTAATAAGCTCTGTGCACTCACATGGACAAGCAAATTCATTTTACTGGCCATCATGTTGTGACAAGTCCAGGGTACCATAACAGCACATTACTGTAGTTATTCCAGCATCATCAGTGACATCATCTGGCTGGCAGTAAAGTTTTCCGTGACATTCTATAGCAAATTAATGAAGCCTGTAAAAAATCAAGTATCTTGAAGTAAATATAAACTTAGGATGAGGTTTGGTATCCTGTGTAAAGAAATCCTTATCAGGCTTGGGAACCTGTGGTACACAGATCACCTGTCTCTGACCTTTTTTTTCCAAAGAAAGAACAACAACAACAAGAAGAAACCAGCAGTGGTTAAGTTAGCAATACATTTACACAATTTTTCATCATTACACTAATGGTCCACAAAAACTGCAAAATGTGAGTACAAAATATGCTTAACTGTGAACCAAAGTTAAACTAGCACATCAATAACATTGCACAATAAACAGACACTCAAAATGCTCTGTAACATGAATTCTCTTGTAAATATGTCAGGCAGACAGCTGAGAACTTCACCAAAATTTACACACTGAGACAATGTTGTAAAGCTTGAAGGCAGTTTATAGGCTATGACTACCATGCCATGATCTTCAGTGTATCGGTAACATACAGTTGAATTTTTAAGTTTATCATCAGTTTGATTCTGTATTTATTACAGCAGAAAAACAGGTTGGAATACGCCATGATAAGTCATGACAAAAGACACCCATTTTATTATTATTAGGTTTTTGAGTCATTTGGACTGAATCTCGCTTCCTAGCCATTAGGACTATAGATATTACCTTCCCAAGAGAGAACTAAACAATTGTAGAACATAATAAATGATGTCACATTTGAGTACCAGTGGAATATGGGCATATTTTCAATGCACTTCCACTTTGCTTTAATTCTCAGAGCTTTACAGAAATCATTTTTACCACCACCACTACCACCATTTCACTTATTAGAACAACAAGTTTTACAAAGTTACATAGGCCCCCCTACTTTTGTTTGCTTCAAGAAATTATTGTTGGATATATTGTGTCTCAAAGTTACTAAAAACTCAGAGGTGCAGTACTGAAAGCTGTATTATGTGGTCAAACAAATAACTGTCCCTCTGCGAGTATTATACTGGTGAAAGTAAAACTTCATCCTGTTCACTGGGAACATATTCAGCAAAATATATTATTGTCATGTGAGAACTTTTTCCAAAATTAGGCTAATTGGCACGGAATGGCCCAATTACATGAAGAGAAAAATTAGCTGAACTTAGATGCTTAATCAGCTCAGTGCAATGTTTATTCCAGTTCAAGTTTTCCTCAATATGTAGGGCTACAGCCAAAAATTTGGAACATTTTACCCTATTTACTGCCTCCAAATGACATGCTACATGAATTGTTGGTGCTGAAGCAGTAATTTTACAGAACTAAATATAGGCTCTACAGTATTCACTTCTCCCTCTTCCCCCTTTCAAACTAAAGGGGAGTCCATTTTCAGAGAACAACTTAAGCCACTGTTTGAAAATCTATATTGACAGAGAGAAATACAGACTGTACTAAGATGTCGGGACCTGAGTTACGTTATAAGAAGGGTCATTCCATATCAAATCACCCAATAAAAAATAAATTTTACACCCACCTCCTTACATGTTCATGAAATTTGGCTCAAATGGTTCTAATACCACCCTAACAACACCTGCAATTTTTTTTTGTTGTATCTCTTATAGTTTTTTTTTTTAATAAATTTTTAAAGTTTTTATGTTTTGCGTTTTCTGAACCTTCGGAAATGGTAAATTTAATTTGCATTCAAAACTTTAAAATTGCTTATCTCAAAAACTCTTTTAGATAACATCATGAATTTTTGCAGCAAGTTTATTTATTATACATATTTGAAGATAAAAATGATACTATTAAAATATATTAATATTTTCTATGAATAAAATATATGGGAATTTTTTTTTTTTTTTTAAATAAGAATTGCAATATCTAGAGTCTCGGACCTGATAGAATGCTCAAATTTGTTTTAATTTACTCTTAAACATATAGGCTACTTGATAAAACAAAAATAATGATGGCTTTTTAACATGTTTATTAATTATAGTAGATTACATTAGAATTATGTACAAAGATAGTGTACTTACGACACTTATGTATAACCCAACTGATTGCTTGAAACATTGAATTTTTTGAGTAATTTTGTCTTTTTAATAAACATTAATGCTGATTCAAACTGTTTTTTCACTTCATCCAAGAACTTTCAGTTCTTTTGATACAGTCTTTTTTGAAGTAATACATTCTTCCAGTGCTGCTTGATTGAGGTGCGTCTACTACACAGACTATGTGCTCCAAAAGCACTATGCAAGAATCTTCTCTTTCAGGCCAATAAAATGATGTAGCTGGTCCTGGAGGATGTAGAAATAGAATTTCTGCATCTTCATCATCATTGAATATTGTTTTTACCAGTCCAAAGTACCAGTTACCATCATAATTTGCAGCCACATAGCTATTTATGGATGGTTCAACACGAACCCAATCAGAAGAATGGAAAGAAAAGACTGAGGCGGGTTTTACACTATCTGTAGTCCTTCTAACTTCAAGGTTGTTTGTTGGAAGTGGTTTGAAGTTATGAAAACTTCTTGTTCCAGGAATGGTTCGGGTTGCTGAAAAACGTTTTTCTAGTTTTAACCGTAGCAAATCAGCTTCTTTTTTGTCAATAAAGTGAAAATGAATGTTTTCAATATTTTTTTCACAAAACTTGTACACATCGATTGCTGTCATTATTTGTTCTTCGTCTGAAAGCTGTAGACTGGCTTCCTTTAAAATTCTTTTAATAGTTCCTCCTAGGTCATCACAAATTGACATCCCATGACTTGTTGTAAAAAAAGTGTGTTGGGCCTTCAAATTAAAGTCTCTCAAGTGTTCAGTCAAATTTTTAAAACTGTTTCTATTTTTGTACTGCCCAGCACAACCATCTGTAAAGTAGTGAACTGAGTCAATGTCAGTATGATGTAATGACAGCCACTTTGTAATTTCTTTTTGAACAAAGTTAACAAAACCAGTGTCATGTTCTTGGTCATCACTAATAAAACAGTGGTTGGAAACAAAAACATTGTTTTCCTCATTTCTTTGAAAAACTCGAACTGGGTGTAGAGTACAACCACCTCTATTCCAGTGGTTACTTTGGATCTCATTTTGTATAACAAAGGAATAATTTTCACTGAAATCCATCACAATAATTGCTGTTTTGGGTGGTGGGTCTTCTTTCAATCTTTTAAAGTCTGCTGATTGGGATTTTGCTATAAACGAGCACGGGGTGAGCTTTTCCAATGACCCAACCAATAAAGAAATGTAGTCTTCAACACTGATAGACTGTTTGATCATTTCTGCCCTGCCTGTGTTAACCCACTGACTGTTTACAATTTCTTCTTCTAAATCATAATCGTCACTTAGTTTTTTAGTTAAGTACTCAGTTAGTGCAGTATTTGCAGGACAGCTGTTGCAATGATGTAGCATGCAGTTTTGGTTTTCTGTGTTGCACACAAGCATCTTAATTAGGTCTTTATAAGATTCTTCAATTTTCACAGCATCCAGTAATAGTTTAACATTCTGGTGGATACTGCATACACATACAGTGTGTGTGCCTGCAGCACCAGCAAGGATACACCATTTAGGTCTCAAGAAACAAAATTTTGAAAATCCTACTTCTACCTCGGGATTCTCCTATTTGAAATAATAATAGAGTTCTCTCAAGTTACACAAAATGAGTCTTTTTTGCATGTACACATTTTCTTGAACACTTACTTTGTCTTTCGTTCCAGGTAGCACTCTGGAACTTTCATCCTTTTCATAAAAATCTGTTACAAGTCTTACTGTATTTTCAGAAAGAGTTTTACCTCTTTTTGGACCAGGAGTTTCCAAAATACCCTTTTCAGATTTTAGCTTTCTAGCTTGCCGCACCATGTACTCACTTACATTAAATTCTTTCATCACTTTATTTTGACTCCAAGAATCTGGAGCCAAGGTCAGAATCTGGATTTTTCTAGACCTCCCAACAGATGAAATCTTCTCTTTCATAAGAGAAATCATTACATCAAAATCCTTTGCTTTCTTAACCACACTTGTATCTTCTTCGTCATCATCAGAACTTGGTGCATCATATTTTAATGCTTTTGAAACTGCCTTTTTTTGCAGTCTTTTCAATACTGCTAACCTTCCTTTTAAAATAAGACCCTTTACTTTGTTCTGACAAGCCATGAAGCTTTATCGGTGTTAAACTTAAATTATCAAGAGCAATGTTTGTTTGTATGAGGGATTCATTTCTTGATTCCAATGATTCTAATTCAACCATCACTTCATCATCTGTTTCACTTTCATTGCCTTCAACTCTTAATTTTTCCTCACAAAAGTTACGGCATGTTGAGCAAAGCTTTTGTCCAGGTTTTATGCTAATATTTTTTGTCAGTAATTGTTTAGAAAGATCCAAGCCTACACTTCTCAACGATATTTTGATGGGCTTTTTGTGTTTTTTAGTGGGTCTACACATGTTGTTTGATACTTCAAAAACATTTAAAAAGTAGTAGCTGTGGTGTGAAAATATATTCTTAAATTCACACAGATTAATTCCAGATCGTAAGTGGATCAAATCTTTTTCTTCCTCAATCAATTCAGATACCGGTTGTAACTTTTTTGAAGGTGTGTAGGTTGTTTGGAAACAGTCAGATTTTTAAAATAACCCTACGCTACAGGTTTGAATATCTGACATACTGATTTCACTTTTGGTCTGATTACTGTTCTGGTTACTTTTATAGGATATTGGAAAAGAATCTCTGTAAACTAAGTAACAGTACTTACTGAAAGTTCGAATAGACTTAATAAAATACTATCCAAGCACTATTTAACACTGTAATAATTTTTTAACAAAACAAAATCCAAGCGTACATTGTTACTCCAAGAAGACAAAAACTTATTTTCGGTGTCTGAAGTCACTTGGTACTTTTTATTTTTAACATATAATTAGGCCTAATATTATTTTAAAAATTAGATAACTATTAAACAGGTTAAAAAGACAACATAATTTTTCTTTTATCTAATAGCCTATACAACTAAGGGTATTTTAAAACAAATTTGAGCTTTCTATCAGGTCTGAGACTCGTAGATATTGCAGTTTTTGTAAAACTAAACATCCGTTAGCTTAAAAAAAAAACCACTTTTAAATTTTTTTCATTTGGAAGATTTTAATATATCTTTATGGTAATTTTTTTAACATTTAGATATAATACACAAACTTATTCCAAAATTTCATACTGATATCTTGAGGATTCTTTAATATACAAATTTTTTTAGTTGTGAGGACACGTTTAAGTTACGATTTCCGACTGCTGAAACAACGCCAAATCTAAAAACTTAAAAAACTTTATATATATATATATATATATATATATATATATATATATATATATATATATATATATATATATATATAT
The DNA here is from genome assembly GCF_023898315.1 of Schistocerca nitens. Lineage (NCBI taxonomy): Eukaryota > Metazoa > Arthropoda > Insecta > Orthoptera > Acrididae > Schistocerca > Schistocerca nitens. The sequence continues at coordinate 53,799,580 of NC_064623.1, read as the reverse complement.
AAAACTATAAGAGATAGAGCAAAAAAAATTTTACAAGTGCTTTCAGGATGATAAAAGAAGTAATTGTACCAAGCTTCATCAAAATCTGACATGGTTGGTGTCAAGGCCTGGGTGACTTGACATGGAATGACCCAGAAGTAAGATGTTAAATGAGGAAGGAGGTGGTGCTACGGATGTCAGACAGGGTGGTGACAAGAACAGAGATGTGAGAGTAGGGTATAGATGAGACGGGGGCAATGGGGATTGTGAAAATGAAAGAAGAATTGGAAAGAAAGTGTCTGAGGGGTAAGGTGGTGTTGAAGTGGTTGAGGACAGTGTGGGGAAGGGACCAAGGCAGATTCAGACGACACTATTCCTCTAACACACCTCCTGCGTCCTACAATCCCTCTAGCCTCGTGTTCACACATTATGATCTTTCTGGAAACCAAAAATCTCCTCTGTGGGAATCAACACAGATTACACAAATAACGATCTTGTGAAATCCAGCTCGCTCTGTTCGGTCAATGGGACCCAGGATGCAGCAAACACTTGCTGTCTAGGGTGATGTCATGTTCCTTGTCCACGAGACCCATGAGGCAGTAAATGCCAGCATACTGGTTGATGACATGTTCCTTGACTTCGGAAAACTATCGCCTAATGAATGAAATACAAGCATACAAAATATCAAAGCAGCCTTGAGATTGCATTAAGAGTCTGGCAAACAGATCATATCAGTGCGGAGAAACCTTCATTTTTTTTTTCTTTTTATTTGCCCATCAAGTTCGAAATGTGGTGCTACAGAAGAATGCTGAAGATAAGGTGGGTAGATCACGTAACTAATGAGGAGGTATTGAATAGGATTGGGGAGAAGAGAAGTTTGTGGCACAACTTGACTAGAAGAAGGGATCGGTTGGTAGGACATGTTTTGAGGCATCAAGGGATCACAAATTTAGCATTGGAGGGCAGCGTGGAGGGTAAAAATCGTAGAGGGAGACCAAGAGATGAATACACTAAGCAGATTCAGAAGGATGTAGGTTGCAGTAGGTACTGGGAGATGAAGAAGCTTGCACAAGATTGAGTAGCATGGAGAGCTGCATCAAACCAGTCTCAGGACTGAAGACCACAACAACAACAACAACAACAACAACAACAACAAGTTCCATAGCACCAAATTGAGGAACAAATCTCCAAAATCATGGAATGTGTCAGTACATGAAATTACAACATAAAAGTAATAACACAAAAATAAAATGTTTATGAACCCGAAAAAGTAAATCCATAAGTAAACGCAATCAACAATACAAGAAGAATCAACTTAATTTTTCAAGGAACTCCTCGACAGAATAGAAGGAGTGACCAACAAGGAAACTCTTCAGTTCTGATTTGAACGCACATGGATTACTGCTAAGAGTTTTGAATTTGAGTGGTAGCTTATTGAAAATGGATGCAGCATTATACTGCACACCTTTCCGCACAAGAGTTAAGCACGTCTGATCCAAATGCATGATTGATTTCTGCCGAGTGTTAACTCAGTGAAAGCTGATTATTCTTGGGAATAAACTAATACTGGTAACAAGAAACGACAGTAAAGAAATGTATATAGAGCAGCCAATGTCAAAATACCCAGACTCGTGAACAGGGGTCGACCACTTATGGCCCGAACCGTCCATTTCTGAGCCAAAAATATCCTTTTTGTTGGAATTGTGTGAACAATATATTTCATGTGTGTCGGCGCAAAGTGCACTGTGTAAAATAGACCTCTTTAGCATTGTCTAACACTCTTTGTGTGTGCTAATTATTCTGTTGTGTTCGCTGTAAATTTTTTTGTTCTTGAATGTGCAAATATAGTTATTAGTAAAATGTCCTTTTTTTCTCCTTAATACTTATTCAGCTGCGCAAATTCCAATAGGTTATGGGCCCAGGCTGCATTTGGAATAAGTATATCAATAAAATAGTAGGGAGAAAGTATTGGCAAAGTTCCAATTTACGTGAAGTGCGAGTTATCCTTACAAGACAATCGCAATTTTTTTTCCGCATTATTTTTCAGTGTTCTTTACGGCAATAAAAAGCAAGTTACCTTTAAGAATGAGTGCGGCACAAATTCCACAAATTGAAAGACTTATAGGTCGCGAAAACTATGCAAAATGGAAGTTCGCAGTAGAAGCGTATTTACGTCTAGACGACCTATGGGACGTGGTAGATTGGACAATGAAATCCACAGATCAGAATTATTCAAATAAAGATAGGAAAGCAAAATCAAAATTGATATTACTGATTGATTCGGTGAATTATGTTCACGTTGAAAAAGCTGCTACAGCGAAAGAAGTCTGGGACAATTTACGAAGTGTATTCGAGGATGGTGGTCTTACGAGAAAAGTAGGATTATTACGCGAGTTAATTACCACTCGTCTGGACAAATGTAAGAGTGTAGACAAATATGTTAACAAAATAATAACCATGTCGAACCGACTGAGAAACATCAGATTCAAGATCGTTGACGAATGGATAGGAACATTGTTGTTGGCAGGACTGCCCGAAAGGTATGCACCTATGATTATGGGACTTGAAAGCTCAGGTATACCAATCACAGGCGACAGTGTTAAGGTGAAAATCCTGCAGGACGTTAAGAGTGCTCCAAGCTGTTGTACATTGGAGAAGGAAGGTGCGTCTGCTCTCTACTCAAAAAAAAACAAAAAGTAGAAACCGGTGAGGTGCTATAAATGTCAGAAGATGGGACATATTGCGTCTCAGTGCAAAGAAAAAGTAAGCCCAAGATCAGACACTCAGCAAAAGAGGTATGTTACTGATAGCCCAGAGAGAAGGACCAATAACAAAGGTAAGGCACTCTCATGTTTTTATTCTTTTGGTGGGATGAGTAATCGTGATATGGAATGGATTTTAGACTCAGGTGCATCTGTGCATATTGTTAAAGATAAATCACTTCTTTATGACATCAAAGATAAGACTCATATGGGAATATCTACTGTTGATGGCAACAAGCTCCAGTGTCACCTGGCTGGGAAACTAGATCTACATGTAAGTGTAAATGGTGAATCAGATATGGTTACAGCATACAATGTTCATTATGTGAAAAATGTGGCAACTAACCTGCTGTCTGTAGGGGAAATTGTCAAGAAAGGAAATACAGTCATTTTTGACATGCAGGGTGCAAGAGTAATCAGTGAAAGTGGTGAAGTTATAGCTACAGCAAGTAACGAAAGGGGTATTTGTAAGTTGGATACCATTGAAAGTAAACATAAAAATGTTAGTGATTCAGTATATTCAGCAGAAGGCTTTTTATGGCACCGGAGGCTTGGACATCTAAATAGAAAGAGTATGTCTATAATAAAGGATATGGTAAAGGGAATACAGAATTTTAGTGTGTCCAAGGATCCTTGTGAGACATGTATAAAGGGAAAACAAGCAAGGTTACCCTTCCAGACTAAAAAGAGTAAATCCACAGAAGTCTTACAGTTAATCTACATAGATGTATGTGGCAAGATGGAGTGTGAATCCATAGGTGGGAGTAATTATTTTCTTACGTTTATTGATGATTACTCACGATATACTCATGTTTATTTTCTTAGTTCTGAAGACCAAGTGAGAGATATCTTTGAGGAATATTGCAATATGGTTGAAAGGTGGACAGGAAAGAAGATCAAGATCATCAGGTCTGATAATGGGAGAAAATATATTAACCAGAAATTGAAGAAACTTCTGGCAGAAAAGGGAATCAGGCATCAAACTACCATAAGGTACAGCCCATCTCAAAATGGTGTTGCTGAGAGGGCTAATAGGACCATTGTTGAGAAAGCAAGAAGCATGATGACTGACGCTGTATTATCCAAAGATTTTTGGGCAGAGGCGGTGTCAACAGCTGTATATTTGAACAATAGATCACCTACAAAAGCATTAAAGAATAGAACCCCTTATGAGATATGGATAGGAAAGAAACCTGATCTAAGCAATATAAGGGTTTTTGGGTGTGACGCAATGGCACATATTCCAAAACAGCTAAGAGGAAAATGGGATCCGAAAGCTAAAAGTATATTTTTGTGGGCTATTGTGAAAATTCAAAGGGCTACCAATTAATGGATCCATTGACTAAAAAGATTGTCACAAGTAGAGATGTAATATTCTTTGAAAATAGAAAGGACTCAAAAGAGAGCAAAACCACTAAGTCAACTGCACCTAGTTCAGAAGGTGAAACCTTGTGTGAGGAAATAGAAAGTGATGAAGAGGAAGACGACAGCCAAGGACAAATGGATACAATTTATGATGACAATGAGTTAGAGGATGAAAAAAATGAAGAAAAAATGTAAGGCTTTCTTCTCGTGTACCAAAACCGAAGGAATATCCGGATTTTGAAATGTATACAGCACAGTCTTTTAATGATGAGCCAAGAACAGCAGAAGAAGCAATGAGTGGCCCAAACTCTCAAGAATGGAAAGAAGCGATGAAGAGAGAATTAGAATCTTTATATCAGAACGAAACCTTTGAATGGGTAGATATGCCAGGAGATAAGAAACCACTGCAGGCAAGATGGGTATTCAATTTGAAGAACCCTGAAAGCTCATCACCAAAATACAAAGCAAGACTTGTGGTAAAAGGATATTCACAAAAACAAGGAGTAGATTACGAAGAAACTTTTTCACCTGTAGTCAAGTATGCATCATTGAGATCTTTTAGCCTTGGCAGTAAAACGAAATTTAATAATTCATCATATGGATGTTAAAACAGCATATTTAAATGGGAAATTGGAGGAGGAGATGTATGTCATTCCACCAAGGGAAGCCATAAAAAACCAGATCAGAAAGTAAAAAGATTTGGCATTTGAGAAAAAGTATTTATGGACTATCTGTGCACAGAAGACATGTTAGCTGACCTTCTGACCAAACCCTTGGAAAGGGAGAAGTTTGAGAAGATTGTGGGACTATTTGGTTTATCTTGTGGAAGCAACACACAAAATATAAGTTCAAGGAGGGGTGTTGGAATTGTGTGAACAATATATTTCGTGTGTGTCGGCACAAAGTACACTGTGTAAAATAGACCTCTTTGGCATTGTCTAACACTCTTTGTGTGCGCTAATTATTCTGTTGTGTTCGCTGTAAATTTTTTTGTTCTTGAATGTGCAAATATAGTTAATAGTAAAATGTCCTTTTTTTCTCCTCAATACTTATTCAGCTGCGCAAATTCCAACACTTTTAGAATGGGAAGAATTACCCCAAAATATAATACAATACGATATAAATGAATGAAAATAAGCAAAGTAGACTAATTTCATGTCGAACGATCACTCACTTCAGATACCATTCAAATAGTAAAAATGGCAGCACTAAGTCTCTGAACAAGATTCTGAACGTGGGCTTTCCACGACAGTTTACTATCTATCTGAACACCTAGAAATTTGAACTGTTGAGTTTCGCTAATCATATGCCCATTTTGTGAGATTAAAATGTCAGGTTTTGTTGAATTGCACGTTAGAAACTGTAAAAACTGAGTCTTACTGTGATTTAGCATTAGTTTATTTTCTACAAGCCATGAACTTCGGTCATGAACTGCACTATTTGAAACCAAGCCAATGCTGCATACAACATCCTTTACAAACAAGCTAGTGTCATCAGCAAACAGAAATATTTTAGAGTTACTTGTAATACTAGAGGGCATATCATTTATATAAATAAGAAACAGGAGTGGCCCCAACACTGATCGCCGGGGCACCCCCCACTTGACCATACCCTCAGACCTCACATCACAGCCATTCTAAACACTGAATAATGATCGTTTGCTGTCTGTTGCTAAAGTAAGAGGTGAACCAATTGTGAGCTACTCCCAGTATTCCGTAATGGTCCATCTTCTGGAGCAATATTTTAGGGTCGACGGAAGCGACCGATCCCACCCGTTGGCTTTGACCTGTGACGTAAGGCTGTTGTGGTGTGTAACGTCACGGAGTTTAGTTTGTGAGAGTGGCGGGTTTGTAGGTGTCGTTTTGATGTGGTCGTTGGTGCTCTCTTGTGGTATGTTTTGTGTGTTGTGAGTTAGGTGATATTTTTGGTTTAGTTTGTGGCGTGTTTATAGGTGGCTATTGTTGCGGTCGGTGGTTCTCTCTGGTGGTGTGTTTACAGTAGCGCGTTATGTGGTATATGGGGTTCATTTGCGTGGTAGCATTACACATGTGTAGTATCGGTGGTGACGGGGCTTTCAGCGGAATATTTTTCGACGAGTTAATGATTTTGGTTTTGATATGACACGTTATTGTTTTTTTTCTGTTCATTGTGTGTGAATTTTGGTAAATTGCTTTGTTTATGCCTTTAGTAGGTATGGGTATGACTTGACAAGGTCAACAGTTCTTTGTTGTCGAGGATGATGGGGGACAGTGCGTTGTCTCTAATAAAATTTCTTCAGCTATTCGGCCTGTTGGTTGAAGTTGTGAAGTGTTCAGTGTGTCGTGAAGAAATGAGGCTTACTAAAGTTCCGGCATCTCTGACTAGGGACGGCTATATGTGGAGATGTCGTAAGGATAACAGGTCAAGAGAAGTGTTCGACTCCAATATTGATTTTCTAGGTGTTTTTTTTTTTTTTTTTTTTTTTTTTTTTTTTTTTTTTTTTTTTTTTTTTTTTTTTTGTAGGATTAAGTGTGGTGGTGGCGTCGAAATTTTTGAGATTTATAGTGTGGTATCGGTTGTTTCTGTTGATCTATATAGGACAAGGGAAGTGATCAATTCCAGTGGATTGTGTGTGTAGTGGAATTTGGGAAGTTTGTGGGATCTTGTTATTTTAGTGTTTTTGTCATTTGGTGTAGTGGAATGTGTTTATATTTAGTTTGTCCCCACCAAAAAACCCTCAATTTCTCACACTTGTCCTGTTAGTTTGATTAGGTTTTATATGGAAGGCGTGTGTGTGTTGGTTTTTCGATGTATTTTCGTGTCTGTTGTCATGTTTATATAATGACGTCATATGCGCCACATTGGAGTCGTAGTGGATGGCAGTTTCCGCCATATTTGTGACGTCATGGGCCAAAGCAGACACGTGGAATCTGACACTTCCGTATTTCCATATTTTGTGATCAACACAATCAAATGCCTTAGTTAAAACAAAAAATATGCCCAGGCTTCCAAACCTTTTGTTTAACCCATCCAGTACCTCACAGAGAAAAGAAAATATAGCATTTTCCGTTGTTAAACAACTTCTGGAGCCGAACTGTACATCTGATAGCAAATTGTGTGATATAAAATGGTCAATTATCCTTGCATACACAGCCTTTTCAATAACTTTAGCAAACACTGATGGAGTAGAAATAGGTCTAAAATTATCTACATTATCCCTTTCTCCCTTCACTACTGAGTACTTTAATCGTTCAGGAAACTTATCATTCCTAAAGGAAAAATTACAAACATTGCTAAATACAGGGCTAACATGGGCAGAACAGTACTTTAATATTCTGCTAGGCGTGCCATCACAACCATGAGAGTCATTAGTCTTCAGTGATTTAATTATTGTCTCAATCTCCCCATTGTCTGTATCACAGAGGAGTATTTCAGTCATCAATCTTGGAAAGGCATTTGCCAAGAAAGTTATACGATTCCCTGTAGAAACTAAAATTTTTATTTAATTCACCAGTAACACTCAGAAAATAATTGTTAAATACTGCACATACATCTGATTTATCAGTAACAGAAATATTTTTACTACAAACTGACTTTATATCATCAACCTTGTAACTTCAAGTGTCCAGCAAGGGTATGTTCATAGGATCATTACTGTTAAAAAAGATACAAAAGATCTAACAAATAATATCAGACACTCCAAGAGACTATTAGCAAACAATGCTGTTGTATGTAGAGAAGTCTCAAAACAAGGAAATTGTAGATGAATGCATGAAAACTTGCAGTGAACCGACACTTGATGCAGACATTGGCAGCTAATCAATAACAAACATAAAAAAAGCTGTAACATGAAGCACATAAATTGGTGGAAAGATTTTGTTATATGATTGCTGAACAGTTACTGTAAGCAATCACACCCATCACATAACTTATCTGGGAAAAAGTGTGCCACGCAATTTACAGTTGAATGACTACATAAAACTAATCATAAGGATAGCCGACAGATTTAGTGGAAACATTTTCAGGAAGTGCGGTCCTCACACAGATAGCTAACAAAATCCTCATTTGAGCAATACTAGACTATTGCTTGTCACTCTGGGTCCCTTACCAGACAGGACTGATACAGCAAATAGAGAAGATCCAAAGAGCAGCAGCATGTTTTATAACAGGTTCCTACAGTAAGCACAAACACATCAAGGAGATGCTCATCCAGATTCACTTGCCGCTACAAGAGAAGCATTTTGCTTCACTACGTTGCTTCGAAACATCACATTTACCTCATGAAAGAGCAAAATTCTAAAATTTTGCACAATCTCATAGTAAAGTTAACAACACACCAATGAGTAGAGATGGTGAGCCATCGAATGGCACATTAACAAGGGCTGGCTCTCTCTCTCTCTCTCTCTCTCTCTCTCTCTCTCTCTCTCTCTCCCTCCCACCCCCCACCCCCCTACACACACACACACACACACACACACACACACACACACACACACACACAAATGCGCGCGCGCGAGAGTAAACTATTTTTTTTTTTTTTTTTTACGTTTGCTCATATGACACATACAATACAAAACCTAATTATCTGTAATTTTTATCAGCACATATAATTAGTGTCAGGAACAAAAGGTGTGAGTCCAACAAACAAGAAAATGGTTCACAACAGTCAAAGTTTCTCTATTTGCATTCGGACATACGGCACTTTTTTAACCCAGAATCCACCGTAAACAGATGCCACTGTTCGTTCACAAAAATAAATGTTATACACTTTGGTGATGGTTACGCAAGAAATTAGTTCACAATTCACTCTAAAATTACGGCGATCTCCCGATGAAAGCTGTTAGATAAATAACAATGGCCAGTTCTCTCAAATCATGTGCTTAAGAGCAGAATGCACAATTAAACAACGACATACAATATGACTCCTGTTACTTACTCTCTTCAATCAGCAAATCTGGTCTATTTCTTCACCACAACGTACATATGAGAACATCTACGAATAAAACAAATACACACACGTAGTCATCGCTACGGACTCCACCATAAACATTCTGCTACTTTATCAGTTTCAACAGTAATTTCAACGTAGTGGTTAACAGTTACATTGCACTACAGACAGTTATATTTCCATTTATTTACTAGTTTGCTTGAAACTGTGACAAACCTCTTAACTAGTCACCAACAACACAAATAATCATCGGCATAATCTTGGTTTCGACATTGTACACACCAAAGATGGCTTTCGTTTCCAAGGGATTTCAATAACTTCCCTATTTGACTGTGGAAACAAGGGAAAAAGTGTTGCCAGGGGAGTAAAAAGTTTAAGTGGTTTACAGAAGATTTTAAAATTTACTGTAGGTATGCTTCATATCGATGCTTTTCATACTCAGTTGCGCTAAAATATGTACGGCGGTAAGTTTGACACAGCAGTACTGAAATCAGAGGTAAATGGTAAGTTGGCTCATTGAAAGCCCTGATCAAGTGAGGCTAATCGCGGCAGAAGTTGGTGAGAGGTTGATTTAAGTTCTTAGTTTATTGCTGTTAAGTTGCTTCATGCTGCTTTAAAATTGTTTATTGTTGTCCGTTGATAATCAAGTATTATACGATTAATGGTAATGGCACGAGCGACCTCAAGGTTTGCAATTTGCCCTTTTATTGATATTAATAACTTTGAACATATGATTATGGCATTCGAAACCAGCTATGTTTTGACCATCAGAGGACATTAGTATGATTTGAAAGGTCTGCATTTTATGCATGTAGTACACAGAGGATGACATGTATATCTAGAACTACGTGTTTGCTTTAAAAATAGTTGTTTTTCACTGTAAGGATTCGTAACCAATAGACAAGCAAAATAAAGAATGTGAGGAACCGTTTCAAATCAATTAAAAAGAATATTTTGGCTAATATGATAGAATTGGACAAACACTATAACATTGTATGCTTCGGTTCATATAAAATTACGGTCGTTGAAATAAGCTAGTAACAGGTATTATATATTAACAATTTCAGACACAAAATGAGCAGTTCTGAGGAGGTTTCATGGATCACCTGGTTCTGCAGCCAACGTGGGAACGAATTCTTCTGTGAGGTTAGTGAGGTAGAAATTCTAATTCGCCGTGTTACACTAAGTCTGCATATTTCTTTTAGATATTTACTTTTCTGTGCGCAACTCTTGAGACTAAAGCGGTAACTCAGTATTAATAACTGAACAGTGCACGATAAGGATAAATAAACGAGCTTAAGATTCATAACAGATTCTAATCCTCTCGTACATTTTGTTTATTTCTTAATTAATGCATACATAATCAGTAGATAATCGGCCTATGGATATGTCATCATAACCCGTAACTGGTACACCTATAAATTGTAACACATAAGGTACATCTGGGTCCTCGGGACCCACCCAAGTTTTGAGTATATTTTGGTAAAAAAAACACATTTAAATGAAATTTAAATATGAAACTTTTATTAATGTTTTGTTACTAATGTTTTAAAACCACATTCCTCATTTATGGTCATACCTTAAAGATGTTACAAAAAAGGACAATAAACTGCATAAAATACGAAATGTGAAAAATATACTTTTGGAAAGTCCTGCACATCAGTTACAAATAGTAAGATAGACAACTGAAACTTCACGTTTAAACACAAAATGTACTATGCTTCACAACAGTAAGCCAGAAGAAAAGTTCAAAATCAATATAAAAATTTCTGCAGGCACAACTTTTGGATAAATTTTAGTACATTTCTCAGCTAAATGACTATGTGATCTTTGAAAATAGCAGAAATTATGACAAAATATTAGGTTTCAATTATACAGCATCTTCACCAGTCCATTTCAGTTATTTCATTCATCCAGACTACCGAAACAGTTTGGACATAAAGCAGTGGAACATTCCAAACATAATGGTGTTCGACATCTGGCACACGCCCGGGATGCTTTCCTGTCTTTTTTAGATGGGCACACTGAGCATCTTTTCCTCTTCGATTTAGTAGCACCAGCTTCACTGTGAACCTGGGATGTTCCTGATGCCTTGGAGGGGGTCATGCCTAGAATATCACAAATGGAATTTCGGATATCTTTTCTCAAAAATGGAGAATCCAATCTTCTTTTCATACAATCACTTATGAGTTGTGTACCTAGTTCAATGAGGAATTCTCTGCGTGTCACATCATCAGTATCTTCTTTCCCATGGTACAAAACAAAAGCATTTACACCTGCTATATCTAGCATAGTGTAGAAGACTGCCATAGGCCACCGCCTTGTTCTTCTAGAAGTCGTGTAATTATGCGTCTTTTCGTCAAGTGCGTCAACTCCACCTTTTGTTTTATTGTAGTCATGGATTATTTCAGGCTTATTTTCCACCATACATTCTCCATGGTGCATTGTCGATATCAGGTTGACAACCTTGTTCTTTTTGGGGACGTGTGAAAGTATTGTTACAGAACCAGAGTATCCGTAGATTGAAGAAGACACATTTCTGCCCTTTGCTGTTGAAAAGCTTGGTGGTAGCTCAGCCTTGTTCTTTCTCATGGTGCCAATATAAGTCAAATTACAGTTCGACAACTCATTGACCAACTCCACACTTGAGAACCAGTTGTCCCCTGTCACATTTCTGTTACTTCCCTTGATTGGTTCAACCAACCGCATGACAACAGCTGTTGGTAAGAGGACACGGCGCGGGATGGCTACAGCTGATTTTCCCGAATATATCTCTGCATTCAAACAGTAGTGCATTTTGGCATCAGCTAGAATAAATATTTTTATACCGTATTTCCGTGGCTTGGATGGAATGTACATCCTAAATGGACATCTACCACGGAATCCTACAAGCATTTCGTCAACAGTGACGTACTCTCCGACTGAATAGTTTTCTTGACAAGCTTCTATCAATGAATTGAAGAGCCAAGAGATGTGGTACAGTTTATCTGTGAGTTTCCTTGCGTCACGGGTTGCTGCATCATCAAAACGAAGGCAACGTAATAAAAACAGCAAACGTTTCAAGGGCATAGTTGCCCTAAAAATTGGTCTACCAGTGCCGTTTGTAGCATATAAACCATTCAGATCTTCGTTGTTTGACTTGAAGGCTCCCCACAAATAACAAAGACCTATGACAGCTTTTATTTCAGTACTGTCTGTTAGATTTGAAAAAGAATTCTTTTTTGACTCAGGTGGCAATGACATAATCTTTTCATTGGTTCTGAGTACTACCTCTGCAATCATTTCTTTGCTGAAAAGTAGTTCCCAAAATGCTAGAGGGGTCTTTTCTGTTACCTGTCTAGCTGCATTACGTATGCCAGGAAAGTGAATTGGAGCAATGATGTTGGTTTGAGAGGTTCTTCCACGTATGCTGGGTGTTGTTGACCACTTGAATCTGTTTCTTCCATAGATATAATTAGTTCCAGATTGTTCGTTGTTACTGTCTCCATCATCACTTTCATCACTTCCAGTTTCATGTTCACTAATTTCATAGTCACTGTCGCTTCCACTTATGTCTTCAATATCACTGTCCAATGGTTCGTTCAGATTATCTGTAGTATCTTCCTCGCTCATTTTTCTGAAGCACTACACCGTAAATCCAAGATACCGGAAATAATGCCACGAAAAGAAAACTTTCACTAACGGTACACCTGGGTCCACGGGACCCGATCACCTTTATAGAAACAAAACTAACAAAGAAACGCCTGCAACAATGTTGTGGGCTGGTAGCCAGTTGATTGTTAGGAGAGTACAGGGAGAGGGAAGTCAGTGCTACCACACACATCACGGAGCTGGAAAAAAGAAATTTCGCTCGGGTCCCTGGGACCCAGGTGTACCAGTTACGGGTTAAATCATCTCATCTTCATTTTTCCTTTTTATTTGTAAGTATGCATTGTTAACAAGTATGACAATGTGTGCATTAAAAGTTTTTTTTTTTTAATTATGAACGTGTAATTAGTACCTTGTGAATGAAGATAAGGTAAAGTCCAAGTGATAAGTTAGATCAACAGGTAAGAGAAACATGAATATTACTGATGCCTGGCAATGTTGGTGTATGCCTAACAGAAGTCGGCCCTATCTAAATGTCCAGGGGTTTCAAAAATACTTTCATAAACCTTGGTAACATGTTCCAAATGTTCAAATGTGTGTGAATTCCAAAGGGACCAAACTGCTAAGATCATTGGTTCCGGAATATGTTCCATATGCCAAAACATGAATAATGTTTATATACACATAAAGTGAAAAACACTTCGTTTTTGAGTTGTTAAAGTAATGAAAGTTGACTTTCAACGGATTCCAAGTACGCAATCCAACAACTTTACCTATACTATGTGACTAAGTGTGTCAGGACACCTGGCTGAAAATGACTTAAAAGTTTGTGGCGCCCTCCATTGGTAATGTTGGAATTCAATATGGTGTTGCCTTATCCTTAGCATTGATGACAGCTTTCACTCTCACAGGCATACGCTCAGTCAGGTGCTGGAAGGTTTCTTGGGGAATAGCAGCCCATTCTTCACGGAGTGCTGCGCTAAGGAGAGATATCAATGTTGGTAGGTGAGGCCTGGCACGAAGTCTGCATTCCAAAACATTCCAAAGGTGTTCTATAGGATGCAGGCCAGTCCATTACAGGGATGTCATTGTTGTGTAACCACGCATAAGACATCTATGTAGGCCTGTGCGGTGATAGTGTCACGCAAAGGGGTGCTAGCCTCCTCCATGAAAAACATGTCCACACCATAACACCACCGCCTCCGAATTTTACTGTTGGCACTACACACGCTGGCAGATGACGTTCACCGAGCATTCACCATACCCACAGCCTGCCATCGGATCGCCACATTGTGTACCGTGATTAGTCAACTACACAACGTTTTTCCATTGTTGAATCATCCAATTTTAATGCTCCTTACACCAAGCGGGTCATCGTTTGGCATTTATCACCATGATGCGTGGCTTATGAGCAGCCGCTCAATCATGAAATCAAAGGTTTCTCACCTCCTACCTAACTGTCATAGTACTCGCAGTGGAGCCTGGTGCAGTTTGGAATTCCTGTGTGATGGTTGGGATAAATATGTCTATTACGACCCTCTTCAACTGTTGGCCGTCCCTATCAGTCAACAGACGAGGTCAGCCTGTACGCTTTTGTGCTGTACGTGTCCCTTCGTGTTTCCACTTCACAACCATATCAGAAACAGTGCACCTAGGGATGTTTAGGAGTTGGAAATCTTGCGTACTGTATGACACAAGTGATAACCAGTCACCTGACCACGTTCGAAGTCCATGAGCTCTGCAGAGTGCCCCATTCTGCTCTCTCACGATGTCTAATGACTACAGAGATCTCTGATATCGAGTACCTGGCAGTAGTTGGCAGCCCAATGCACATAATATGAAAACGTATGTTTTTTTGGGGGTGTACGGATACTTTTGATCACCTAGTGTATCTATGCACTTGTTTGACTCTCTGTATCGTAGATGGCGTTGTGTTGCCAGGGAGAGTTATTTATATTTGTATGTCTTCATGTCCTTTGTGTACATCTACTATAGGTGGTTAGTGAACTGGAAGTATTTTGTTCAAATATGGCAGAATATTCATTTTATATACTACCCTTATGACTGGTAATGGATTTGAGGCTGTGCAGTTGTATCAGACAGCATTCCCAGGCCAAAGACAACTGCCATCCTACATTTGGTCCTGTGTATCTTTATGTAGCCAAGGCAGGATCAGAAAAATAGTGTGAAAATTGATTACTAGATGGTGCTGTATGTCTCAGAATATGTACATGAAAACACCTGTCATGCACACGACCCATTGAAGTTGATATAAACACTCTGGGTACATGGCTTTTCATCCTTTAGTGTCTGCAACTTTCTCTATGACTGTCTCAATGCAGGATCGTGCTCTGCTTGTAATGCTGTATTACAAGAATGATGGCTGTGCACAAGTCACTCTGCAGAGGTTCCAGACACTGCAGTGTTTGAAGAAAGGTGTTGGTCCGAAGACTGCCATGAGTCTGGAGAAAATGATTTGGAAATTCGAAAAGACGGGTTCTTTTGGTGTGCAACCTGGTAGAGGAAGGAAAGGAATTGATTTGATGTCAGTGGAAGCAGTGGCCACAGCAATGCAGGAGGAAACTAGTGGTGGTGTGCCAATGTGTAGCGCACAGAGAATTGCCTGAACATTGGACATACCTGTGAGCACAGTGTGTGAAATCCTACAAAACATCCTCCTTTGCTATCCATTCGAAATTACCCATGTGCACAAGTTGCTTCCTGTTGACCTGCCAGCAAGAGAGACCTTTGTTTTAGACTTTCTTGCCTGCATGGAAGTGGACAGTGATTGGCCATGGCAGATGTTGTAGACAGACAAAGCCCACTTCCATCTGACAGCGAGCCTTGAACAGCCGCTGGTGAAGTATCAGTGCAGCAGCAGTGCAGTAGCGAGTCGCATATTTAGCTTTCATATTTGTTTTGTAGTTTGATTCTTAATTTCTTTCCGAGAGTTTGTGCGCTTGCATATTTAATTACATAAAATCCTTGCATATTCTCGTATTTGAGAGGAGTAATATTGCTTATTGATAGCCGAAGAGTATAAATTGGCGGAGTCATTAAAGATTAGCAGTAGGATGGTTAGTGTGTGTGTGTGTGTGTGTGTGTGTGTGTGTGTGTGTGTGTGTGTGTGTGTGGGCGCAGGAGGAACTGGCCGCGGTTCGCGAGCAGCTGAGCGTGCTGTTGGCCATGGTCAGCCGCCTTCAGTCTGCTGCCTCGAGGTGCAGCGACGGCGGAGGGTCTGGCGTGTTGCTTGAGACACCCCCAGGTGTAACTTGCTGCATCCGCTGACTCAGCCGCCGAGGCACCTTCTAATGTACCCTGCGCATTGGGGCCGCCCTCACCTCAGGGTGAGTGGCGGACTGCAACACGTTCGCGTTGCTCGAGGCAGAGGGCCAATGTGAAGGCTGGCTGGCTGGCCTCGCCTGTTCATCCTGTCAGTGGGCAGGTGGCCACTCCTTCAGTAGGGCTCTAGCAGGCATACGGGGGCAAAGGCTTGCTGGTTATTGGTAGCTCCAACGTTAGGCGGGTGATGGAGCCCCTTAGGGAAATAGCGTACAGGGTTGGAAAGAAATCCAACATGCACTCGGTTTGTCTGCTGGGGGGCCTCATCCAAAATGTGGAGGTGGCCTTGCCTGCGGATATTGAGCGTACGGGGTGCAGTAAAGTAGTTGCTCACGTTGCCACCAATGATGCCTGTCGCTTGGGTTCTGAGGCGATCCTCAGTTCGTACAGACAGCTGGCTGATTTGGTGAAGACCGCTGACCTCGGACGTGGGGTGCAAGCAGAGCTCTCTATTTGCAGCATCATTCCCAGAGTGGATCGGGGTCCTTTGATTTGGAGCCGAGTGGAGGGTCTCAACCAGAGGCTTCGTCGACTCTGTGACGGTCTTGGCTGCAAATTTCTAGACTTGCGCTATTGGGTGGGGAATTGTAGGACACCCCTAGATAGGTCAGGGGTGCACTACACAAAGGAAGTGGCTACTCGGGTAGCAGAGTACTTGTGGTGTGCACATGGGGGTTTTTTAGGCTAGGCAATAGTGCGAGGTGTCCTGATGAACAATCATCAGTCGACGTGGAGGCAGGGAAATCAGGACGTGCTCAGTGTAAAGACACTTAAGCTATCAAGATATTAGCAGTAAATTTTCAGAGTGTTCGGAATAAAGTTCCAGAATGTACTGCCCTCCAGGAAGCGTGTGGCGCCCAAATTATTCTCGGGGCTGAGACCTGGCTGAACTCTGAGATAGGAAGTTCTGAAATATTTAGTGAGGGTTGGAACGTGTATCGGAAAGACAGATTAGACACCGTAGAAGGTGGTGTCATCATTGCAGTTGACAAAAATATTGTGTCTACTGAGGTCGAAGTAGAGTGTGATTGTGAAGTTATCTGGACACGTTTAACAGGGCTAGGGGAAATACAGTTAATTGTGGGGTGTTATTACCGGCCACCAGGTTCCACTGTGACAGTTCTAGAATCATTCAAAGGGAGTCTACATTCTGTATCGCAGAAGTACCCGGATCATGCTATATTAGTCGGAGGCGACTTCAACCTACCTAGTATAGACTGGGATGTCTATGGATTCATTACAGGTGGTACAGACAAGCTGTCGTGTGAATTACTTTTGAACACATTATCAGAAAACTGTCTTGAGCAGCTAAATAGACAGCCAACGCGTAATGGAAATATTTTAGATCTGGTAGCCCCGAACAGAGCAGACCTCATCGACGGTGTCAGTGTTGAGACAGGGATTAGTGATCATGATGATGTCATTACGACTATGGTTACGAAAGTTAAAAAGTCAGTCAAGAAGGCTAGGAGAGTATTCTTACTAGGAAGAGCAGATAAGCAGTTGTTAGCATCCCACTTAGTAAATGAATCGACTTCATTTACTTCTCGTACGATGGACATGGTAGAATTATGGGCAAATTTTAAACACATTGTAAATCACGCATTGGACAAGTATGTGGCGAAAAAGTGGGTTACAGACGGAAAAGACCCACCATGGTTTAACAGCGCAATTCGGAGAATGCTCAGGAAGCAAAGGCGGTTGCACTCGCGGTACAAGAAAGATCGGGAGAATGAGGACAGGCAAAAGTTTGTAGAGATTCGTGCTGCTGTAACAAGAGCGATGTGCGAAGCATACAACCACTACCACCGTTATACCTTAGCAAAAGATCTTGCTGAAAACCCAAGGAAATTCTGGTCTCACATAAAATCGGTAAGCGGGTGGAAGGCTTCCATCCAGGCACTCACCAATCAGTCTGGCCTGGCAACGGAAGACAGCAAAACGAAAGCTGAAATTTTAGATTTAGCATTTGAGAAATCTTTCACGTAGGAGGATCGTACAAACATACTGTGGTTTGAGTCTCGTACAGATTCCCGTATGGAGGCCATCGTGATAGATATCCCTGGGGTTGTGAAGCAGCTGAATGGGTTGAAAAAAAATAAATCGCCAGGTCCTGATGGGATTCCAATTCAGTTTTACAGAGTACTCTACTGCACTGGCTTCTTACTTAGCTTGCATTTATCGCAAATCTCTTGCCCAACGTAAAGTCCCGAGCGACTGGAAAAAAGCGCAGGTGATGCCTGTATATAAGAAGGGTAGAAGGACAGATCCTCAAAATTATAGACCAATATCCTTAACATCAGTTTGTTGCAGGGTTCTCGAACATATTCTCAGTTCGAATATAATGAATTTCCTTGAGACAGAGAAGTTGCTGTCCATGCATCAGCACGGCTTTAGAAAGCATCGCTCCTGTGAAACGCAACTCACCCTTTTTTCACACGATACCTTGTGAACCATGGATGAAGGGTATAAGACAGATGCCATATTCCTTGACTTCCGGAAAGCGTTTGACTCGGTGCCCCCCTGCAGACTCCTAACTAAGATACAAGCATATGGGATTGTCTCCCAAGTATGTGAGTGGCTCAAAGACTTCTTAAATAATAGAACCCAGTACGTTGTCCTCGATGGTGAGTGTTCATCGGAGGTGAGGGTATCATCTGGAGTGCCCCAGGGAAGTGTGGTAGGTCTGCTGTTGTTTTCTATCTACATAAATGATCTTTTGAATAGAGTGGATAGCAATGTGCGGCTGTTTGCTGATGATGCTGTGGTGTACGGGAAGGGTCGTCGTTGAGTGACTGTAGGAGGATACAAGATTACTTGGACAGGGTTTGTGAGTGGTGTAAAGAATGGCAGCTAACTCTAAATATAGATAAATGTAAATTAATGCAGATGAATAGGAAAAAGAATCCTGTAATGTTTGAGTACTCCATTAGTAGTGTAGCGCTTGACACAGTCACATCGATTAAATATTTGGGCGTAACATTGCACAGCGATATGAAGTGGGACAAGCATGTAATGGCAGCTGTGGGGAAAGCGAATGGTCGTCTTCTGTTCATTGGTAGAATTTTGGGAAGATGTGGTTCATATGTAAAGGAGACCCCTTATAGAACGCTGGTGCGACCTATTCTTGAGTACTGCGAGAGCGTTTGGGATCCCTATCAGGTCGGATTGAGGGAGGACATAGAAGCAATTCAGAGGCGGGCTGCTAGATTGGTTACTGGTTGGTTTGATCATCACGCGAGTGTTACGGAAATGCTTCAGGAACTTGGGTGGGAGTCTCTAGAGGAAAGGAGGCGTTCTTTTTGTGAATCGCTACTGAGGAAATTTAGAGAACCAGCATTTGAGGCTGACTGCAGTACAATTTTACTGCCGCCAACTTGTATTTCGCGGAAAGACCACAAAGATAAGAGAGATTAGGACTCGTACAGAGGCATATAGGCAGTCATTTTTCCCTCGTTCTGTTTGGGAGTGGAACAGGGAGAGAAGATGCTTGTTGTGGTACGAGGTACCCTCCACCACGCACCATATGGTGGATTGCAGAGTATGTATGTAGATGTAGAGGTCAGTATACAGAGTTGTCAAATATGGGCAACGGAAAAGCCACATGCGAAGCAACCAGTACCACTTCGTCCTTAATAGGTCTGTGTGTGGTGCGGGTTTACAGCATCATTTATCATAGGGCTGTATTTTTTGAAGAGATAGGTGCTGCAGGCTTAGTGTGGCTGAGTGGTTCTAAGTGCTTCAGTCTGGAACCGCGCGACTGCTATAGTCGCAGGTTCGAATCCTGCCTCAGGCTTGGATGTGTGTGATGTCCTTAGGTTAGTTAGGTTTAAGGAGTTATAAGTTCTAGGGGACTGATGACCACAGAAGTTAAGTCCCATAGTGCTCAGAGCCATTTGAGACAGGTGCTTCCAGTCCTTTTACCTGTACTGTCACTGGTAAGCACCATGATTGTTTTTTGTGGAAAAACGTCAATCCAGCTCTCCAAACAGCAGGGGTGTGTGGATGGGATCATTTTTTTGCAAGATGGTGCACCTTTGCACATTGCAAATTCAGTTAAGCAGCTGCTGAAGTGCCGTACTGGAAATGCTCGAATTACCAGCCGCCGTTTCCATACAGCCTGGCTGTCCTAATCACCTGATCTTAATCAGTGTGACTTCTGGCTGTGGGGCTATGTGAAAGATGTGTTCTGTGTTCTGTGTTCTGATTGCGAGCTTACCTGCACTGAAGGCACGCATTATGCAACACATTCTGCACATGACCCCGGAAACACTTCGATCGGTTGTGGAACATGCTGTTTCTCAATTTCAACTTTTTGCAGAAAACGGTGGACAGCGTGTGCCAGTCACACAGTAACTAATCATCATATTGATTTTGATTGATGCTTTTTATATGGTTTTTGGCCTCAGGTCAATTAAAAACAGACTTTTCCCATCCTCTGTGATATGAACTTGCCGTGGTGGATGGGCTTGCATAACTAACAGTATCACACCTGTACACCCGTGTACACTGAGTAGTACAGTTTGTTTAATGTCAAATGTTCATCTTAGCCATTGTTTTTTTTTATTCATTTGTCATTTGTAGTTGACCACTATTAAATTATGATGCTTACAGTGCCATCTATTGCTACATTTTGTAATTATTTTATTTTCTTCTGCCATTCGTTTTGCCCCCTTCTACAATAATATTCCATTGCAATTTGACATCATTCTGACAAGTAGTGTTATTTCTACAGTGGTTTTAATGTTTAACTTTAATTACAATCACACTGTACATCTCAAAGTTCCATATGGATTTCCTGAACAACTCATGAGTCCATATCATCCCCGGAGGAACTTCTGCTGATGGTTTGTTGTACAGACTGTGACTCTATTGCTTGTCTTTCCATTTTTGTTTATAAGCAAGTCAGTGTTTGGAAGAAATGGAATAACAAATTTCCACAGTGAACACACATGGGCTGACTACAATCCTCATGCTACAGTACACGGTAGACATCTGCATCAGTTTGAGAGTAACGTGTGGGCTGGAATTGTAAGTGACTGTCTGATAGGGCCATGCATTCTCCCAGCACATCTTAAAGGTGCTGCCTACAGGGATTTTATCCAGAACACTCACAAACACATCCTAGATGATATGCCTCTGCAAATAAGGAGAAACATTTGGTTTATGCCTGATGGAGCTCCAGTACATTTCAGTCTCAGTGTTGGAGATGCACTGGCTGATAGCTGCATTGACAGCTGAATATACTAACAAAAATAGTCAATTTTTGAAAATATAAAATAATTGGATAGAAAAAAAGGTACTCGCCAAGCAACAACAAGATAATACCGTTATAAAGATACTTAATTTGCAAGCCAGTGGCTTTTTCTGGCAGAATGGTTGAAGGAGAAGGAAAAGGCCTGGTGAGGTTTAGGAAGTGAGGAGAGTTCGGAAAAGTTTCCCAGGATGTTGGATCAGGGGAGACTTAGCAAATGGGATGAGAAGGAAAGACTGATTGTTGGGGACTGCACCAGATGAGGTTTAGCTCTCCGATTTTCAACTCGCGTCTGATGCAATCCCCCTCAGTCAGTCTTTCCGTCTCATCCTGTCTGATAGGGCTCTCCTGACCCAGGGTTTTAGGCGACTAGAAAACTCTCCCCATTTCCTAACAGAGCGAGGTGGTGCAGTGGCTAGCACACTGGACTCGCATTCGGGAGGACGACGGTTCAATCCTGCGTCCAGCCATCCTGATTTAGGTTTTCCATAATTTCCCTAAATTGCTGTAAGCAATGCCGGGATGGTTCCTTTGAAAGGGCATGGCTGACTTCCTTCAACGTCCTTCCCTAATCCGATGAGACTGATGACCTCGCTGTCTGGTCTTCTCCCCAAAACAACCCAACCCAATTTCCTAAACATCACTAATCCTCCTTCCTTCTTCTTCAACCCTTCTGCCAGAAGAACAAACAACTGCCTCCAAAAGCTTGCAAATTTAAATACCTTTACATATGTGTTCTCCTAGTGCCTCATGATATGTAGATTTTTTTTTATCTATCCAGTTACATGACAGATAAATAGAGGAGGACCATTTCCACGGCCTGTATGTTTTACCAACTTCAGTCATCTTGATAATCATCTCTGGGAGCACCTTAACAATTGGTCTATGCAGGGCACCACCTGGAAGCAGATACCCTACGTTGACATGTCGTGGAAACCTGCAAAACTGTTCTAAATCATCAGGAGATATTTTAAAGGGTGTGACAGTCCATGTTTCCACAAGTGCGTGCATGTTTAGAAGCAAGAGGACATTGCAAGTAGTTTGTTTTGATGAGCTCCAATCACCTAAAGTTAAAATTTCATTAATAACTGTAAAACAAAGCCCCACAGGGGACTCACCACCCTTTGGTGAGTACATGCTTGCTACCACAAGGCACCAGTCTTTGCAGCATTGCTTCCTCTCTCTGTGCTACAAACCTACACTTTGACTATCTCTTACCTCCTATGACTATCCATCGAATGACCATTTTGGTGCAAGCCCTGCCTGGACTTCATTCATGATTTTGGTCTTGATTTTTAGTTTCGCTCCCAGCGTTATTTTCACCTTCCATTGACGTTTATATGGTCCCCATTCCTGGGTTTGACCTGCCATCATTTCCAAATTTTGCAGAATTGCATATTGTGCAGGGAAGGTCACCAGTGTGCAATATGCTCTGCCTCTGTGCCCTTCCACCCAGGTACTCTTCCTTCCTGTCATCATACAACGCTCAAACCCTACACAGGACCCATCCCATTGTGATGTAGTCAAGTACCTGCATGATGATAGCCCGCTGACCACACAGGGATTGCACTGTTGATGGCTGTGCCGCACACTCTACATGTATGGGTCAAATGGCTCTGAGCACTATGGGACTCAACTGCTGTGGTTATCAGTCCCCTAGAACTTAGAACTACTTAAACCTAACTAACCTAAGGACATCACACACATCCATGCCCGAGGCAGGATTCGAACCTGCGACCGGAGCAGTCCCACGGTTCCGGACTGCGCGCCTAGAACCGCGAGACCACCGCGGCCGGCACTCTACATGTATGCCTCTGAGTATGTGCCCATCATGACCGTGGCATGGGGACTCCCAGAAACAGATTACTGATCAGGTTTGCATTGCTGTGGCTGGATAGTATCGATGGGGAGGGTTCCCATTTGGAGTGGGGGCACCATGGAGTGTAGTTTGCATATGAAGCGACTTCAACTTTGTGCTGCTGGTGGTCACGTGGCCCCAGCAGTCTCTTCAAATGGAAAGGCATCATATGATTCCCTGGTCATGCTGTGGGAGGAACACAGGACTAGAAGACAAGGAGCAGAATCCCCTGCCCCCAATTTCTGGACTGTACCAGGACTGACACACACCGTTTTGGCTGCAAAGCCTTTATTTTTTTGTGGAACACATTGAAGACAAATACAGGGAAGTTGCAGCCACCTGTAAGACGAAGAGCAGTTCCCTCCTGATTTGTGAAAAGTTGGGTGACATTTCTGAGACACTCACTACCAGTGAGAGTCGCAACATGGTCCAGGGCATCATCTTTCACTGTCATTTTCTTATGCAATCTGACAATGAGCTGCAGGTCAACTTTGAACGAGGGGGTGTCCACTTCATGTTCATAGGGACTAAGGGATAACAGAGTAGCTACCGAGGCCTTCATCTTGGCTTTTGAGGATGATACATTGCCTGAGGAGATCAAGGTGATGGTCTGCCAGCATGACGTGAAATGCTATGTTCCTCCTATGAGATGCTTCAGGTGTGTGAAGTGCAGATATGTCTTCCCGTTGTGATGCTACCCCTGTACCCAGGGATTGTGCACACCCGCTGCAAGTGAATGTTTGTTGTGCCCCTCTCCCCATCTGTGTAAACTACGGTGAGCTCCTCTCCCCCTGCTCACCAGATTGCTCCATTTTTAAGCCACAGAAGAATATCCAGAAGCACAAGACTGGACAAGCTCACAAATCAAGAGGTCAGAAAAGAGTGAGCCTCTTAATGCCATACAAATGGCACAACCTTACATTACAGCTGCAACATCATTGCTTTCTCTGTCAACACTGCCTTCCTCTGTTGTGCCTCTTACAGTGGGCCCTCATACCTGCAACCCCCCCCCCTCCTCCCTCCCACTCCCAGGTGGTTGGGGCCTCTTCTGGTGCTTCCACTGTGCTCACTTCAAGAGCATTGGCTCCTCACCTGCCAGAGACACCGGCTCCCATCCTCCAGCTATAGCTGCCTAATCCTCCTCTGGCTTCTCTAGCTAGGAAGAGACTCCTTGGCACTCGTCCTTTCACGGTTCCTGCTAGTCCACAGCCAGATGCTGGCCAGTGGCTGAAGGAACAGTGGGCTACTGGCCATTGGACGTCTTGTTCTTCTGTCCCTGAAACCAATTGAGGGACACCTTCCCAGTCCTCATCTTCTAAGGAGGAGGACAAAAAAGAAGTCTTCTAAGATTCTTTTGAGCCCAAGGTGGAGATTCTGGTGGTCCCTGAAACACCAGACCCCCCCCCCCCCCCACACACACACACACACACAATGTTCCACAGAACCTACGTCAGTGGATCCCCTGACATCTCGACTAGTGACAACACATGATCATTGGTCATAACCTGTGTCTGTGTTGGCTCCTTGAGTCTCAGGGCCTTTTGGCTGCATCTCAGGGCAGTTTTCACAAAGGCTGCTCCACTGCTGATAATTTGGTTTACTTCTAGTCCACCATCCAGACGGCCTTTGCACATTGTCAGCGGCTCATCACTGTCTTCTTTGACCTAAAGAAGGCTTATGATGTGACATGGCATCACCATATCTTTACTAAGTTACATGAGTGGTGTCTCCGGGTCCACTCCTGATTTTTGTCAAGAACTTCGTATTGCACTGTACATTTTGGGTTCAGGTGGGTTCTTCACTCAGTACCCCCATCTCCAAGAGAACAGGGTCCTGTAGGGCTCTTTACTGACCATGTCCCTCTTTTTGTGGCCAGCAATGGTCTAGTGATGGCTGTGTGGCTTCGCTATTGCCTTCCTCATATGCCAAAGACTTTTGCTTTTATTATTTCTTCTCTAGTATTGTTGTTGCTGAGTCACCAACAGGTTGCCTTACGAAAGGCATTGTCATGGGCTCTCACCCATGGCTTTTGGTTTTCAGGCACCAAGACTCATGTCACACACTTCTGTCACTCTCTTACTATCCAGTCACACCCAGTGCTTTACCTAGACAATCAGTTACTCCTTGTAGTTGAGACGCACTACTTTTTGGGACTGGTCTTAGATTCCCAGCTGACCTGGCTTCCCCACCTTCCCCAACTTGAGGGGACCACACTGTGGTTCAGGTCGAAAAAAATCGATTTTCAGTTTTCATCATATTTTGATAGATTAAGGTTTTATTTAAGTACTCTGAAAAGGATTTTCCTGAAAATAATTTTTTTTTTTTTTTTTCGAGCATTCAAAGAGCATTTTCCTACCACTTGTGTTTATGTGCCAAGCCCACTTTTGTCATCCACTTTTCTGCATATATTTTATATCTTTATATCCCCTACATTGCACATTAGGGATTTTTTTTTTTTTTTTTTTTACTCCAGAGTGTGTTGGCTGTCCTTGGAATGCAACGGCTTGTATTCTTTTGTTTCTGCTGTTTGTAAACAACACGCTTTCAAACATGCAGTTAGTTTTGTTCAAGTGTGATTGTGAGTAGTTGTTCTACTTAAGTTTGCAGTCCTTGTTCAGACGTGTTTTGTTGTGTTTATTGAAAATGACGAAATGTAATGGCATCTTCAAGAAATGACAATTTAGAGGAAACAAGTTTAGGAAGCTTCTGTACAAGAGGTTGTCGCACCTGGCAATGATGTTTCTAAATCTTCAACAAGTATATCATCAAAGAAGCGCTCACCATTTCAAGAGAGTTACAACGAATTTACTGTAAGTGACAAGGGGTGCAGCAACATTATAAATTTGAGAACATATCAGATGCAATTTCTAAATTTCTACAATGTAGACAGTGTGGTGAGTCACAGAATGTGAAAATTTGTGACTGTGCCAGTGGGAGAAAAGGCCTAGCAATTGCTTTCAATTTAATTTGCACTAAATGCTCAGCTGTGATTTCATTTACGAGTTCTTCAAAACCAGATGTAAGTGGCCCTTATGAAATCAATACTAGATTAGTTTATGCCTTACGATACATTGGCAAGGGCCTGGCTGCAAGGAGAACATTTTGTTCAGTAACTTACATCAACCACCAAATAAATTTGAAAAACTGACTGCAGTATTAGAGAAAGCTGTATGTGAGGTCAGTGAGGAAAGTATGAAACTGGCTGCTAGGAAAGCAGTGGAAGAAAATGATGGATGTTCGGATATTGCAGTTCCACTTGATGGAAGTTGGCAGAAAAGAGGACATACTTCTCTGAATGGAGTGTAGACACTGGTAAAGTGTTGGATGTGGAGGTAATGTCTAAATATTGCAAATGTTGTAAAGTCAATGAACATAAAGAACACAACAGTGTGGCTAATTTTAGAGGAACAAGTGGTGGTATGGAAGTTCATGGAGTACAACAAATGTTTCATCGCTCTGTAGAAACAAGATGCGTACAGAACACTAAATATTTGGGCGATGCTGACAGTAAGGCATACACAATGTGATGAACTCCAAGCCATATGGAGATGTCATTATTAGTAAAGTAGAATGTGTAGGCCATGTTCAAAAACGTTGGGGAAGAAGGCTGAGAAACAAACTGTTGATATGAGAGGAAAGAAATTAGAAGATGGAAAATAGTTGACTGGGCGGGGTTGGTTAACTAAAACTGAAATAGAAAACTTGCAGGTATACTATGGGCAGGCAGTTAGGAGAAATAAAGAAAATCTGGAGGCAATGAAGAGAGATGTTTGTGCCATATTCTTCCATAAGTCCTCTACTGATAAGCCATGTCATGGATTGTGTCAATCAGGAGAAAATTCACGGTGCAAATACAATAGGGCTCAGGCAACTAAGAATCTTATTCTCACCAGCATTCTCTTCCTGCTGCTGTTATTACAGCAATTAAACTTATTTTCAGAGACTTCGCTCATCCTGACCTTCTAAGGAAATGTCTGCACGGGCAGACACAGAACCCAAATGAATGTTTCAACAGCATAATTTGGAACCGCCTTCCTAAAACTATTTGTAAGCTTGCATACAATGAAACTAGGAGTTCATGATGCCGTTATTACATTCAATTGTGGTAATATTGCAAAGTGATGGGTACTGAAAAATCTGGGAATTAATCCTGGTGAAAATATGATCACTGGGCTGCAACATTGCGATGAAATGAAGATAGCCGATGCAGACAGGTCTGCATCTAATATGGCCAAGAAAGCAAGACAAACATACAAAAAGGTGAAAAAGAAGCTGGAAGACCTGTTAGAGGCCAAAAAAGGGCCATCATATGCAGCAGGACAGTTTTAATTAACTGTAAGTAACAAATTTCAAAAGTTTTTTCTTTAAAGTCAATTTCCCGCAAACTAAAATTTTCAGTACATATGCCCCATTGTATCAGAAACTATCATAGATAAGTGAATGAAATTTTCAGAGGCTGCATAACATAAAAAGCCACCTCTGGTACTAAATTCATTAATATTCCCCCATTAGGAAGTTCACAAAAATATTTTCTGCAGAAAAAACTTAATATTTTTTGTTAATAAATTTAAAAAAAGTATTTTTTTAAAACTATAAAATCGGTGAAATAGATTTTAGTACAGTTGACTATATTAGACTCATGTAACATACAGTAAAAATATTAAGGTCCTGCATCAAATAGTTTTTTCAGAAATGGGTCAAATACTTGCCTAAATTAACATGGGTTAGATAGGCGTGGTCCCCTTAAGCAAAAATGCTGGTGATACCTCAAATACACTTCGCTGCCTCAGTAATACTAACTGCAATGCAGGCCGCTCTACCCTTTTGCGGCTCTCCAGTGCCCTGATTTTGTCCCATTGTGATTATGGGAATCGTGCACATGGTTCAGCATCATCCACTGCATTGCGGATACTGGACCCCGTTCATCATTGTGGGGTCTGACTTGTGACAGGAGCCTTCCAAACTAGCTCTGTGAACAGCCTGCTAATCAAGGCTGGAGTCCCTCCATTATCTACGAGGAACTAACAGCAGCTGCTGAATTTTGCTACACAAGTTCATAGCTTCCCTGAACATCCAAACTACTTTCCCCTTTTCTCTGGAAGATAGCTCCATAACAGTGACGCAGGACTGGGTTTACAGGTGCTGCATGCCTCCAGTGTGTGTGTTCAGAACTGCAACTACCTCCACTGTCACGGAGACATCGCATCTGCCCCCTTGGCCTGTGCCCTGACCTTGGATTTGTCTTGGTCTCCTTTGGTCCAGAAGATTCCATTGAGCCCATGATTGTTTGCTGCCTGTACTCGGCTGTCCTTGAGACATACCCAGGTTTGGAAGTGGTATCCACCAATGGCTCAGCAGTCAAAGCATGAACAGGCTTGCATACACACATGCACAATGCAGTGAACTGTAGTCTCTGCCAAATGGCTGCAGTCTCTCCATTGCTGAACTGATAGCCATTAAACTATCACTTGGCCATGTTTGTTCTTGCACTGGCAAGAGTATCCTAATCTGTAGTGACTGCCTTAGCAACATTCAGGCTACAGACCAGTGCTACTCTCCTTATCCACTGGTTAGAGCTATCCAGGATCTTGTTTCTGACCTCCATCAAGCTGGACAACCAGTTGTTTTCATGTGGACACCCCCCACCCCCACCTCCCCCCAGTCATGTTGGGGTTTCAGGAAGTGAACAAGTTGACCAGGATTACCACCAGGATGCCGATTCTGGAAACGGTGGTCCCAGGACCAGACCTTTGGTCATTTATACACCATCAATTGCCCAAAGTCTGGAACTCAGAATGGTCTGCCCTGATTTCCCCAAACAAACTGAGGTCCATTAAGGAGACCATGACCATGTGGCTGTCTTTCCCCATGTGATTCTTGCAGGGAATCCACTGTGCTCTGTCAACTTCACATTGGCCACACTTGGCTGACAGTCTCAGACATCCCCCCAGGGGATCCACAACTCTTTTGTGGATACGTGCGTAGCGAGCACGGGACCCCGAGCTGATGTGGCCTTCCTTCCTTTCCGGGCTGCATACCTTCCCTTTCCGCATCCTTCCCCATCCCCCATCTTCGCCCCCCCCCTCTTCCCCTCTGGCTCTTTCTTTCCCTTTCTCTGGGGTTATGGTTTGTGCCTACGTCCGGAGACGGACGCTTGTAAATATACTACATTCTTCGCCTTCCTTCCTTGCTTGTAAGTCTTCATCCTTCCCTTGTCCTTCTCTTTTCCTTACCTCTTCTCTCTACCTTCTCCGCTGCGGCGTTTGAGACCTCTCTTCTTTCCTTTCCCTTTCTCTTTCTTCCTCCCTGTGCGTGTCTGAAGGCCAACCCACGCACTTCCATGCGTAGCCGGTGACGGGGTAACGCGTAATTCCCCGCCCCGGGTAGACAGGTAGGACACGTACGTACCCCCTGGTAACGGCCAGGCCCAGGGAGGGGTGATTACCCGAGCTGATACCTTCCGAAAGTGCCGATTGGTCCTTACGTCCGTTTGTCGGGAGGTGTGACCTGAGGTGTGAACAATCACCTAAGGCGGGAGTGCCCTCAGAGAGGGCCCCCACAAGGGAGAAGCGCGCCATCGGAGACGCCGGTAATCATGGGGGATTCTTCCGCAATGGTTTCCTCACCTTCCACTATGTCTGCTCACAAACGTAAGTTCACTGAGTCTCAACCACAGTCAGTTCTTCCATCGTTGCCACAGTTCCTTGTTGTTTCTCGGTCTGACGAAGGTCACGACTTCTCCACGGTCAACCCTTTCATCATTCAGAAAGGTGTCGACGCAATTGCAGGTCCTGTAAAGTCTTGTTCCAGATTACGGAATGGCACCCTGTTGTTAGAAACAGTCAGTGCCCTCCAGGTACAAAAATTGCTGCGTACGTCACTACTACACACCTTCCCTGTCCGGGTGGAACCGCACCGTACCTTAAATTCCTCGCGTGGAGTCGTTTATACACGCTCCCTCGATGGACTGTCTGACGAAGAAATTCAGCACTACCTGTCTGACCAGGGCGTAACGGCTGTTCATAGGGTTATGAAAAGGGTTGACACGAACATCATTCCAACCCGCACTGTCTTCTTGACATTTGACAAAGTTCAACTACCATCGAAAATCAAAGCCGGCTATGAGATAATTTCCGTTCGCCCTTACGTCCCGAACCCTACGCGTTGCTATCGGTGCCAGCGGTTCAATCACACCAGCCAGTCCTGTTCCAATCCGGCCAAATGTGTTACGTGTGGCAGGGATGCCCATGAGGGTGCTTGTCCACCTCCATCCCCTCGCTGCATCAACTGTATGGGTGACCACGCCGCTTCCTCTCGAGATTGTCCCGTTTTTAAGGACGAAAAGCTCATCCAGGAAATTCGAGTAAAGGAAAAGGTGTCGACCTTTGCTGCTCGAAAATTATTCGCCAGTCGACAGCCCACCGTGCCTCAGAAAGGAAAATACAGCACTGTCCTTGCTTCTCCTCGGCCAACAAAGGAGGCGGCCACGCAGACTTGCGACCTCACCTTTAGTGCCACGGTCGTCAGATCGGCCAGCGCAAAGATCGCCCGTTCAACCTCACCACTTTCGCCTGCCCACTCTCTGGTTCACCCTTCGTCGAGTTCTGCTAAATCTCGAGCCCAAAAGTCAGACACTAAGACTTCGAAAAAAGAGCATACTCGTGAAGAGTTTTTACGTACGGCAACTTCGCAACCATCGGTTCCTCCTTCCTCTAAACATCATACTTCCAAGAAGGCTACAAAGAAACCCAGTTCCTCTCCTTCTCCGCCAAGGCGTGTCCCATCTACAGCACCACCTGGCGGAAGTCGCCCTCGGCCGTCCTCTGTGTCGCCGAGGCGCACTGCTGGCGGCCGATCAACCGGCCGGTCGCTGGTGGCAGGAGCTGCTCCTGACCAACCTATGGATCAGGATCTTCTGCCTTCGGCTGAATGCCATTCCGTGCTGTCGGTCGCAAGCTCAGAGCAGTCGTTGAGTTGACAGCGACCTTGGTCACATTCCTCCATTTCCAGTTCACCCTATGTCCATTATCCACTGGAATATCCGCGGTATTCGAGCCAATTGGGATGAAACGTCGATCCTCTTGCGATCCTACTCGCCGGTCATCTTCTGTCTTCAGGAAACAAAGCTGCGTCCCTATGACCGCTTTGTTCTCCCTCATTTTCAGTCCGTCCGATATGATCTCCCCTCTGTTGAAGGCACTCCAGCCCATGGAGGACTCATGATTCTTCTCCATGAAACTCTCCATTATCACCCAATCCATTTAAACACTTCCTTCCAAGCTGTCGCCGTCCGTCTTTCCCTTTCCGGATACACGTTCTCTCTTTGTACTGTATACATTCCATCGTCCACACCAATGGCACGAGCTGATCTCCTTCATCTTCTTGGTCAGCTTCCACCCCCATATTTGCTGGTTGGGGACTTCAATGCCCACCACCCGCTTTGGGGATCTCCACATCCTTGTCCACGTGGCTCACTATTGCTAGACGTCTTCCACCAAGCAGATCTAGTTTGCCTCAACACTGGGGTCCCTACGTTTTTGTCTGCCTCCACAGCAAATTTATCTCATTTGGACCTTGCGGTCGGTACTGTTCCACTAGCTTGGGCTTCGAATGGTTCGCCCTTGATGATACACACTCGAGTGACCACTTTCCATGTGTCCTTAGACTGCAGCCTCAACAGCCATATATGCGCCCGCGACGCTGGAAGTTTGCTCAAGCCGATTGGACACTTTTTTCGTCTCTAGCGACATTCGATGACCGTCGCTTTCCCAGCGTCGACGATGAGGTCACACATATTACCGACGTTATTCTTACAGCTGCGGAACATTCAATACCACGCACCTCCGAATTGCCCCGGCGCCCCCCAGTTCCTTGGTGGGACGAGGCATGCCGTGATGCACTACGTGAGCGGCGACGTGCTCTCCGCGTTTTCCGCCACCATCCTACTTTGGCCAACTGTATCCGCTATAAGCAGCTCCGAGCGCGATGCCGTAGTGTCATCCGCGATAGCAAGAAGGCAAGCTGGAAATTCTTTATTAGCTCATTTAACACCTTCACTCCCTCCTCGGAACTTTGGAGTCGGCTTCGACGGTTCTCAGGCGCGCCTGGTTTCTCCCCGGTCTCTGGGCTCACTGTCACGCATGACACATTAGTGGACCCCGTCGCAATTTCTAACTCGTTGGGTCAGCACTTTGCCGAGATTTCGAGCTCTTCAAATTACCCGCCAGCGTTTCTCCCGAAGAAACGTGCAGCGGAAGTGCGACATCTTGCTTTCTCCTCTCAAAATCGCGAAAGCTACAATACTGTTTTCTCCATGTGGGAACTCCAACATGCACTCTCTTCTTCTCGCTCCTCCGCCCCAGGACCGGATGGTATCCACGTCCAAATGTTGCTGCATTTATCAACCCATAGTCTGCGTTACCTCCTTCGCCTTTATAATCGAATTTGGACCGACAGTACTTTTCCCAGACGATGGCGGGAAGCTATCGTCGTTCCTGTTCCGAAACCTGGAAAGGACAAACATCTCCCCTCTAGCTATCGCCCCATTTCTCTCACGAGTAGTGTCTGTAAGGTTTTGGAGCATATGGTGAATTACCGTTTAGCGTGGTGGCTGGAATCCCGCAGTCTTTTAACACCTGCCCAATGCGGATTCCGAAAGCATCGTTCTGCAGTTGACCATCTTGTTGCTCTCTCCACTTATATCATGAAGAATTTTCTCCGGAAACGCCAAACGGTAGCAATATTTTTTGATCTGGAGAGAGCATACGATACCTGTTGGAGGACAGGCATCCTCCGCACACTGTTCTCATGGGGCTTTCGAGGCCGGCTGCCCCTTTTTCTTCGCGAATTTATGGCAGAGCGCACATTTAGGGTGCGGGTGAACACTACTCTCTCCCGCACTTTCTCCCAAGAAAACGGGGTACCCCAGGGCTCCGTGCTGAGTGTTGTACTGTTTGCCATCGCTATAAATCCTATTATGGATTGTCTCCTTCCCGATGTCTCGGGCTCCCTCTTTGTGGATGATTTTGCGATCTACTACAGCTCTCAACGGACCAGCCTTCTTGAACGACGTCTTCAAGGATGTCTCGATCGCCTCCACTCTTGGAGCATCGAAACCGGCTTCCGTTTCTCTCCCAGTAAGACCGTTTGTGTTAATTTTTGGCGACGTAAGGAGTTTCTTCCGCCCTCCTTACATCTAGGACCTGTCAACCTTCCGTTTTCAGACGTCGCTAAATTCTTGGGTCTTATGTTTGACAGAAAACTGTGCTGGTCCTCCCACGTTTCCTATCTTTCGGCTCGCTGTCTGCGATCGCTTAACACCCTCCGTGTCCTGAATGGTACCTCCTGGGGAGCGGACCGAGTGGTCCTTCTCCGCCTCTATCGCGCCTTAGTGCGCTCGAAATTGGATTATGGAAGCATAGTCTACTCCTTTGCTCGGCCGTCTATTCTTCGGCGTCTCGACTCTATCCACCACCGTGGATTACGTTTAGTGTCTGGAGCTTTTTACACTAGCCCTGTGGAGAGCCTTTATGCTGAGACTGCTGAACCTCCGTTGTCCAATCGGCGAGCAGTCCTCCTGAGTCGTTATGCTAGCCATCTGTCTTCCATGCCTGCTAATCCAGCCCATGCCCTTTTTTTCGACGCCTCATTTGATGTAGGGTATGCAGGCCGCTCCTCCTCCCTACTACCCCCGGGAGTCCGCTTCCGTCAACTGCTCCATTCTCTTTCCTTCCGCTTTCCTAAAACCTTCTTGACAACTTGGGGTACAGCACCGCCTTGGCTCCGTCCCCGGATCTGCCTGCTCCGTGACCTTTGTCGATTTCCCAAGGATGGTACCCCTACACTTGCTTATCGTCGGGCATTTGCTGCTCTACGTGCACAATTGACGGACGCCACATTTATTTACACCGACGGCTCGAAAACATCGTTAGGTGTAGGGAGTGCCTATATTGTTGGCGACACCCCAAATGAATTTCGGCTTCCCGACCAGTGTTCGGTGTATACTGCGGAGCTTTATGCTGTTCTCCAGGCTGTCCACTACATCCGCCGCCATCGGCGGATACAGTACGTTATCTGCTCGGATTCTCTCAGCTCTCTCCTCAGTCTCCAAGCTCTTTACCCTGTGCACCCTCTGGTCCACCGGATTCAGGACTGTCTGCGCTTGCTCCACCTGGGGGGCGTCTCGGTGGCGTTCCTCTGGCTCCCGGGACACGCTGGTATCTGTGGGAATGAGGCGGCCGATATAGCGGCCAAGGCTGCAGTCTCTCTTCCTCGGCCAGCTATTCAGTCGCTTCCCTTCACCGATCTACGGAGCGGTTTATGTCACAAAGTTTCTCATTTATGGCATGCGCATTGGTCCACACTTCCCCATAATAAATTGCGGGAAGTGAAAGCCCTTCCTTGCGCTTGGACCTCTTCCTCCCGATCGCGTCGTCGGGAGGAGGTAATTTTAACTAGACTCCGGATAGGGCACTGTCTTTTTAGTCATCGACATCTTTTAAGCGGCGATCCTCCCCCAATCTGTCCCCACTGCTCTCAGCTGTGGACGGTAAGACACCTTTTAATTGAATGCCCCTATTTTAATCCGTTACGCGCCCGTCTACAGCTATCGCCTGATCTATCGTCGATTTTAGCCGATGACACGCGCTCAGCCGACCGCGTTCTCCAGTTTATTAGTGACAGTGAAATGACGTCAGTCATTTGAAGCTTTTTTTGGGGACAACCACCCCTTTCTGTAGTGGATTTTTAAGCCTTCCTTCTGCTTTTAGTTTCTCCAATTTTATGACTTTGTTCCCATTGCTGCTTGTTTTCAATTTCGGTTTTTTTACTGTTTCCTAAGTTATGGGCTGGGCGCTAATGACCATAGCAGTTTTGCGCCCTAAAACCAAACAAACAAAAAAAAAGAAAAAAGTCTCAGACATGAGGATCCCCCCCACTGCCGATGCAGAGCCCGCCTAACAGTGTCCTAATACGGCAGCTTTGAGGCAGCATCTTGACCTTTCTGACACCCTAGCAGACAATGCCAGAGCTGCTTATTTGGTGTTACATTTTTCCCACGTAGATGGTTTCTATTTTTCCCTCTAAGGTAGGGCTTTTCGTTCTCATTGAGTGCTTGGGAGGTTGATTGGGCACCCCTCTCCTGCCCCCCCCCCCTCTCCCCACCCAGGTCCCTTGTTGACAGCCCAGCCTGGCCTCTGCCCCTTCCAACTTTTTTATCCTCTTTATTCTTTACCATTTCTTGGTTTCAGTGACTTGCCTGTGCTGTCTTTTCTCTGGGTTTTTATCTCTCTCGTGTGTGTGGGTGTGGGGGGGGGGGGGGAATTTGCCTTTCACTGCCTTCCATTGACGACCACTCCTGCTTTGCCAACTAATGGATGAAGGGACTGATGATCTTGGAGTTTAGTTCTTTTTCACAACAAACCAACCACAAAGCATTTGCAGACACATTTGTATGATTTTTTTCTTTGTTTTGGTATAGGTAACCTGTTCCCAAGGTTTGCAAAAGCATTTTTGAAGCACTTCATATATTCCACAAGCTATACTATGGTGTGTGATGGAGGGTACTTATGATACAACTTTTTTCATTCATGAATCGGTCTTCCTTAATATGACATTGCCCAATTATTCTTTGAATGTAGGCCTTTTCTCTTAGAATTGCAACAGTAAACCTTTCGGTGATGGACAGTATCATTCTTGTAGCGTCTGTCATTAGAGTAAGTTCAAAATTTCTGTGGTGTTTTTGTGTGTACTAAGTGATAATGTTGTGAAATATATCACTCTTAATTCTTTCTTCTCATTCTTCTGTATTAATACAAAGTGGAAAGGCTCCCAGACAGATTAGTGTTACTTCACTCTTCTTACAACTAGTTTTAGGTGAACTGTGGATCACTCCAGATATAACCAAAGGTTCACCTAATGTCTGGTACTTATTATATTGTCCTGATTGTACGTAGCCCCAGCATAAGCAAAAAATACAAAATTTCATACTCTTGTGATATACAGAGTCTATGTTTTTCAAACATTAATAAATTACACTTCAATCAGATGAGCTGGACAAACTTATAACACTTGCTTTACATTGCTGAATCTGCGTGGCGAGAAGCATTTTCTCACAGTCACCATGTTTAGTAGATTTGTAACACTTCAGACTAAACGTAATGTTGCACTATGAGGATTTCTTAAACTGCTTGAACAGTTGCATTTTGGGAGTGCTGTGTAATGTTTACACATGTATTTCAGCTGTTGATATTTATTAGAACTTATCTTGAAAAATGTAAGTTATCGGCTGCAAATAAATATTACGTGATGGAGTTAATTAAGTATATCAGGATAAAAAAATATTATGGCAAACGTTATCACTAGAATTTCTGAGTGTATTTTTTAAATGTGACAAATTTGTCAACTTAGGCATTCACACGCAAACAGTTCTTTTCGCAGATAATTAATCCTGCAGTGTTTCATCGAAAGTAGGAGGAGTAGTATTGTCACTCGTGAGGCTTGTGGAGAGAGTGATTGTGATACCACTAAGCAGTGTGAGCACAGATAATAAGACCAAAGAAAGGCCTGAAGGTGAATGTCCATTAATTATTTTACTCTATAACAAGTTTATGGGTTGAGTGGATCTTCCAGATGCACTGATTGCGCTATATAGAGTCAACATCAGATTGAAGTAGTACTGCCATTGACTATGTCTTTGCTTCCTTATATGATGGTAGTAAATCCATGGCTATTGCATAGGAGGGCTGTGACTCTTCTGGTGTACCCAAAAATAAGCAGAGGCCACTTTGTCAGTTCAGAGCTGAATATGCAAATAAGTGAAAATAAGACATGCATCAGAGCTAGTTCCCCAATAGGTTGTTCATCAGGACATTGTTGGACATGGCCAATTGTGTCTGCGAGGAGAGGTAGATGCGAGATGCTTAACCGCAAAGGAAATACAATAATTATCTCCCAGAAGTATAAAAACAAACGGTTTTCTGGACTTCCATAAGGAAAACAAAATAAACTATGAGGAAAAACGTTTCAAAGTCTTAAATATTTTCATATGTCAGAAAAATAAGTCATGTGTGATACTGCAGGATTTCTTAGCGAATTTTGATGGAATCTTCTCGGGTTGTCAACAGAGTCAAGGCATCATTCTATGACAACATTTCGACAAGTTTGCTACTCATCATCTTCATGTGAATTGCCTGTTTTATGTCCAGTTTGTATCTTTATAGATGCTGCAGGTTCCAGAAGGAGTTTCACGGACAATGTGGTGGTGGTGGTGGTGGTGGTGGTGGTGGTGGTGGTGTCTCCCAGTGTGTTTGGAGGGTCATAGTGTCATGTTCTGGTAGTGCCTGTCTATTCCTTTCCCACTTTCACATGAGAGCGGTTTTGTGAAGTATTGTTGCTAGCACTACATCCCATGCAGACCTCAGCTGGAAATGGCTATCCCAGTTGACAAGCTCATCGTGGACCCATATCTCAGTTCTTTTGATGATCAAGTTCCCCAGAAACAATTTGTCCAGCACAACACCTCTGTCCATTCAAAATTTAATGTATGACCTTTGTTGAGGCTTTGCTCTGCCACTGAAGAGTTGATAGTTTGCCAGAGGGGGATGCTTCTGGCATGTTCTGAGCAGCATTGCGAATTATAATGTTGCATCTGGCCAAAAAATTGCTTATCATATTAGCAACAGATGCTGTAGACTCAGTGTCCACAGTCCTAGTTTGTCGGTCATTGAGTGTAGCTTGTTTTTGATTCTATCAGATTAGTGAAAAATGGTTTTAATGTTGTTTTTCTCCAGTACGCTGGCAATGCGGGCCATAGATGGCCCAGCACATGGAAAGAACATCAGATGTTTTGTCTTCTTCCAGATCATCTTCTTCCTTATTCTCACTCATCTGGAGAGCGAGAACATCTTATGTGTCTCCGAGTTCTGTTCCTGTGAAAAGTTTCCCTCAGATGATGCATTTTGGTGGGTATACTTCCCTTGTCGCATATCTCTCATGCTCTTTGCATCAGGGTGGTGAGCACAGATTTGCTTTGTGCTGGATGTTTGCAGCTATTGGTATTTAGGTAAAAGTCCATGGGTATGTGTTTTCTATAGAGAGAATGTCCCATCATGCCATCAGTTTTCTTCGACCTCAGTAGTGAACATTA
This sequence comes from Schistocerca nitens, assembly GCF_023898315.1. Classification (NCBI taxonomy): domain Eukaryota; kingdom Metazoa; phylum Arthropoda; class Insecta; order Orthoptera; family Acrididae; genus Schistocerca; species Schistocerca nitens. The sequence goes on along the minus strand of NC_064623.1, from coordinate 53,761,360 downwards.
TAATGTTATGTATGGTGTTAATAAGATGGTCAGGACATACCAGCATGTTTTCTTCAGCATGCAGCCACACCATAAATGTGTCACCCATGTATCCGTAGAACACCTTTGGTTTCAGATGCATGATATTGAGAGACATTTCCTTGAAGTGTTCCATGTATAGGTTTGCAATGCCTGGCGTATGGAGGGGGGTATCCAATAGTGACTCCATCTAACTGCTGGTTGAATTTCTGCCACATTGGAAGAAGGTGGTAGTGAGCATGTGGCAGAAACTTAAATCCACAGAGATGGAAACTGAAGCCACATTGTGATTGTTTGGACAAGACTTAGTGTCAGGGGTGGGCATAGAATGGTAATTGGATCCTACTATCCCCCACCAGACATCTCGTGATGTAAATGAAAACTGCAGAGGAACCTCATTTCATTTTTACGTAAGTTCACTGATCATACTGTAATCATAAGTGGAGACTTTAATTATCCAACAATCAACTGGCAGAATTACACTTTTTCTAATGGTGACCATGTTAAGACATCCTGTGAAACATTACTAAATATCTTCTCTGAAAACTACGTTGAACACACAGTTTGGAATCCCAGCAATTATAGAAATACATTAGATTTAATGGCAACAAACAGACCTGACTTTATTGAGAATCTGCACATCGAAAGAGTATTAATGAGCATGACGTAATGATTACCCAAGTACGAAGGACAACTAAAACAAGTGGGAAAATATATATTTTCAATAAAATAGGAAAATGTCAGTAGTGTCATACCTCTACATGTACCTGTGCATTTATACTCTGCAAACTACCATGAGGTACATGACAGAGGGTATGTCCGATTGTACAAGTTATTAGGGTTTCTTTTTGTTCCATTCGCAAATAGAATGCGGGAAGAATGGTTGTTCGAATGCCTCTTTGCGTGTAGTATTCTAATCCTGTTGTCGTCACCCCTTTGTGAGCAATATGTAGGGGGTTGTGTATATTATTAAGATTAATCATTTAAAGCAGGCTCTTGAAACTTAGTGCCTTCAAGAGTCTGCCAGTTCAGTTCCTTCAGTATCTCTGTTACACTCTCCCGTAGATTAAACAAACCTGTGACCATTTTTGCTACCCTTCTCTGTATATGTTCAATATCCCCTGGTTGTCCTATCTGGTACAAGTCCTACACACTAGAGCAATGTTCTAAAACCAGTGACACGAGTGCTTTGTAAGCAATCCCTGTTGTAGACTGATTGCATTTCCCCAGTATTCTATCAATGAACCAAAGTCTGCCACCTGCTTTACCCACAACTCAACCTGTGTGATCATTTCATTTGACTCTGGTATTTGTGAGAGTCGGCAGATTCCAACAGTTACTCATTGATATTACACTCAAATGGTACTACATTTTTTTAATTTTGTGAAGTGCAGAATTTTACGTTTCTGAACATTTACAGCAATTTGCCAATCTCTGCACCACATTGAAATCGTATCAAGATCTGACTGAATATTTGTGCAAGAATTATTTGCACTTTTCTCCAGGCACTTTGTGCCTTTCATTGGTCTTGCAGCCTACAACAAACAACTGGCAGAAGGGGAGCAATTTCTTGTATGTAATCCATGTATAATTTCTATTTCTTTGATATCACATTAGGTCCATTTGCTTTCTGCTATTGAGTGATTTTAAATTTGGGTTCTTGTGAATGCCACTGTATTTCTTTTTTTCTGTTTATCCGCACATCTTTTGACACCTGTGGGGCATGTGTAGATTTAACTTTATTTCTGTAAAAACTATAATGTGAGAGTTTTTTGTTGTCTTGATTGCTCACTTGAAATTACATTGATTATACAAGTTGATTCATACAGGCAGGTTTACATTCATGCCTTTTTATGGTTATTAAATGCAAGCTGAGCTGTTCAGATTTACTTTCACAATTAACATAATTTCATGTGAGCAATAAAAATTCACTTGCTATACTTTTTAGGCTTAAAATGGGAAAACAACCATGAACTTTGTGTAATATTTTTATAGAAACAGAGATCCAAAGATGATGACGCACAGTGGTTGAAACACATCTGGATCAATAGAAAGGGAAAATACATTGAGTTTTGCAGAAGGTGGAGTCTGAAAATCGAAATGTGATTCTTAAACATGGAAAAGGCAACAGGGTTGTCCAGTCGCAACAAGATCAATGATTTTAATTACATTTTTCTGTAATCACGTATCTCAATATATGCCACGGAGCATTCGTGTGATGATTTAAAGGAGGAACCACATTAGAATCTTCCACAGTGAAACAATTTTGAAAGACTGAATCCAATATTTCCATCTTCGCTCTTTTCTTCCATTTTGGTACCAATATGATCACTCAGCAACTGTTTATATTGTTGTGATCTTCTTATTGGCTGTAAAAAAGGCTGAAACTTACTAGTCAATGTGGTTGGCAAAATTTCTCTTTCGAATTCATTGGGCACCCTCTCTCATTGCTCTCCTTACACTCATTTTGTCTTTACTCAGCATTTGTTAGCTTGGCTTAAAATCTTTGATGCCTTCTTTGCTTCCAAAACATTTTCCTAACATGACTATTGAACTGTGGTGGGTCAGTCACATCACTAATGAATAATCTTTTTTGGAGTATACAGGAGTAATGTGTATTGTACAGTGCTTTTTACTTTATCCATTTGTGTTCCTCAAGTAAAAGTGTTGATCTTACTGGAACTGGAAGCTCGTCGTCTTTTCAATGATTAAGACTTAAATTTCAGTTTTCAAACTCCACATTCTGCAAAACACAGTGTATCTTTTTCTGTGTGCCCAGATGGGTTTCGACAACTATGTGTCTTCTGTGGATCTCTATTATAATAGAATTATTATGCACAGTTCATGGTTGTTTTCCTATTTTAAATCTAAAAAACTATAACATGTGCATTTTTATTTCGTTTTGATTGCTCGCCTGAAATTATGTTAATTGTGAAAGTGGATTTGTATGGCTTGGCTTACATTTGTCTCCAGTGCTGAATATTTGATTGACTGCTCTGATGAGCTGCAGTTTGTTTCCTGTTACTCATGATAAAAACACTGTGGGGGGGGGGGGGCCTCGATACTGGGACAACTATCTACAACAGTTTCCAGTATTCTTATAAATGCCGCTGCCGCACACGGGCAGAGCCTCCGATAGGTGCGAGTGGTATCGGGATGAATGGTCCGCAATGAAATAGATCAAACTGTACCTACATGGCTGTTTCATCAGTGAGGAACAGTGATTTTAATACAGAAGTTTACTATCCTACGGCATTCCTGTCATTGACTGTGCCTTGGCGCTCTCCCGCTTCAATGAAGCTAATGTTTCTCGTTGAAAATTTTGAACATCGGTTTGGGGAGGTTGCGACAATAGAGAAGATGATACATGGATCTTTGCTGATCGAAACATCACACACCAACCAACCAAAGGGACATCAGGTTGTGTCAAGTTAGGTGATATACCAGTCACAATTTCTCCTCATAACAAGCTCAGTAGAATTTAGAATTCAAGGTGTCATCTTCCATTGGGACCTGACAAAACAAACGGATGAAGAGCTGCACACTAATCTGGTGTCGTGTGGAGTCCATTTTGTTCGCCGCATCCAGATGGGACCCAAGGATAAGAGTGGGCACTGGAGCTTTTACCCTACCCTTAGATGGCACCATTTTGCCTGAGAAGGTTAAGGCCTTGGTCTGTAGGTGTGATTCCAGGCATTTCTTTCCTCTTCTGATGAGACGATTTTAAGTGCCAAAGGTTTGGATACATGTCCTCCCACTGGATTAATCCTCTATGGATAATTTAATCGTATTCAAGAGACTGCAGATGCAAGTTTGGTTTTTAATAAAGAAAAGAAAGCTGGAGTGTTGGGGGCAATATGTATTAACTGTTTGGTTCCACACTCCATCATTCCAAGTATGGACTAAATACAGTTGCATTTGTGACCATCCACCACCCATGGCTGTTTCTGGCGTCCTTGTCAATGGTAACATCTGCACTGATCCTATAGTACTTGCCAAATGGTTTCCGGCACACTTCGTTGAAGTTTCCACTTGCAGTAATTACCACCCTATTTTTCCTGGCCCAGAAACCCCTTATAGAGTGCCGTCCCCCATCTTTCCATGCACACGGCTCGTCATACACTGTCCCTTTTAGTGAATGGGAGCTTCATATCCCTTGGGCAGTGTCTCATGATACAGCCCCTGGACCCGTCAAAATCCGCATCCAAATGCTCAAACACCTCCGTGCCAACAGCATGCAGCGTATCATCCGGCTTTGTAATCACATTTGGCGGGAGGGAGTATTTCCCTCTCAATGATGAGAGGGAACATGAAAGGACCCACATTTTTTAACTAACTACCGATCAATCTCTCTAAAGAACGAGCTGTGTAAGCTATTCGAAGGAAGCCGGAGGCCATATATCGCGATTCCAAAGTGTCCTCCGGGCTTTCCGCTCCACCGCAGATCACCTGGTTCATTTGGAATCTGTAGTGCTTTTGCGCATCGCTGTCATCTGATTGCTGTGTTCTTTGACCTACAGAAGGCATACACCACCACCTGGCAACATCCTATCTACACTGCATGAGTCTGGTGTCCAGAGCAGTTTACCCATTTTTATCCAGAATTTCCTATCTCTCAGATTTCCCCCCCCCCCCCCCCCCTCCCCTCCCCCCTCCGGTTCTGGATAGACTGAGGCTGTCAGGAATCAGTTCTGGATGTAACGCTGTTTGCTATCGCCGTCAAAGGTACTAGGGTAATCCCAAAAGTAAGGTCTCCTATTTTTTTTTTTTTTTTTTTTTTTTTTTTTTTTTTTTTTTTTTTTTTTTGTAAGTACATAGACCTGTTTATTTCTACAATAGTTTACATCAGTTTACAACTTGTTCATTTAGCTATTTTTTGACATAATCACCATTTCTGTCGATGCATTTTTGTAGATGCTCTGGCAATTTTTGTATGCCCATGTCATACCAGCTCACCGCCATGCTGCTCAGAAAGTTATTTCTTTCACCTCGTCATCGGAGTTGAATCGCTTTCCGGCCAAATGTTCTTTTAACCTAGGGAACTAGGCGCCAAGTCTGGACTAAAGGGTGGGTGGGTGATTATGTTCCACTGAAACTGTAGCAGGAGAGCAACGGTTTGCCGAGCGATGTGTGAGTGAACGTTGTCATGGAGAATGTGTACGCCCATGCTCAACATTCCTCTTCTCTGCTTCTGAATTGCCTATTTGTGTTTTTTCAGAGTCTCACAGTACCTGTCAGCGTTAATTGTGCTCCCAGCGATTCAGCTCCAACGATGAGGTGAAAGAAGAGGTTCACAACTTTCTGAACAGCTTGGCGGTGAGCTGGTATGACATGGGCATACAAAAATTGCCACAGCATCAACAAAAATGCATCGACAGAAATGCTGATTGTGTCGAAAAGTAGCTAAATGTTCAAGCTGTAGGAAACCTTGCTTTTGGGATTACCCTTTTATCATAAAAGCAATGGGCTCCAGTCCCCCCATCACTGTAAGTTGACAATCTTTGCTTGTACTATGCCTCTGCACACTGCTGAGCACTAGCTTCAGGGGGCTGTTGGAGAGTCCATGACTGTGATCTGAACCATGGCTACCAATTTTCCACTGCAAAATCACAAGCGATGCATTTTTATCAACCCCGGACTGTGCATCCACACCAAGAAATTTATCTTGGTGACCAGTTACTTGAAGTCATTGACACACTCCAATTTTTAGGTATTTTTATTTGACGACATGCTTGCTTGGCTGTCGCATGTCTGCTGGCTCAAGGCAACTTGCATGAAGCAGCTGAATGCTCTCCATTTTCTTAGTCACTCCTCGTGGGATGTGGACCTTACAGTTCTTCTGAGATTTTACAAAACGCTGATTTTATCCCTCTTGGACTATGGATGTGATGCCTATGGGTTGGCAGCACTGTGTGTACTGAGCCTGCTGGACCCTGTTAACCAATGGGGTCTTCCATACAAGCCCCATTGACAGCCTCATGGTGGAAGCTGGTGTCCCACTGCTGCGCATCAGACAACAGCAGCTTCTGGCAAGTTACACAGTTCCTGTCAGTCAGATGCCTACCAACCCATGTCACTCAACTCTGTTTCACAACCAGCAGTTCAGACAGTTCGCGCATCACCCAAAACTAGGATGATCAGCTGGGATCCAACTCTGTATTCTACTGAAGGACCTCCAACAGCCTACACTAGTCTGTCTTCCTAGAGCTCCCTCTTGACATTGCCCATGGTCTGTAAGATGTCCTGTGATATGGATGGACCTCTTTGTAGCCCCAAGAAGGATGCGTGATCTTACACTTTTCTGACACCTGTTTCTTTCAGTCCCTCGCAATTATTGTAATTTGGTATGCATCTACACAGATGGATCGAAAATCAACAACGGCGTCAGTTACGCTCTTGCACGTGCAAGGGGACATGAGACACATTCTGCGGAGCACCTGCACTGTGTACACTGCAGATTTGGTTACCATCTCTCAGGCTTTGCAGTATGTCAAATTCCAGCCCATTACCAACTTTCTGATTTTTAGTGATTCCGTGAGTTGCTTAAAAGGCATAACCCTTTTGGTTGCAAACATCCAGGACCTACTGGAGACAGTGACCGTCATCTGGGCACTGAGCCATGTAGGCATTCCAGGAACTTAACTCACCAATCATCTAGCTAAAGGCACAACTACAGGAGATCAACTTTGTCGAGATACCGGGCCCAGACTTAAGATTACAACTCCGAAACAATATTTTGAGGCTCTGGGAATTGGAATGGCAGGCTACTATGGTCCAGAACAAATTAAGAGCAATTAAAGTGTCCACTAAGGTGTGGCAGACATCTTTTCAGGCTCCTCGGAAAGGTGCCATTGTGTTGTGCCGACTACACATTGGCCACACGAGACTCACCCATAAGTTTTGTATGTGTCAGGAGGATCCTCCTCACTGCAGCTGCAGTAGTCTACTTATGCTAACGCATGTCTTTGTTGAGTGCATCCTGCTGGCTGATTTGCAGCATGCTTTCAGCCTCCCTTGTACAGGGATGCTGCCTTTTTTTTTTTTCTTTTTCTTTTACTTATTGAGGTACAACATTGTCAGGCCCTTTTAAACTCTTTGACTTGCTTATATAGTTTGAGCAGCCTAGTCCTCATTGTTTTAGCTTTTTACATTTTGACATGTTTCTCTCGTGATTTGGAGGGACGGATGACCGTTGTTTAGTCCCTTAAACACATCATCATCATCATCATCATCATCATCTTATAAATGGCAACCTTATCACTGACATTTTTGTCATAGGTGAGCAGTTCGGACTGCACATTGCTGAAGTTTCAGCAACCAGTAATTGCCAGTTCTCATTCTTGTCCTGTAAATGGACAATGGATGCAGTCAGTGTACCATTCTGCACAAAACCTCTCAAACTGTATAATGTTCACTCAGTGAAATGTGACACCATGTCTAGACACATCGCCAGTACCCAAACTAAATTTATAACTGAACACTGAAACACATCAGCAATAATTACCTTAAGTACATGTTCTCAAGGTCTTAGTCTGTTAGACTTCCACCTCTACTGAAACCTTGAGCAGTACATGGCCTCTTCCACACACTTCACGAACTGTACATATGTCTCGAGTTGCTTACCAGTACTTATCCAGAACATCAATTGGGAACCAATTGTCACAAAGAATGTAGTTGGCTAAGGAGCAGTCCTGAATCTCTCTTTTCACAATTGCTGTTAGTGACATCACATTTGCTGTGGATCATGCGGTTTTTGCATCGCCATATGTATGAGTGTCACTCAGAAATTGTGTTACCTATTTCATAAAAAAAAAGTTATATGTGATGAAATTTGGCAACAGATGTCACATTTGAGCTGGTTTTCAACACAGTCAGCAATGGAATTGAAACACCTGTCATATTGAGAGATCAGATTTTGTTTTCCTGTGTCGTAAATGTCTGCCACATGGGAACAGATCCAGCTTGTGACAGTCATCATTTCTTGGTCATTGTAATTGCTTACCAGAGGACAGCGATTTTTTGAAATGTAAGAAAAGACAAAATCATAGGGAGCCAGATCACGACTGACGGTTTTCTATAATGTGCTGCTGCACCAGCCCCACGAGGCTGTTACCGATGAGGGACAGTTTCTCACAGCCATCTTCAATGTGGATACTTTGATGACCTTCAGAAAATTTTCTACACCAGTGATGCACTGTCTGTTTGCTTATGACCTTGGACTCATACATATGATTAAATTCAGTAGGCACTACACTTTGTGCATTAAGAACCTTTATCACAGACCAATCTTGCAGTTGGTGGGAGAAAAATAAGAGCTGCCATTTTAAGCCATTGATGCAGCAATACTGACAACAGTGAAGACTTTTCCTGCTGTCATGTGACTGTCATAGTTGTGTTGCACTGTAAGCCGCCAACCGAGCAAACGAGGCTTTTAACTGCTATAATGATTTACACCAGCTGGACCGACAGACAGATCACTCCCCATGAACTTGGATACATAAATGATTCTGTCAAGCAATGGGTTGAATGATATGACTGTAAAAGAGTCCTGGGTGTTGGCTCTTGCAGAAAGCGTTAAGGGTTTAATAACTAGAAGGGTGTTTCATCAGACTGCTGAACTAAGTTGTAGCCCAATTTATTACAATCATTGCTTGTAAGTACATAAATAATCAAGAAAGCATTAATTGAGCACTAACATGAGAAATAAATTACAAAATGAAGGAACTACCAATTATGAACATTGACAAGCACTTAAATTGAAGGTTGATTGGTTTGATAAATTCAGCAAGGAACAAGTGGGATGGGATAACCAGTCATGTCAATGGGTCAGTCGCAAAAGTATATAATTGTGGAGGGCTGTGCAGTGATTATCGTAATCATGCGAGAATGCCCTTTGAAAATTGCTTGCAAGTGACAGTGGGGTTAGTCACCAATGAGACCTTGAATCTTTAGGACTTGAGACTTAATACATTCCTAATCAAACTTAGAAGGTATCGACAAAAAAGGTCCAACTGCTTTCATCCTTGGTTGCCCTGCTTTGCACGAGACTCTTACCACAGTCGAGGAGTCAAGAGCGTAGTATGCCGAATGTGCCAGAGGCTCGTGCCAGCCAATGGTCATCAGATGTCATGTGACTGGCTGACGTTGAGATGCAAGTGTGGTGTAAGTTATCCAAAGGGCTTCCTTCCGGGGCATACAATTTTGAGGACACTGAGCTCCAAACTTGCACTTCTGAGATATCTCTCTTATGTCACCTAATGGGCTGTTTTTCCATGTCTGGTATCCTGAGCTACCACTTACAAATATTTTTTTAGAGCATTCATTGGGCTTCCTAGAGAGAAGTCCTTATTCCATGGCTGTCACACTTTCTCCCCCACAAGGTGAGACGAAAAAATCTTTTAATAGTAAACAGCTTCCCACGAGAAGGTAGTGACAAATATCTCCCGACCAGCCTGGCACACTCAGTTTTTCTAGGAAAAGCATTACCAGTGAAAAAACAAGGTTCCACCTTGAGCAGAGGGACTGATTTCTAAAAATAATTTATCTGAAACTGGCTGGATGCTTGACACAGTTCATTCCACTCGCCTTTTTTAGACAGACTCATAAACCTGCAGTGTGGTCACAGCCAGTCGAGCTGGACAGCATAGGGTCCCATAACTGTCTGATGGCCACGGTTCAGGTCGCTACCTCTGCTTCTAGCAGCTTAATTCTTACAAGTTGCATATTCTCTCTTGGGACCTCTGGGTGGCTAGCCACCAACTTCCCCCTCCATCAGTGAGGACCTGCCCAAAACTGTATCAGATTAATACAGCACAAGAAGTATGGGATATGCAACTAACTACAGAGACAAAGGGAAATTAAGACATGTTACCATCTCGATCTTTGATATCACCAGTATAGCACCAGATATTCAGACGATATAAACATGGTATGGATTTCGATAAAATGAATCGAAAGCAGTTATGCGAGACATGTCAGTCCACCACTTGACTGACACGTTTAAGTGCATGTGCTATATTTTCCGCTAAATAAGTTTGCTTAAGAAAAGCAGAAAACTTAATTTGTGGATCATCCTCATAAATGACTTCTGCATTACAGCCCCCCCATCAGTGGTTACAGCCGAATGGCAGCCACTAGATGCCATTTGATAAGCTCAAGATTGGATCCTAAACCATGCCAGTTCTCCTCTGTAAAAACCCACATTGAAGGACTATGCACCCAAATTCTGAACTTCTAGGCGCAGGAGTATTGGAAGCGATGGAGTAAAGGTCATGTTTTTGACTGTGTTGACTACAGCCCTCCCTGTTGCCCACAAAGAGCCAGCGTGCAGTTATGTTGCTTTCTTCTCGGGGTACCTTTAAGCTGTACTTAACAGGTAGAGGTTGTCAGCTAGTTTCATTGACTGCGAGCAACCACTAAGTCAGATTTTCAATTTTTTGTGACTCACATTAGTGATTTCATGTCAGATGAAGTCATTGTGGTGTGCCTCAAGTTGGGGGCAACTTCCCATGTTGCCTACTCTTCACACCATTACTATGCTATTTGACATTTCCCAGGAAGTGTGGAATCTCTGAACTGCTAGTTACATAAGATAGTATTACTTAATGGAATGTGTTAATAATTACTTTATGCTCCACTAACTGTATTACTGGACTGTTCAATCTGTTAAATGGTTTCTTGTAATTTTTTTTGTCTTATGTTACCTGCCTCACAAACATTGCATATGGAAAGTTTTTAGTCTGCTAATTTTTGTGTGGCATTAAAATTTTGTGAGTGCTGCTCTGCAGGTGGATGAAGACTACATACAAGACAAATTCAACTTGACTGGACTGATAGAATGTGTTCCTCACTTCCACAATGCTCATGACATGATTTTGGATCTGGAACCAGGTGAGTCTATATCAGTAGGTATTGGCTTACACTTGTGAAATTATGTAGCTATTTTACAGTGTAAGAGTTTTTGCAGTGAAGTGACTTGTTGAGGCATCATTGAAAGAACAGTAATTTGGTGATTAAAGCTGTGTTTGTACAGGCACAGAAACTTGCACATGCTGTTATCAGAACCACCTTCAGAAGCTGGTACATAAGTGTTTTTCCACATCACGGTCGAAATTTGTACTGGCACAGTTGTCAAGATGATGTCAACTGAAATAATGTCTGTGGATGGTGACTACAGTTGTGTAGATTTTAGATCAGAAGCTACAGAAACTATTGGAGAATAATTGAATACTGAAAATGAAAATAAACATAGTTTTCATAGAAATAATTTGTGGACATCATACACATAAAAGGTATCGACAGGGAACAAAGTTACATTTGGAAACCACCTTTGAAAGAGAGCAATTAATTTTCAGTTTCTTTTGAGCTTTGTTTCTTCCTTTAGATAAGTCAGATACACACGTGAGATGGCATACCAATTTGCGTTAATTTACAAGTAATGGTGAGGTACCTGGCAACTGTAAGCACACTTAGTACCACTATTGTATACTTGGTGTATTTCTAAATGCATAATTTTTAAGTACTTTTGTGAAAGGATGACTTCTATTTGTGGTACCCTGAAGGCATATTATAAAGTAAGTGTCTTATCCCAACAATTGTGCTTTGTTTTTGTTCATAGTCAGGTTTTTGGAGCAAACATAAATATTCCTATAAATGAGTCTGTAACCACTTTGTACCTTTGTGAAAAACCAGTCATCATGCAGTGATTGCACCAATAAGAAAAGTATTATGACTGAAATGACGTATTTCAGTTCAAGAGTAACATGAAATCTCTGGAAAAATATCTTGATTAGACCATATTATACTGCTTTAAGACTATTCAGTGATTGAAGAGAATCATTGACGGCTAGAATGAGAATACTATAACAGGCTTTATGAACATTATACCACTTTACAAAATATGTATTTACATAGTTGAAAACAAAGCTCATTTTGTAGCAGTAACGCTAACTATTCGCATACACAGATGATTAAAGACCTTTGCTGTCTAAATGATTGCAGATCCACCTAGTGCAAGGTGGACAGTAGAGGTTAATGTGCCATTGGCCATTAAGTTAAATGGCTTTTAACTTTTCTTATTGTCAGGCCAGTAGGAAAGACAGTGAGTCAGTTTGGTGCCACCGTGGGTCAGTTGACTGACCGGTGTAGTGGTGGAGGGATGCATGTGCAAGTTTTCGTTGCCTGTGGGAACTGTTTAAGGCCATTGAAGTAACACTGAAGTGTGTTATGCTGGTTGTCCAAAATATTACACACTTTTCTTAGTTATAAAACTATCATTTTGATGGAATCCTCATTCTGCCAGATGAGCAAAAGGGCATTTATATTGAATATTGCAACAAATTTTTGGCAGATGCCATGAAGACTCCTCTTACTTTAAGTGATGTATCTAGGAACATACAACAACCCCTTACATATTGCTTCCACAGGGATAGTGAGACACAAGATTACGTTAATTACTGTGCACAGAGGGGAATTTAAACAGTCATTCTTCCCTAACTGTGTATGTGAATGAATGGGGAGCTGTTACAGTTGGAAGTACCCTCTGCCTTGCACTTCAGTGTGTTGCATTTTATGGATGTAGTTGCAGACCTGGACCTCGAGGGCAACAGTTACTGAAATTGTAATTGTGATGAAACCTAGGTTTACGAGCTTGATCCAGAAACTTGGCATTTGTGAGCTGTTTTCATTTTTCTGATAAATGTCCACCAATGAAAGTGAAGTGATACAGAACAACCCAAAAAACCAATTGCTGTGGTGACATTATTCTTCAAGTTTGATTTTTTTTTTTTTTTTTTTTTTTTTTTTTTTTTTTTTTCGTGCTACCTACTCATCTTGGTTCCGTTCTGAAAAGAAATGAGTTGTGTGTAATTTGAGCCGAATAAGAAAAGGGGAAGGTGTATACCTTGGCCCCTACATTAAGGAAAACGCAAAAAAAAAAAAAGTTTTATCTCAAAGAATAGTAACAGCTGATTAATCAATAACTTTCAACTTCAATTAATACAGCAATCTTAATATATTTAATAATACAATTTATAAAGCTATGTTCAAGGTTTGTGGGCTGAACACAATGAAAAAATCATGTTTTCTTTGAGAAATTCTTATTTTTTTATTCTTTTTCTACAGCCTGAAACTGTGTGGTAGTGCTTGCATAATTTGAAGCATGTGCTACTTCTGTTCATCTTGTTATGTAAATTACTTAGTGTAGCCCTCCCTGACTTGCCAGCTCTTTCACATAAATCATTTACAACTTTGAGTATTAAGAAAAGGATAGATTGCTATCCACCATAAAGAGGAGATACTGAGTTGCAACCATGCTCATCAAAAACTGTTACAGATGTGAGCTTTTGGCCAAAATAGATTTTTCCAGCATGCACACGGACATGTATATTCATACAAGCACAACTCAGACACACATGACCACTGTCTCTGGCCACCTCGCATACAAATGTGTTTTTTTAACAATTCAGCAAGACAGTGCCTCCTTCTGGAAAATGTGCACTCTAAATGTACCAGAGGACTAGTGATGTGTATGGGATACATTTGAGTGCATCATAACACTATCAACAATAGTTCGCTGTTACAGCTTCTCAAATGTGTTTAGAAGCTTCTAGAACAGGTGCCAAGTAGGCCTGTGGGGGCTATTCTGCATTGTCATAATGTCCTTGAATACAGCCAGCCTCATCATTCATTTATTGAAGTACATAACAGTCAAACTTAAAATTCATGTTCCCTGCTGCTCTCACATGATCCCATGTGATTGTTTCTTTTTCAGTACTGTGAAACTCAATTCCTTGGAAAGAGGTTTCATGAGCTCTGAAGAAATCGTGGGAAATTTTTTTCCAAATACCGACTTTAAGAATGCGAAAGTGCATAGTGTTTTGCAGAAAATTTAGTGATTGGAATAATTAGCACTTCACTGTTTCACTTTTGTTCTTTCCATGTTTAGGTTCTGTAATTGTGCAAAAGTGAGTAAAGTTAGGTACTCCAGTAAAATGCAATCTTTGATACACAACAAATACATACATAAGTAGCTATTTTTGATGTAATCCTCGATCTTCAGGCCTGTTTTCCATAAAATACTTGATAAATATAATGTCTTATTTTACTGTACGTAAGGAACACAAATGTACTTCACATATTGACATATATAAACTTGTTAAACAGAGCCCTAAACAATAATATACTAATTGGTTGAATATTGTCAACTTGATACTGACATCATTGCCCAGCTCTACATTTATTGTAGGTTCCATTATTTGTGACAATCTTTTGTGCATCTTTTGTATGTAGCGCTTTTTCAGTAGATCCAGAGGAGTCTGTACTTGAAGCAGACGAAGTGGAAGCAGCCGCAGAACTTCTGTACGGTCTTATCCATGCACGCTATATACTCACTAATAGAGGAATTGGCCAGATGATGGAGAAATATGAATCTGGCGTCTTCGGCTACTGCCCCCGAGTGTACTGCCATAGCCAGCCATTGCTGCCAATAGGTCAGTTGTGTGAGAAGAAAAGTTTTCTCATTACGCCTTACCTCACCTGTCTTACCCAGAATCTTCCTAAGTTTGTAGACTTGGACCAAAATGTGCAGTCTGTAAATGGAGATTTGATTGATGTTTACTAGCCCATTCTTATTTCTCTTAGCTCCAAATTGAAGAACAGTAGAATAGAACATTAGGAAAGTTTATTTATTCACAGTGTTTTCCACATTTGGAGGTATGTCACATTCTGCATTCATGCAACACGTGTGTATGTGTGGGGGGAGGGGCTAATATGTGTACATGCATGCAATTCGAGGAGTGGTACTGTGTCCTGTGTTGCCTTCGCATCCATCATACCAGATTGATATATAGTTTTATCTTATGTAATGCAACCCCACATTGTGGCTGGGGAGCCTTTCAGACAGTAGCTCACATTCTTGTGGAAATCCCACTCTTTCGGGCTCGCCATTCCAAGTGTTGTCTTCTGGATAATATTGACAGACAATGTACAGATAGGTGAACTGGTTCTCAGTCCATGAAATTAGTTTTATTTTCAGATTAGATAGTTTAAAATGCTTTTGGGGCAACGGTGAGGTTGTAGGGGTTGGGGTGTCTTCCATCACATGCCTTACCCAGAGGACTCTCGACCCTATCTCTTCAGCCAGATGCAATGGTCATCCTTTTTTCACTTTGTTTTACTTACTTTTAGATGCAGTTGGAGCTTTTTTCTGCCACACCCTATTTTATATTTCAGGAGTACCATTTGGATAAGGGCAGGACCTAAAGGATTTCTTATCCTCAATACTAGCTCATGACGAAAGAACAGTTGTGAGGTTTTTAAGCTTCAATAAGAGAATGTGTTCTATTCCCATCTTTAATACTTTGACTGTAATGGATTGAGGATGGACCAGTTGTGGGAGGGACACCACAATTGCATGCTGCTCCCTGGAAGACACTCTCCTGGCCCCACCTTACTACTAATCTGAGTATTCTCTTAGCTTATTTTACTACTGTCAGTCCAACTGAAGTTCATTATTCTTCTAGCATTCTGACTTTAATGACTACAATGTTCCTAGATAAAAGGTGGAATAAACGAGGTCACTGGCTGAGCCCATCATTGAGTTTATATCTTTTAACTCTCTTCAAATTATTTCTCATCTCTGGCATCAATACTGCTTCTAATGCATCAGTTTTATCATTCCTACACCTGTCACAATGCTATCAACTTCCTATCTAACATTGCCAACTCCAAATTAAATCGCTCGCGACTGTGGGATTCCTGACCTCGTAGTTTTGTCCTTTAAGCCCGTTCTGTGCTCTATGCCCAACCAGCCAGACTCAAGGAATGAGGTGAAGTTAAGCACTGGTCTGTTTGCCTATTTAATTCCTTGGTTTTGTTTTCTTGATTCAGCATCATCAATGCCTGTTGTGTACACTCTGGAAGGTATTCTGTTTAAGGTTTATGGTCATAACCACATATAGTAGAGCTGGTGTATTTTTTCCAGCTTTTCAGTATGTGAATTTTTCATTTTCCTGCAGTGTAGTTTCTGAAGATGGTCAGTTTATTGCAGAGACCAATCACAATTAAAAGCATCTTATTGTAATTTTATCAAAAAGAAACAAAAATAATTGCCCAATCCTAAGGGCATACAGTTTTCCTCCCTTCTCCCACCTCCAGTCACTGAAAACCTTTGCTGTTAAACAATGCTGTATCTGGTAGCCACTTTTGAATGATGTGTTTGCACTGAGTGAGCAGTAAGCAGTTCTCGGACCACTGTTGAAGCTACTTAAAGCACACTTGTACAACATTGTTTTGTATTTTGAATGCCTGAAACTTGGATGACAAAACTTTGCTCATTTTCGCCCGGCTGCTTTTGTGATTTTCTCAGGAAAAATTACAAAAGAATAAGCATGGCACGTGCTGCAACGATGGGGTAAAATGAAAAACTTATTAATGTTACTTTATGAGCTTGTATAATAATTTCAGATTCAGCGGAGAAATATGTGGGAACCCCCTATCACTCAGAAAACCATTGATTAACTATTATGAGAGGAGCTGTTGTAGCACTATAACTAATACTATCATGAGAGAAGCTATAGCACTATGTGACCGGCTGACAGCAATATTGCTATTTCTTAAAAGTTGAAAGGGCTACAAAACATTATATATGTGTCTATACTCATGGGTGCTGTGTGAGTGTTGTCACATGTTCATCTCTACCTGCCTGAGATTTAAAAAAAAAAAAAAGAGCCCTCTATTTTCCCCCAGTTGTTGGTTATGAGATAATTGTTTTCAGCAATGACATGTCAATCTGCAACATGGACAAATGCAAAATAACAATGTTAAAAGTGTAACAAATACAATGCTCCTCTGTGCCCTACTGCAGTAACCTTTCAAGTTAATGCAAGTGTAACGATGCAAGAGGTACCAAATTTGTCATAAAAGTCCGTAAATTACTCAACTGATAGTATTTTTCAGTACAAGTATTTCGTTGATTCCAAGCAAGTATCAATTCGTGATGTCACCATCCAGGCATGAGTTGACAGTAATCTGAATCCGTTTTAGCAGACTAGTAGTTTCTTTCACGGGATAAAATTTTACTGATTATGAAATAAAAGTTCTTGATGTTTATTTAGAATAGGAAATGTTTAATTATTAATTGCATGCCATTATTTATCTGTTTAATATAAAGGTATTTTGATTTTTGTATGCGTGTAAAAAGTGTGAATTTATGTGCAGATTTTACTCTTAGATGAGTTACCACTTAGTGCTAAAAGTGCCCGTGACAGTTCACTGACCTGTGCGGTAAATTTCATTTTGTGATTTTGAGCCGAATAGAGACAAATCCAGTTTCACTTAGACTTTATGTGAGATAGACACATAACATTATTACCAAAAGTCGTTTGAGTGAGGAAAATATTGGTGAAGGAGTGCCAAATGTAATAAATATAGGACAGCAATCACATAATTTAAGTGCTACTAATATCATTGATGTGGAGGTGACAGTAGAAGCAAACCCAAGAAAAAGTAGAAATGGTCAATATACAGGAGTCTATAAATACCATAGTTACACAGGAATCTTACATTAAATGTTACAGAGCTTAAAGACGATGATATTATTATTAAATTCATGGCCAGTATGCAGCGTCAGTTAACTGAGAATATGGGACATATAGATGATAAGTTTGATACTAAATTTGATTCCCAAACTGAAAAATTTAACACTCAAATGGGTTTACTCCAGAAAATATGGGTTTACTAAATGAAAAATTTGACAAGAAGTTTGAGTCACTTGAAAATCAAATTGTTTCACTTAAAGAAGATAATAGACAATTAAATGAGAAATTCGATAACTTAAAACAAGAGTGGGAAGAATCAGGTTGCCACCAGTGTCTTCATCTTGGCCTTCGAGGGTGATACATTGCCCGAGAAGGTCAAGGTGATGATCTACTGGTGTGATACAGTGCTTTAAGTGCTGGAAGTTCGAAAATATGTCTTCCCGCTGTACTTCCAGCGTCTCATGTCGATATTGCGGATGCCCACCACATCCCAATACTCCATGTGCCCCGCCTCCCATCTGTGTCAACTGCAGAGAGCACCATTTGCCTTTCTCGCCTGACTGCAGGATTCTCCAGGAAGACCTACACTGAGGCTAAGAGAAAATTTGAACGCCTGCATCCTGTGGGTTTGAAATCGTCTTAACCACCACTACAACAGCTCTGGCACCATCGACTCCGCCAACCCAGGTCTCCTCTCAGAGCCGGAAAACTACACCTGCCCCCTTGATGGTGAGGGGCATTTCCCTCCCTGTTGCGGCTGCACCACCTATTTCTGGAGCAACCCCCACCCCCCACCCCCAAACCATCAGGGATGTCCGTCCCCAATTCTAAGCTGGAGAAGTGTAAGTCTTGTTACCTTCTCTCGCTAGGAAGGGGTCCGTTGGGTCACTCCCTTCCCAAGTTTCTTCTAGGAGGAAAGACTACACCCGCCAGTGGTTGACGAGTCCAAAAGCAGCTGCTCATAGGGCTTCACGCTCATCCTCAGTCCCAGAGACGGAGCCAGTGAAGTCCTACCTGCCAGGGAAACCCAAAGAGCAGCGAAAGAAATCCAAAAAGAAAACCCCCAAGACCAAGGGAATTGTGGTGGCGCGCACACACCACCACTACCTACAAGCTCTGTGGCTGAGGATGAGGTGGAGATTTTGGCGTCCGCTGAGGACCTAGATCTCGCCAGACCCTCAGATACAATGGATATACACTGCTCAGGCAATAAATCGGTGGCAGCTGGTGACTCTGAGGTGTAAACTGCCTCATTGAATGTTCAACGCGTCTCACGATGTCATCCTCCAGTGGAATTGCAGCAGTTTTTTCCACCGCCTGGCTGAGCCACGGCAACTGTTCAGCTTTACACCTGTTATCTACATTGCCCTCCAGCAAACCCCTCTTGAAGCTGTGGCTGTCAGAATAAGGACGATGCAGGAAATAACTGTCTGCAATGTATATCTTCCTCCAGATGGTGCAGTACCCTTGTATGTATTAGCTGCGGTCGGGGTGGATCCTGGAGTCACGTAGCTTGCTGGCTCAGTGACAGGGCGGCTTCTACCAGGGTCGCTCTACCAGTGATAATCTTGTGTCCATCGAGTCTGCCATCCGAACAGCCTTTTCCAGATGGCAACACCAGATTGCCGTGTTTCTTTTAATTACGTAAAGCATACGACACGACTTGGTGACATCATATCCTTGCCACATTGTATGAGTGGGGTCTCCAGGGACCACTCCTGATTTTTATGCAAAGCTTCCTGTCAGTCTGTACTTTCCGTGTCCAAGTTGCTGACTCCCATAGTTCCATCCATATCCAGGAGAATGCAGTCCCGCAGGGCTCTGTATTGAGAGTCTGTCTATTTTTAGTGGCGATTAACAGTCTAGCAGCAGCTGTCGGGCCCTCAGACTTCTGCATTTTGTACTTCTGCTCCTGTACTGTTGTTGCCGAGCGGCCCCCAGGGAGCCATCCACAAGGTGCAGTCATGGGCTCTAGCCCATGTCTTCCACTTTTCAGCCGCAAAGTCATGTGTCATGCACTTCTGTCAGTGTTGTACTGTTCATCCGGAACCCGCACTTTACCTTAATGATGATCCACTCACTGTAGTGCAGACATATCAGTTCCTAGGACTGGTTTTCGTTGCTCGATTGACTTGGCTCCCTCATCTTCATCAGCTTAAGCAGAACTGCTGGCAGCACCTCAGTGCCCTCCATTGCCTGAGCAACACCAATTGGGGTGCAGGTCGCTCTATGCTGCTGCAGCTCTACAGAGCTCTTGTCCAATCCTGAATTGACTGTGGGAGTGTGGTTTATTGTTCAGCAGCACCTTCAGCGTTGCATTTACTCGACCCTGTGCACCACTGTCGGGTTGGATTAGTGACAGGAGCTTTTAGGACGAGTCCGGTGACCAGCGTTCTGGTGGAGGCTGGTGTCCCTCCACTGCAGATCAGACAAGTGCAACTGCTTGCCAGTTACGCAGCACACATTCGTAGTTCCCCAGAGCATTCGAATTACCGTCTCCTTTTACCGCCCGCAGCAGTCCATCTCCTGCATGAGCGGCCCAGTTTGGGGCAAACAATTGCGGTTCGCATGCAGTCCCTGCTCTCCGAACTGGAGTCCTTCCCTTTATCACCTCTACTTGCGGTCCGTTCACGTACGCCTCGGCCGCAGCTTTGTCTGGACCTTTTGGATGGCGTTAAGGACTCCGTGAACCCCGCCGCTCTCCGCTGTCACTTCCTCTCGATTCTTGATGTGTTCCAGGGCTCTGAAGTGGTTTACACACACAACTCAGTGGCTGGTGGTCACACGGGCTTTGCGAATGTTCATGGAGGACATATTGAGCAGCACTCCTTGCCAGTTGGCTGCAGTGTTCTCACTGCAGAGCTGGCTGCCATATCTCATGCTCTTAAGTACATCCACTCATGCCCTGGGGAGTCATTTCTCCTGTGTTCTGACTCATTGAGCAGCCTGAAAGCTATCAACCAGTGCTGCCCTTGCCACCCTCTGGTAGCGTCCATTCAGGAGTCCATCTTTGCTCTGGAACAGTCCTGCCATTCCGTGGTGTTTGTGAGGACCCCAGGACACGTCAGAATCCCAGCAATGAACTTGCTGACAGACTGGCCAAACAGGCGACACGGAAACCGCTTCTGGAGATAGGCATCTCTGAAGCTGACCTGCGTTCTGTCTTACACCACAGGGTTTTCCGGCTTTGGGAGATGGAATGGCATAAAAGCACGCACAACAAACTGCGTGTCACCAAGCAGACTATGAGTGTGTGGAAGTGTTTCATGCAGGCCTCTCGCAGGGAATCAGTTGTCCTCTGCCAGCTCCCCATTGGCCATACATGGCTAACGCAGGGTTACCTACTCCGTCGCGAGGACCCACCTCAGTGTCGCTGTGGCTCCCAAATGACAGTCGTCCATCTCTTGCTTTCCCAGCACCCTGCCTTCAGTGTTGGGCGACAATGCCTCCAGACCAGCTTAAGTTTTATGTTTTATCTGTGAGAGTGGGTTTTATACTTCTATGTAGGTTTTAGTGCGTGTCCTTTGTCCCTCTGTGTCCTCCGCCCTAGTGCTTTTAGGGTGGAGGGTTTAGTGTGTTGGAGAGTGGCTAGCTTTCCCTTTTTATTCTCGTGGTTGGCCAGCCACTGTATTCTGCTTTCACGTTTTACTCTCTTCTGTTTCTAGCGTCTCTGTTGTTTTCTTGTCCTCTTCTGTTCCTTTTAGTGTTCGTTGCCTTCCCTTCGTTCCTGTGGCTTTTCCTTTCTTTCTGTTTTGTGTTATATGTTTCGTTCGTTTTATTCTCACACTTATGGCATTGTTTTATTAGGAACAAGGGACCGATTAGGTCACATCATAATTATTTCCCTGCCAAAATAGCAGAACTAATCTATTACTCCTAGTGTCTACCTCCCTAATCTAACTCCCTTGACATGGTTTCATTTAATTAGACTACGTTCCATTACTGTTGTGCTTTTTATGTTCACCTTTTAACCTCTTTTTCAAGCTACTATTTATACCAGTAAACTGCTCTTCTCTTCCAAGTCCTTTACTGTCACTCATAGAATGTATCGTCACCAAGATTCAAAGTTTTATTTCTTCTCCATGTACATTAATTCAGTTTCCAAACTTTCCCGTTGTTTCATCTACTGCTTGCTTTGTGTATTGGATTGGATAACATAGGGGAAAGGGGTCTCTCTTTCCTCATCTACTGCTTCCCTTTCATATCTTTAGACTCTTATAAATGCTGTCTGGTTTATGTACAAGTTGTAAATAATCTTTCATTCTCTCTGTTATATTCCTGATACTGTCAGAATTTGAGTTTATTTCAGTAAACATTGTCAAAAGTTTTCTCTGAATCTACAAATGCTATAAATGTAGGTTTGCCATCCTTCAACCTATCTTTGAAGATGAGTAGTAAAGTGAATATTGTCTCGTGTGTTTCTAAAATTCTCTGGAACCAAAACTTATCCTCCCTAAGGTCAGCTTCTACCAGTTTTTCCATTCTTCTGTGTTGTTGTTGTTGTTGTTGTTGTTGTTGTTGTGGTCTTCAGTCCTGAGACTGGTTTGATGCAGCTCTCCATGCTACTCTGTCCTGTGCAAGCTTCATCTTCCAGTACCTACTGCAACCTACATCCTTCTGAATCTGCTTAGTGTATTCATCTCTTGGTCTCTCTCTACGATTTTTACCCTCCACGCTGCCCTCCAATGCTAAATTTGTGATCCCTTGATGCCTCAAAACATGTCCTACCAACCGATCCCTTCTTCTAGTCAAGTTGTGCCACAAACTTCTCTTCTCCCCAATCCTATTCAATACCTCCTCATTAGTTACGTGATCTACCCACCTTATCTTCAGCATTCTTCTGTAGCACCACATTTCGAAAGCTTCTATTCTCTTCTTGTCCAAACTGGTTATCGTCCATGTTTCACTTCCATACATGGCTACACTCCATACAAATACTTTCAGAAACGACTTCCTGACACTTAAATCTATACTCGATGTTAACAAATTTCTCTTCTTCAGAAATGATTTCCTTGCCATTGCCAGTCTACATTTTATATCCTCTCTACTTCGACCATCATCAGTTATTTTACTCCCTAAATAGCAAAACTCCTTTACTACTTTAAGTACCTCATTTCCTAATCTAATCCCCTCAGCATCACCCGATTTAATTTGACTACATTCCATTATCCTCGTTTTGCTTTTGTTGATGTTCATCTTATATCCTCCTTTCAAGACACTGTCCATTCCGTTCAACTGCTCTTCCAAGTCCTTTGCTGTCTCTGACAGAATTACAATGTCATCGGCGAACCTCAAAGTTTTTACTTCTTCTCCATGAATTTTAATTCCTACTCCGAATTTTTCTTTTGTTTCCTTTACTGCTTGCTCAATATACAGATTGAATAACATCGGGGAGAGGCTACAACCCTGTCTCACTCCTTTCCCAACCACTGCTTCCCTTTCATGCCCCTCGACTCTTATAACTGCCATCTGGTTTCTGTACAAATTGTAAATAGCCTTTCGCTCCCTGTATTTTAACGCTGCCACCTTCAGAATTTGAAAGAGAGTATTCCAGTTCATTCTTCTGTATGGTATAAAAATCAGTGCAGTATTTCCATTTGTGACTCGTTAAACTGATTGTCCGTATTATTCACACCTGTCAGCACCTATCACCAGCAGAATAGGAATTTTCAAACTATTCTTGTGTCTGAGGGTACTTCACCTTTCTCAAATATCTTGCACACTAGATGGAATAGTTTTTTCATGGCTGGCTCTCCCAAGAAACTCAATAACTTTTAAGGGAATATTGTCTACTCCAGGGGCCTTGTTTCAATGTAAGTCTTTCAGTACTTTGTTGAATTCTCCTTGCAGTATTGTATCTCTCATCTCATCTTCATCTTCTTCCTCTTCCCTTCCTCTAACATTCTGTCCACCGTAGTTTTCCCTTCTTTGCTTAGTACTGGCTTTCCATCTGTGCTCTTGACATTAAGACAGGTACTTATTTTTTTTTTTTTTCTTTCGTTCATTTTAGAAAAGAATATTCGTAATCCATTGTGGCAGTAGTTGGCCAGTGTGAAATGTAGGAATATTGGCTGCAGTGTATGAGGAAGATGAAACTCATTCCCTGCCCATCACTCCTCTCCCAGTCACATTGTCTGCATGTTTGGGCTCACTTCTTTTGCTTACCCATATTGCCCTCTGAAATTGGGGAAGTGCTGCATGATAGAGGCTAAAAATTTTCAAACACTCTCTATTACAGACAGAATTTCAAAAGAATGTTTCTATGTTTCAAACTTTTTGGGTTTCCTTTTGTGGCAGTTTGCATACATGTCTGCAAGTCTTAAGGAGAGCAATCTCTTGTATTGATAATAATCCTTCCATTGGATTGCCTGTAAAAATAAGAGTGGAGAATAAAACATAAACTAAGTCTTTCTGTGTCTGTAATTTATCAAATTCCAAGTGGCATGTCTTACATCCACTAATCTCACTCCAGTTTTTGCCTTTATTTTTCACAGAACACAAACAGACTGGTGAAGCATAGTTTAATTGAGGACCTTATTCATATTTTTAAAAGATGGTAAATTATTTGTTCCAATGATAGTCTAGGGACAAAATAATTAATGCATCTTTAGAAATAAGTGTCTTCAAATCTTGTTAATCAGGGTAAAGAATTCACTCTTACCCATCGAGCAGGCGCACCTTTGTGTGAAGTGCACCAACCATAAATAACATTGTGTTGCACTGTTCCACTGTTGCTGTACAACTGTGAGCCCATCCTGTTCCTTTGGTATTGCTTCAGCTAACCCAGTGCTCAGTTGTGCTGTCATGTCCAAATGAGCAGCAGTAATATAAAATAAACTACATGCTAGGTGAGAAAAAATGTATGACCATGCAAGGTGATGACCAAGATTCTGAGCTAGTGACAGAATCCCACAAAGAGGGAGTTGTAGAAGAGATAATTAGCAACCTAATGAGCGGTTGGCTGTGATTGGGTGCAGCTGCACTGCACTGCTTACTGCTTTGAGTGGGTCATTACTGTGGGGTAGGACTAGCACATTGCGTCAGAGCGATATAGTGAAAGTTTATTTTTAATTGAACAGTGTTTAGCTCGTATAGTGTAAGTTTGTCTTACAGTCGTTTAATTAAACTAGACTGTGATATTGCATATTCGTGTTTATGTTGGTATCATGAAGACAGCTATTCTTTAAATGTGTACAAAGTGTGCTGCCCACCTGCTTGTGCTACAAAAATTGATGCAGCCACTCGAGGGTTAACACAGCTTTGGAGACTTTAAGAAAGATATATGTGGTTAGAAAACTAATGCTATAACTTTTTAACATAATATGTGTTATAAAAGCTTTGAATGCTTTAGGCTGATCTCCCAGAAATTAAGTTTCCCTACTTTCAAATCATCATCAAAATAAAGACACTCTTCATATTGTGGGATCAACTTTTGTATTCTTGTGCCATAGAAATCTGCCACTTGGGAATTAACCCATGTGTTGGTCATCTTCAGCTTTTTGTTATTGCAAAAATGCTGAGCAGACAACAAGAATTTCTGGAACTGCAAGAAAAGATCAAAATCAATGGGAATAAGGTCAGGACTGTAAGGTGGATGATCAAACAGTTCCTAGCTGAACTCCCGGGGAAGGGGGAGGGGGGTTATTCTGGTAACTCCCATAGCCACTGAAATGGCCAAGTGTTTTAATCTGAACCAACATGAATCAGTGCTAAAATGTTCTACTTGCACATCTAAGTGCACGCTATAGATGAACAATGCTCAGCGCTTCTGGCCAGAGCATGATGCGATACACCACCCCTTGCCGTTGTCCATTGCCCTATCGCACACATTTTGTGCACTCTGGTATGACAGTGATCCTGAGCTGTTGCCCACATGTATGGGGCCAGATAGTATGTCTGACTGTTTTTGGTTGTTCCCTTTATAATTTGAATGCCTGCTGCTACCACCAAGAAAGGATCAGGAAAGAAATTTGATGCAGTGACACTACATTAGAAAATGGAAAGAGAAGTCAAACTTCTTCAAACATCATGAATCCAATGCAGATTGATGAAATTGGTAATTCAGAACTACTACTTTCAGTTTATTCAGTGTAACTTCCAATTCAGGTTGTTCTTGATTGTATGTGAGGATGACTGCTGTGTCCAAATATATTTTTTGGAATATCTGTGAAAGTTTAGATTGCAGTGTAATTGAACAATGATTATATGTTTTCAAGTGATATGATAGGTATTCGTAGTAAATACATTTTTTTTAAAAAAAAAAAGCACTAATACATAAAAAGCTTTTATTACATGCAGCTTAAAGCTGTTTTTCTACATAATTTCCCCCTACATTTTGGCACTAGTCATACTGGGAAACAAGTTACAGCTCATCCACTTGTGAACTGAGTCACAATTTGACACTCTCCTTTAACTTGTCATCATCTTCAAACCACTGAAACCCAAGACATTTTTTCATCTCTGGAAACAAGCAAAAACCACTGGCATTTTTTTATATGTATATTAATGGAACTGACTATCGGAATAACCCTCGTGCATCCATGGCTCGAGAGCTACATATGGTGAGTTAGCTGCTATTTTATTGAATTAGTATGCTTTCTTGAAATGTCTTGGGTTCAGTTTATATATAGACAAAAAAACTTCCAAAGCTTTCAAATTCAGATTTTTCCATTAAGAAATTATCTCCTCCTGTTACTGAATGTTAATATGATACTGTTATTTTCCATAGGTTTGTCAGACATTCCTGGAGAAGAAATGGTGAAACTGTACTGCCCAAAGTCTAATGATGTGTATGTTCCAAAATCCACTAGACATCACAAAGTGGATGGAGCTTTCTTTGGAACATCATTTCCTCAGATGGTTTTCATGGTCCACCCAGAGTGTCGTCCACCGAAACCAACACAACAATTTGTTCCAAGGTATGTCGCATTAAAATGAAAAATTATCTTCTTTCCTCTTACAGATATAAAAAAAAAGATATCAGTTGTGGTAGCTGATAAGTTTTTAGTTTCTATACAACATTCTACAAGGTAATTTTTTAAAATATGTCTTACAAGAACAAAGCAAAAACCTGAAAGTTGGTTCGGACACCACAGTGTATTGCCTTCCTCTGACTCTTGAACTCTGACAGGCATACCCATAGTTTAACATGGATCCTGAACCACTGTACATCTTGGCAAATTCACAGTAATAAATGTAGCCAGTGGTGAAGGTAGTGACAGGTGACAGATTAAAATCCTCGGAGTGACTGGGGATTGAACCTGTGACCTTTGTAGTTGTTGCCTGGCACTTCACTCCCACTGACCCATTGTGAAGATGTCTTAAGTTTTAGAATAATGCTACAGAATTGTTCTCATTAAACCATTTGATATGATTGTATCATTTCCTGTTTGGCCCACAGTCCTTTAGTGCTTTTTGCCAGGAATGAAACATCCATCCTTATGTTGGGGGAGGGAAGGGGGGGGGGGGGTCCATTTCACGATCCTGCTGAATAAGTAGCAACAGGAGTAGAATCACAGTTCTCCTCCTTTCAGAAGCAGCTTCAGATATGCTGTAGCGAAGTGTGTTGGGACAGTTGTTCATACTGTGTATTAAACCTTTCACTGATGCGGACATGTATATGCATCCTGCTGTGTCATTCACCAGGTGTGTCATTCACTGCAATGTAAGAGCTAAAATCAATCATGCACAAAGTTTACACAGTGAGTGTCTACCTCGGTAAACTATTTAAAATTGCGTGTAGTATTTTACGTAATTTGATGCAACACAGTAAGCATGTTGGCTAATGAAAAGAAATTCAGTTCTTTATTGAGTGAAGATATCAGAGTAAGATGTGCAAAAATCAAATTTTTCACCTAATAGTTCTTGAAAAAATGGATGATAAGTATTTTGGGTTGGCTGGAACACTCTCTCTTAGCACAGGCACCAGAATTTGGTGAGCAGTATGGCCATATCAAAAGTTCCCCTCAGCATAGAATGCAGAGACAACATCTGTAGCAGAAAAGGGTTAATGACTTGGCACACAACATCAGTAGTAATTTCAGACTTTTTGCAGGTGATGCAGTTGTCTATAATGATGTAAAACCTGAGAAAGCTGCACAAACATCCAGTCAAATCTTCGTATGATTTCAAATTAGTGCAAAGATTGAAAACTTTTTTTTCTTTGAAAAATGTAAAATTGTATATTTCAAAAAATGCCGAAATGTGGTACAGTAGATTATCAAGTATTTCAAACAATTGGAGATGGGACGTGTTCGGATAACTGATCATTCACGAAAACATATTGCACCCAAGGCCATAGGAATATGAAACAAAGAAACAATGAATTAACACAAAACTGTACATACAGTTTTTTGTATGCATGCCTTACAAAAACACACACAGTGTGATTTTGAAAGTTCAAAGTGGCCATTGAAATAGACCTACAGTTTAGGGAAAAAATTCTGCAAATCTATTTTGGCTTCAGTGTGTTAAAACTTTGTTTATTGCTGTTAAATCTGGCAATCGTTTTAAAGGCAGTAATTGGACAATATCCCACTGTTCTTGGTGTTCAGATCCTTTCAGAACTGAGAATAAAATAACTTTAGCCATCAGTAATGCATTACATTATTTATGCAACCAGTTTCAGCCTGCCATTAAACCATCTTAAGGCTCTTCATCCAACGTGAATTGGGAGAAACCCAATAACGTGCACGGTCATTGGAGCAGCTAATATCATACGCTGAAGCACCAAAGAAACTGGTATAGGCGTGAGTATTCAAATACAGAGAGATGTAAACGGGCAGAATTTGCTGCTGCAGTCCGCAAGACCTACATGAGACAGCAAGTGTCGGGTGCAGTTGTTAGATCTGTTACTGCCATTACATTGGCAGGTTATCAAGATTTAAGCTTTACACCTCACCAGGGCCTGTCAACACAGACATTGGACTGTTGATGACTGGAAACATGTTGCCTAGTCAGAGTGTTGTTTCAAATTGTATCAAGTGGATGGACGTGTACAGGTATGGAGAGAGCCTTGTGAATCCGTGGACCCTGCATGTCAGCAGGAGAGTGTTCAAGTTGGTGGACGCACTGTAATGATATGGAGCCAGTTGGAGTGATATGGGACCCCTGATAAGTCTAGGCACCACTCTGACATAAGTATCCTTTCTGATCACCTGCATCCATTCATGTCCATTGTGAATTCTGACAGACTTGGGCAATTCCAGCAGGACAATGTGACACGCCACAAGTCCAGAATTGCTACAGAATGGCTCCAGGAGCACTTCTGAGTTCAAACACTTCCGCTGGCCACCAAACTCCCCGGATATCAACATTATTGAGCATATCTCGGGTGCCTTGCATCGTACTGTTCAGAAGAGATCTACACCCCCTCATACTGTTATGGATTTATGCACAGCCCTGCAGGATTCATGCTGTCAATTCCCTCCAGCACTACTTCAGACATTAGTCAAGTCCATGCCATGTCATGTTGTGGCACTGCATGCTCATGGGGGCCCTACACAATATTAGGCAGGTGTACCAGTTTCCTGTGGCTCCCCAGTGTATAACTGGTGTGCACAGGTCTCTGGTTCGCATGACACTGTCTCTTTGTTCATCGTACGAATCGTCTGAAGGAAAGCGCTAATTCGAAACTTCATCCCGTATGTCATCCTGGTGTTGTTATTTTCACGATTTTTCTGTGCAAGCTTCCCTCTTCACTGGCAAGTACACTTGCATATTATGTAATGGGTTTAATTTTCTTTTTGATGTTTAATATTGTTGTATTTCTGAGAAAGTTGAACAGTTTTGGGCCCTTCTTGAAGAACAGTTAGAGAAAATACCATCTAAGAACATAAAGATCCTACTAGGTGACTTTAACGCTCAATGGGAATAGAACCACAATTTATATCAACAATTGGAAAGTATCCTGCTCACAATATGACTAACAGAAAAGGTATAAGACTCTTCAATCTGTGTCGATCCTTCAGTTTTCAGATAATGTCAACATTTTACAAACACAAGCCAAGTAAACCGAAGACTTGGCGATCGCCAGGCAATGTGTGTGGAGAGAAACAGATTGGTCATGTAGCAATCTCTAGGAGAGCAATTAAGGAAATAATGAATGTTAAAGTACAGAGAGGTGCCTAGTTTGACTCGGATCGTTACCTCTCCAAGATCAAAATGAATTTCATCCTTCTCAATAAGGCTGTGCAAACCAGAAATAAAATTCATAAATATGACATTGCTAAGCTCAAAATCAGTCAAAACGTATTCGAAAAATAACACTAGCATCTGACATTTCAATCCCATAAATGGACAGACATTGTCTCCAAGATCCAACAAGCATCTAATACTGCAATCCTGACAGCTAACTGAAAGAACAAATACATGGAAAAAGTGGAACTCTACCAGGAGACCTGAAGATTTTGATGTATTCTGTGAAGTTCGAAAATATGCAGCCAGAGCTCTATGAATGGCTAAGCAATTATATGAGAAACAGCAGTTAGAACAGATTGATCAGGATTTCTGGAGAAACAATGACAGAGACTTCTATCAGACGTTCAAATTCAATTTGAAAGTATACCAAGCCCCTAGTCTTTGTTTTAGAGACGAAAATGGAAAGCTCGGCCTGAACAACAAAGAAAACTGCACCATCATGTCTCATTATTTTGAAAACCTACTTAACTGTGATGAACCGAAAGAAAGATTCCTTGTATGTGCCACAATTCACAAACTACCCAACTCATCTCCACCTAGTAAAGAGGAGATCAAAGAGATCATCATTAACCTTATGAATAATAAGGCATCTGGAGAGGATTCAATAGTGGCGGAAATAATGAAACTTTAGATGTACTAGTCCAACTTTTTGAGGAGATCTGGAGAACTGGGATGATACCAACTGAATGGCAGTCAGAGTTAATCCAGCCTCTACACAAAAAAGGTCGATAAAATGATTAGCAATAACTATAGGGGCATCTCATTAGTATCTGTTCCATTTAAGATTCCCTCCAAAGCAATACAGAACAGAATACAAGGTCATCTTGAGCAACTGATTGGGGAGTATCAAGCTGGTTTCCAAAAGGATTGTTCTTGCCCAGAACAGATCTTTAACCTTAAGAACATCATCGGGTACAAAAAAACAGGAGGAAATATCTACGTGGTCCTGTTTGTTGATTTTCAGAAGGCATATGACATCCGACTGTCAGGCATTAACGAATATTTTGGAAGAGTTTGGGTTAAATGATACATCAAGAAAGCTGATCAAATGAACTCTAACACAGTGTCAAAAATAAAATTTATGGGTGTGATATCAGAACACTTTACAGTCAGAACGGGCATAAGACAAGGAGATGGACTATCCCCACTCCTTTTCAACTGCACTGCATCTTGGAAAAGGTCATTCGAGATTAGAGAAAGTTGTTAGCTCAAGAAGAAACAGATGAAGAGTGGTTCAGACTTGGTCCTAAGAACAAAGGGGTTTACATTGACAGCTTGGCCTGTGCGGATGACCTGACCATTTTTGCTAACAACATAGTCAGCAGTCAACAAGATCAATAGGCTGTGAGAAATTGCTGAAAAAGTTGGACTCCAGATCTCCATTCAAAAGACAAAATATATGACGAACAGCTTCGATGGACGTGAATGGATGGTCACCAATCTGGGAAAAATCGGACGAGTTAAGAATTTCAGGTATCTCTGTGAAGTCATCTATGAGAATGGATTAGAAGAAGAAGCAATTAATGCCAGGATGAGGAAGTTAGACCAAGTATACCACCTGACGAAGAATGCATATAACAAAAAGTCTGAGTATAGGGTTCAAGTTCTGACATTATAATACAGTTGTAAAACCTGAGGGCTTATGTGCGTCTGAAACTTTGACCATGAATAGACAAGGTCAAGCTGAGGAGCTGGAAAAGTGAGAGTGTAGGATATTGAGGAAAATCCTAGGTAATAGATGGGTTGATGGACAATGGCGAATGAGAGCAAATGAGGACTTGTACAGTAAGACAGAACCTATCACAGCATACATTAAGAAGAGACGGTTGTTATTTTACGGTCATCTCATGAGGATGGATGGTGACTGACTAACTAAAAGAATATGGAGTTTCATCCAATCTAAGAAAACGTTGCCAAGATGATTCAAAGAATGTGAAAAAGATCTTGGGCAGATTGGTATCTCAGAAAGAGAAATTCGTGACAGGAACAAATTTAGAAGATTGGTCAACAACTACAAAGGTTTTAAAATGGCATCGACATCCAAAAGACAATGAGGACCATTATCCGAAGAGCATAAACAGGCACTTCTTGGAGGGCTCAGAAGATACTGGCAGGAAGTCAAAGCTGGAACAAGAACAAGACATACACTAAAATTAAATTGTTACCACACAGTCCGTAGAGGCTCAACTAGATAATAAAAACAAAATAAAAAAATTGTTGGACTTCAAATGCTAACAACTTGTTTACATGTAGTCACGCTTGCAAAAGGGTACCACAGCGCCACATTCTGTCACAAGCGAAAGTTCAGCTGTCATCACTGAATAGCAGCAGTGACAGTTGCCAGTGAGGGGTAAACTGTGGAACTGAGCAGCCCAGCGACAGTGGAACGTGTGAATGCTCATGTATGCAACTTGGAATTTGCCAGATGGAATGTTTTCAGTTATGTTTCATTTGACAGTACTTGGATAATCAGTTCTCTACTGCATCCTATAACTACCACATCAGTGCATTCAGTTGAAATATGTCAATTAGTACAAATACCTGGAGTTAACAGTTTGCAAGGATATTAAATGGAAAGATCACTTAGGCAAAATTGCAGGTTAGGCAGGTGGCACACCTCAGTTCATTGCAGGATACTGGGAAAATGCAGTTGGCCTGGAAAGGAGACTACTTTGAAATGACTTCTGCCTCCCATCTTAGAATATTGCTCTGGTGACACACAACAGATATGACTAACTGGGGAAATTAAAATTATACAGTTGATAGCACAATAGTAGCAAGTTTGTGATATTCGTAAGAGAGCATCACAGAACTGTCATAAAACCTGAATTGGCAGATGCTTGAAGACAGATGCCAGATATCTTGAAAAAGCCTGTTTACATTATTTTGAGAACTAGTATTAAGTGAACAATCGAGAGACGCTCTTCACTCTTCATCCCCCTACGCATCACTCCAGCAGCACCTGCAAAGACAAGATAACACTAGTTACGGATGATACAGTGACGTTTAAGCAGTAATTCTTCCCGTGCTTCGTATGCTACTGAAGCAGAAGGAAACTAACGTATGGTTAGATAAAAAAGTACCTTCTGCCATTCACTTCACAGTGGTTTTGCAGAGTGAGTAGATGTAGAGGTTTCCTCTTCTAACTGCCAATGAAGGTCCCAATTATCAGATCAGTATGATAAATGTATGTTATTGTTATGCATGTCATTTCTAATGCAGCCTCCATTCAGATACTATTGTAGGGAAAGAATGTGACTGCCAGATGTATGTTGCTGACAAGGATTGTGTAGCCACACTATGTTTCATATGTCCTCACATTCTGTTGGAATGTGTCATTTGTGTTGCCCAGAATAGACGTGACCTGGTTTTCACTCTCACATTAAAACTTAAATTTTATAGTTAATGAATACTTATATGGAAGATGTAATGGAAGTCAAAATTTTTCTACAGATTTGCAGGTCCACAGTAATGATACATTATATTGCGGTATACAAGGGTGGTTTGATAAGTCTGGTGAATTTCCATTAAAAAATTGAACGTTCTTCTTTCACCTTCATGGTTGGTAAGCTTGATTATTCCTATGATTGTATAAAGAATTTCAACAATATACAGCGTGCAGGCCATTGTTGACAGCCTCTGAATTGATGCGATACTGGTGACGAAAATTCTCACAATTGAACAAGAATAAATTCTTAAAAAGTTTGTACTCCTTGATACTTGGAATGCCGTTGAAAATGATTCTAATATCTGGGAAAGATAGGTAACATGTCACAAACCTTGGTTTTTCGCTTATAATGCAGAAACAAAAATGTCTTTCCATGCAACAGAAGGGTTCAACTTTACCAAGAGCGAAAAGAGCTCTAATGAGCAAGTCGAAATTGGATACTCTGAGAATTGTGTATCGTCTTGGTTCTTGAAGGTCAAACTATTCAGCATTACTACCTCGAGGTTCTTGCTTGATTCCTTCAGAAAATAAGAAAGAAAGATCTGAACTGTGGAAGAACAAGTTGTCGGTTCTGCATCAAGACAATGCACTGGCTCATAGCACATTGTGTGTTAAGAAGTTTCTAGGGAGGACAGCATCCCATTGTTTGATCACGCACCGTATTCTCTTGACCTAGCAGCATGTGACTTTCTTATCTTTCCGAAGGTCAGATCTTCATTAAAAGGAACAAGATTTCAGTCCATTGAAGAACTGAAAGGAAAAGTGGCACACATCATCGAGGAGCTCACTGAGGAGGACATCCAGCACCGTTTCCATCAATGGAAAATTTGCATGGTGTATAGGGATAGAGGAGGGGAGTATATTGAGGATGACAATAACTAGATATGTATGTTGTTGAAATAAATTTTTTCACAGCAGTAGTCCTGTTATTGCATAGTCACACTTTGTATGGTAGATTTTAATGTCAGGTTCTGTATAAAATGAAATAAGGCAGTAATTATTTTACCCCCACCCCCTCCTCCTTTTGCCTTGCACTTATCCCATGGGCTAAAGACCCCTTTATGTCAGTGTGTCAGTGCCAGGACGTCAATTTTCTAAAAGAGTAAGACACAGTTCTGCCAGAGAGAGAGAGAGAGAGAGAGAGAGAGAGAGAACGGGGGGGGGGGGGGGGGGGGGGATAAGGAATCGCCTTGGAAGATTAGAAGTGTTTCAAGAATCACTGTTAAGTATGAAACATTTGTGCCTTAGTAAGATGTTCACTGCTAGTTAAGTGTGCAGTGCAGAATTCATGTAATCATAGAGGTTGCTAGTTTGAATCTCACTGGTAGCATTATTATTATTATTATTATTATTATTATTAAATTCTATCTGTATTAACAAATGGAAATGATTATTATCAAATATTGAATCACATTTTTTGATAGAAGTATCATTTCCATAGTGTCATTACTGATGACAGGAAAATAACTCAGAATTTGATACAGATATTTGAAGTACTTTATTCACAAAACAAATCATTAACACTTTTCAGTCTCTAGAAATAAGAACAGTTGTTCTTTTTTTTTCCCCACATTTCTCATGCTATGTACTTGACAGTTCTAATACTCCTGTCGTGACTGCCTCAGATTGTACGGCTTCAAGATCCACCCCCTGGCCTACCAGATCCAGGCAGAAGAAGGGCAAGGACGCAGGGCTCTGAAAGCAGGCAGCGGCACACCCGGTGCGACGAGTGGTCACTGATCACGTGTGTGGCGCGCACCCCTCGGCTCCGCTGCTGAAGGGTGTGCGCAGGACGGCAACCGTTCCTCACTCGGCAGTCTCAACACGTACCTCTGATCTGCAACATGAGTTTGCTGCACTTCCGAAACATTCTGAATGTGTGGTAGACATTTGCTGGTTTTTATGAGTAAGTGGGCAGCATCACAATTTACAAGCAAGCATACAGAGGTAAAATGAGCTATAATATTGCAGATCACGTTATGCATTGTATTGACTCTGCACGTGGCATTCCAAAAGTGATAGTGTTTATTTCGTTATAGCTGTCAGTGATGTACACTATCTTTATTTGCGCTTGCCACACAGTGGAGTGGCTTCGTTTTTAACCTGATGGAAAGAAATATTTGTATTATTTCTGAGCAACCAGCTTGTATGTATTTGTCTTGATTGTACTGATAGTTGGCGGTTGCTACACTCTCTCATTGTAAGAGAGTGAAATGCCTGTCAGATTCTATATGTTTACAAAACTCTTTTAGCACCAAGTTTACTGGGCATGCTGCCGTCATCAGCAGAGAACTTCTCAGAAAAGATACACTATTTTATGTCCCCAAGAACATTGAATTGGCAGGAGAAACTCTTTAATGTTGTTTAGAACAAAAGGACAGTTTCTTAGTAGTGTATTAGCGCAAGATATTTAAATTATTTTTATTGGTGCTTATTAAGTACAATTTTTTGTTACCAGAAGACTGATTTATAAACTATTTACTTAGTATCTGGTAGCTGTGTTTGGTGCAAATGTAAGAAGATTGTCTATGCTTTTTTGTTGAGTTTGTGTGGTGAATACTTTTGTTCAAGTGTGAAAGTAGATCTCATAAATGTGAATGAATACATCCCTTTACATATTGGACTTTATCGAGAATAAGAATCTCAGGTTATGTGAACAGTTGCAATTTCTGTATGTGACTGAATTCAGAATGGTAGTCACAGATGTTTGGAAAGGTCTTTGTACGTTTGTGCTACTCCTGAGTTGTTGTACGGAGTCATTTTGCATTAGAATGGAATTTGTGGAAGGTTACGTAGTCTGTATATGTTTTACAATTACAAGAAAATAAAATAAGTTAGAATTGTGATGTAGTTTGAGGAGAGAAGAAGGTGCTGAGTATTAATCAGGGAAGAAAGCGAATTTATGCTAAGAACGAATGTCACTAAGACAGGAAATGAAAGTAATATCCTTCCTTTAAGTGCGCACAATACACTGTGACATGTAAATTGCTGAGAAACTACAAGCTATTAACAAATACTACAGCAGAAATTTTGAGTAGTTTGAACCATATAGAAAGGTACTCGTACAAGTAGGATTCAAAAATATTCTTAAGTTCTTGTAGTGCAGTGTTGTTAAGAAATAAAGAGGTAAATATGTGTTAGAAATGTGTTGTGACATACATATGAAAAAAATCTGATTTCCATAACTGTTGAATGTCTGAGTAATACAAAATCCTTCCTAATAGTTTGTCTTCTATGAGTGTGACAAACATAACCACTCACAGGAAATTGGATCAACTTCCTAATAGAAATGTTGTGCTCACAAACATTGAGAGAGAGAAAAAAAAAAATTACGATAAAACTGTAATGGAACACAAATTTGTATCCAATTTAAATACATTTTCTGGATGTTCATATGAAATTGATTAGTCAAATGCTGAAATGTTTCATCTTGTTGGCAGTTTTCTTAATCAGTCATTAGTGTGTTATTGTCATATAATTATGGGTTTAGATTACATTGTTGCTTATTATGGTTGGTTGTGATGTTTCCCCTTACAGTGAGCATAAATGATTCACTTTAGTATCATAGCATATTGTTTATAGCTATTCAACTTTGTATGTGACTTTCTGCAGCTACTTATCGTATGCTGTAACCAAGATCTGTGCTGGTGGAGATGTTTCTCTTCCTGCAAACCATCAGTTTTATGTACTTCATAAAACTTTTTATTAACAGTACTTTGTGATATAGGGTCATGCAGAGTATTTGCAATACTGTGTTAAAGTCCAAGTAATTTGTTCAGTCCATGTTATTTCTAAGTGCATCCAAAGTTATCTATGGCACAACTTGGGTGTTCTTCAGTATAAAAGAACATTATCGTCGCAGATTTATGGATCAGATACTAAAAATGCTGATGATTTACTCTGTTATATTCTCGACAAAAATTGCCAGATAACAGAAAATATTTTGTGATACGTTGTGTGTTCAAGAACAAAGAAACTTTGTTACTTTTAAAGAGAAGAGTAATGGTGCTGATTACTTCTAAAACTTTCTAGTCTGCAAGTGAGTGGTGCTTTTCATACAACACAAAAGCAATAAAAACCATTCTTCCCTCTTATTTTCTTCTTTTTTTCTGATATTATTTTGCATATTGGGAAATGGTTTCCTAAATAAAGGCAGGAAAACTATTTAAAAAAGTATTACAGATTATTACGCATAGGAAGAAAAATAAAACTAACAGCAACATATAGTTAAAACTGCAAAGATACTTACAGATGTGTACCAGTTATTTCGCAGACTAACAAGCAACCCTTGCAGTATGGTCCGTCTTCTGTTTGCTTCGTACTGACAGGTCACCGCCTGGAAATCAATTTCTTATTGCAGTGCAGTGCAGTTCTCTAAAAAAAATCACTTTTGAAAAATAGATCATCTCTGAGCATAGTAAAAAAGACACACATTTTCCTATTTATCTTGCCTAGATATTTGAGGTACATGTCGTATAATTATTTTTCACTAGGGTATTAAGTGAGAAATTTTTTCTCTAAAAAATGGAGCACTTCTTGTACACCATTGTCTCTTATATGCCAACAAATACAGTATCTTTTGTTTGTACATTACTGAATTGTTTCCAACAGATTTATAAGGTATTCGGATATCACAGAATTACGCTTCCCATCTCATTACTGCAAATATGAGACAAATTAGGAAAAAAAAAAATATTAAGAACATTCTAAATGCTATTGCCATACCAGGAAATTGACTGGTTCTTGGTGCCAATAAGAACACTTTTGTTCCAAGAGCCATTAATATATGGGCACTTAAGTTTTATTTCTGATAATAGTACAGAAATATAGCAGTAATATTTTAGCTTGTTGAACAGTAGTCAGCAAATACTATTTCTCATGTATTTATATTTGTATGAGAGGAAAAAGTTACAAAATCATGAAAAAAAAAGCATCCTTCATTATTGAATTCTGTTTGTCATCATCCACAGGTCTTTCGGTTTTGCAGCTAATAAACATGGCTAGACTTTCAGATGGGTACAGCATGGCATACATCTACCATGGTGTTTCCTCTTTTGAATGCACTAACAGTTTTCAATTATTCTGCTTCAAAATAAGAAGTTTTTATAGCTGTTTGAAATGGCTGAGTATGGGACACTTAGACTGTGCAGAAATTGGAGATCTTGCACATCTGCATTGACAATGTTTCAGAAGCATTTTCATATTCCAAGAAGACTGTTTTGGCATGGTGATCATATGTACCTTCAAGTCATGAATATTCTGAACATTTTTTCCCATAATTTGACACCTCGAACAAGTCTAGGGTCATGCATTTGAGTATCGATAACACAATATTGTTGAAAATGTGTGTGTGTTTTTTTTTTTTTTTTTTTTTTTTTTTTTTTTTAAGGCACGTTGAAACATTTTCCATTTCCACTCTTCAAACATAAATTGGATACGAATAATCTACACACTATTGGAAACATGATGGTTTGAAGTTGAGATTGCTGTTAGTTGTGCAAACTACTTCTGTAGTCATAGAATGTAGGCTTTCACGACTGGTGTTTGTATTATTCCTGATATTTTTTTTATGAGCAGAAGACTGTGGTTCATGGCATAATTCTCTGCCTCGCGTTTCATCTTCCACTGCTGGAGACATTATCTTAGGCTTTAATGTCTCGGAAAGCTGCTACAGACTTATACAAGTTCAGCAAGTTGAACTGTTTATATTTACAGAATGAAATTTTCACTGTGCAGTGGAGTGTGTGCTGATATGAAACTTCCTGGCAGATTAAAACTGTGTCCCAGATTGGGACTCAAACTCAAGACCTTTGCCTTTTGCGGGCAAGTGCTCTGTTTATATTTATCCACAAAATGGTCGTTTTGTGATGTCATCAGACCCCTGCGTAAGATAGCAATTCCTGCTGTACATATTGTGGAGCTTGTAGCAGGGAAGAGTTGGTTCTCTGTTTTACTCAGCTCTAAGCCCCGCAAATAGTCTAAATTCCTACCCTCCTCTTTTTGTGTTGAATTTCTATGGTCTCTTTGTACATGGTGTTGTAATTATTAGATCTTGGTAAAACCACAGTTTTAGAGTAATGGATGTGATGGTTTCCTGGTCCTAATGCTGATTTATCAGTCTTGCTCAGCCGAAAATTGCTTGTGTTCCCTTAGGTGGAGGTTAATGCTTCTTTTTGTAGTTCCTGTGTACACTTTGTTACAAATTGCAAGGTATTTTATATATAGCTGCTGCAGCAAGTGGCAGGTTAGGTCTTTTGCAGTGTTCAGATATTCATGCACCTTTCTTGTTGGTTTAATCCTGTGTTGTTTTCTGAATTCTTTGGAGATGGAGTCTGTGACAGCCTTTACAAACAGGAAGTCAACAGACAGTTGAGGATAAGATGGCTGCCATGCAGCATAAATTTATCTGTGTTCACAAGTTCGGAAGAAGTGAGTCTGCTGTTTCAGTGCAGAGGGTATTTTATCTCTAATTCAGGATTGAACCCCCAGTAGGAAAAGAATAAGCCATAGGTTTAAACTTTCCAGAATGTGTCTGCAATGAGTGAAGCAAGGGCTGCATGATTGCTGTGCAGCGGAAGGGAGGCACAGTGAACATTTATAACCTGTGTTTGCAAGCTTGAACACTTCCTGTTTTCAGCTGCATATTGATTATTCATATCCAGCTTGTAGTTGGAGAAACAAATATTAATAAAAGTGGGGCATATTTTTTAATAACTATGTATTGGTGTCCGATGAAAGTACAGAATTAAAAATGAGGTTTCAACGATGAAGGTGTCATTGCTACAAATGTTGTTTCATCAAAGAAAAGAAGATTAGATTTTTACTTCTCGTCGGTGACACGGTGACTAGCAAAGGAGCTGAACACACAGACTGGCAGGTACTGAAGCACTTATTTACACAAAGGATTGTGACATCTGCCAGGTAAGGACTAGGTAGGAATGTTCTAGTGAATAAAGCATACTGGTAAGGTGGAGGATACCTGTGCTTCCAAGTATAGTAACTATCGTACACTACTAGGCTTTGAGACAGCAATACCAGGAATGAAAGCAAATAATGAAATTTTACGTATTGTACATGTTCTGTGTCTTAGGAAAAATATGTTATTAAATTCTTAGGTGATTTGAAGGTTTACAGGGTGTGAATTTGAGTACACAAAGCTACCCCTTTTGGCAGCAAAAATGGCACTAACCCAGTTGGGCATCAAATCAAACTGAGCTTGGTTGACTGATCTGGGTACATCATTCAGTGCTGCTTCAGCTCATATTGGAGTTTATCAATAGTGGTGGCTTGCCGTTGGTTGTGTGCAAGTCTTTAGTCACCATGTGACCAAATGTTGTCAGTGGGTGAGACATCTAGAGAATGTGCTGGCCAGGCCTACAGTTGTACTCTATCTGTATTGATCTAGTTCAGAATACAAAGCACAATGTGCAGTCTTGCTTTATCTCAATTAAGGACAATACCAGAGTTCAGAGATAGACACAGTCACTGATACAACAGAATGTAACAGATGCTGCCTAATTTGCCAGATTTGATTGTGTTTTGTACCCTATTGCATATGATTAACACATGTTCAGGACACATATGACGATGACATTGCAATCTGGCAATGTTTGTGTTCATAGGCACTATACATAGGTGCATCCATCGTGTTGCTGTACACATAACTGAGGTGAGGGAAGTTGCAACGATAGTTACTGAAACCAGTAATTCAGTTGACCCGTGTTAGTCATGGGGTACTGAATAATGCGAGCAGCAGTATTGTCAAATTATGAACTGCAGACTCAATCCTGCCGCTGTCTTAATTGTGACATGTGTAGACTTTTCTCCTTGTTACACGAGGCAAACATGAACTCTCAACCAACCGACCGTCATTGAAATGTGATCGTTACTGGGGAACCTGCTGCATAATGTTTCCTCATACACCAAATGTAGATTGCTTTACTCCTATCTACTTTTTGTGGTTGTACTGAAATACTAATTTTCGCATATTCGAGTATCTATAGTCTGATTACAGTTACTGGATAGTTGAGACTTCATGTGGTTGGTTGGGTGGTTGATTTGAGGTAGGGGACCAAACAGTGAGGTCATCGGTCCCATCAGATTAGGGAAGGATGGGGAGGAAGCTGCCTGTGCCCATTCAAAGGAACCATCTCAGCATTTGCCATACTTCGCGTATTGGATGTGTCTTCCTCCAATCTGGGTGCTTGACTCGTGACCGAACTGTTCACCGTTCCCAAACTGTCACAACAAACGGTCAGTTCCCTTCCAAATCCTTGCCCGACATTTTTCATTGTCGTGTGTGGATCCTGAATCCAGGGTCTGGCCCTTTTATTTCACATTTCATCACATGCGGTAAACACATCCAAAACCACACACACAAAATGATAGCATTGAAATAACACACATTTCATACACGCCACTACTACTGGATTCTTTCGCATGAGACACGACTCAGCTTCACCTATTTGATTATCGTTCTCGTAGAGATGGGTTTACAGTAGGTAAATTTCATACGATGTGGCGTGAAACGGAACTTTTTAAGGCAGGAAATGATCATTGCAACTGGTTCTACAGATTAATAAATGTATCTATCTAACCAAAACCTCTTGCATAGCACGGTGTAACATTGTAATTCATTATGTTTTAGTACTACTAAGGACTTTGGGAAAACAAATGAAAAAAAAAGTGGTATAGTTAAGAGTTCGAAATGCAAGGGTTGTGGGTTTGAATGCTATAGAGCGATAATTTTTTTTTTTTTCTTTTTTATCACAATGACACACTCATTATTTTTAATCAATTGGTTTCAATGTATTTTTTTATTTTTAATCTTCTGCTGCATCATTTTCATCATCGTATTTACTTTTATTTGCTCTTGCCAATATTTTTCTTCCTATCATTCTTTTTTCATTTGAAATCTGCCTGTGTCGCTTATAACCTGTAAATGATTTCCAACAGGGACTGCTCACGGG
This sequence comes from Schistocerca nitens, assembly GCF_023898315.1. NCBI lineage: Eukaryota > Metazoa > Arthropoda > Insecta > Orthoptera > Acrididae > Schistocerca > Schistocerca nitens. Next base: position 53,719,190 of record NC_064623.1, on the reverse strand, counting down.
TTGCTATCGCATCAGCTCACATAGCAAAAGCGAGATGCTACACTTTCTCTCTCTCTCCCTTTTTTTTTTTTGCCAAAACTGAATTTTCACTGTCTTGAGGTTGCTCATACAGGGCAGCTTTAATTGCCATGAACAAAGTGAGCATGATAAGTAGTTCCACTGCAGGTTATTGGCTGCTGTTTTCTCGGATATATTGCACGTCAAGAGGTTGTGATTAGGTTAGGGCAAGAGTGTAAAGCCAGTGTTACAAAAGTGTTGTCTGATGCATTTCAGTCATTGGTCATTTAACATCAGCTGTGGACAGAACACGTTCCCACCATACCTGATGGCTGCAGCATCCAACATCTCTCTGCGTTACATGAACAGCATTTCAACACTTGTAAAGTGATATGCCGCGTTTGTGTGTCACCAGTGTGGCAACATTGCAGCACAAAGTGACATGTGTCAACTATTAAATAATTTTAAATGGACTGTAGTACACTTCATGGTAATACGACATTTGCTGCATGTTACCTTCATGGTGTTGCAATTGTAGTGTCCAGAAGTGTATTTTGTTTAAAAAATTGTGAGAATGAGTGAAGTGTAAACTGTAAATATAGTTTTTAAGAAAATGAAACATGTGGTACAAAACTGAACCACTTTTCGACAAACGTTCAGTATGAAGCTGTCAGCACTGCGTGTCTTAAATTGCATAAAATTTGAAAACTGTTTGTGGGGATTTCTGCACAAGCACCTACCTACCATGTGGTGTACTTCTTCTCCTCTGTCCGAAACTTCCTTGTTGCTTCTAAGAGCTCCAAACGGCTGAGAGTTTTGAGGTACAGTGAGTATGGAAGATATCAAACACAAGCTTAAAGTGTGTGATTAGTGCTAACATTGTGCATGAATTGCAGTGCTATGTATTGTCGTGTAATGGAATACCTGCACGTAGCCTGGTACAATGCAGGTTGAAGAAAATTGCGTAGGAGGTCGATATGATGAATGATTACTCATGTAGTGAATTACGAGGGCAATTCAAAACGTAACAGCAAGTTATCAGTATTAAATGCAATCAACACGTCAGGAATTCGAAATTCATGGTAAGTGAAGGTACACGCTTTGAGAAGGTTCCAACATATGCTGACATATGGCATGACAGGCGGAATAGGAAAGACTGCTGGAACTGAATGGCTTTGAATCTAGCTGTGTGTACCATAGAACAGCGGCAAACAGTAATATGATATTTGTGGCTGGAGGTTGTAAAACCTTGACAAATCCATAGGAGGATGTTGGATAGGTCTGGAGATAGCTGCATTAGTGAGAGAAGAATGCAAGTGGATAGATGACTTCAAATGTGGACGTATGGCAGTCGCAGATGAGCAACACTAGTCGTCCCAGCACGGCTGTTACTGATAGGAATGTGTGACACTGACAACATGATTCATGAGAACTTGTGTATTTCTGTACGCGCTTTAGCCAGGGAACTGAGTATGTGTCGGATCCGCTCCATACTATTATTAGTGAGATTCTCATGTACAGTTTCTTGCGTGCACGATGAGTGCCTAGGATGCTCACTGATGAACCCAAGATAATGCATGTTTAGGCACCACGTCTTTTCTGGTACGATATAACACTCAAGGACATGACTTTCTGACATGTATCGTTACAGGAGATGCAATCTGGGTGCATCACTATGAACCAAGAAGCAAAAGGCAGTCTTCAGAATGGCAACACACATCTTCTCCAGCCAAGAAGAAATTCATCTCAGCCCTCTGCCAGTAAAGTCCTTTTCACTCTCTTTTGAGATACGAGTGGGCCAATTTTGGAGCACACTCAGCAGTGGGGTAAAACAGTGCACCATCTTTGAGAACGAGCTGAAGTCGGCAATACTTTGCTGCTGCAGAGGACTTCTATCTGGAGGTGTTATTTTCTTTCACAACACTGCTGCTACAGCTCTTGCTGTCATTTGGAGATTGAGATTTCAGGTCATACTGCATCCCCCATACTGCCCTGATCTCATTCCTTCAGATTACTGTGTGTTTGGACCCCTGAAGGCTTCTCTCAGAGGACAACAGTCTGAAAGTGATGAAGCAGTGCTCTCTTGGTTGCAGGCACAACTGAAAACGTTTTAATTGAATGGAATAAGAAAGATAAAAAGTGTGCAATGAGACCAAGAAATTGGCATCGCACATCTGCACCTCAATATTTTGAATTGAGGTTGAGATTTGCTTTACACACACAATACACTGTAAAATAAATTTGTAAAAGATTTTCAATAAAAATGTATAAAATAGTTGACAGTGCACTGGCGTGCTTTTATTTCATCTTTTATAAAAGTTAGTATGGTTCTGGATTTTTTAAAAGATTTGTCAGACATTTTTGATAGTGTAATACAGGCCTCGCAGACATTGCACGACAGTGGAACATGCCATCTGTAATCTATTGTATTGAACTGTGACCGTGTTTACAGTTGGTATGAACTCATTCGTTAGTTGAACATCAAGATAATTTCCACATCTGCCACAGCTTTTGTAGAGAAAACGCGAGATATATCTCTAGGAAGATTCTCGATTCTGGGACAAATGTGCACCATTGCACTGGAGCTTTGTTATATATTTCCATAGATTTCATATATTCACCGTGCAAAAATGAATTTTTAAAAAATGCAGTTAATACCTAATAGAAAATGTTAAAGGGTCTCTTGTCTCCACAGTCTCTTCTCAATTTTGAGTATATGCACAATTCCGCCATGCACAACTCTTTTACTCTTCTGTGATAATGGTGAGAGAGTGTGACAGATACGATAAGCGAGTCGGAGTGGCAGGCATTAAAAGAAAGCCGATTTTTTACTGCGGAAGGATCTTTTCACAAGATTTGAATCGCCAACTTTCTCCTTTGAATGCAAAAATATATTTCCCCCAGACTACACAGAGAAAAATCGTAATAAAATAAGAGAAATTGGAGGAAGCTGTAAGTATTAATTTTTGCTACATGTTCATAAAGAGTGGAACGGTAGAGGAATAGCACGAAGGTTCTTCGAAGAACCCCCTGCCGGGCATGTAAATGTGAATTATACAGTAGTTGTGTGGATTTAGATGTAAATTAGCTCTAGTGCTAAATAGCAAACTTGTGTTATGAAATTTTGTCTAGGACCAGCACAGAATGTTATCTTGCCTTTTATTTAAAGATTAGCCACCTTGTAACATTTCTAGCTGTATTAAAATTTATGCGTTCAGTCTGTTGTTTAACATTTCATTGTTTGGCTCGTGGTTAATATTTCAGAGTTTGCCGCACAACGTGTGGTAAATCCAAAAGTGGCCACAATGAGTTAACAGTGCAGACCTGTAGAGTAAAACAAGGGCCACATGAGAGTAAGCAGAATTTAAGTCCAGATCGTAGTCTGTCAAGAAATCGGCAATTGTGACACTTAAGCTATGTTCATGCAGGCAGACACTGATATACTAACAGGCAGGGACCATCGGGCAGTGTGGAGAGGGGTTGTTAAAACCCTCATGAAATCTGAGGAAGGAATCACTTGAGTTCCCAAATGCTCCCAGCAGTTCAGCTAGTGTAGTGACTATGCTTAGGGTGTTAAAAAGAATGGGGTGCAGTGATAAAGCAGCTCCTCATATTTCAATAGTGCTAACAGACTCTTGAGGTGGTCTAAAGAGCGAAGCCACTGAGCGGAATAACTGTTAACAAATGATGAATCATGATATACTATGAGGCGGTCTGATGGAAGCTTTCAAGTTTGGTGAATGCCTGGAGAGCATTGGAAACCATCATGCGTAGGGGCAACAATGAAGTAAAGAGGAGGTGGTTTACAGCATGAGTGTGTTCCTTTGTGGATAATGTGTGGTCCCTAAACTGCTCTTAAGAAAATACTTTTCCTCAGCAGAGTTAAAGTTGTCATAAAGGGGAACGGTGGACACACTCCATGTTAATGCCAATTACTAGGTTGTCCAAATTCTTTTGATTAGACGATGTGCATGTGTCAATCAGCAATACTAAATGTGTGACCTCCAGAAGATAAACACAGGCCAGCTATTCTGTTTCATAATTTATTAGAACTGCTTTGTCATGCTGATGAAGTGCAGGTGCTGATTCTGGGATTCACTAAAGATGTAGAAAGTAAAACTGTTAATGAGCGAGGTGGCGCAGGTGGGCTCGCATTTGGAAGGACGACAGTTCAAACCCACATCTGGGTGCCCTGATTTAGGTTTTCTGTGATCTCCTTAAATTGCTTCAAACAAATGCCAGGATAGCTCCTTTGAAAGGGCACAGCAGGTTTCCTTCCCTGACCCGAGCATGTGCTCCATCTCTAATGACCTCACTGTTCACGGGACATCAAACACTGATCTCCTCCTCCTCAGTAAAACTGTTAGGTTTTCACAATGATTCCAGATTAATCTGGGAAGAACCTATTAGCCATGTCTGCAACAGAATAGCTAGATGTAGTCACTAACGAGTAGCTGAAGATGGAATAGAATACTTTGGCCTCTTCCATGCGTGTCTTATGGGATTCTGATATGGGGGCATTCTTGTTATATCAGAGAAATCCTGAAAACTCCAAACTAAAGTACTCAGAATAATGAGCAAAGTGAATCCTCACAAACATGGCCATGCGTTCTTTGTCAAGTTGAAAATATTGGCTTTTGTAAATTTGTACAACATTAATTTATGTCAAAAGCAACGTAAGAGAGGGAGAATGTACACCACCACAATACTGGCTGCAAATTGGACTTCGATGTACCAAGCCACAGGCTGACACAAAATAACATGTTTTAAAAATGTCCATAATTTGCTCAGCCTTACCCTACAATATTTTTGAACTTAACATTTATGACTTGTTATTAAACGCCCATTCTACAATGTAAGGGAATTGTCTAAAATAAACATTGTTGCCATTGATTTTTAAGTGAGTTGATAAAGAAATGGAGTCACAGTGTAAGAAATTTTCTGTAAAAATGCCCTTATTATGTGTACTATATTTACTGAAAACGTATTCTGCTGTGAGTGGTCAATGGTTTGTATAATCACAGTAGTCATTCATAACATGGACCCACACAAGTTAATATATATTATTATCTTTCGTTCCACCTTAAAGAATTTATAGTCAGTACCTAGTAGTGCTAGCCAGATACAGATGGGACAAAGTCCGAGGACAGTATAGAGCGCATACTAAGACACAATATAGGCAGCATCCTTTGAATAATCACACAGGAGACATGGGAGAAAGGCCATATGACTGCCTCCTGTGTCTGCGTGCAGAAACACTTCTGAATTACCCTCTCCGTAAAGATGGCCGGTCAAGTTGCAGACAGGTGTGACAAAAAAAATCTCTTACTTGCTAAGCTTTCGGCCAAAGGCTTCTTCAGAAAAGAAAGGAGAATACACACAAGCAGGTGCACTTCATACACACATGACTGCTGTCTTTGGCTGCTTAAGCCGGACTGGCAGTTTGGCTGGAGATAGCGGTCACGTATGTGTGAAGTGCGCCTGCTTTTGTAAATGTGTGTGTGTTCTTTCTTTTCTGAAGAAAGCTTTGGCCAAAAGCTTAGTGTGTAACAGTCTTTTCGTTGTGCCTGTCTGAAACTCGACACGTCATCTTTACGGTGTGCAGTGGTCTACCCTTTTCATAATTGTTGATATTCCGACCTTGACTTTCCATTGGAATTACTCTCTCTTGTACGAGGGCTGATCGGCAAAGGATGAGACTGATTTTTTCATTTAGCTTCTGTGATAGTTTCCTATCTGTACCATGAATATTTGAAAAGAGCAGATTTTTATGTATAATATCCATAGGCAGTAGCACTCTCATACTGGTAGTAATGTTCTATTTTTTAGACACACTCTGCATTTCGTCTACCAAACAATGGAGGTGAGTGAGAGGATCAATAAAATTCTGTGTATGTTTAAACTATACAACCACTGCAATGTATGAAAAGCAACAGCAAGTGTACAGTGGATATGCGCTCTCTCATGCAGCAGTGTTAGGTAGTTCAAGCACTTCAAAGTAGGCCAGCTTGTCTGCGTTTGGCAAGGGGGAGGGGGGGGGGGGGGCTGGTGTTTTATCTTCTGCTGTGACAAGCGAGCATCAACACAGTTGTTGTGACTTGTCGATGAGGACTGGTGGATAAAATCATGCATCCTAGGTGAAGTGCTGAGAATTTCATATGGCAGTGAATATACGATTACGCACAATCATATCCTTAGAAACCATGTTTGTGCCGATTGGGTGCCACGTCTGTTGACTCCCGAACAAAAGGCTGTGCGAATGATGGAAACGAGCCTTGAAGTGCTATGTCTTTACTGATGGATTGCATGCATTTCTGGAATTGATTACACCGATGACGAGTCGTGGCTGCATCATTAGGATCCTGAAGGAAAACAAGCCAGCACAGTATGGAAATCGGCAAAACACACACACAAAAAAAAGGAAGTTGTTCCATCAGTAGAGAAAGTGATGGTGATCACATTTTTTTACTGTCATGGAACATTTTATCACCCTGCAGTTCTCCCTCGCACTGCTGTTGACCGAGTGAGGTGGCGCAGTGGCTAGCTCACTGGACTCGCATTCGGGAGGATGATGGTTCAATCATGCATCCGGCCATCCTGATGTAGGTTTTCCGTGATTTCCCTAAATCGTTCCAGGTAAATGCTGGGATGGTTCCTTTGAAAGGGCATGGCCGACTTCCTTCCCCGCCTTTCCCTAATCCGAATACCTCGTTGCCTGGTCTCTTTACCCAAACAACCCAACCCACTGCTGTTACAGCAGCATACTACACATTAGTATTGGCTAAATAATTGACAATGGCTGAAGTACAGAGAACTTAAAATGCTTAATGGTAGTAGCAAGAAAAGTGTTTCTGAAGAAGAGGAATTTGTTAACATCTAATATAAATTTAAGTGTTAGGAGGTCTTCCCTGAAGGCATTTATCTAGACTGTAGCCTTGTATGGAAGTGAAATGTGGGCAACAAACAGTTCTGACAACAAGAGAATGGAAACTTTTAAAATGTGGTGTTATCGACAAATGTCAAGAAAAGATGACTAGAGCGAATAACTGTTGTGAATATAATGCACTGAGATAGGAGAAAATAAGTTCATGGCACAGCTTAACTAAAAGATGAGATCAGTTAATAGGACACATCCCATGGCATGAAGGAAAATGGAATTTGGATTTTGGTAATTGGTGGGAGGGGGGGGGGGGGCAGAACTGTAGAATGAGACCTCAAGTTACGCAGAGGTGAAGAGATTTCTTTAGAACAGTCTAGCATAGATAGTTGCATTTAAAAGTTTCCCTGTATGTTGCTAACCTATATTTAAGACAAGATATAGAAGACACTTCAGAACTACAGGGACATACTACTTTTAGAAAATATGTTGTTAGAGGAGAAAACTGGATCCAGAAAGAGTCCGTCCTTTTTAGACAAATAATTGAAAAACATGTAGAACGTGTCAGAGATACTTATCTGCTATTTACTGATTATGTGAAAGCCTTTGACAATGCAGACGGGAGAATGCTGAGGGAAATACCAGACAGAGGAGGCCTACCGCACTACTTCCTGGAAAAGAAAATATTGAGGTAGCAACAAATTTAGACTTACAGCAAAGATGCAGTTCGTCTCCGATACTTTTTAATATCCATGTTCATGATATGTTGAGGCAATAGTTATGCTTTTACAGCCATAAATTTAATCAACAAAATTATCTAATGATAACACTCTTGGCTGATTATCATCTTATACGTGACATTCAAGGACACCCTTAAAAAGGCCATTTATAAATTTTACACTCCTGGAAATTGAAATAAGAACACCGTGAATTCATTGTCCCAGGAAGGGGAAACTTTATTGACACATTCCTGGGGTCAGATACATCACATGATCACACTGACAGAACCACAGGCACATAGACACAGGCAACAGAGCATGCACAATGTCGGCACTAGTACAGTGTATATCCACATTTCGCAGCAATGCAGGCTGCTATTCTCCCATGGAGACGATCGTAGAGATGCTGGATGTAGTCCTGTGGAACGGCTTACCATGCCATTTCCACCTGGCGCCTCAGTTGGACCAGCGTTCGTGCTGGATGTGCAGACCGCGTGAGACGACGCTTCATCCAGTCCCAAACATGCTCAATGGGGGACAGATCCGGAGATCTTGCTGGCCAGGGTAGTTGGCTTACACCTTCTAGAGCACGTTGGGTGGCACGGGATACATGCGGACGTGCATTGTCCTTTTGGAACAGCAAGTTCCCTTGCCGGTCTAGGAATGGTAGAACGGTGGGTTCGATGACGGTTTGGATGTACCGTGCACTATTCAGTGTCCCCTCGACGATCACCAGTGGTGTACGGCCAGTGTAGGAGATCGCTCCCCACACCATGATGCCGGGTGTTGGCCCTGTGTGCCTCGGTCGTATGCAGTCCTGATTGTGGCGCTCACCTGCACGGCGCCAAACACGCATACGACCATCATTGGCACCAAGGCAGAAGCGACTCTCATCGCTGAAGACGACACGTCTCCATTCGTCCCTCCATTCACGCCTGTCGCGACACCACTGGAGGCGGGCTGCACGATGTTGGGGCGTGAGCGGAAGACGGCCTAACTACGGTTCACGTCCACGCTGTCGCGGCATGCTACCAGTGTTGAAGACTGCGATGGAGCTCCGTATGCCACGGCAAACTGGCTGACACTGACGGCGGCGGTGCACAAATGCTGCGCAGCTAGCGCCATTCGACGGCCAACACCGCGGTTCCTGGTGTGTCCGCTGTGCCGTGCGTGTGATCATTGCTTGTACAGCCCTCTCGCAGTGTCCGGAGCAAGTATGGTGGGTCTGACACACCGGTGTCAATGTGTTCTTTTTTCCATTTCCAGGAGTGTATATACTTCCATGATGTATCCCACAAAAATATGAAATAAATTTAAAGAGTGAAATTATGTGATTAATCATCTGGGAAGTGGGACGTGTACCACATTGATAACAGCTAGACTACAACAATAATGTGGATTTACAGATTCTTTGTATTAACGATGAAATTGCAACTCCTACCATGTCAGATAAAATTCTGTTGCCCGAGATTTCAAATTCTTGTTAATGCCAGGCACAGGAGTCCTTGCTGGAGAGCAGAAAACCTTGGTGATGTGGCATCCTGAAAATATTAAACTACAGAGTAATAAATGATTTGCGTGACAATAGCAGTACTATTCAGATGTAGTGAAAAAGTAAATTAGCATGTAGGCTCAACTTGTGGAAATGTAAATGTACATTGGATAGCATGCTAGTGTCACGTCACCAAACCGACCACTTCCAATATCTCAATTATCTGGAAACATACACTACTGACCATTAAAATTGCTACACCAAGAAGAAATGCAGATGATAAACGGGTTTTCATTGGACAAATATATTATACTAGAACTCACATGTGATTACATTTTCATGCAATTTGGGTGCATAGATCCTGAGAAATCAGTACCCAGAACAACCACCTCTGGCCGTAATAACGGCCTTGATACGCCTGGGCATTGAGTCGAACAGAGCTCAGATGGAGTGTACAGGTACAGCTGCCCATGCAGTTTCGACACAATACCACAGTTCATCAAGAGTAGTGACTGGCGTATTGTGACGAGCCAGTTGCTCGCCCACCATTGACCAGATGTTTTCCATTGGTGAGAGATCTGGAGAATGTGCTGGCCAGGGCAGCAGTCGAACATTTTCTGTATCCAGAAAGGCCCGTACAGGACCTGCAACATGCAGTTGTGCATTATCCTGCTGAAATGTAGGGTTTCACAGGGATCGAATGAAGGGTAGAATAACGGGTTGTAAAAAATCTGAAATATAACGTCCACTGTTCAAAGTGCCGTCAATACGAACAAGAGGAGACCGAGACGTGTATCCAACGGCACCCCATACCATCACGCTGGATGATACGCCAGTATGGCAATGACGAATACACACTTCCAATGTGCGTTCACCGCAGTGTCGCCAAACACGGATGCGACCATTATGATGCTGTAAACAGAACCTGGATTCATCCGAAACAATGACATTTTGCCATTCGTGCACCCAGGTTCGTCGTTGAGTACACCATCGCAGGCGCTCCTGTCTGTGATGCAGCATCAAGGGTAACTGCAGCCATGGTCTCCGAGCTGATAGTCCATGCTGCTGCAAATGTCGTCGAACTGTTCATGCAGATGGTTGTTGTCTTGCAAACGGCCCCATCTGTTGACTCGGGGATCGAGACGTGGCTGCATGATCCATTACAGCCATGCGGCTAAGATGCCTGTCATCTTGACTGCTAGTGATACGAGGCCATTGGGATCCAGCACGGCATTCCGTATTACCCTCCTGAACCCACTGATTCCATATTCTGCCAACAGTCACTGGATCTCCACCAACACGAGCAGCAATGTCATGATATGATAAACCGCAATTGCGATAGGCTTCAATCCGACCTTTATCAAAGTTGGAAATGTGATGATACGCATTTCTCCTCCTTACACGAGGCATCACAACAACGATTCACCAGGCAATGCCAGTCAACTGCTGTTTGTGTATGAGAAATCGGTTGGAAACTTTCCTCATGTCGGCACGTTGTAGGTGTCGCCACTGGCACCAACCTTGTGTGAATGCTCTGAAAAGCTAATCATTTGCATATCACAGCATCTTCTTCCTGTCGGTTAAATTTCGCGTTTGTCGCATGTCATCTTTGTGGTGTAGCAATTTTAATGGCCAGTAGTGTATAAATGGTTCACAATTAGTAGGACAGAAAAATAATGAAACAAATTCATTTATAATTATTAAGTATATTACAAAACATTAAATACAGGACGTCCCTTTGAGAGAGCAATCAAGGATCAAACGACAAAGAATTGAAAAAAAAAAAAATTAAGATGTACATCAACCTTTTTGGAAATAGATGATTCTGACATTATATATAGATTTTATCTCAAACTTTGAGCTTGAAGAAAGCGTGTACCCTGCAAATTATGTCTCTTGCTTGCTTATGCAGAATTTGTCACCTAGCACCACCATCAGCCATAGCAACTCGCAATAGAAGTTCACCAAATAACTCTCTACAATCAAGTTAAAAGCTTGCACTGGCTGCAAAGTTCACAGCAGAGCACCTCACATCACTACCGAACACTCATTGGATGTCGGAGAATGTGTGACGTCAAGTGTGCAGAACAAGCCTAAGTTTGACTGCTGCTGTTCATGATTACAACTATAGCAATGGCTAACTGACTGCAGACCTGGTGCAACCACTCCCAATTGCCACATCTGAGCCTCACAGCAAAATATTCCACACTATGAGGGTGATTCGCAACAGCTACTGTCCAACCGAACATGCACTGTGAGGATGTTCATTGATTTGATTGTCTAGCTTGCAGAGGATTTCTACATGAAAACTCCCTGATTTGCAAATGCAAATTCAAAAACTATAAGACACAAACGATTGCAGTTTGTGGCATCAGGTAAAGCAAAAAATGAATGCAATTCTACATGGACTCCTTTCATAACCTGCAAAATGTGTATCTCAACCCACATGTGAATGAATCTGTCTGGAGTGTTGGAGGCTATTGCATGCACAACTATTCTGGAGAGATTGCCAGCACCCATACAGGTGAGGTATACACAACATCCTTCATCAAAATCCACAGAAAGAAATCGAGCAAGGTTATGTTTATACAGGGTGTTACAAAAAGGTACAACCAAACTTTCAGGAAACATTCCTCACACACAAAGAAATGAAATATGTTATGTGGACATGTGTCCAGAAACGCTTACTTTCCATGTTAGAGCTCATTTTATTACTTCTCTTCAAATCACATTAATCATGGAATGGAAACACACAGCAACAGAACGTACCAGCATGACTTCAAACACTTTGCTACAGGAAATGTTCAAAATGTCCTCCGTTAGCGAGGATACATGCATCTAACCTCCGTCGCATGGAATCCCTGATGCGCTGATGCAGCCCTGGAGAATGGTGTATCACAGCCGTCCACAATACGAGCACGAAAAGTCTCTACATTTGGTACCGGGGTTGCGTAGACAAGAGCTTCCAAATGCCCCCATAAATGAAAGTCAAGAGGGTTGAGGTCAGGAGAGCATGGAGGCCATGGAATTGGTCCGCCTCTACCAATCCATCGGTCACCGAATCTGTTGTTGAGAAGTGTACGAACACTTCGACTGAAATGTGCATGAACCACATGTTGTGTCGTACTTGTAAAGGCACATGTTCTAGCAGCACAGGTAGAGTATCCCGTATGAAATCTTGGCGGTGAATCGAGGAAGTACAGTACATACTGACGAAACTAAAATGAGCTCTAACATGGAAACTAAGCGTTTCCCGACACATGTCCACATAACATCTTTTCTTTATTTGTGTGTGAGGAATGTTTCCTGAAAGTTTGGCCGTACCTTTTTGTAACACCCTGTATAACGTGGTGGCCAGTTGGTTCATCCATCATGTCTGATGGACCAGCTAATGCATTAGTCAACAGGTCCTCAAATGCAGTGCAAGCATAGGAATTTTTGGCAATAACCACTGCTGAATGGGTGAGCTTGCTATGAATACAGGGAATGTATTCATCTTAATGTTTATGGAAAATGTTGAGAAGGACTTTTTTTGTACCATGCACTGTATCCTAAGGAGCTGGAGGAGATAAAAATGTACAGCCAAGGTTGTGCGAACAGCAGCTGCTGACCTACAATACAAGCACTCGTGGAGTGTTGAGTGCCAACATGGTGATATGAAGCCTTTGAATTGGTGATTGTATAGTAGCAGTTTCTCGTTAAATTGCGTACTCCGAAGATCTATGCATCAGGCCAAGATTTTAATTGAATTTGGGTTAGTTGAAAATACATTAAGTTCGCCAAGGACTCATCATGCTCAGTAATTGTGTTGAATTATGAAGAATATGCTCTCTTGACTTACAGCATTCGTGACTTTCTGATTTGTAAACTGGTGTTTGTTGAGTTATTATTTTGTGATGATTGTTTATTGGAGTTTAAACAGTTTATTTAATTTGAAGCAAAATCAATTACACAATTTTAAGGTAAAGTATTTATTCCATGGAATTATTAGGATCTCCATATGTCCAGGACTTTTATCTATTATGAGGAATGACAAACTTTGACTTGAAATCCAGGCAGTTAGGTGAATATCGGGGTTCTACTAATTATTGATCATTACAAACCATTATTAATCATTACACACTCTCGGGATTGATCTGAGGCCTCTTTAGTTGTTGCCACACCTGGATCACTTTGTAGAAACTTCGTGTGCCCATGTTTGGGAAGGTAGGAAGTTAACTGGCTACTAACACCAATTATAATATTCAATTCATGATAGACCCATCGTACGTCTTACTCGTTGCGGTGGAAATTTTTGGACCAAGAAGTCACGAATATCTAAACTACAGTGTCATATTGTGCCATCCTGCCAGAAGATCACATCTGGATGAAGAGGAAGAAGCTGAGGGACAATCAGTGGCTCAAAAGTGTCAAGTTAAATGGTTCCTATTAGTGTTTGCTTGATGAAGAAAAGTGGTCCAACTATGCATCGTTGTACACCACATATTCAACTTTTCGCTGTCTCTGATATGTTCTCTCAAACTATGAGGATTTTGCAAACCACAGATGCATATGTTGTGTTGATTAACCGTGCTACATCTGAGGAAAGGCTCCCCCATCAGAGAAAATGATGGTTCCTAGATAGCTGGAGCTCTGGCCGATCCAGGCCAATATCTCAACAGGCAGGGCTGCAAGTCATTACACTTAAGTGCTTCCACAGTTTGAACTTCATGAGCATGCAAGTGAAGCTGTTTATGCAGCACTTTATGAACTGTTGAGTGAGGGATGTTTAGCTCTCATGATGTTCGGCAAACTGACTTTGGAGAGTTTTTTTTTTATTTTTTTTTAATTTTTTTTTTAAGCCTCTCTGAGCTCCATTTATTATTATTATTATTCAGCCATGTAATGACTGCCTGTTGACACTCCCAGTGGGTAAGAACTTGCCACTTCCAGTATTAGCACAATAACCTCTGGTGGCTCCCTATAAAATTCACATCAAAAACTTCTTTGGACAGGAATAGATGATGCCACACCATGCATTGGGCTCTCTCTTGAGGTGTAGCCATTTCTGGTAATCATTAATCAATAAAAAAACTTTTGAGTTGCTTTACAAGATGCCATAAACTGTCTGTATCTGTGTGTCATAGTTTTTGTTAATTACTCTTGGAAATCAGTGGGTTCCCTTGTAGCCCCCCCCACACACACACAAAAGTTTTACACATTTTGTTAATGCTGCACATGAGCACAGTGAGAACATGTTTTATGTCTGAGGATTACTACAGTCAAAATTTAGGAAAATAATTTGATTGGCTTCTTACTATGCAGCTGGGAAGTTCAAATACCATCAGGACAATGCAACACACCACAGCTACCTCCACTAAACTAAGAAAATGGCGGGAAAATAGGCCACTTGGGCTACCTCCATGAACCTGTCATCCGACTGCCACCTCTTCCTCATTCCGCCGCTAGATATTTCTCCAGTATTTGTAATGTATTCTGTCTCAATGCCACGTCACAGGTTTGGTGATGTATTGACTGGGTTATAGGCAATAGTTGATTGAGAAGGATCACAAACAGTAGTAGATGGTGTGCTGATTGAGGTTTCAAATCTCTAGTGCAACGCTTTTAGTAGAAATGATGTCTATGATTTCGAATCAAATCTTTCCATTCAACCACATTCCTGCATTGTATCCGAGAGGAAATCCTTTGATGATTACAGCCACTAGTGAATCATATTTCTGGCTCTCTCATATCTTGAAATGAGTCCCCTTTCTCGTACCTGTCTGCTACAGTAAAATTTTAGATAGTTCCTATGCATCTTGCAACTGCCCCTTCAACTCTGAGCTACCATCCCGGCGCTTTGCGCATGTGATAGTTCCAGTTTAAGTCTGTAGCCCATGTAGAAACAGGCTAAGCTGAATTAGTGCAACAGGACTGTGTTTTGACCATTCGAAAGAAACGAGAACGTGTTGTCGTAACCCCGCCAGTTGTGCTCCTGCAACACAAGGTATTACAAAAGACAGTACGGGAACTGGTAGAAGGACAAGGATTTTGCTACTGCATTGTGGTGTGACCCAAAACTGTGTACAGATACTGCTCTCGGAAGCAGATCCGCATCCCTCAGGGCCCATTCATGTCTATCAACCCAACACTTTATAATCACTATTCTGTAGCATCCTACAGATAAAATTACGAACTATGAAAGCTCAACTGACTTCATCCGATAGAGAACTCGGTAAGATTTTTACCACATCTGTCTCCTCCCATATATCGAAAACAAATACCTTATGCATGCTGGCACTGAGCACATGTGGTGATCGTATTAAATAACAGGCATTGATCAACTGCACACACCTGTCTGAAGCTTCATCACCTGTACTGTAGGAGGGTGACCGTATCCCACAGACTATACTGTCAGTCACAAGAGACACTTCATGTGACCCTGTGTCATTGTTTGAAATATTGCTTTTTTGTTTCTACTGTAACACACTTTGTACATTGCCATACATTTTGCTTTTCTGCCACAACTCGAGGTCTGTGTCAGGTTTTAAACTGACATTAACTCATCGAGATCCATTGCTTCTCGCAGAAAACTAGACATTGCACAGTGTAAAGCGTGTCGTTACTGCTGCTACCACAACACAGCACACACACTGGGTGATTTTAAATAAAAGACCGTTACAACACAAGGGAACTGGAAAGATTTGGGGTTTTGCGGAGCGTTTCCAAACTGCTGTGCGAAGGTGACTGATGACCTCTACATTTAAACTCATCTGGCACAATGATGGAATAGCTGATGGCCATGTGTTCCATTTCGACTGATTCCTCATATTGCAATCATGTACGCAATCACTGTTTTGTTGCTAGCTATCCCCAGAAGGTGTTGCTCCTCCACCAAACTCTTTCTCCATCTCAAACAAGTGATACCAGTCAATCATTATGTGGTAACTAACAGTGTACCAGTGGACGGATGAAGTGGAAAAGACACCATTGATTTACTGTAATAATAAGCATCACAGTTTATAGTGTAAACATTTTTAGCAATATTACAGTAATTTCAACACCAATCAGTGATGTGACAGCATGTTTCCCAATTTCAGTGTCATAGCTCAACCACCCCTTCTCTACATTGTGGGTATCATTGCGAATGTAGATAGATAACTGTGCAGTACTTCCATTCATTGTTAATTCTCGAACATACACATCATCAAAGTATACCAGACAGTGCTGTACATATTTCTAGCACCTCAAGCATAGTGCATAATTTACAATTTATCTCTGTGTGGATGGGAGTCATAGAGCATTTTCACAGTCTTAAGATAAAATTAGAGACTGATAGATCCCCTCACACTGTCTTTGACTAGCCCGCACTGCAGCACCATTACTGATTTAATCTGCCGCTGAACAGAAATAGACTGCTACATTCCGTGACGTGTGAATGGGCCTTGCCGAATACTCTCCCATCCAACTGCACAAGATTTTCCCAGATGCACCCATGTCGAGGAGGTTAGCACTCCTTATTGATGTACACTGACAGATTGTAAAGTGTTGTGATGTAATAGCAGGCGGTTAAGAAGAACAAGACAATGGGTGATTTTTATGCATGATGGAGCTCCGGACGGATGGCGTTCATAGCATTTTACGTAAATCAACTACGCTACTAATTTTAAAGTATTGTTCTAGTGTCTGGGATCAGTACCAGGAGGGTATAGGTAAGAGAGAATATAAACACACACACTCTTAAGGCTACATGGTTCTGCACTTAAAACAGGCTGTATTGTTAGATCACTTGAGTTTCCAACCTATCAGTCATGTGGAATGCAGCGCTGTTAATATTCCAGTGTGAGAAATATATTTCCAGTGCATTACATACATCCTTCTTGCAGGTTTCTCTACAATAAACTGTGGTAACAAACCGTAAAATGAAAAAGCTGCTTCTTTAAAACAGTGGGTCTGTGTGATACACGCACAATACAGCTTTCCAGAGATGTATAGCGTCTACTGTTCACATCCAATCATGGTTCAGAAATTATACTATGCCCACATCAGTCCTATATAAAATGATCATTAGTAACAGAGAATACCTCTTACAAGGAAAGAGATAAATGCATAGCAGCAACATCCGACATGTGAAATTACAAGTCATGCCACTACTAACTCTGTAAACAGCACATCTGTCAAGCAGATGTATACACAGGCATTGCAGTGTCTCACACCTCTTGCTAACTTAGAATCATCTTAGTTATGAAACTGAAGTATCGATTTTACACCCAAGATGAGACTGGGGAATGGAATACATCACATAAATCTTCGTTAAAAGGAATGTGTCACATTTCATCATACATGAGATGGAAGTCCTCTGATGACCTAGATGTTTACTGTTAATGATCGCAAGCACTCCGACACTAGAACGATTTTCCATTCGTTTCTGCTCCGCGTATGTACTTCTCTTACTCACGTGTCCGCATCTTCACCAGCCTGCACTGAGTTTCGCGGTGGGCAGTGGTCATAATGAAACTTCATGGGAGGTTAAAACTATGAACTGCACTGGGCCTCGAACCTTTGCCTTCCGCATGCAAGAGCTCTATTAACTGAGCTACCCCAGCACGACTCAGTTACCCATCCTCACAACTTTTCTTCTGCCATCACCTCATCTCCTACCCTCCAAACTTCACGGAAGTTCCCCCGTGAAACCTGCGAAACTACTATTGTTGCCCAGAAAGCAATGCTGCGAATGTGAAATGTTACGTATTCGTTATTTGAAGTCTCTTGAGTGATTGCACCAAGTCTCCATCACTTCTGATACATAGCGTAGCTGCAGGACAGTTTCAAAATAGCGTCTGTAGGTAATGTATGTTTGTTTGAAAAGTCCATGAAAAAATAAAAACTACTTGCGTGCTTGGGATAAACCTTTTTTATTTTTCGACAGTCTCCTTTCAGACTTACACACTTCGTCCAACGCTGTTCTAATTTGTTGATCCCTTCCCAACAATAGGAATTGCCCAAGTCTGCAAAATAGCTATTAGTTGCTGCAAACACCTCCTCGTTTGAATAAAATCTTTGTCCCACCAGCCATTTCTTCAAATTGGGGAACAAACAGTAGTCCGAGGGAGCCAAGTCTAGAGAATAGGGGGGGATGGGGGGGGGGATGTGAAACGAGTTGGAATCCTATTTCCATTAATTTTGCGACCACAACTGTTGAGGTGGGTGCGGGTGCATTGTCCTGATGGAAAAGAACTTTTTTTGTGGTCCAATCGCCGGCGTTTTTCTTGCAACTCAGTTTTCAAACGGTCCAGTAACGATGTATAATATGCAGCTGTAATAGTTTTACCCTTTTCCAGATAGTCGATGAGGATTATCCCTTGCGAATCCCAAAAGACAGTCATCATAACCTTTCAGACCGAAGGGATGGTCTCCGCCTTTTTGGTGCATATTCTCCCTTGGTAACCCATTGTTTAGATTGTCTCAGGAGTATAGTAATGTATCCATGTTTCATCCACAGTGATGAAACGATGCTTCAAGTCCTGTGGATTATTCCTGAACAGCTGCAACCCATCCTTCCAACACTTCACATGATTCCATTTTTGGCCAAGCGTGAGCAATCGCAGAACTCATCTTGCGGATAGCTTTCTCTTGTCCAAATGTTTATGCAAAATATTATGTACCCGTTCATTCGAGATGCCCATAGCGCTAGCAATCTCACACACCTTAACTCTTCCGTCGTCCATCACCATATCACGGATTTTATCAATGATTTCTGGAGTTGTAACCTCCACAGGGCGTCCAAAACGTTCAGTATCACTTGTGCCCATATGGCCACTCCAAAAATTAGAAACCACTTACAAACTGTTCTAATCAAAGGCGCACAGTCACTGTAATGTTTATCAGGCTTCTCTTTAGTCTCCTGAGACGTCTTGCCTTTCATAAAGTAATGCTTAATCACCACACGAAATTCTTTTTCGTCCATTTTTTGACAATAACTCGACTTCCGTAATTCACACGAATGCCAAACACAAAGAAATAGACCGATATGTCTGAAACTTGGTGTCCGTTCTTTCCAAAGATGCTACTAACTAAAAATGACCTCAATACGCGCCGGTGGTGCCATCTCTCGACTCTGCACGGACTTTTCAAACGCTCTCGTATTTCTCACTGCAGAGAAAGAAAGTTTGGGGAATATTCACAAACGCTTGTGCAAAATCTATGGAGCATCTGCTATCGTCAGAAGTGGAGTTGGTTGAGGGCACGGAGTGTGCGGTCATCAGAGGGCGGTTCGGCATTCACGATTTGCAGCAGTCGGGGAGACCATTGACAGCGAGTTGATGTCATTCGCGAGGACAGACGCTTTACGACTCGGCAGTTGGCACTGCATCAGTCAATCAGCAAAGAAAAATGTGGATGCTATTATCCGCACTTGTGGGTATCCAAAAGTGTGTGCAAGAATGGTCCCGCGGTGTTATTTAGATTAGATTAGATTAGTTTACGTTCCATAGATCCGTGCTGAGGAGATCCTTGTGGATGTGGAACATGTCATTTTTTTTAAAGCTGAAATAACAATACTAATAGTATGAATATATACAATACATCATTTGTTTCTATTAAAAAATTCGTCAATGGAGTAGAAGGAGTTGGCCACTAGTAAGTCTTTCAGGCTCCTTTTAAACTGATCTTTATTTGTAACAAAATTTTTTATGTTTACTGGCAAATTATTGAAGATGAGTGTTCCTGAGTAGTGGACCCCTTTTTGAACTAAAGTAAGTGCTTTTAAGTCCTTGTGCAGATCATTTTTGTTCCTGGTATTGTATCTATGAACTGAGCTGTTTGTTGGAAAAAGAGATATATTATTTAGGACAAATTTCATTAATGAGTAAATATACTGAGAGGCAGTAGTTAGTATACCCAGTTCTTTGAAGAGGTTTCTACAGGACGTCCGTGAATTTACTCCACAAATAATACGTATTACACGCTTTTGACTCTGAAAACTTTTTAAGAGTTACCCCAAAATATTATACCATATGACATTATGGAATGAAAGTAGGCAAAGTATGCAAGCTTTTTCATTTTTATGTCGCCTATGTCTGCTAACACTCGAATTGCAAATACAGATTTGTTAAGGCGTTTCTGCAGTTCTGTGGTGTGCTCTTCCCAACTGAATTTATTATCAAGTTGTAATCCCAGGAATTTAAGACTGTCAACCTCTTCTATCTGCTCTTCTTCGTATTTTATGCATATGCTGGGTGGAAACCTCTTACAGGTTCTAAATTGCATATAGTGAGTCTTTTCGAAGTTTAATGTCAGTGAGTTGGCTTTAAACCATTTATTAATATCCATGAAAATATCATTAGCAGATCTTTCTAGAACTACACTTGACATACTATTTATTGCAATACTTGTGTCATATGCAAACAAAACGAACTCTGCTTCTGGCAGTGTAACTGATGAGAGATCATTAATGTACACAAGAAAAAGCAATGGCCCTAAGATGGATCCTTGTGGGACACCACATGTAATTTCTTCCCATTCTGATGATGACTTAATTCACTAGTCCCTTGCACTGACACCCTTTGTTTCCTGTTAGTGAGGTATGACTTGAACCATTTTGCAGCACTGCCCGTGACACGATAGAATTCTAATTTACTTAAAAGGATGTTGTGGTTCACACAATCAAATGCCTTTGACAAATCACAGAAAATACCTGCTGCTTGTAATTTGTTATTTAATGAATTAAGTACATTTTCACTGTAGGTGTAAATAGCCTTCTCGATATCAGAACCCTTCAGAAATCCAAACTGTGTTCTTGATAATATGTTATTTGTGGTCAGATGGTTGAGCAACTGCCTGTACATGACTTTTTCTAAAATTTTTGAGAATGCTGGCAAAAGTGAAATCGTTCTGTAGTTTGATGGTATCTCTTTATCCCCTTTCTTGAATAGAGGCTTAACATCTTCATATTTTAGCCAGTCAGGAAATGTCCCAGTTATAATTGACTGGTTACACAAGTAACTTAGAATTGTACTAAACTCACAAGAACATGTCTTAATTAACTTTGTTGATATTTCATCGTACCCACTAGAATGCTTTGTTTTTAAAGATTTTATTATGGACATTATTTCTTTTGGTGAAGTGAGTGATATATTCATGTACTTGAAGCTATTTTTGAAGGCTAGTTTCAGATATTCAAGGGCATTATTTACTGATCCTGAAAGTCCCATTCTATCAGTAACGGATATAAAGTACTTGTTAAATAGATTTGCCACACTATGCCCATCAGTTACTAATGTGTCATCTACCCTTAGTGCTATTTGCTCCTGTTCCTTTCTGGTTCTACCAGTCTGCTCTTTCACTATATCCCATATTGTTTTTATTTTGTTCCCTGACTTCTTCTCGTAGTGCATTTGTTTAGACATCTGAATTACTTTTGTTAATGTTTTACAGTATTCTTTGTATTTAGCTAAATGATCAGCATTGGAGCTATTCTTGGTCGACAGATATATTTTCCTTTTTGTCTTACAGGAAATCTTTATTCCTTGTGTAATCCATGGTTTTATTATAGACTTCTGTTTAATTTGAGTAACTTTTAGAGGGAAACAGTTTTCAAACATGGTACTGACATTGTTCATGAATGTGTTATATTTTTCATTCATGTCATGAGCACTATAAACATCTTTCCAGTTCATATCTTTGAGCAGTTTTCTAAAACACTCAATTTTTGGTTGATTGACTACTCTCCTGTACTCAGATTTAGCAGTCTTGATAATCTGCTTAGAATTTACATCTAAAACAAGGAGCTGCATGTCATGATCTGATAGTCCATTTATAACAGGTTTTATGATATAATTTTGTTCCTTTGATTTGTCTATAAAAATGTTATCAATGGCTGTCCTTGAGGATTTAGTGATCCTAGTTAGAAAGTTTACAGTGTGAGTTAGATTGAAAGACAACATTACTAACTGCAGTGAATGTTTACTGGAAGATTGCATTAGAAAATCTGTATTAAAGTCACCAGCAATCAAAATATCTTTGTTTCTTCCTGTTAAATAACCCAAAAGAGCTTCTAGATGATCTAAGAATAGATTATAATTTCCTGCAGGTGCTCGGTAAATAGTTATTATTATATAGTATCTGTTATGGAACTCTACTTCTGTCGCACATGCTTCTAGATGCTGCTCTAAACAGAATTTATTAATGTCAATGTTCTTGAATTTATGGCAGTTTTTGATAAATGTGGCAACTCCTCCTCCATCCATATCTACTCTGCAGAAGTAGGAAGCTAGCTTAAATCCTGAAAGGTCTAACGTATCTATATCAGTGGTCACTTGATGTTCAGAGAGGCAGATTATGTCAATTTGGTTAGATGAATTCATTTCATCGATACAAATGAGTAGTTCATCAACTTTATTTCTAAGTCCCGGAATGTTCTGGTGTAATAAAGATAACTGATACTGCATACTAATGGGATTGTAACTGCTTTGGCGAAGTTGAACTGGCAGTTTCTGATTACTTTCTGTTAAACACTGTTTAAATGGAGGCTGTATGATAAAATCTGACTCCTGTTCATCTGTTTTCTCAAACTGAGTGTGTCTGCCAATCTCTCTTAAAACTCGTTTTCTTTCCCCCTTCCCTATCCTAAAAAAGGCATCCCTCTGACACCTGTGACCACTGGTATTTTATCACTTGTGCCAGTGTCCCCCCTTAAGTTTTCTGCAATCAACCCAGACAGTTTTCCCTTCCCTTTCCTATTGAGGTGAAGGCCATGCCTAGTGTAGTCCCACCTATCAATAGCATCCACAGGAATCAAACGAATATGGGACCCTATATCCGTCCTAAGCAGCCACTCCAACTCCGAGTTCACCCTCCCTACGGAAGAGTTCAAATGAGGCCGATCATGGCGTCTCAACAGAGACACAAATCCCACACTCGTATGCTTCATTCCTGACGCTATCTTCACCAGGTCACTCTCTATGGAATATTCAGAGTCTCTGCCAATGCTATTTCCTGGACCACCCACTATAACCACGGCATCCTCCTTTGTGAAATCCTTGCATAAAGCACCTACATCCTCTGTTACCTGACCCAGATCTGCACTAGGCTTGAAAAAGTTTGTGACCTGGTACTCTGGACCTAGATTTTCCTGCAGTAGTTGGCCAACACCTCTACCATGGGAACTACCTAACAACAGAACTTTCTTTCTCTTTTTCAAATTTCCCTACCTTTTTCAAGTCCTTGAAAGCTTGTTGTGCCCTTTCTACAGCTTCAGCTACATGAGGCTCATCCGATTCTGACTGAGGCAACAGGTCAAATCTATTTTCAAGATTTATGAGAAAGCTGTCTGATGCTCTCATTTGCCTGTTCCCCCTATTACCTGTTGCCACTTCCCACCTCTGTTCACCCTTCTCCCTCTTTAACCTGTCTAGATCCTCCCTTGCCTTGTCTAGGTCAGCTTGAAGAGCTGCAATTTTCCCTTCCCGTTCCAGATTTTCCTATCTCTACTGCAGATCCTACAATACCACTGGTGACCCTCATTTATGTTACCATTTCCCAAGCCACTACATTCCCCCCCAATGAAAGAAACTACAGCACCCACCACACCATACCCCGGAACTAATAACGATCCTACGGCATGTCACACACTTCTCACTCATGGTAAAAACAGAAATCGTATAAGCTGATTGAAGTAGTGACTAAAACGTAAACAAAGGACCCTAGAAACTATTCAGGCAGATATAAATAAATTGTAAGAGTACTGAATTAAAAAAAAACTGGTGATTACATATAACTCACTGTTTACTTACGATACGCGCGCGTGAAATTAAGCCTAAAATCCGTGCTATAGGCGCGAGAAGGAAAATAAACTTCTTACCCCGTTTAATCTTCTTTAACACTTCACTAACACTTCCACTAATGTAACAACATTTATATTATATTTATATCAACTGGAAACGTTTATCTATAAATTTAATGCACTGCTTACTTACGATTCGCGCGCGTGAAATTAGGCCTAGGATTCGTGCTACAGGCGCGAGAAGAAAAATACGCTTCTTACCCCGTTTAATTTTATTTTATACTTCACTAACACTTCCACTAATTCAGCAACACTTACATTATATTTATAACACCTGTACACGTTTAAAAATAGCTTAATAACAACGCTTTTTATAATTATTTAGTGCAGCAAATACTCGAAGAGTCCGCGTCGGCGCAGTGTTGCCAACTCTAACGGTGGATCATAAATCGCACAGAAAAAAACATTTGTCTTGATTTGTTGCAACGTTTTTAACCCGAGTGGGAGGCCTTCTTGTCCCGGATAAAACCTGGGTTCACCATTTTGGTCCTGAAACCAAACGACAGTCGATGGAATGGCGCCATTCCCACTCCCCACAGAAGAAAAAACTCTAAGCAACCACTTCCGCCGGTAAGGTCATGATCACCGTGTTCTGTGACTGTGAAGGTGTGATTCTCATTGATGTGATGCCAAGAGGCGGTACCATTAATTTTAACAAAACTCGAGACGTGCTTCCGGCGGTTTCGGCGCCACAGCAACCCAAGAGACGTTTCGCTGCAACACATTAACGCAAGTTTGAGGACTACCGAACACATGGCGAAACAGGGTTGGTCAGTGTTACCCCATCCACTCTACAGCCCTGACCAAGCCCCCTCAGACCTCCACTTGTTTGAGCAATTAGAGGAGGCCATTCGTGGAAGACATTTTGAGGACAATGATGGGGTGATTCACACAGTGAAACACTGGTTCCGCCGCCAGGACTGGTACCGACAGGGCATGCTCGCCCTTGTTTCAAGCTGGAAGAAGACTATAGAACGGGATGGAGATTATGCGGAAAAACTATGTACATAAAACACCATTCTTTCGTGTGTGTAATTCCCATTATGTTCAATAAAGAAGAATATTTTCCGGGCAACCCTCGTAACACTCCCCTAAGAAAGGCTATCATGGAGACATAGTTTACGAGGGGACCGTAAGAATGTCCCCTCGCTGACTTGATTCATATTGACAGGGCGTGCGAAGCACGGCTAGGACTTAAACATATGTAAACAAGGAGACGCAACTTTCAACAGTTTCCGAGAAAATCGGATTTGATAATTTACGCGTGCGTATATGTGGTCGCTATTCATCAAGGAGTTTGCAGCCGTGCGAGTAAGTGCGTAATAAAAATGGTTCAAATGGCTCTCAGCACTATGGGACTTAACATCTGAGGTCATCAGTCCCCTAGAACTTAGAATTAATTCAACCTAACTAAGAACTTCACACACATCCATGCCCAAGGCAGGATTCGAACCTGCGACCGTAGCAGCAGCGCGGTTCCGGAGTGAAGCGCCTACAACCGCTCGGCCACACCGGCCGGCTCACACATAATACTGACTACAGATTTATAATGAGTGTGCTAATTATCACTATGTCATTATTCGTTTGTTATTTCCATAATCTTTACCCTGAAAAAAAGGATAAAAAATTTTTGTTTTCCGAAGGAAATTCGATATAAAAACAGAATACACAAGGACTTTCATTCAACTCAGTTCAGACGCTTTATTTATATTATTGTATCTTCATTTGTTGCAAGTGCAACGTGTAACCTATGGAACACTGCACGAATCAGGACGGCACTAATCATAGAAACAATGGAACCAATAAGTACTTGTGACGTGCAGTGCATGTGATGGTAGCCGAATTTTATCATCTGCATGGTTTTTTCAGCGTGTACATTGCAATGCAAATTCGGTTTACATTCAAAAACGGTTCTCGATCATCACAAAATTTTGTCGCGCACCACGTGTATCTGTTGATAGAACTACGGGGAAAAATTCCCCGGAAGACATACTCGACACAAACACCTCTCGTTCAGGAGACTAAGTGCTTAATCGCTAGGCTGCACACTCCTTGAATACTGACGACCATACGAAATTTATAAGCAAATTTAAAATTTTGAAACTGAGTTTTCTCGAAAACGGTTGAGAGTTGTGTCTCTCTGTTTACGTATGTTGCATCCTAGTCGTGCACTACACACACTATCAGTATGAATAAAATAGGTGAAAGCAAGCTCTTTGCGTCCCTTTGTCAGCCACTGCCAGGAGGAATTCTTTACAGAATGGAACTTTCATCCTGCAGCAGAGTGTGCATTGATATGAAACTGCACTCACCAAAAAAAGTTTTGCATGACCTCGGTTCTGAGAGCTCCGGAACCTGTACAGAAAACTGGAATAGAGATCAACATAAACATCATTTCCGCCCTTTTTTATTGCTCATGAAAACCACACATTCCGTGTTGTACCACCATACGGCGAGACCTTCAGAGGTGGTGATCCAATTGCTGTACACACCCGTACCTCTAATACCCAGTAGCACGTCCTCTTGCATTGATGCATGCCTGTATTCCTCGTGGCATACTCTCCACAAGTTCATAAAGGCGCTGTTGGTCCAGATTGTCCCACTCCTCAACGGCGATGCGGTGTAGATCCCTCAGAGTGGTTGGTGTGTCACGTCGTCCGTAAACAGCCATTTTCAATCTATACCAGGCATGTTCGATAGGGTTTCATGTCTGGAGAACATGCTGGCCACTCTAGTCGAGCGATGTCGTTATCCTGAAGGAAGTCATTCACAAGATGTGCACGATTGGGCGCGAATTATCGTCCATGAAGACGAATGCCTAGCCAAGATGGTGCTGATATGGTTGCACTATCGGAGAATTGCATTCACGTATCGTACAGCCGTTACGGCGCCTTCCATGACCACCAGCGGCGTACTTCGGCCCCACATAATGCTACCCCAAAACGGCAGGGAACCTCCACCTTGCTGCACTCGCTGGACAGTGGGTGTAAGGCGGTTAGCCAGGCCAGGTTGCCTCCAAACACGTCTCCGACGATTGTCTGGTTGAAGGCATATGCGCTCATCGGCGAAGAGAACTTGATGCCAATCTTGAGCGGTCATTCGTCATGTTGTTGGGCCCATCTGTAGCGCGCTGCATGGTGTCGTGGTTGCAAAGATGGACCTCGCCATGGACGTTGGGAGTGAAGTTGCGCATCATGCAGTCTATTGCACACAGTTTTAGTCGTAACACGACGTCCTGTGGCTGCACGAAAAGCATTATTCAACATTGTGGCATTGCTGTCAGGGTTCCTGTGAGCCTAATCCATAGCTAACGGTCATGCACTGCAGTAGTAGCCCTTGTGCGGCCTGAGCGAGGCATGTCATCGACAGTTCCTGTCTCTCTGTATCTCCTCCATGTCCGAACAACATCGCTTTGGTTCACTCCGAGACATCTGGACACTTCGCACGTTGAGAGCCCTTCCTGGCACAAAGTAACAATGCGGACGCGATTGGACTGCGGTATTGACCGTCTAGGCATGGCTGAACTACCACGAGCCGTGTACCTCCTTTCTGGTGGAATGGAACTGATCGCCTGTCGGACCCCCTCCGTCTAATAGGCGCTGCTCATGGATGGTTGTTTACATCCTTGGGCGGGTTTAGTGACATCTCTGAACAGTCAAAGGGACTGTGTCTGAGATACAATATCCATAGTCAACGTTTGCCTTCAGGAGTTCTAGGAACTGGGGCGATGCAAAACTTTTTTTGATGTGTGTATGAAATTAGCTACCACAGAACAACTGACGACACATCCTCACTGCTTTATTTCCCCCTCGCCCCCAGTACCTCATCTCCTGACAAGTTGTGGCCATAATGTTTAGGTATGGCATTGTACATTTCGTAATGATAGATTTATCCCACGACTCTTTTTATTCAAAAGGGGAGGCCACAACGTTGGAATCACAGATTTGCTTCAAACTTTGTACACCTTTAGTAGATCATTAAAAGTGTGGTGTCACCGCCAGACACCACACTTGCTAGGTGGTAGCCTTTAAATCGGCCGCGGTCCGTAGTATACGTCGGACCCGCGTGTCGCCACTGTCAGTGATTGCAGACCGAGCGCCGCCACACGGCAGGTCTAGAGAGACTTCCTAGCACTCGCCCCAGTTGTACAGCCGACTTTGCTAGCGATGGTTCACTGACAAATTACGCTCTCATTTGCCGAGACGATAGTTAGCATAGCCTTCAGCTACGTCATTTGCTACGACCTAGCAAGGCGCCATTATCAATTGCTATTTATCTTGTGATGCATGTACCGTCAGACCGATGTTCACCAATTATGTATTAAAGTTAAGTATTCCAACAGCTACGTACTTTATTTGCTACACTCAAATCCTTTAACTGTTCCAGACATCACGCCAGCCTGCGTGAGCTTAAACGCGTGCCTTTCGGCTTCACCTCCTAGTGGCTTGGCTGTCTTGCCAAGTCACAACAAAAAGAACATAATGTGCAAGCAGTAAAGTGCACTACTCTGACAATTTAGAGAAAATCGCAAAAGAAGTTTTACGCGTCCATTATGTAACAGATGTAACAGTGCAAACGGGACGTCCGTTTCAAGTCATAGTGGATGCCGACACGGTGGTTCAGCGTGTTCGTCAGAGGGTTAGCTGCCCCATGGGCGTACCCAGCGAGGGGTAGGGGGGGGGGGGGGGCAGCTGCCCCCCTAGAAGATATTCGCAGTTTTTCACTAGTTTACTGTTTTATTTAATAAGAAATGCTGCATGTTTTCTCGGATTGTACAAGTGCATTCTTGTATTTCAAATGTTTATTAAAACCAGTTTTTCACTGGTTTACTGTTTTATTTAATAAGAAGTGCTGTATGTTGTCTCGAGTCCTTGTTTCCTGAGACTAGTATGACCTGCCCCCCCACCCCCGTTCAGATCCTGGGTACGCCCTTGAGCTGCCCTATGTAATAAAGGAAAAAAAAAGGTCAACGGTGAAATAAAACGAGTGTCATGGGACGTCCGCTGGGTTATTCAGTGGTTTGGTATTTTACTCATTTGTAAATGGAAATGATAATCTTATTTTATTACATTGAGTAATTACTAAATAATTTTTCTCCCGGCTAAAGAATTGGTCAAGTTGCTAAAGAACTCCAAGTTAACGTCCTGTTAAAGCGTTGTCTGTAAGTTGTGTAAGTGTCACTAAATCACAGTTCATACAACAGATTCTATACAACTATGGATTATGACGTAAACAGTTACCTTCAGCAAAATGATCATTGAAACCACCGAATATCAGCCGCGCACAACACTGACGTATGTTACCTGAAACAATATTCTTCGCAACTCGTGCGTAATTAATTTCGGCTCCATACATCATCTAGAAAAGTTTGTTATAACGATCGTGCTACGAGCTCTATTTTTAAAGAACCAATCTGATTCGAATTATTTTCATTCAAATGAATTCGGGACCACCGGTGCACATTTATTTTTACACATTTGTATTACGTTCGGCATTTATGTCTGCAGAGTTGCGTAATTTGAATTTGTCGCTGAAATAATTGTTAAGATGGCGGCAGACAATTGATAGAGACTTTCTATTGTTAGAGCAAATAAGTATTTTAAATGCTTATTAAACTTTACAGAAACTCTACTTTCGTATTGTGCACTATTTAGACTTCATCAAGCAAACATTTGATTTGTTTCTAAGGAAAACACAAACAAAAACACGATACAAATCGCTATCATCAATGGCTGCGCTCCTTGCAGCGGAAAGAAATAATTAACACAGATAATGCTTACTGAGAGAGGAATTAAAGTTACAAATAATTATTGACTCATGTTTATAATAATAATGAACTCTATTTTCAAGTAATAATTAACAAATAATTACAATTTCTTAACAGACCTATGCGCCCGCAACTTACAAAAGCCAACCAACAAAAGGTAAAAACAAAGGAAGACAAACGCAGATCATAAAAGCAATTTACAATTATCATTGTATGATACACATCGATATGTCCAATTATATCATAGAATATTATATAAATAATTAATATTTATAAGTTTTCACTGTTTTTTCATACGTCGAATAGATAATGTTTATAACTGTTAGAGGCATAATTTCCTCTCGTCGCACTGTAGCCAAAAATTTATCACGTGGATGTTACACAGCAACGAACAATATGAAATTAAACAAAATAAAAAAAGTGGTTGTGGGTAATGGACGAGGCGATGGTTTTAATTCCGCCACCACTTACTTTTAATCTACATTTTATGCTTCACTGCTCACATTATTTAGTTCATGCCACATTTGACAGGTAATATAATGAAAAAGAACCGCGTGCGTTTTCATAAAGTTGTAGTGAATTTCATGTTAATTGTCAATTTACTATTTGTAATTAAATTTTCAAAGACGAGGGACAGGTTTGGAAAGCCCAAGTCAAACCTCGATAAATAATGATGCGAATGACGCTATTCACAATCAGTAACATACTAAATCACAAATGTGCCAGAGCACAAGAGTACAGTTACTCGTCGGATGTGCTCTCGACATCACACTTTGCAGGACGGTATTTGTTGTAAAGACATGGAAAACATAAATTGTAACTTCACGCAAATACACGTGGTTTTGTTTCATTATATTATCTCTCAGATCTCATATACACTACTGGCCATTAAAATTGCTACACCACGAAGATGACGTGCTACAGACGCGAAATTTAACCGACAGGAAGAAGATGCTGTGATATGCAAATGATTAGCTTTTCAGAGCATTCACACAAGGTTGGCACCGGTGGCGACACCTACAACGCGCTGACATGAGGAAAGTGTCCAAACGATTTCTAATACACAAACAGCAGTTGACCGGCGTTGCCTGGTGGAACGTTGTAATGCCTCGTGTAAAGAGGAGAAATGCGTACCGTCCCGTTTCCGACTTTGATAAAGGTCGGATTGTCGCCTATCGCGATTGCGGTTTATGGTATCGCGACATTGCTACTCGCGTTGGTCGAGATCCAATGACTGTAAGCAGAATATGGCATCAGTGGAATCAGGAGGGTAATACGGAACGCCGTGCTGGATCCCAACGGCCTCGTATCACTAGCAGTCGAGATGACAGGCATCTTATCCACATGGTTGTAACGGATCATGCAGCCACGTCTCGATCCCTGAGTCAACAGATGGGGACGTTTGCAAGACAACAACCATCTGCACGAACAGTTCGACGACGTTTGCAGCAGCATGGACTATCAGCTCGGAGACCATGGCTGCGGTTAACCTTGACGCTGTATCACAGACAGGAGCGCCTGCGATTGTGTACTCAACGACGAATCTGGGTGCACGAATGGCAAAACGTCATTTTTTCGGAAGAATCCAGGTTCTGTTTACAGCATCATGATGATCGCATCCATGTTTGGCGACATCGCGGTGAACGCACATTGGAAGCGTTTATTCGTCATCGCCATACTGGCGTCTCACCCGGCGTGATGGTATGGGCTGCCATTGGTTACACGTCTCGGTCACCTCTTGTTCGCATTGACGGCACTGAACAGTGGTCGTTACATTTCAGATGTGTTACGACCCGTGGCTCTACCCTTCATTCGATCCCTGCGAAACCCTACATTTCAGCAGGATAATACACGACCGCATGTTGCAGGTCCTGTACGGGCCTTTCTGGATACAGAAAATGTTCGACTGCTGCCCTGGCCAGCACATTCGCCAGATCTCTCACCAATGGAAAACATCTGGTCAATTGTGGGCGAGCAACTGGCTCGTCACAATACACCAGTCACTACTCTTGACGAACTGTGGTATCGTGTTGAAGCTGCATGGGCAGCAGTACCTGTACACGCCATCCAAGCTCTGTTTGACTCAATGCCCAGACGCATCAAGGCCGTTATTACGGCCAGAGGTGGTTGTTCTGGGTACTGATTTCACAGGATCTATGCACCCAAATTGCGTGAAAATGTAATTCCATGTCAGTTGCAGTATAATATATTCGTCCAATGAATACCCGTTTATCATCTGCATTTCTTCTTGGTGTAGCAGTTTTAATGGCCAGTAGTGTAAATTAAATAATATAACCAGTGATAAAAAAAACAGATTGATAATTACGTTTGAGCGGGAGTCAAACCGTTGCCTGGTACATGTGTGTCTTACCACTTAACATCTATGGTCATCAGTCCCCTAGAACTTAGAACTACTTAAACCTAACTAACCTAAGGACATCACACACATCCATGCCCGAGGCAGGATTCGAACCTGCGACCGAAGCGGTCGCGTGGTTCCAGACTGAAGCGCCTAGAACCTATCGACCACACCGGCCGGCTGCCAGTCAGTACACCACGCATTTATTTTCTGCAGATCCTCATTGATTTGTTCATAACTTTCGTGTGATACTAATTTCCTGTAGACTATAAAATCATAGGCAAACAGTCTAATGCCGCGGTCAATGCCATCAACCAGATCCTTTATGTAAGTCGTAAAAAGCAGAGGACCTATTACACTGCCCTGGGGCACACCTGAAGTTACGCTTGTTTCTGTTGAAGTCACCCCGTTCAGGACGACATACTGCTCCCTGTCTGTTAGAAAACTATCTATCCAACCGCTTATGTCATCGAATAGGCCGTAAGCGCGCACTTTTTGGAGCAAGCGACAGTGCGGAACTGAGTCGAACGCCTTTTGAAAGTCGAGAAATAAGGCATCAACCTGGGAGCCGGTATCTAGAGCCTGCTGTATATCATGCACAAAGAGGGCCAGCTGTGTCTTGCATGACCGCTGTTTCCTAAAAGCGTGCTGGTTTCTGCAGATGGGCTTCTCAGAGTCTAGAAAGGTCATTATGTCTGAACAATAAATATGTTCCATAATAGGTTTCATTTCAATACAACAAATCGACGTCAGTGAAATTGGCCGGTAATTATGTGCATCCGATTTTCTACCCTTTTTGTAGATTGCTATGACCTGTGCCTTCTTCCAGTCCCGTGGAACTTTCCGCTGTTCCAATGATCCAAGTATGTGATCCCAACGTAATGCCTCCCCTTATCGGTGTGTTGCCTACCTCAAACGCATACATTTGCTGATCTGCACCGTGCCTAACCGTATCATCATAATGGAGATACTCGATACGAACGCGAGAAACTATGGTGGACTAGTTCCTGCGCCTCTCGCCGTCTCCAGCACCTTGAACTCTGCACTGGGCGCCTCCTTCAGGCAGAGATAGGACGGCCTTTGTAGCCCGCTGAACGACCCACAGTGTGTCAACAACAGTTGCAGCGAGCGCACGCTGATAACGTCCACACGGAAGGGAGACGGACTTTTGAAACACTCCGCAAGTCGTAGCGTTTCAGACGACCCACGTAAGTTCTGCGATGAACATGATAGTCTACATTCTTCTTCTTCGTTAAGGCGTGTTTCCACTAGAGTACCAATCACGAAATTAAGACTCCTCAAGGTCATACATGCATCCTGCAGTCCGCCTGTACTAAGGCGCTGTGATTCGCTCGCCTCATAGCTTTGTTGCCGCATGTACACTATAATCCGTTCATCATAAGAATAAACCTGATGTAAACATTGCACTGTGTGTTCTTCCGCGTTTGCTGGAACCTCATTGGGTTTCAGTTTCACGTGGGACTGCAGCCAAGCTCTCTCGAGTACTGTCAAGTACGATAATAAGGGTACGGTTTGTGTTGTGCGTTACGCGCACATCGACTTTGGGACAACAGCTTTACCGGCGCATTTAACTTGGACAGCACTGGGCGGTCAGCTGGTACAGCTAGCCTCCAGTGACGTGGTTAGCTGCAAAAATGGTTCAAATGGCTCTGAGCACTATGGCCGGTATTACACTATCAAATTTCTTTGTCAAAGATTTGATCAAAGATGTGATCCAATATTCCGTCCAATATATTTGACAAAGATCTTTGACGTAGCGCTACAAGGGGTATTACACTGTCATCAAATTTTTCGTCAAAGTTCAAGATGGCTGACAACAACTTGTTATTAACCGCAGCAGTTCTACGTACTCCAATTGCATTGTGTGCACATGCGGAAAAGAAGTGGGGGGAAAAAATGGAACCATACATACGAGGTTGACAGTCTTAAAAGTCCCGGGATTACAACTTGATAATAAATTCAGTTGGGAGGAGCACACCACAGAACTGCAGAAACGCCTTAACAAATCTGTATTTGCAATTCGAGTGTTAGCAGATATAGGCAACATAAAAATGAAAAAGCTTGCATACTTTCATTCCATAATGTCATATGGGATAATATTTTGGGGTAAATCTTGAAGTCAAACAAAAGTTTTCAAGGTCCAAAAGCGTGTAATACGTATTATTTGTGGAGTAAATTCACAGGCCTCCTGCAGAAACTTCTTCAAAGAACTGGGTATACTAACTACTGCCTCTCAGTATATTTACTTCTTAATAAAATTTGTCGTAAATAATATATCTCTTTTTCCAACAAACAACTCAGTTCATACATACAATACCAGGAACAAAAATGATCTGCACAAGGACTTAAAAGCACTTACTTTAGTTCAAAATGGGGTCCACTACTCAGGAACACTCATCTTCAATAATTTGCCAGGAAACATAAAAAATTTAGTTAGAAATAAAGATCAGTTTATCAGTTTAAAAGGAGCCTGAAAGACTTACTACTGGCCAACTCCTTCTACTCCATTGGCGAAATTTTTAATAGAAACAAATGATGTATTTATTCATACTATTAGTATTTTTATTTCAGCTTAAAAAAAATCGACATGTTCCACATCCACGAGGATCTCCTGAGCACGGATCTATGGAACGAAAAACTAATCTAATCTGGGTGAAGCCGTGGGTTTTACGACGACACGATAAAAGCATTCAACAAAACTTGTTACGTGAGCTTACAATGGAAGACGTCAAGTCGTACATCAATTACTTAAGAATGGATGAGCATACATTTCTGTATGTGCTCAATGAAGTGTATCCTCATATCACAAAGCACAATTTTCACTTAAGAACTGCTACATCTTTAGAAGACAGGCTCACTATAACACTCCGATTCCTTGCTACAGGAGAGGGTTATGTTAGGTTAGGTCAGGTTAGGCCTCCAATCTTCTTAATCTATTTTTGTATTCAGGGTGCCTCACGTTGTAAAGCGCCTCATCAGCTTCAGACATCTCTATTAATTCTGTAGTTGTCGGCACACACCAATTGTATTTACCGGCAATGGTTATAAAAACACTACAGACGACAGAACGCTGCAGCGATGCTAGCGCTCCGCGTGGTAACATATCGCATTGCAGTGAACAGAAGACAAGCGATTTCTTTGATCAAATATACGGCCTCGGCCTAGATTTGATCAAATATTGGACGACATTTGTCAAAGATCCCTATTACACTATCAAAAATCTTTGACAAAGATATTGGACAAAGAAATTTGATAGTGTAATACCGGCCTATGGGACTTAACATCTGTGGTCATTAGACCCCTAGAACTTAGAACTACTTAAACCTAACTAACCTAAGGACATCACACACATCCATGCCCGAGGCAGGATTCGAACCTGCGACCGTAGCAGTCGCGCGATTCCGGACTGAGCGCCTAGAACCGCTAGACCACCGCGGCCGGCAGGTTAGCTGCAGATGACACGTAAAGAGACGAGCAGAGGAACAATACAGCTTAGAATGTCATTTAATTTTTAAGCAGAAGGAATTAATACACTGCAGATCTCCCACAATACGCTCCTTAGACGACTAGACGGAAACCACAACACGTTATCTTTTTTAGCTAACGTATTATTGTAATTAAAAACAAGTATGTGAAAAATCCTGACTTAACCACAGCGTAATTTTTCTGCATAAGCTGTGTGTAACGAAAGAGATTATTAAAGACTATCACTGTATAGTTAAATGTTGAAGCCACTGAAGGTATTACTTACAGTCAGTCGTCTGGTAATCTCTCAGCTCCTTCCTTACCCGAATCCGAGAAATACATTTCAGTTTGGGAAATGTCACCTGCTGGGTTGATAACGAGCCTATCAACAACAGAATCCACGAAGTCAACCAGAGGCAACATTGTCTCTTTTTTTATGACGAGCCCTTCTGTATCCCGCCAGCGTTCGACAGTGACGTGTGAAAAAGCTGCGTGCGTTAGTTCCAGTACTTCTGGCAGCTTAACAAGTCTTGTTACTTCCCGGGTCAAATCCCACAGCTTGGCTCCAGATCGGTTCTGTTGTGTTCATATTGTAATAGTTCAGTAGCAAATGTAAAAATGCAGCATTTCTATGATGTGCTCGATGCTGTGAAAAGATCGTTTTTCATGTTTCTACAATGCTTATCTACCTCTGAGACTTAAAACTATGGACACTGTCCAAATAAAGAGGATTTGGTTTTTCATTTTTGCCTTAAAAATTAAATTCTTATGTTTTCTTAATTTAAACAATAATTAAGAATTTATATTTGAAATGGAAGCAGGAATTTCGCTTCCAATACGTAATTAGAAACAAGAAGATGTGCATTTTTAATAAAAAATGAGGATGAGTTTCATAATTACGACATGTAGGTATTTCAAATTGAACGAGAAAAAAAAACTGATGCAAGGGAGATCTGGTACCAACGCACGAATAACGGCAGTTGATTTACATTCCATTCCGCTACCAACTGCACTACTCGTTTCATGTGGGTTTGAATATGAACAGCGTTATATGCAACGCTGGGAAAATTTCAAAGCCGATTATCTCCGTAAATTTATGAAAAACATTAAGAACAGCCTGTTTCTCAGCACTTTTCAACCGTGGTCCACGCGCATGTTTCACTACGGAACAAAAAGCAGCCTCAGCCATTTTTATACTGCGCATTAACAGCAGGACAATCAGAGCAAAACGCTGCAGAGGCTGTGACTGTATACGATTTTTGAAATAAAATCTATGTAGCTAAAGCGTGATTAAGAAAAACTTTGATGGCTGCTACCACATTTCAATATCTTAAAGTTTCATTTAACGTAACGTAGTAATAATATAATATGTAAGTAGGACCTACTTCCAAGAGCGTAACAACACCAGTGTGCGTGTGCTACGGCTTCTGACCAACCCATATAACACAGTAAGCCGTTTTCAAACTTGTTTCCAGATGTAAAGTTCAAGTATATAAGCTTGATCAAAGCTGGAATATTCAGGCCTGTTAGTTGGATTCAAGCTTGAAACAAACATCAAAGTTGGCAGAGTTCAAGCTATATTTCAAGCTTGACTTATCAAGTTTGGCTCCAGCTGTATCTACACACGTGGAATACAGCCTGGTATTTACAGCTTGTTTTAAGCTATATAATTATTAATCTGAATTTATTGAATTAATTAAATAAATATCAGAATGGAAATGGTGTGAAAAAAATTATCAAGACATTTATGTTTAAAATTTTTTATTTTCAAAGTGTTTAAAATTGTTTAATTTCAAAATTTAATTATTCTGAAGCCCCTCTGGCCAGAGCGCACAGACCAGAGCAGGATCAAATTTTGCTGACTTCTGCCGGTATAATGATCCTGTAACAGGTAAGAGAAAATGTTAGCCACACCTAAACATAACAAATGTAAAAAGTTGAAACTGATCAACCTAAATATGAAAAGTAATGTTACACTTATTACGAATATGCTTAACTTTTGCCAAGCATGAGTCACAAGAAATTTTGTGTCCATCGCCACAGAAAGAATTATCAGCTTCAACAAAATCTCTCAAGACTGATGGCGTAATAACAGACTGCAACTCTGATTTTAGTGTTGCCCCAACTTTAAGACTTCTTTGACTTGAATTTTTTGAGTATGTTTACTTTGTACAAGAGTGTCATACTAACGGGAAGAAATTTCATATTACCGCAATTAAAGAGCAGTCAAAGCTACGTAAATAAAAAAGACTGACACTTATGTAGTGAATGGTTCTTGATGTACTTTTTCCCGTTCACCATGTCATTACTATTTGTATTCACAAAGAAACTTTTCGCACTTCACGATTATTCATTCATGGTGTGACACACGCGAGTACTTACAAGTAAACAAATGTAATAGGGCGATATATATAAAAAGGCGAGATTTTAAAAAGGTAAAATAACATTAAGTTTTAATTTATTGGTGCCACGTACTAGAGAGCTAGTTTAAAATGACCTCTTTTTGCTGAACAACTTGTAATATGTATTCTTAGCTGGTAATCCATTTCACTTTCATCCAGGCTCAATTTTTCTACGTAAAAGAATATGATATTCCTTTACGTTAAGTAATAGTATTTAACATTTGTAATATTAACGTACCACTAGAGAAAAATGCACCAACATACCTATAATACACTATATATCCTCTTCAGACCCGGTGTAGCAGTAAGGCACGAGACGCCACACACTTACCGAACTATTTTCCAGTATAAAACAAACTTCACAACAGTCAACAATCATTAATACGCGTCACAAAGTGAAAATGGCCGTAAACCTAGCAGAGTCAGAGCAAGGCTTATAAACGCTTGTGGCGCTTCCCGTGGACGTCTATGGAAGCTATGCTGCGTGCGCGTCTGCTGTACAGCCTTCCAGGGAAATTACAGTTTATTTCAAGCTTGGGAAAATTATTTTAATTCAAGCTAAATTTTTACAGCTTGATGTAAACTGTGTAACAGGTTGATTTTTCAATCTTGAATTTTCAACTGAACCTAAACTCAATATCCACCTTGAAATAAGCTGTGTAACAGGTTGATTTTCCAATCTTGAATTTTCAACTGAACCTAAACTCAATATCCACCTTGAAATAAGCTTGAGTGCTAGCTGGGAATCATCGCGTTTGCGTTTGTTTACATCAGGTTTATTCTTATGATGAACTGAGTACAGTAACACTGCAGCAGGTTAGCGCCAGCTGAATGTTTTATGTTTCCGTCTGGCATTATCGTGAGTTCACGTCTGGTTTCAGTCTTCCTTTGAACAGTGCATTAACGTGTGCTTGTCAGCGAGTGGAATGCAGGAGCAATCGCCGGTCGGTGTGCGTCAAGGGTGAAAAGGGATTAGAAAACAATTTAAAATTGTCGTATCGTACACACCGAAAATTTTTTACTGGTGTTGCCAACAGCTAAGATGCCATAACAACAAAAATTTTGCGCAGATTCATAAAATGGCAACAAAGCCTCGTGATATTTCCGAATCGACTGTATTTCGTAATGTCGGTAGATCGTAATATCGGTAGAATCTAGATGTGAACACATGAAATAGATATATATGAAAAAGGAAATTGAATGGGGTTTGACGATTTGGACAAAAAGTTAGCGCGTAGAACTGTGCATCGTTCCTACGGCAGAAGAGACATTATGAATCACGTCGAAGATAACGGTCTGTTGACACACAGTCAACACAGATTTAGAAAACATCGTTCTTCTGAAACACAAGTACCTCTTTACCCGCACGGAGTGCTGAGTGCTATCGATAAGGGGTATCAAATTGATTCCGTATTTCTAGATTTCCAGAAGATACCGTACGTCACAAGCGGCTTGTAATCAAATTGCGTGCTTGCGGAATATCGTCTCAGTTATGCGACTGGATTCATGATTTCCTGTCAGAGAGACCACAGTTCGTAGTAACTGACGGAATGTCATCGAGTAAAACAGAAGTGCTTTCTGCCGATCCCCAAGGTAGTGTTATAGGCCATCTGCTGTTCCTTACCTATATAAACGATGTAAGAGACAATCTGCGCAGCGATCTTAGGTATCTGCATATGATGCTGTCGTTTACCGCCTAGTAAAGTCATCAGAATGTGAAAACAACTTGCAAAATCATTTAGAAAAGATACCTGTGTGATGCGAAAATTGGAAACTGACCCTAAATAATGAAACGTATGAGGTCATCCACATTAGTGCTAAAAGCAACACGTTAAACTTCGGTTACCCGATATATCAATCAAATCTGAAAGCCGTAACTTCAACTAAATACCTAGGAATTACAATTATGAACAAGTTAAATTGGAAAGAGCACATAGAAAATGTTGTGGGGAAGGCGAACCAAAAACTACATTTATTCGCTTAACTAGCTCTACTAAAGAGACTGCCTGCACTACGCTTGTCCGTCCTCTTTTTAGTGTACCGCAACGCGGTGTGGGATCCTTACCACATAGGACTAACGAAGTACATCGAGAAATTTCAAATAAGGGTAGCACGTTTTGCATTATCGAGAAATAGACCGGAGAGTGTTACGGACATGATACAGGATTTGGGATGGACATTATTAAAAGAAAGGCAGTTCTTGCTTCACGGGATCTTCTCACGAAATTTCAGTCAACAACTTTCTCCTCCGAATGGGAAAATGTTTTGTTGACGCCGATCTGCATAGGGAGAAAGGATGACCAAAATAAAATAAGGGAAAGCAGAGCTCGCACGGAAAGATATAGGTGTTCGTTTCTTCTCACGCTGAGCGAGAGTGGAATAATAGTACATCAGCCAGGCACTTAAGTGCGATTTGTGGAATATCCATGTAGATATAGATGTAGACGTAGATGAGTCCGACGGCTAGAAGAATACAGGGTGATAAAAGCAAAAACGTCAACAGTCAAGATCTCTGAATATAATTTAATTTTTGACGACCGGTTTCGGAAAATCTAAGTGGCCATCATCGGATCTTACACAGATACACTTCAATACGTCAAAAAACAGAACTGAACACTGTAAACCACTGCCTAAAGCATTAAAAGCCCTGCCAATGCCATGCCTTTATATAACAGAACTGGTTTGTTTTGTAACTCATCATTTAGGAACCCTACACAGAAATCCAGATTGCCATACACACGACTCTAAACACAAATCTCAACTGAAGCACACAGCACCAAATTACGTTCTATGGTGTTAAATATATGGGCATAAAAAATTTACAACCATCTCCCGTCAGAGAAGAAGACAATTAATAATCTGAAGGAAATGAGGAAACAATTTTTTTTTAATCACTGCTTTTACTCCACTACTGCATTTCTTGACACAAAATTCTAATTTCTGCTTAAAAGCTAATCTTCTTATGTAGAATGTAACTCTGTGTAAATTGTTACTTTTTCTGTCCCTGCTCTAATGGCCAGTAGTGTATATTGTCCGAGTATTGCCCAGAAAGCGCTCTGCCGAAATTTTGATACTCAACCTCTCACTGACGCACAACGCCTCTCTTGTAGCTTCTGCCACCGGAGTTTGTTGAGCATTTCCGTAACGCTATTGCGCCAACTAAACGACCCTGTGGCGGAATGGACTGCTCTTCATTGGAAATTCTCTGTCTTCTCTATCAATCCTACCTGCTGTGTGCGTGAATTCCTAAGGGACTCAACTGCTGAGGTCATCGCTCCCTAGACTTACACGCTACTTAAACTAATTTAAACTCACTTATTCTAAGAACAACACACCCACCTATGCCCGAGGGAGGACTTGAACCTCCGGTGGGAGGGGAAGCGCAATCCGTGACATGGCGCCTCAAACCCCGCGGCCACTCCACGCGGTAATCCTACCTGGTAAGAACCGCTGATTGATGGACAGTA
Source organism: Schistocerca nitens (assembly GCF_023898315.1). Taxonomy (NCBI): domain Eukaryota; kingdom Metazoa; phylum Arthropoda; class Insecta; order Orthoptera; family Acrididae; genus Schistocerca; species Schistocerca nitens. Next base: position 53,677,803 of record NC_064623.1, on the reverse strand, counting down.
CTCAAGAAACGGTCGGACAAGGGCCTTTTAAGCTACTTCCTTGGTGGATGAGTTACATTTCCTTCAAATTCTTCCTCTGAATCTCAGTCTGGCTTCTTCTTTTGCTACTATTTGTGTTATGTGATCAACTACTTAACATGTGCATCTACATATATACTCCGCAAGCCACCCAACGGTGTGTGGTGGAAGGCACTTTACGTGCCACTGTCATTACCTCCCTTCCCTGTTCCAGTCGCGTATGGTTCGTGGGAAGAACGACTGCCGGAAAGCCTCCGTGCGCGCTCGAATCTATCTAATTTCACATTCGTGATCTCCTCGGGAGGTATAAGTAGGGGGAAGCAATATATTCGATACCTCATCCAGAAACGCACCCTCTCGAAACCTGGACAGCAAGCTACACCTCGTTGCAAAACACCTCTCTTGCAGAGTCTGCCATTTGAGTTTGCTAAACATCTCCGTAACGCTATCACGCTTACCAAATAACCCTCTGACGAAACGCTCCGCTCTTCTTTGGATCTTCTCTATTTCCTCTGTCAACCTGACCTTGTATGAATCCCACACTGATGAGCAATACTCAAGTATAGGTCGAGCGAGTGTTTTGTAAGCCACCTCCTTTGTTGATGGACTACATTTTCTAAGGACTCTCCCAATGAATCTCAATCTGGCATCCGCCTTACCAACAATTATGATCATTCCACTTCAAATCGTTCTGCACGAACACTCGCAGATATTTTACAGAAGCATACAATAAAGCATCCTTCTTTCTATGTATTCGCAATACATTACATTTGTCTATGTTAAGGGTCAGTTGCCACTCCCTGCACCACGTGCCTATTCGCTGCAGATCTTCCTGCATTTCGCTACAATTTTCTAATGCTGCAACTTCTCTGTATACTACAGCATCATCCGTGAAAAGCCGCATGGAACTTCCGACACTATCTACTAGGTCATTTATATATATTGTGAAAAGCAATGGTCCCAAAACACTCCCCTGTGGCACGGCAGAGGTTACTTTAATGTCTGTAGACGTCTCTCCATTGAGAACAACATGCTGTGTTCTGTTTGCTAAAAACTCTTCAGTCGAGCCACAGAGCTGGTCTGATATTCCGTAGGCTCTTACTTTATCAGGCGACAGTGCGGAACTGTATCGAACGCCTTCTGGAAGTCGAGGAAAATGACATCTACCTGGGAGCCTATATCTAATATTTTCTGGGTCTCATGAACGAATAAAGCGAGTTGGGTCTCACACGATCGGTGTTTCCGGAATCCATGTTGATTTCAACAAAGTAGATTCTGGGTTTCCAGAAATGACATGATACTCGAGCAAAAAACATGTTCAAAAATTCTACAACAGATCGATGTCAGAGATATAGGCCTATAGTTTTGCGCATCTGCTCGACGACCCTTCTTGAAAACTGGAACTACCTGTGCTCTTTTCCAATCATTTGGAACCTTCCATTCCTCTAGAGCAGGGCTTCCCAACCTTTTCAGCTGGCGGACCCCTTCTTCAGTCGAAAATCCACGGCGGACCCCTAGTCAGTCAAGAGCGCAGTAACTTTAAATTTCAGAGCGAAACCCATGGGAACTGAAACCCTCTTAATGCAAGTGCCATGTTTCCAATGACCTCCCCTTCCTCCCCCCCCCCCCCCACCCCCCCGAAGTATCAATAGTCTTCGGTTTAGAGATGAATGAAAACAACTTGAAATTAACGATCCAATTTGAATTCCCACTGTATCCAGACACTTACTAGTGGATTTACTCCCTTTGCTCAACACACTATAGCCTGATTAAAATTACTTGGTAATTGACATTTCACACGTTGGAGCTGCCTTCCTCCAACAGCAATCAACGTCACGTCCAAACTGTTTGCTGTTGACAAGCTGCCGCTTCTGGTCTGTTCACTTCCGCTGTTTGGCTACTGTTGTCTAAGGGGCATGCGTATTTCGTAACAGTCGTGTGTGTGTGTGTGTGTGTGTGTGTGTGTGTGTATGTGTGTGTGTGTGGTTTGTCGTGAAATCCCAAGAAAAATGTTCACATGTATGTAAACTCTATGGGACTTAACTATTGAGGTCATCAGTCCCTAGTCTTACACACTATTAACCTAAGTTTAACTTCCGCTAAGGACAACACACCACACACACACACACACACACACACACACGCACGCACGCACGCACGCACAAAGGAGGACTCGAACTTCCGGCAGGAGCGGAGGTGCAATCCACAACGACATGGCGCCTCAGACTGCGCAGTCATTCCGCGAGGCTGTGAAGAAAAGAGGCAGACCCATGATTCGGGATACAAACACATCATGAAAGAAAAGAGACCAAGGAATTGCCTTTAAATGACTATTGTGACATCTGTTGTGCACTGTGTGGGAATACATTCACCCAGTTTACATGCGTTTCCAAAACGGGATTCCGTAAGCCGATATCCCAGTTCCACTTCGGTTGGTCAGGTAAACACTTAAAAATCGATTCTGGAAATCTGCTTTTGTAAAGCCGTTATTGCTCCGACTGTAGGACAAGTCATAGCTTTTGCACCATCTGAGCACCAAACTATGCAATTAGACCATGAAACTTCGTCAGTCCTTAAAAAATAATCCAATAGACAGAATATTTCAGCACGTGTTGGCAGGTAGTGGTCTGCACAATAAGAGGTTCAGATGGTTCAAATGGCTCTGAGCACTATGGGACTTAACATCTCTGGTCATCAGTCCCCTAGAACTTAGAACTACTTAAACCTAACTAACCTAAGGACATCACACACATCCATGCCCGAGGCAGGATTCGAACCTGCGACCGTAGTGGCTATGCGGTTCCAGACTGGAGCGCCTAGAAACGCACGGCCACACCGGCCGGCACAATAAGAGGTCCTCCTCAAAACATCCAGAATATTCATAACGGACAAAAGCCAATAAAATCACTAATCATGCAACATCCGTGGATTCATCTATCTGCAGAGAAAATGAATTGTGTTGGATGCGAGAAACAAGAGTGTTTTTCACGTCATTTGACATGTCAACAATGCGTCTCTTGACAGTATTGTTTGATAATGGCACCGAAGACACAAGCTTTGCTGCCTTTTCGTCTAGCATGCAAGAAACAATATCATTAACACACGGCTTTATGAGGTTTTCTGCAATGGTATGGGCTTTGCCTGTTTTTGCCACTCGATAACTAACCAAGAAAGAAGCTTTTAATGAATTTTCATTAATTGTTTTTGCATGAGTTTTCATGCAATGCTGAGCATTAGCTAGTACAGCACTCTTCCTTCTGAAAAAAATCGATGTCTTTAGCCTGGAAATCGGGGAGAGTACCTTCAAAATGACGGCGCAATTTAACTGGAACCATTGAACTGTTCGGAAGGACTCGCGCACAAATTACACACTGAGCTTTACACTCATTTGTCTCCATAAAACCCATTTCTAAATAGCTTTCGTTCTACTTTCGCTTCTTGGTTATTCCTCTTCCACAGGATATTGCAACCAATGGAGTACTTGCAGCGTTTTCACATAATAAATCCGGCTGTGGAGTTTCTTGTGATTGTTCTTCCTTTGGTCGTCCTACCTCCTCATTCATTTCAACTGGAAACTTCCCTTGTTCTGAAGGCGATGGAGAAACTGCACCCTTCTTCAATGATCCTGACTTCAGCCACCGATCCATGTTAAAAGTAATTAACTGGTCAAAAATCGACTTATGAGATAGGCAGAGCACTGAAAAAGCAAGTTTAGCATTTAATGATGCCTGGGGCCGCATGCGTGCCAGCGAGCGCTGTGATTGGTCGACAAAGGTCGCTCCGCGCATGCGTAAAACGTTTCAGCGCACCTAGCGCCCTGAACCGGCGCACAGACGGCCCCCGTATTGCTGCGAAACAATCGATCAGAGAAGCTGCATTCTCCGGCACTAAACTGTGTACGCGTTCTCACTTAGGAACCGCAAAGGCTGCTTTGGAATACGACTACACATGTTATTCACACGAAAAAAAAAGTGATGAATTTGATTTTCACATTTTTATTCAATAATTTTACTGGTTATTTTACACGATTTGGTGAAAGGTGGCAGCGGACCCCCTAGAAAGGTCCGGCGGATCCCTAACGGGTCCGCAGACCACACGTTGGGAAGCCCTGCTCTAGAGACTTGCGGTACACGGCTGTTAGAAGGGGGGGCAAGTTCTTTCGCGTACTCTGTGTAGAATCGAATTGGTATCCCGTCAGGTCCAGTGGACTTTCCTCTGTTGAGTGATTTCAGTTGTTATTCCTTGGACACTTATTTCGATGTCAGCCATTTTTTCGTTTGTGCGAGGATTTAGAGAAGGAACTGCAGTGCGGTCTTCCTCTGTGGAACAGCTTTGGAAAAAGGTGTTTAGAATTTCAGCTTTACCCGTGTAATCATCTGTTTCAATGCCATCATCATCCCAGAGTGTCTGGATATGCTGTTTCGATTCACTTACTGATTTAACATAAGACCAGAACTTCCTAGGATTTTCTGTCAGGTCTGTACATAGAATTTTACTTTCGAATTCTCTGAACGCTTCACGCATAGCCCTCCTTGCGCTAACTTTGACATCGTTTAGCTTCTGTTGGTCTGAGAGGTTTTGGCTGTGTTTAAACTTGGAGTGAAGCTCTCTTTGCTTTCGCAATAGTTTCCTAACTTTGTTGTTGAACCACGGTGGGTTTCTCCCGTCCCTCACAGTTTTACTCGTCACGTACCTGTCTAAAACGCATTTTACGATTGCCTTGAACTTTTTCCATAAACACTCAACATTGTCAGTGTCGGAACAGAAATTTTCGTTTTGATTTGTTAGGTAGTCTGAAATCTGCCTCCTATTACTCTTGCTAAACAGATAAACCTTCCTCCCTTTTTTTATATTCCTATTTACTTCCATATTCAGGGATGCTGCAACGGCCTTATGATCACTGATTCCCTGTTCTGCGCTTACAGAGTCGAAAAGTTCGGGTCTGTTTGTTATCAGTAGGTCCAAGATGTTATCTCCACGAGTCGGTTCTCTGTTTAATTGCTCGCGGTAATTTTCGTATAGTGCACTCAGTATAATGTCACTCGATGCTCTGTCCCTACCACCCGTCCTAAACATCTGAGTGTCCCAGTCTATATCTGGTAAATTGAAATCTCCACCTGACTATAGACTTAAGATCAGGTTCTCATTCAAATGAACAAAAAATAGGCAAAGATTCGAATTTTTTTGAGACACTGAAAAGACAGACGAAGGATTTGTTTGGGAATTATGATTTATCATACTTTGAACTTTATTTTACATCTGAATACCAAAAACAGAACAACTTGGCGCCCGTAATTATGGTTTGGTTCATATGGCTCTGAGCACTATGGGACTTAACATCTGCGGTCATCAGTCCCCTAGGACTTAGAACTACTCAAACCTAACTAACCTAAGGACATCACACACATCCATGCCCGAGGCAGGATTCGAACCTGCGACTGTAGCGCCAGCGCGGTTCCAGACTGAAGCGCGTAGAACCGCTCGGCCACAACGGCCGGCTGTTGCTATCATTCTTATAGACAACCGCATTATCTGCGAACAGCCTTAAAGAGCTTCCGAAGCTTTCTGCTAACAGTAACGGTCATATTACAGTTTTTTGGGGTACTCGTGAAATTATCGTTACATTTTTTTGTCCCATTAACAGCGATATGTTGAATTCTGTCTCCAAGGAAGTCTTGAGCCGAGTCGAAAATCTCGTCCGATAGTGATGGTAAGCTTGTATTTTTTGCACTAAGCGGCAGTGCTGGGCGGCGTCAAATACCATTCTAAAGTCTAGGAAAACGGAATTACTCCTAGCGTCGTAGTTTACAGCGCTGTGGATCTAATGAAAGAACAGAGCGAGCTGAATTACGCAAAATCTCCGTTTGCAGAATCGACATTGATTTTTATAGGGGAGATTTTAGTTCTCCAAATATGTCATAATACTTGAGCAGATTACATGTTCCATAATTGTACAACTGAGGTCATCGATATAGACCTATATTTATGTACATTTGTTCTATGAGATTTCTTTAGAACGGGGATGACTTGCGCTTTCTTCCAGTCGCTGGGTCACATTTGCTGTTCAAGTGATCTACTATAAATTACTGCTAGCATGGGAGAGAGTATTTTAGCGTAATCTCTATGGAATCTTATAGGTATCTCATCTGGGCCTGATGCCGTTCCACTACTAACCGACTGAAGTTGATTTTCTATTCTGCAACCACTATCTCAATATCTACCATTTCGCTGTCGATACGATGGTTGAAAGTAAGAAGCGTAGTACAATCTTCTCCGCTTAAAAAAATTCCAAAGACTGAATTCACTCTTGAGTAGAGTCGGTTGTCGGCTTATAATTGCGTTTGACAGATCGATTGCCACGTGGGATTTCTGCTGTTGAAGGCGGAAGTATAAAATACTTCTTGCCCTCTGGCGCCCTCTGTTGGAGGGTAATAGTAATTCAGTTGCTCCTGAGTACTATGCAGCTAGGCACTCTTCCGGATATGGCTGTGTTCCGTATCTTTCAGAAGACACAGCACAGGTCTCTTGACATCTTGTCAAATGTCCACCTTAGGCTGAAACCATCAAACCATCGAACTGACTCCAGTATGGAAGACACAATAATAAGCATCCCTGGCGTAGAGAAACAACTGAAAGAGTTCGGTTTATAGAGAGTACTCTGCGGCATCAGCTGCTTACTTAGCTTGCATTTATGATGAATCTTTGCCTCCCCCCCCCCCCCCCCCCCAAATTCCATAAGTCCCTCCAGATTCTTGAGCGTCATGCACTCTGCCTCGCCTTCCTCATACGCCTCCCCATCCCCCACCCGGATCCTCTATGACCTCATTCCTTTCCCCCATCTGCTCCTATTCCTCGAACATATCCGCATGCTCTACACCTCCCGCAGCCTTGATCCCCCTCACCCCCTGGTTGCTCCTCTCCTCTCCAACCCCCGCCCTCTGCCACACCTCCACTGTTGCCCCCCCCCCCCCCTAACCGCCACCTCTACACCCTTCATCTCCTTTCCCAAGGTGGCTTCCGCGACTCCCCCTCCTGGATGATCCCCTCTCTCCCTCTATTTATCCCTCCTATCAACTCTGATCCTCACCTAATGTTACTTAAAATCCGTCTTGATTGCAAATTTTTTATTCATATGACCGGTTTCGGTTCATTCAGAACCATCTTCAGATCTGTAAAAATAATGATACTAATTTACTATTTCACGGAAGCAAATCTTTTTCATCCTATCTAATCAACATCCTCAACGAGCAAAGCGAATTCAATCATAACGCCTATTTTAGCATTTATGACGACCTACTAAGATGACAACTGTTGCGTGTGGAGATCCAGGCCGAGGGATGAGAAATGGTGCGCGGTGGAGAAACCGGAAGACGCGTGCAGCGCCTGGCGTCGCTGACGGGGCCCTCCTGTGCGGCCCTCTTGCCCGCGGCGATCAGACGACTGAGCGGACCGCGGCACAACACCGAAATGGCGGGAACCACGGAAGCAGACCGTAGAGGAAAACAAGTTCACACCAGCACCATAGATATATAAATCGCCCTATGCTTTTTAGATCGTATAAAAATGATAATTTTACTGTTTTTTAATTTTGCCAAGTACAGATTTTAACCTTGACATCTACATATTTTAATTAAGTATTTTTAATATAAAAAAAGATCTACTGAATACAGTATGTGCAAATGGAATGTAACAAATGTACCAGACGCCACCTGTCGGTAATAGTGTTATAATTAATATAAATGACGTGCACTCTGCCAACCAATTTTATGTGACGTAGCATGTGAAAGTTGCTGGATTTGGACGGCTTACTCCTGTAACTGAAATATCAGGTACGTTCCGGTACATTTGATGTTGATTAGATAGGATGAAAAAGATTTGCTTCCGTGAAATAGTAAATTAGTATCATTATTTTTACAGATCTGAAGATGGTTCTGAATGAACCGAAACCGGTCATATGAATAAAAAATTTGCAATCAAGACGGATTTTAAGTAACATTATAAAATCACTGATTGCTGTTATCCCATAAGACATTATGTGTGTTTTTGCAACATGATCCTCACCTCCCTCTCTCTTCCTCTGTACTTTTCCCGTGCCCCCTTCCATCAGCCGGCCGGTGTGGCCGTGCGGTTCTAGGCGCTTCAGTCTGGAACCGCGTGACTGCTACGGTCGCAGGGTCGAATCCTGCCTCGGGCATGGATGTGTGTGATGTCCATAGGTTAATTAGGTTTAAGTAGTTCTAAGTTCTAGGGGACTGATGACCACAGATGTTAAGTCTCATAGTGCTCAGAGCCATTTGAACCCTTTCCATCCAGTTTTTTTCCCCGCCTACCCTCTCTCTGCCTCCCTTCTCTCCCCCGAGTCCTTTTGCTCTCCCATCCATTGCCTTTCCCACTCCTCCTTGCGTCTGCCCAGCCCCCCCCCCTTTTATGTCCCCTCCCTCCGTCAGCTCCCCCTTTTTTCCTTTCCTCCCCCCCTTTTCCCCCTCACCAGTCCGGGTCCTCGTCCACCCCCATCTGCCACTGTGTCACCTGTATAATGCCGTTTTAAGTGAGTGTTCAGTGTTGTGTGTCCGCTGTCAGTGTTGCGAACAGCCACCATACTGTCGCTAGTTATGTTTTTTTTTTTATCTCGTGTGAACAGAAACCACACTGTCGCCATGTTTTTTAATTGTGCCTGTCTATTTAATATGTATTTTAGTCAGCCTCGCTGGACCGTTTTGTTTTTATATTTTTCTTTGCATCTTTTTTTCCATGTTTCAGTTTTTAACAGTCACCGTTTTATCGCCTGCTTTTGTTTGTTTTTCATATCTCCTGATTCTGTTTTTTAACTTTTCTGGGGGGGGGGGGCTGGAATCGAAATCCCAATAAAGAAAAAAAAAAGAAAACATGAATCTTTCACCCAGCATAAGTTTTATGCGACTGGAAAAATGCGCAGAAGGACAAAAGAACGGACCCACGAAATTACAGATCAGTATCCCTAACATCGGTTTGCTGCAGAATCCTTGAATATATTCTCAATTCGAATATAATAGTTCCTTGCTCCCCCCCCCCCCCCCCCCTATGAATCATAGACTTTGCCATTGGTGGGGAGGTTTGGATGCCTCGGCGATACAGATTGCTGTACCATAGGTGCAACCACAATGGAGGGGTATCTGTTGAGAGGCCAGACAAATGTGTGGTTCCTGAAGAGGGGCAGCAGCCTTTTCAGTAGTTGCAGGGGCAACGATATGGATGATTGACTGATCTGGCCTTGTAACAATAACCAAAATGGCCTTGCTGTGCTGGTACTGCGAATGGCTGAAACCAAGGGGAAACTACAGCCGTAATTTTTCCTGAGGGCGTGCAGTCTTACTGTACGGTTAAATGATGATAGCGTCCTCTTGGGTAAAATACTCCGAAGGTATAATAGTCCCCCATTTGGATCTCTGGGCGGGGACTAATCAGGAGGGAATCTTCACCAGGAGAAAGAAAACTGGCGTTCTATGGATCAGAACGTTGCATGTAAGATCCCTTAATCGAGCAGGTAGGTTAGAAAATTTAAAAAGGGAGATGGATAGGTTAGATAAACTGAAAGAACCAGAGGTTGTAGAGAGTTTCACAGAGAGCATTAGTGAACGATTGACAAGAATGGGGAAAGAAATACAGTAGGAGAAGAATGAGTAGCATTGAGAAAGGAAATAGTTAAGGCAGCAGAGGGTCAAGTAGGTAAAAAGACGATGGCTATCAGAAATCTTTGGGTAATAGAAGAGATATTGAGTTTAACTGATGAAAGGAGAAAATATAAAAATGCAGTAAATGAAGCAGGAAAAAGGGAATAGAAACGTCTCAAAAATGAGATCGACAGGAAGTGCAAAACGGCTAAGCAGGGATGGCTAGAGGACAAATTTAAGGATGTAGAAGCTTACCTCACAAGGGGTAATATAGATACTGCGTACAGGATAATTAGAGAGACCTTTGGAGGAAAGAGAGCCACTTGTATGAATATCAAGAGCTCAGAAGGAAACCCAGTTCTAAGCAAAGAAGGGAAAGGAGAAAGGTAGAAGGAGTGTATAGAGGGTCTATACAAGGACTTTGTACTTGAGGCAATTATTTGGAAATGGAAGAGGACGTAGATGAAATGGGAGATAGGATACCGCGTGAAAAGTTTGACAGAGCAGTGAAAGACCAAAGTCGAAACAAGCCTACGGAAGTAGAGAACATCCGATTAGAACTACTGATTGTCTTGGGAGAACTAGCCATGACAAAACTCTACCATCTGGTGAGCAAGATGTATGAGACATGTAAAATACCCTCAGACTTCAAGAAGAATATAATAATTCCAATCCCAAAGATAGCAGGCGCTGACACGTGTGAAAATTACCGAACTATCAGTTTAATAATTCTCGGCTGCATACTTCTAACACCAATTCTTCACAGACGATTGAAAAAACTGGTAGAAGCCGATCTCAGAGAAGATCAGTTTGCATTCCGCAGAAATGTTGGAACACGTGAAGCAATACTGACCCTACGACTTATCTTAGAAGATAGATTAAGGAAAGGGAAACCTACGTTTCTAGCATTTGTTTACACTTAGAGAAAGCTTTTGACAATGTTGATTTGAATATTCTCTTTCGAATTCTGAAGATAGTAGGGGTAAAATACAGAGAGCGAAGGCTATTTACAATTTATACAGAAACCAGATGGCAGTTACAAGAGTCGAGGGGCATGAAAGGGAAGCAGTGGTTGGGAAGGGAGTGAGACATGGTTGTAGCCTACCACCGATGTTATTCAATCTATATATTGAGCAAGCACTAAAGGAAACTAAAGAAAAATTCGGAGAAGGTATTATAGACCATGGAGAAGAAATAAAAACTTTGAGGTTTACCAATGACATTGTAATTCTGGCAGAGACGGTAAAGGACCTGGAAGAGAAGCTGAACGGAATGGACAGTGTCTTGAAAGGAGGATATAAGATGAACATCAACAAAAGCGAAACAAGGATAATGGAATGTAGTCGAATTAAATCAGGTGTTGCTGAGGGAATTAGATTCGGAAATGAGACTCTTAGAGCAGTAGGTAAATTTTGTAATTTGGGAAGCAAAATAACTGACGATGATCGAAGTAGAGAGGACATAAAATGTAGAGTGGCTATGGCAAGGAAAGCATTTCTGGCGAACAGAAATTTGTTATCATCGAGTATAGATTCAAGTGTCAGGAAGTCGTTTCTGAAAGTATTTGTGTGGAGTGTAGCCATGTATGGAAGAGAAACATGGACGATAAATAGTTTGGACAAGAAGAAAATAGAAGCTTTCGAAATGTGGTGCTACAGAAGAATGCTGAAGATTAGATGGGTAGATCACATAACTAATGAGGATGTACTGAATAGAATTGGGGAGAAGAGGAATTTGTAGCAGAACTTGACTAGAAGAAGGGATCGGTTGTTAGGACATGTTCTGAGGCGTGAAGGGCTCACCAATTTAGTACTGGAGGGCAGCGTGGAGGGCAAAAATCGTAGAGGGAGACCAAGAGACGAGTACAGTAAACTGATTCAGAAGTATGTAGGTTGCAGTAGTTACTTGGAGGTGATGAAGCTTGCAGGGGATAGCTGCAACAAACCAATCTCTGGACTGAAGACCACAAGAACAACAAATTTTCTTGACCCCGAGAAGATTACGTCCACGAATAAGCATGGTTTTACAAAGCATCACTCGTCCGAAACTCAACTTGCCCTTTTCTCGCATGATATACTGCGAACTACGGACGAAGGGCAACAGACATTTTCCACATTTCTAGATTTCCGAAAAGCGTTTGATACGGTGCCCCATTGCAGACTGTTAAAGAAAGTACGAGCATATGAAAGAAGTTCAGAGGTATGTGAGTGGCTCGAAGACTTCTTCAGTTATAAAACCCAGTAAGTTGTCCTCGATGGCGAATGTTCATGTGAGACAAGGGTATCTTCAGGAACGCCCCAGCAGCAATCTGCGGTTGTTTGCTGATGGTGCTGTGGTGTACAGGAAGGTGTCGAAGTTGAGTGACTGTAAGAGGATACAAGATGACGTAGACAAAATTTCTAGTTGGTGTGGTAAATGGCAGCTTGCTCTAAATGTAGAAAAATGTAAGTTAATGGGAATGAGTAGGAAAAACAAACCCATAATGTTCGGATACAGCATTAGTCCTGCTTGACATAGTCACGTCATCTAAATACCTGGACGTAACTTTGCAAAGCGATATGAAATGAGACGAGCATATGAGGATTCAGTGGGAAAGGCGAATGGTCGATATCGGTTTATTGGGAGAATTCTAGGAAGGTGTGGTTCATCTGTAAAGGAGACCGCATGTAGGACGCTAGTGCGATCTAGTCATGAGTACTGTTCGAGTGTTTGAGATCCATACCATGTCGGATTAAAGAAAGACATTGAAGCAATTCAGACGTGGGCTGCTAGATTTGTTACTGGTAGGATCTAACAGCATGTAAGTGTTACGGTGATCCTTCAGGAATTCAAACGGGAATTCCTGGAGGGGAAGGCGACATTCTTTTCAAAGAAAGCTATTGAGAAACTTTAGACAACCGGCATTTGAAGCTGACTGCAGAACGGTTCTATTCCGACCAACATACATTGCACGTAAGGCCCACGAACATAAGATACGAGAAATCAGGGCTCATACCTAGGCATACCGACAGTCGTTTTTCCCTCGTTGTATTTGCAACAGGAAAGGAAATGAGTGGTAGTGGTACAGGGTACCCTCCACCACATGCCGTAAGGTGCTTGCGGAGTATCAGTGTAGGTATAGATAGAGCACAGAAGGTTTCGTTTTCCTGTAGAAATTTCCGAGTGGCCACATTCAAAGAGCGAGGTGAGATCTTGGGTGCCCCTGTATTGATGGAAGTCACCCTGTCCTTCTCGCTGACTGGTTAGTCAGTTACTTGTTCCGTAGATCATTTGAACGGTTCTTTCATCGAAGTGACGTGGAACGAATCAGCTTACAGCAAATGTATACATGACTGGTATTACCAGTAATGAATACATTATCTTTTATCAGGTTTGATTCCGCTGGAAAACAATTCGCACAGCTACTGTATTCATTTAAAGTAGTAAGGGTACAGCAGTCAGTCGCAATGATGCATATTGGAAATCTACATCTCGGTCACTATGTTGCCATCTTCAGTACTAAAAAGCATATGAAGAGCCAGTTACAATAAGATAACGTGGCATACCTTATTAAATGTACAGCTACATAAGCTTTAAATGTAAGTCAGTCATAAAATAAATGCCAGTAGATGTAAGTTAAACCATTAAAACCACTGGTATACGCATGTAGTTCCAGCTGCACTGTTCATATCAGAGGTTCAGTTCATACTGAGAGCAATGTTTTGTATTTTTAAATTATGTTCCGTTGTAAAATGTGCACACAGTTACCACCAGTATAACTGTAAATCACTAGTTACTGCTTTTAGTTGCAACCACCGTATTTGTTTTATGTCCATAAGTTTCTTAAAAGTATAAAATAAATAAAATGATAAAACATACGTATTATGAAGGTAAAATAAAGTTAATACATGCTGTCAACGCACCTTATATGAAAGGAGTGCGCTGTAAAGTGGTATATGTGCACTGAACCCAGCTTGTTGTTAACTGTAAATAGAGGCCTCAGTGTGAACACAACCTTTGACATGAATGTCCAGTTGGGACTATGTGTATACACAATTGGTTTTAACGTTTAATCTTACATTTGCTCGTATGTATTTTATGATTGACTAAAAATTTGAAACTTATACAACTGCTCATTTAGTAAGGCATGAATGTTACCTTATCGTAACGATTACTTGACATGCTTTTCAACCCTGAAGATGGCCGTCCAGTGATCGAAATCTAGAAAGGCAATAAACATCATTGCGACTGATTGCTGATTGCTGTACCCTTTACTACCTGACATTACCTTGTCGTCCCACTCACGCAACTACACGTAAAACCGAGATCTATTTTTTTGAGGCTTCCAGTTTTTAAATTGAAATTCGTCCATGGAACAGAAGGAGTTGTTCAGGGGAAATGATTTTAGATTAGATTTAAAACTTGCTTTGCCACCTGCGAGACATTTCATGTTATTGGGCACATGATATAACATTTTTTGTTGCTGCAAACGGAACTTCTTTCAGAGTCACTGACAGTATTAATAATAGGTAATAAAGGTAATTTCTTCCTATACAATTGTAATTTGGGGTTTCCGTTCTTCTCAAATTGTGATAAATTACCTATGAAGAATTCCACTAGCAAAAATGTGAAAATATGTATTGAACAGAGCAGTTAAAATGCCCAGCTCATTGAAGAGGTACCTAATTCACGACTGCGGGAGAACACCATCTATTACTCCTGCTGCTTGCATTTGTGCAATCAGTACTTTCTGAGTGGTAAGTTTCTTTTTTTATTCTACATATAATTTATCAACTGTTGCTTTCAGGGGTCAAGTGATACACAACAGTCATATTCAATTACACCACTGGCCATTAAAATTGCTACACCAAGAAGAAATACAGATGATAAAAGGGTATTAATTGGACAAATATATTATACTAGAACTGACATGTGATTACATTTTTACACAGTTTGGGCACATAGATCATGAGAAATCAGTACCCAGAACAACCACCTCTGGCCGTAATAACGGCCTTGATACGCCTGGGCACTGAGTCAAACACAGCTTGGATGGCGTGTACAGGTACAGCTGCCCAAGCAGCTTCAACACGATACCACAGTTCATCAAGAGTAGTGACTGGCGTATTGTGTGAGCCAGTTGCTCGGCCACCATTGACCAGACGTTTTCAATTGGTGAGAGATCTGGAAAATGTGCTGGCCAGCGCAGCAGTCGAACATTTCCTGTATCCAGAAAGGTCCGTACAGGACCTGCAACATGCGATCGTGCATTATCCTGCTGAAATGTAGGGTTTCGCAGGGATAGAATGAAGAGTAGAGACATGGATCGTAACACATCTGAAATGTAACGTCCACTGTTCAAAGAGCCGTCAATGTGAACAAGAGGTGACCAACACGTGTAACCAATGGCACCCCATACCATCACGCCGGGTGATACGCCAGTATGGCGATGACGAATACGCGCTTCCAATGTGCGTTCACCGCGATGTCTCCAAACACGGATGCGACCATCGTGATGCTGTAAACAGAACCTGGATTCATCCGAAAAAATGACGTTTTGCCATTTGTGCACCCAGGTTCGTCGTTGAGTACACCATCACAGGCGCTCCTGTCTGTGATGCAGTGTCAAGGGTAACTGCAGCCACGGTCTCCGAGCTGATAGTCCATGCTGCTGCAAACGTCGTCGAACTGTTCGTGCAGATGGTTGTTGTCTTGCAAACGTCCCATCTGTTGACTCAGGGAGTGAGACGTGGCTGCACGATCCGTTACAGCCATGCGGATAAGATGCCCGTCATCTCGACTGCTAGTGATACGAGGCCGTTGGGATCCATCACGGCGTTCCGTATTACCCTCCTGAACCCACCTATTCCATATTCTGCTAACAGTCATTGGATCTGGACCAAAGCGAGCAGCAATGTCACGCTATGATAAACCGCAGTCGCGATAGGTTACAATCCGGCCTTTATCAAAGTCGGAAACGTAATGGTACGCATTTCTCCTTCTTACACGAGGCATCACAACAACGTTTCACCAGGCAATGCCGGTCAACTGCTGTTTGTGTATGAGAAATCAGTTGGAAACTTTCCTCATGTCAGCACGTTGTAGGTGTAGCCACTGGCGCCAACCTTGTGTGAATGCTCTGAAAAGCTAATCATTTGCATATCACAGCATCTTCTTCGTGTTGGTTAAATTTTGTGTCTGTAGCACGTCATCTTCATGGTGTAGCAATTTTAATGGCCAGTAGTGTACTTTTGCCAGTCAATAACAAAATATCTAATTCTTGGACATATTGAAATGACGATTACTAAAATCATTATCTCTACACATGAAAATTTTGTATCACAGGTGAGAATGATTATTAAAAATCCTCATCAGGTCATCTGAAATCTACATTGTCATAACTGGTCAATGCACTGAGTTGGTGGAGAATAAATTTACTTTTTGAACCAATGAAAAAACTCTCATGCACTCAATTTGAGGGTAGGTTAGTTTCTTAGCATTTGGTATTCAATGGTCAAAGTGTATGGAAGTTCATCATCATCAGCAGCAGCCAATTCAATCATTAGATGATGTGGCCTCTTCGAGTCGTGGATTGAGGTAGGTTTTCAGAAGTCTTCTCCAAGTGGGACGGTCTTGGGAAGTTCTCTGCCAGGTGTTACCAGCGATCTTCTTGATGTCTTTGTCCCACCTGTCTGGTGGTCTTCATCTAGGCCTCCGGTGCTCTCTCGGACTCCACTCCAGTACTAGCTTCGTCCATCTGTTGTCTTTTCTTCTTCAAAAATGGTTCAAATGGCTCTGAGCACTATGGGACTCAACATCTGTGGTCATAAGTCCCCTAGAACTTAGAACTACTTAAACCTAACTAACCTAAGGACATCACACACATCCATGCCCGAGGCAGGATTCGAACCTGCGACCGTAGCAGTCGCGCGGTTCCTGACTGAGCGCCTAGAACCGCTAGACCACCGCGGCCGGCTCTTTTCTTCTTGCAACGTGGCCAGCCCACTGCCATTTCAAGGAACCTACTCTCTCTAAGATGTCATTAACCGTCGTCACAGACCGGAGGTCATCTGCCCTTTTCCTGTCCTTTCTTGTATAGCCCAGCATTGATCTCTCCATGGCTCTCTGTGCTGTCCTAATTTTCCCTTTTGTGAATGAGTTCAGTGTCCATGTCTCGCAGCCATACGTCATCACAGGAAGAATGCATTGATCAAATACTGCTTTCTTCAGATTTACTGGCATTTTTGATCTGAATACTTTTGAATTCTTCCCAAATGCTTGCCAGCCAAGCTTGATGCGTCGATAGATTTCTGGCCTTATGTCTCCCTTCATATTTATAATCTGGCCAAGGTAGACATATTCACTGACCTCTTCTAGTAGACTGTCCTTGACTTTCACATCTCCAGCTGGGACCCATTTGTTGGATATTACTTTTGTTTTGGAAAGGTTCATGTTCAAGCCAACCAGCTGACATTCCGATGCAAGATCTGTAACTAAGTTTTGGAGCTCTGCGAAGTCTTTGGCCAGTAAGGCAATAGAAGTTAGAGTGAGTAAAATCTAGACTCAACATTTACCATGGCCTAATGCGCGATGGTACTTTACCAAGTGGCATCTGCAATGGCGTTGTCTCTGTGCTGGATCTGAAATGCTAATACTACTCCGGCGTTGATTGAACTCACTCAGTCGCAACTTTCCTGCGTTCCGTAGAACGTTAATCTATCCCTAGTCGAAATAATGGCTATTTCACACTCGTTATGGGTTGGAGCAATCTGCACAATTTCTTTGCCCACAAAAATTCCCGCAGGAATAATTAACTACCGCTTCGCTATCTGTCGCCATGATACGTGAAGCATATCGTCCTCACTTTGCAGAAAGTAAAGCTCTCAATCCTCTCACTTATTTCCACACACTTGTGCGGTCGCTGGAGGTGAATACATTTTTATTTTTCTTTCTGGATCGCAGCCTAGCCAAGTTAATGATGTTCAGCCACTTACCCTCGGTCTCCGGCTTTTTTTGTTTTTTTGTTTTTTTGTTTTTTTTTTTTGTTTTTGGTCATCAGTCTACTGACTGGTTTGATGCAGCCCGCCACGAATTCCTTTCCTGTTCTAACCTCTTCATCTCAGAGTAGCACTTGCAACCTACGTCCTCAATTATTTGCTTGATGTATTCCAATCTCTGTCTTCCTCTACAGTTTTTGCCCTCTACAGCTCCCTCTAGTACCATGGAAGTCATTCCCTCATGTCTTAGCAGATGTCCTATCATCCTGTCCCTTCTCCTTATCAGTGTTTTCCACATATTCCTTTCCTCTCCGATTCTGCATAGAACCTCCTCATTCCTTACCTTATCAGTCCACCTAATTTTCAACATTCGTCTATAGCACCACATCTCAAATGCTTCGATTCTCTTCTGTTCCGGTTTTCCTATAGTCCATGTTTCACTAACATACAATGCTGTACTCCAGACGTACATCCTCAGAAATTTCTTCCTCAAATTAAGGCCGGTATTTGATATTAGTAGACTTCTCTTGGCCAGAAATGCCTTTTTTGCCATAGCGAGTCTGCTTTTGATGTCCTCCTTGCTCCGTCTGTCATTGGTTATTTTACTGCCTAGGTAGCACAATTCCTTAACTTCATTGACTTCGTGACCATCAATCCTGATGTTAAGTTTCTCGCTGTTCTCATTTCTACTACTTCTCATTACCTTCGTCTTTCTCCGATTTACTCTCAAACCATACTGTGTACTCATTAGACTGTTCATTCCGTTCAGCAGATCATTTAATTCTTCTTCACTTTCACTCAGGATAGCAATGTCATCAGCGAATCGTATCATTGATATCCTTTCACCTTGTATTTTAATTCCACTCCTGAACCTTTCTTTTATTTCCATCATTGCTTCCTCGATGTACAGATTGAAGAGTAGGGGCGAAAGGCTACAGCCTTGTCTTACACCCTTCTTAATACGAACACTTCGTTCTTGATCGTCCACTCTTATTATTCCCTCTTGGTTGTTGTACATATTGTAGATGACCCGTCTCTCCCTATAGCTTACCCCTACTTTTTTCAGAATCTCGAACAGCTTGCACCATTTTATATTGTCGAACGCTTTTTCCAGGTCGACAAATCCTATGAAAGTGTCTTGATTTTTCTTTAGCCTTGCTTCCATTATTAGCCGTAACGTCGGAATTGCCTCTCTCGTCCCTTCAATTTTCCTAAAGCCAAACTGATCGTCACCTAGCGCATTCTCAATTTTCTTTTCCATTCTTCTGTATATTATTCTTGTAAGCAGCTTCGATGCATGAGCTGTTAAGCTGATTGTGCGATAATTCTCGCACTTGTCAGCTGTTGCCGTCTTCGGAATTGTGTGGATGATGCTTTTCCGAAAGTCAGATGGTATGTCGCCAGACTCATATATTCTACACATCAACGTGAATAGTCGTTTTGTTGCCACTTCCCCCCAATGATTTTAGAAATTCTGATGGAATGTTATCTATCCCTTCTGCCTTATTTGCCGTAAGTCCTCCAAAGCTCTTTTAAATTCCGATTCTAATACTGGATCCCCTATCTCTTCTAAATCGACTCCTGTTTCTTCTTCTATCACATCAGACAAATCTTCACCCTCATAGAGGCTTTCAATGTATTCTTTCCACCTATCTGCTCTCTCCTCTGCATTTAACAGTGGAATTCCCGTTGCACTCTTAATGTTACCACCGTAGCTTTTAATGTCACCAAAGGTTGTTTTGAGTTTCCTGTATGCTGAGTCTGTCCTTCCGACAATCATATCTTTTTCGATGTCTTCACATTTTTCCTGCAGCCATTTCGTCTTAGCTTCCCTGCACTTCCTATTTATTTCATTCCTCAGCGACTTGTATTTCTGTATTCCTGATTTTCCCGGAACATGTTTGTACTTCCTCCTTTCATCAATCAACTGAAGTGTTTCTTCTGTTACCCATGGTTTCTTCGCAGCTACCTTCTTTGTACCTATGTTTTCCTTCCCAACTTCTGTGATGGCCCTTTTTAGAGATGTCCATTCCTCTTCAACTGTACTGCCTACTGCGCTATTCCTTATTGCTGTATCTATAGCGTTAGAGAACTTCAAACGTATCTCGTCATTCCTTAGTACATCCGTATCCCACTTCTTTGCGTATTGATTCTTCCTGACTAATGTCTTGAACTTCAGCCTACTCTTCATCTCTACTATATTGTGATCTGAGTCTATATCTGCTCCTGGGTACGCCTTACAGTCCAGTATCTGATTTCGGAATCTCTGTCTGACCATGATGTAATCTAATTGAAATCTTCCCTTATCTCCGGGCCTTTTCCAAGTATACCTCCTCCTCTTGTGATTCTTGAACAGGGTATTCGCTATTACTAGCTGAAACTTGTTACAGAACTCAAATATTCTTTCTCCTCTTTAATTCCTTGTGCCAAGCCCATATTCTCCTGTAACCTTTTCTTCTACTTCTTCCCCTACAACTGCATTCCAGTCGCCCATGACTATTAGATTTTCGTCCCCCTTTACATACTGCATTACCCTTTCAATATCCTCATACACTTTCTCTATCTGTTCATCTTCAGCTTGCGACGTCGGCATGTATACCTGAACTATCGTTGTCGGTGTTGGTCTGCTGTCGATTCTGATTAGAACAACCCGGTCACTGAACTGTTCACAGTAACACACCCTCTGCCCTACCTTCCTATTCATAACGAATCCTACACCTGTTATACCATTTTCTGCTGCTGTTGATATTACCCGATACTCATCTGACCAGAAATCCTTGTCTTCCTTCCACTTCACTTCACTGACCCCTACTATATCTAGATTGAGCCTTTGCATTTCCCTTTTCAGATTTTCTAGTTTCCCTACCACGTTCAAGCTTCTGACATTCCACGCCCCGACTCGTAGAACGTTATCCTTTCGTTGATTATTCAATCTTTTTCTGATGGTAACCTCCCCCTTGGCAGTCCCCTCCCGGAGATCCGAATGGGGGACTATTCCGGAATATTTTGCCAATGGAGAGATCATCATGACACTTCTTCAATTACAGGCCACATGTCCTGTGGATACACGTTACGTGTCTTTAATGCAGTGGTTTCCATTACCTTCTGCATCCTCATGTCGTTGATCATTGCTGATTCTTCCGCCTTTAGGGGCAATTTCCCACCCCTAGGACAAGAGAGTGCCCTGAACCTCTATCCGTTCCTCCGCCCTCTTTGACAAGGCCGTTGGCAGAATGAGGCTGACTTCTTATGCCGGAAGTCTTCGGCCGCCAATGCTGATTATTTATCAAAATTTTGGCAGTGGCGGGGATCGAACCCGGGACCGAAGACGTTTTGATTAAGAATCAAAGACGCTACCCCTTTTTTTATCTCATTTTTGGTCGTTATAGTCAGTTGCAATTGTTCGTGGCGGACGTTCCCTGACGCCCGTTGAAGTTCGTTATTGGTCAATTCACTCAGTTTTTTTATTACAGAGGGCAGCTAACCCTCTGACCGAACACGCTGAGCTACCGTGCCGGCAATCCCTAGACCACGGATTCATCTTTATCGGTCTTATTTACCTTAAAAGGAATAATGTACTGTTCTGGCCTGATCCCTTTCTGCGCTGAAGCTAACAGTTATCTTGATGAATGGGAGTTTTACGATATCATTAACCACGTGCGTTTCGCTTTAACTTGTTTGTTCCATGCCATTGTCCATATTGGTAGAGACTGTTGTGTTAGTTTTCGGTACATGAGATTAAATGCAATTGCCTTATACTGATATAATATAATAATTATTTTCTGAGGATCTCATACTGTATTGTCCTGTCATTATGGATCAATCTCATGTAAGGTCCATAAAATCTGAACACCCCAGAAAGTTTTGCCATGCGACGTTTATAAGTGGAAACAACCACAATATGTCAGGAGGTTGATTTGGTTCCAAGGCAAGCAGTTATATTACAGGCAAAAGTAGCTAACTTAATTGTTTGAGAAACTCAGTAATATGATTCTGTTCAAATTTTTAACAATTTGGAGCTTTCTGTCCTATTTACTGACCTGTGTTCTTGTGCTACATCAGCTGTTAGTATTACTCAGTTTCTAGTACAGAACCGGATATAAAGTGTTTTCTCAAAATTACGGAATCAGTTAATAATCCTCTGAAAAACATCACTGGCATTTTGTTCTACTGCTTTCTTAGTAATGGGATTTATTATAACACTAATACTGTCTGCAAAATCTATTAATTCTGCTTGTTGAATATTAACTAGTATGTCATTCACATATACTCCAATGAGCCAGAACATTATGACCACCTGTTTAATAGCATGTTGTTCCACTTTTCAAACACAGTACAACATATATTCTGCTTGGAATACATTCTACCAGTCCACAACTGGATCGAAGAAGTATGTGGGACCAGATGTCTCCGCACAGGTCAAGTAACTCCAGCAAACTACAGAATGGTGGTTTACGGGCACACAGCTTGTGCCCAATATGTATTACAATAGTAACAGATCAGGGACATTTGTTGGAAAAGACATTGATGTAAGCTCACTATCTTGCTCCAGAAGCCACTGAAGTATGATTCTGATCTTGCAACATGGACATCCTGCTAGTGGATGTCATTGCCGTAGGGGAAGACTTCAAACATGAAGCAATGCAGGTTGCCTGCAATAGTGTCCACGTAGTTCATTGCTGTCATGATGCATTTGATTACCATCTCAGATCCCACGGAAGCCCAAGTCAGTGTACCCCATTGCATAATTCTGCCCTACCATCCTGCATCTGTGAGGTGATGCATGTTTTGAGCAGCCATTTGCCTTCATGCTGGCGTGTAAAGAGCCGACCATCGACTTGGTGTAACAAGAAATGCGATTCATTCGATAGGCGATACATTTCCATTAATCCAGAGTAAAAACTCAGTGATGCTCTGCCCACTACAATCATAACTGACTGCAGTGGGCAATCATAACTGTCCATGTCGTTGGGTTAACACAGGAACACGTGTGTGTGTCATTTGATGTGAAGCTCTCTATGTTCAACAAAGGCCTTTGAACGGTCTGCTCCGAAACACTTGTACCTGCACCAGCATTGCACTCTGTCGTCAGATCTGTCACAGATCGCTGCCTATCCTCGATTACACAGTGGGGGATCCTCCGACCTCTGACTTTTGTGATGAGACATGGTCGTCCAATACCATACAGCCTACTCGTTATTTCACCATCCTTCAACCACTTTCCATAGATGCTCACATCAGTAGTACGCCAACAGGTGACCAACTTCGCCGTTTCAAAGACTCCCATTTCCAGCCACAGCGCCACAACAATGTGCCCTTTGTCAAAACTGCTTATATCAACGGGTTTCCTCAACATTTGTGGCCCTTATCTTCTCTCTGACACCTGCCCATTCGTCTCTCTTCCGCTTACATTGTTTCCTTACTTCATCATGTTCCTGCAACACCGCCAAGAGGCATTCAACCTCACAGTGATCAGTGGTCACAATGTTTTGACTCATGAGTGTATAAGGAATAGGGGTGGACCCAAAATTGAACCCTGTGGCTCCCTTTGTGATTTCTCCCCAGTCACTGAAATTTTCTATCCTCCCTACTTTATTTAGCATAACTTTCTGCATTGTGTTTTGTTAAATATGATTCAAACCATTTGTGTGTAAAGTCATCAATTTCATAAAACTTGAGTTTTTCTAAGAGTGTAATGAGACCTGTCTGCTGATATTCCGGCATCCACATGAATTACAAACTACGGACAGAGGGGTTTCTGAAGAGTTGTGTTTGCATTTCAGGATGGACCCCACAGGAAAAGTAGCCCTGGTGACTGGAGCTGGGGGAGTGCTTGGGGGAGCCTTCTGCAGAGTGCTGCTCAGCGCGGGAGCCAAGGTCAGTGTCGTCAGCGTCTCGGAGGTGGCTGCTTCCAGTCTGCAAGCTCTCTGAATTCCATGAGTCACTTCTCCATTGTTCGTAGTTACTGCCTTTCACCTAATGTCTGTGCCACATCACGAACAACAACAGGGATTCCTGCCATTATGGAAATTCCACTAGGACATAGAAAAAACTGATTTGTCTAGTACATGGAGTCAATTACTGTTGGTGAGCTATGAAGGATATGATTGCTGATTGTCATAAGACACATGCAGCTAATGGCAACCACATCAGATAGGAGAAACGTTACTCTGCAATGTGAATAAACATTAGAATAAAGGATGTCCCAGGAGGAGCAGTCATTGTTAAGGGATATGACAGGAAAGCTCATTTGAAGCCAAAAACTTCATATGGACGGACATATTCTGAATGAGTTCCAACGTAGAAAACCTTTGAAGTACTCTTGTCTTGGGGCTAGTGGCACGCACATATGTATCTTGCCCACCTAACCTCTTTGATGTTTCATTCTAGCTCAACCGACCTCGTTGCTTTCAACCTCTTTGGTCAGGATGTCTTTCTGCCATTAAATTAGCTTGGTGAACGTGCAGTTGTCCATTGCGTTAAGTATCGGTCATCAGTGTTTCCATATGCACTGGCTAAAATGCCACACATCTACATCAGTGAAGATTATGCAGATATGGTGTATGTATACAGCTTCTGTGATGGTAGTGTTGCAGAATATTGTGGGCATTTTCCGACACATCTAATTCTTGATCGTAGCGTGTTTACCAGAGTATTAAGCACATTACGTGAAAATGGTATTCTTCCAAGTACCCATTTTTCTTCTAAGCATATAGTTCAACGATCTGTGCAGGAATAGCAACATATTGTTGAAATGGTGCAGCGCAGGTCTCCTACCTGCACACGGCGACTTTCTTCAGATATCAGTGTTCCACAAACACGTGTATGGTGAACGTTACATGGAGAAAACTTGTACCCATTTCAAACAGAGGCGAGTTCACAATCTCCTGATTGGCGACAATACCACATGACTTGAATTTTACCACTGGTTAAATGACAATCGTGTCTTGCTTCCATTAGTACGTTTTACTGATGAAGCCAAGTTTATCCAGAATAGGATCAACAACACACGTAATAACCATCGATGGTCGCAGGAAATTCCACATGCTGCAGTATAAATCAATTTCTAGATTAGTGTTTCAATCAATGTTTGGTGCATTACGATTGGTAGCATGTTGATACACTATGTGATCAAAAGTATCTTGACACCTGGTTGAAAATGACTTAGAAGTTCGTGGCGCCCTCCATCGGTATTGCTGGAATTTAGTATAATGTTGTCCCACCCTTAGCCTTGATGACAGCTTCCACTCTCGCAGGCATACATTCATTCAGGTGCTGGAAGGTTTCTTGCGGAAGGGGAATGATAGCCCATTCTTCACAGAGTGCTGCACTGATTGATGTAGTCGGTGAGGCCTGGCACGAAGTCGGCGTTCCAAAACATTCCAAAGGTGTTCTATAGGATTCAGGTCAGGACTCTGTGCAGGCCAGTCCATTACAGGGATGTTATTGTCGTGTAAAAATGGAAATGAGCGTACGGAATTGTGGGCCGGGAGTCCCCCATTTGGGGAAGTTTGGCCACTGAGGGCAAGTACTTATTGCATTCGACGCCACATTGGGCGACTTGCCCATCGGAGATGGGGATGAAATGATGATGAGGACAACACAACACCCAGTCCCAAAGTGGAGAAAAATCTCCTTCCCCAGCCAGGAATCGCACCCGGACCCATTGGCGTCGCATTCCACCGCGCTGGCCACTCATCTAACAGGGGCGAACATTGTCGTGTAACCACTCCGCCACAAGCCGTGCATTATGAACAGGTGCTCGATCATTTTGAAAGATGCAATCGCCACCCCCGAATTGCTCTTCAACAGTGGGAAGCAAGAAGGTGCCTAAAATATCAGTGTAGGCCTGTGCTGTGATAGTGTCACGCGAAACAACAAGGCGTGCAAGCCCCCTCCACGAAAAACACGACCGCACCATAACACCACCGCCTCCGAATTTTGCTATTGGCTCTACACACGCTGGCAGATGACGTTCACCGGGCATTAGCCATACCCACACCCTGCCATCGGATTGCCACATTGTATACCGTGATTCGTCACTCTACACAACGTTTTTCCACTGTTCAATCGTCCAATGTTTACGCTCCTTGCACCAAGCGAGGCGTCGTTTGGCATTTATCGGCGTGATGTGCTGCTTATGAGCAGCCGCTCGACCATGAAATCCAAGTTTTCTCACACCCCGCCTAACTGTCATAGTATTTGCAGTCGATCCTGATGCTGTTTGGAATTCCTGTATGATGGTCAGGATAGATGTCTGCCTATTACACGTTACGACCCTCTTCAACTGTCGGCGTTCTCTGTCAGTCAACAAACGAAGTCGGCCTGTACGCTTTTGTGCTGTACGTGTCCCTTCACTTTTCAACTTCAAAATCACATCGAAAACAGTGGACCTATGGATGTTTAGGAGTGTGGAGATCTCGTGTACAGACGTATGACACTAGTGACACCCAATCACCTGGCCACCTTCGAAATCCGTGAGTTCCGCGGTGCCCCCCATTCTGCTCTCTCGCGATGTCTAATGACTACTGAGGTCATTGACATGGAGTACCTGGCAGTAGGTGGCAGCACTACGCACCTAATATGAAAAACGTTTGTTTTTGTGGGTGTCCGGATACTTTTGATCACATAGTGTCGATCCAGTCATTTTAGAAGAGTGGACGACGGTACAGAATTAGTTAAATATTTTGAAAAATTCGTTTGTTGAACACCTTGAGGATGTTCCTTTGGCCATGTGGACTACTACATACTTCCAGTACGTCAGAGGCCCTCTATATTTTACAAGACATGTGAGAGAACATCTCAGCCGCACTAATCCTGATCGCTAGACTGGTCGTGGCAGTCCATCAAGATCGGGAGGCACTAGGCCACTATATGTTTGTTTATAGGTTTGGATGAAGGCTGAGGTATACAAACGAAAGGTGAATAAGCGAGATGAACTGCTGTGTCGCATCATGAACGCTACTGTTCTCATTAGGGAATGTGCAGAGGCTCTCAAACAATACGTGTTCTCCAAAGGGTGTACAGGTATACTGAAGGTGACTGTGAGATATTCGAACATTATTGAGAACTGTACAACAACTGTAGTGCGTCACCCACGGTAACGCTTAGAGGCGAGTGTGCGAAAAGTACGTATTATCAATTTTTACTCTGTAAAATGATTCAAATTGCTCTAAGCACTATGGGACTTAAGGGGCTCCGGAACGCCCTATACTTGGAATGTTAAAATAACGCTTATAAATTACATCTTTCCTCACAAAGTATTTGAGGTAGGAAGTTGAACTTTTTACAGATTATTTATTGGAATATGGGCTACAACTTAACACAGGGATTTTACAAAATTTTAGTTCAGTTATTAAAGATGATTTTTTTTCAATTGTAATGAAAATTCACAACATTTTTTTGCAATTTTTTATTTATATATTCAAAAATATACAGTTTTTTGGAAAAAAGGCTGTGTTAAATTATGCAGAAGGTACTGTGTAACATTTACTGAAAGTTTGCAACAAATATGTTTGGAAGATCCTTAGAAAACATGTAATTAGTATGAGAAAATAAAAGTTTTGGGAATCGAGCGACAAAGATTGGATTAACTTTTTAGTGCATTCCAGGTCCATAGGATGGACTATCTTCATCCTCCAGCTTCCTCTTGTTCCTCCTCCTGTTTACTCTTGCTTGTATTTCTAGACTCTTTACAGCCCTGTCTGCAGCCCGAAGGCGTTCCTTGTCTAAAGCAAGCATCGCTCGTACCATGTTAGAACCTATCTTCATTCCCATATTTCTAAATACCTTTGGCTTTCCAACATTTATCCTTTTCTTAAAAGCCTTCAGAGGATTTCTAATAACTTTACTTTTACTCATTATTATACTTCAACAAACAGAGACTCAAGAAACAGAATTAATTACGAATATTTTCGAGATAACGACAGAGTAAATAAACATGAAACAATCGACAATCACACCAGCGATATGTATTGAATCATCACAGGTTAGGCACAACACATACTTTATCACACATCACTAAAATGTACCTGATGAACATGGACGTTAATAAGAACACCATTTGACAGCAGTTTAACAGCGCCACAGTGGGTCACGCCCATGTAGAACACATTTCAAAAAAAAAATTTAAAAATAGTTGTAGTCTTCGGAATTGAATAAATTATATATCTATTAAAAGGTAATAGTCTGCAGATTCAGAAAACGCAAAAAAGTAAAAATTGAACTTTTCATGATTTTGAGCCTTTCCGGAGCCCCTTAAACTTCTGAGGTCATCAGTCCCCTAGAACTTAGAACTACTTAAACCTAACTAACCTAAGGACATCACACACATCCATGCCCAATGCAGGATTCGAACCAGCGACCGTAGCAATCGCGAGGTTCCTAGAACCGCTCTGGCCACCCCGGCCGGCACTCTGTAAAATGCATGTTGCAATGTCTACTGACTATTGTACACGTGTACCTGTGTAAACCTGACCATTTGTTGTGAAAAGTCCGCAACGCAGTATGCGCCAGTTATGAGCAACACCTGGTGTCAGTCAGTATTCAATCCTGCGTGTGCTGCACATACACCAATGGTACGTGAACAAGTTACAATTGCAACATTATCTCTCAGAGGATGATCCTGATTGACGGGTGGAGTTTGCAGAATGGGCTCTACATCAGTGTAACATGAATCTAGACTTCATACTACAGGTGTTGTTTAGTGGTCAAAGCTAATTTTTATGTGCAAAAGAAGTAAACAAATAGAATCATCGTTACTGGTCAGATGCAAACCCCTGATGTTTGGATCTCTGTAAAGGTGCTGGTGGTAAAAAGTGGTGGTTTCGTGTGGGATTGGGGCACAAGAATCATGGGTCCAGTGTTTATTGATGGAACTTCGGATTGGGAGAGGTATCCTAACGTGCTCCGTCATTATGTGCGTCCAACACTGTTGAACCCGCAGGGTGATTTCCCAACCTTCTTCCAACAAAACAGTGCACTTCCCCAATATTCTACTGAAATCAGTTTATGGAGGTCACCGAATAGGTAGGAGGGATCATATCGAATGGCCACCATGGTCACCTGATCGTACATATCCTTACTTTTATCTGTGCGAACATTTTAAATCAATTGTCTATGAGGTAAAAATCCAGTGTATTGAGGAAACATGTGCCTCTGTTGACCGACAGATCCTGCAACGTGTGCAGTAGGACTGGCAAAAAACTCCGATTGTCTCTCCAACGCAATGGACGCCATATTAAGAATATGCTGTAATATCTTCTGGTAAACCTTCCGGGATGTAAGGTCGTGGTCCATGAAACTCTTCAGCTCCTAACGTTTCGTCCAGAGCTGCGCTGGACATCTTCAGGGGGGTGTTTCTCCTCCGGTGAGTCTTGCCGGTGTTTCACTGGAGGAGAAACACCCCTCTGAAAATGTCCAGCGCAGCTCTGGACGAAACGTTAGGAGCTGAAGAGTTTCATGGACCACGACCTTACATCCCGGAAGGTTTACCAGAGGATATGTCATCCGGTTGTGAAAGCCTTCATACTATGAATATGCTGTAATGCCGACTCTGACAAATTCCCTAAACTTTAACAAGCCGGAACTACTATACAAATGATGATATCTGAAAACAGATTTCACATGTGTATTCCTGAGAAACAGACAATTCAAAATAATGTGCCACATGACGCGCTTCCGATTTGAAACATGTAATCCAAATCCATGATGGCGGATTTCAAGATGGCCGCCTTTGTCGCCATAGCTTTTATAAGTTGCGCCCCCACTTACAGATAAAACGGTTCAAATGGCTCTGAGCACTATGGGACTTAACGTCTGAGATCATCAGTCCCCTAGAACTTAGAACTACTTAAACCTAACTAACCCTAAGGACATCACACACATCCATGCCCGAGGCAGGATTCGAACCTGCGACCGTAGCGGTCGCGCGGTTCCTGACTGAAGCGCCTAGAACCGCTCGGCCACACTGCCCGGCCACTTACAGATACACCATACCAGAAGCCATTATGATTCCTCACACATTTCGGCTTTTGTAGGTGTGTATCCAGACTTTTGCCTCACCCTGAAGTTTTTGTACCTCTCTCTCGTGGCTAGTGGTCTTCATAACAGAGACCAGCCCTGCTGTGGTAACAATCCTACGTCCATTGCGGTGGCTACTGCTGTGCCGTGCTGTTTTCTGCTGCAGTTGTCTGCCTTTGCTATGCAACCCACTTGCGTGTCCGTTTATACGCACCTGAATGTGTCAACATGGGCACCTTGCAGCCCATGGAAGCTAATGCAATCTTTCTGGTGACCTACATATCATTTCTTATAACTTTTACATTGAAACTTAGACCACTATGTTACAGAACATCTGAAAATATTGTAAAAAATAAGCTTTGAGGATTTGTCTTCCACACACTGAATCATTTGTTACTCTATTTTTGGCCAATAATCTGTATTGCTGTTTTGGAGCATTCCATGTACTTTATAACTATCTTGTAGAATAAAAGCTTACTGGTCTGTAATAAAATTTCTCTCTTTCCCAACTTTCGTTTCACTGTGCAGGGGCCGGCCGAAGTGGCCGTGCGGTTAAAGGCGCTGCAGTCTGGAACCGCAAGACCGCTACGGTCGCAGGTTCGAATCCTGCCTCGGGCATGGATGTTTGTGATGTCCTTAGGTTAGTTAGGTTTAACTAGTTCTAAGTTCTAGGGGACTAATGACCTCAGCAGTTGAGTCCCATAGTGCTCAGAGCCATTTTTGAACTGTGCAGGGTCCACTGTTTTTCATGTTAGGCAAAAATTATTTTACTTAAATGTGTCACCGGATGCCATTTCTGTGCCAGTTAACCCAAGGGAGGGAAGTCATGCTTGCTACACTCTGCAAATTTTGTAAACTTTGTTCTTTGTGTTATTGTACTTTAGCTATTCGAGTATCATATTTTCTTTGGCGGAGGTAGTGACGAGCCTACCATTTGCTTAAATGATCATAGAAAAGCACCTAAAAACCAAACTCATGTTGGCCATCGAGTCAGACCAATGGTTATCAGTCTGTGTGTGTGTGGCTAAAACATTTATTTCAGCACGATAGTACGCAAATCACCACTCTCCTGCGACACTGTGTTATTCTAAGCAACCTCCCAACAAGGGAACCTCCCCATCGCACCCCCCTCAGATTTAGTTATAAGTTGGCACAGTAGATAGGCCTTGAGAAACTGAACACAGATCAATCGAGAAAACAGGAAGAAGTTGTGTGGAACTATGAAAAAAATAAGCAAAATATACAAACTGAGTAGTCCATGTTCAAGATAGGCAACATTAAGGAGAGCACCAGCTAAGTGGTCCTGTGGTTAGCGTGAGCAGCTGTGGAACGAGAGGTCCTTGGTTCAAGTCTTCCCTCGAGTGAAAATTTCAATTTTTTATTTTCTATCAAAGTTCAGACACACACACACATTCAACTTCGCTCTCCAAAGTTCCAGGACATGTTCAGATTTGCTTGGACATATGCAGGATTTGACGGTGTACACACGGAAAAATTTGAAAACGTTAAAAACATATGTTTTGACAGAGCACAGGGAAAAATGTGCGACTGTGAAACTGTTGCATTCATTTGTTGCAGTTTATGAGACAAACTCTTGTGATTTCATCACTTTTTTCGGAGTGATTATCACATCCACAAGAAAACCTAAATCGGGCAAGGTAGAAGAATCTTTTTACCCATTCGCCAAGTTTACAAGTTAGGTGGGTCGACAACATATTCCTATCATGTGTCGTATAGAATATATCAGACGTGTTTTCCTGTGGAGGAATCGGTTGACCTATGACCTTGCGATCAAATGTTTTCGGTTCCCATTGGAGAGGCACGTCCTCTAGTCTACTAATCGCACGGTTTTGCGGTGCGGTC
This sequence comes from Schistocerca nitens, assembly GCF_023898315.1. Lineage (NCBI taxonomy): Eukaryota > Metazoa > Arthropoda > Insecta > Orthoptera > Acrididae > Schistocerca > Schistocerca nitens. The sequence continues at coordinate 53,646,275 of NC_064623.1, read as the reverse complement.
GCAAAACACAGACACTAAACTTATTACAGTGAACAGAGACGTCAATGAACGAACGCGAAAATAAAGAAAGTAAACTTTTCACTCGAGGGAAGACTTTAACCAAGGACCTCTCATTCCACAGCTGCTCACGCTAACCACGAAACCACGGCGCTCCTGAGCTCACATTATCCTTGATGTTGCATATCTTTGGCATGGACTACTCAGTTTGCATATTTTACTTATTTTTTTCATAGTTCCACACAACTTCTTCCTATTTTCTCGATTGATCTGTGTTCAGTTTTTCAAGGCCTATCCACTGTACCAACTTATAACTAAATCTGAGGGGGGTGCGATGGGGAGGTTCCCTTGTAAGATTCAAATGCAACTGCAAGCAACTCACAAAGGCAACAGTTAGGCTCCAGGATTTACGTATTAGAAGAGTATGCCACTTGCAGGCAATGACACATTGAGGATCCTTCAAAAATGCACTACTCTTGGTACAATTTGTTATAATTAAATTTTAGTTAGTAACAAAACTTAGATTAAAGCTTTTAGCAAATGGCAACATTCTGGGATTGTCCATCAAACAGTTGTTGTTCGTTTAGTGCCGAGAGTAGCGCTAGCGCTAACGTTAACATTAGCGGTAAATATGAAGGTAGGGATGTGGTGGTTCCCGTCCCATCATGTCAATTTTTTTTTTCTGGCGTTCGCGTTTTAATAGGTTCTGATGCTTTCTTATTAGTTTAATATAAGTATGTACTGTAACATTCGATGTTATGTAAATGTATGTGCACCCTTTTTTGAGGAGTGAGTTTGTTCGATTGGCTTAATCTACAGGACAGCTTGCACTACTTGCAGTAAGATATTTTCCCCCTTCTTTTTAATTTCGTAATTCACATATTGTAAAGATTCTGCTACTGGCTAGGAACAGTGATCAAGTAACAATGACCTTAGGGTATCACTAAAATGTGGGAATGATGAAATAATATTTATCTTATGTGGAGAACTATTGTAAATTTGTATCGCAATATTTGTAATGAAAATTTTATAAGCCTTAGTCATTATTGATGGAACATGGTACTTTCCTTTTTCCCTTAAAACATGTACACAGATATTGAAGTTTTGATTTATTTATACTACAGGTAGAACAAAGTGACTACCATATGGTCAATGGAGGAAATGTGCATTTTAGTAGAGGTAACATGGAAGTCTTACACGCACCCGATTCGTAAACAGTGTGATTTAAGAAGAGTAACATCTCACAACTGTCGCTGCAGCGCGTTGCGATTGCGTACACAATGTTGGGGCACACGTACCGTACGGCAGGTCACATCGTTCCTGGGCGTTCAGCAGCTCGTTGAAATGGGCACGCTCAACGTTGGCGTTCGACAGCATGGTCCGTGTGCCGATGGCTTTCCGCAATGCGCAGATACCTGCGTGTGCACAAGTGTTTTAGTAGCTCGTGTACTCAAAAATGGTTCAAATGGCTCTGAGCACTATGGGACTCAACTGCTGTGGTCATAAGTCCCCTAGAACTTAGAACTACTTAAACCTAACTAACCTAAGGACAGCACACAACAACCAGCCATCACGAGGCAGAGAAAATCCCTGACCCCGCCGGGAATCGAACCCGGGAACCCGGGCGTGGGAAGCGAGAACGCTACCGCACGACCACGAGATGCGGGCAGCTCGTGTACTGTACAAATTGGATCCTGAACGCTTCATGTGGCTGAGGACAAACCATTTGGAGCACAATTGGGGTGTAGGACATTGTGACCTATAATGTGATTAAAATTACTTTGTAAAAAAATGGAAATGTCGTGTGGCTAGGGCCTCCCGTCGGGTAAACCATTCACCTGGTGTAAGTCTTTCGAGTTGACGCCACTTCAGCGACTTGTATGTGGATGGTGATGAAATGATGATGATAAGGACAATTTAATAAGTGGAGTCCTTAGCGGTATATGTAATGCTTTGCTGGCACAGGGAATTTTTCCAGACTTATTGAAAATAAGACCAATCTCATTGCTGACTTCATTTTCTGAAATATTCGAAAAAGTTATGTATTCAAGAGTAGTCTCACATTTAAGTGAAAATAATTTATTCAGCATGTTACTGCTCGGATTCCGGAAGGGTTACTCGACTGAGAATGCTATCTACACATTTATCCATCAATTAGTGCGAGCCCTAAATAACAAATTATCGTCAGTTGGTATTTTTTGTGACCTCTCCAAGGCATTTGACTGTGTGGGTCATGTCACACTCGAAAAACTCAGGTTTTATGGAATTGAAGGATATACACGCAGCTGGTTTGAATCATACTTAATGAACAGAAAGCAACAAGTTGTGCTGAGTAGCACAAATAATGTTGGGAGGGTGGTAAATTCTAGTGAATGGGGAGCTATCACAAAGGGAGCCCCACATGGTTGGATTTTAGTTCCTCTGCTGTTCCTTATTCATGTGAATGCCCTCACTTAACGTCCACCAAGCAGATCTAGTACTTTTTGCAGATGACACGAGTATTATAATAAATCCCATTCCAGATAAAGCAGCTGAAGATATTGTTAAGGATGTCTTTCAAAGAATTATTAAGTGGTCCTCAGAAAGTGCACTCTACCTTAATTTTGAAAAAACTCACTATATCCAGTTCTGTACACCGAATAGAGTCATACCGGCAATCAATGTAGCATATGAACAGGGGTCAGTTTGAGAGGTGGCATGAGCCCCCTCTCATATTTCTATCTTACGATTCTCCTCTCTAGTTGCATGCGGTGGAGGGTTGCTTTTCCTTAACACGCGTACTTCCCACGCAGCGTCTCTCGTCACCCGGGTGGGCCGGTGACAGGCGGGCTCTGTGGAACTGGAGAGAGTTAAGCCGACGTGTGTGAGGCAGTCGAGTGAATGCTTTTCAGACGCCGACATTGTCAAGAGACACGCCCGCTGGGGTGTGAAGTAGCGGCTGGGCTAGAGGTTCCGTTACTTCAGAGAAACTTTGCGAAAACACTTTCTGGCGGGCTACCAGCGAGGCGTGGGAATGACTTGTGTACCCACGCAGTTGTGGCGGGAAAATTCCCGCACTTTCTGCAAAATCAGCACAGAAATTGGCGCCAAGAATCTCCATTGGTGGAATGGTAGTGCTCCGGCAATGGAGTGGAATTTCCGCCGGTTTTCGTGTTGCTGATTGGAACGTAACCACGACCACTGTCGTGGGGGCGGGAAGGTTGTGTGTTCGGCCTGTACGGGTGCTCTGGGTAGTCGGCAGTCGCCTTTCGGACGAGGACGTCGGAGCAACCAGCCCTCGCCTGCGGTACGCCAGATCGTGTTCTGGGAGATAAGAAGACTGTTGGTAATGTACGTCCGCAGCACCGGCAGATAGGGATTTTCCTAGGTGATAATCAGAGCTCAGCAGAGCGCGCCTGTTCATCCTTTTCTAACTTTGTTCAGTTTCGAGTAGCAGCAATTACTATTGGGTTAGCTGTGTGTCTCTCTTGAGATTTGAGTGGAAAGGAATTGGCTCCACATACCACTTCGTCTTAAACCTCACGATCTAAGTTAGGGACAACTTCACCTTTACTGTGTTTGTATGAATCTCCAATTTTAGCCAATTTGATGTTTTATATTTCCTGTGTCTCTTTTACTATTCTGCGTTTAATCTTAATAAATCATATTGTTATTTTGGACAGAACTTTCTTTCTGTTAATCAATAGAGCAACCCTATCATTCCTCACTATGCTAATGAAACCTTTGTTTATTTAACTTATTTATCAAATTAAATTATTGCAGGTGCCAAACTCTCTTCTACTCCACTAGCAGGGTTGATTAGAGTCAGTTCGCGTATTTGTTTTATCCTTGTGCAACAGCAAAAGTCGGAGTTAGAATAGGGGGGGCTTAGAGCATGATTTACACATGTGGATTCTAGTAGAATTTAGTGATAAATACACTACTAGCCCCGGCACCTCGCATAATATGGCGACCCTTGGCCTCGGATCTTTCCTGTGAATCTCTGATAAACAAACAGGATTCTTAGTAGGAACATTCAATTTTTTTTTCTCTCTATTTTTTTTAATGATTAATACCCAAGTTTTTTTTGGTAGTTCCGCGTTTAGTTTTAAGTAGCGGCGCATGACTACAGTTTTTGTTTTCAGTGTATATATTTTTTGTTCATTGTTTTTTTTGTGTTTCGCTGATGTGGTGTCTGTACCGCATCGCACTTTGTCGGATTTGTGTGCGGTTTCTGTACCACATCAAATTGTGTTTGTGATTACAGCGTTGGAACAGCGTTGTTGAAATTTTATGTTTATGTGTAAAAAATATATGGAGTAGATTAATTTTATTGTGCATTTTAGATGAATTTGTTTTTATGAATGATAACGAGAAGTATGGCACGACTATTATCGGGCGAAGCTAAAACAAAAGAGGATAGCATAATGGATAAGGGGCAGTTTACTGACGGGAATAGGTTCGGAGATGAGATGGGCACATTTTTAGCAGGACAGGACGCCAGGGGCATTGATGAGGAAGGTGATTTGGACGCGATCTCAGAGCAGCGTTGCGGCCGTGATTATGATAGTGAAGTAGAGGATGAAACAGAGACAGGCACACAGGTCGAGACGGTAGCAGAAGTTTATAGTCAAACGAACGAGTGCAGACAGAGGCCAGCTCGGTCACGTCAGAGCTCTAGCGCCCAGGTGTCCAGAGTTACATCGCCCATGTTTGAAGAGGATCAAGAAGATGACGTAAACCCAATACTGAGCTTCCTACGATCAATGAAAGAAGAAGCTGACGAACAGCGTAAGAAGCAGGAAGAAGCTGACGAACAGCGTAAGAAGGAGAAGGAAGAAGAGGAGAAACAACGTAAGAAGGAGAAGGAAGAAGAGGAGAAACAACGTAAGAAGGAGAAGGAAGAAGCTGACGAACAGCGTAAGAGGGAGAAGGAAGAAGAGGAGAAACAACGTAAGAAGGAGAAGGAAGAAGCTGACGAACAGCGTAAGAAGGAGAAGGAAGAAGAGGAGAAACAACGTAAGAAGGAGAAGGAAGAAGCTGACGAACAGCGTAAGAAGGAGAAGGAAGAAGAGGAGAAACAACGTAAGAAGGAGAAGGAAGAAGAGGAGAAACAACGTAAGAAGGAGAAGGAAGAAGCTGACGAACAGCGTAAGAAGGACACGGAGGCAATAATTTCGCATATAGGGGAAATTCGTGGGGAATTATTAACAATAAAGAAAGAATGTGGAGAAGCAAAACAAATGTCAACGGTAGCACAAAAAGTAGCAGGCCTTGCCAAAACTGCAGCAACAGGGGCAATGAAAGTCGCGGAAGCAACTTCTAAACTCGCAGGGCGCTTGCGACGTACAACACAATCCCACTCAAAATCCCTAGCATTCTTAAAAACTCAAGGTAATATCGCGGTTGCGAACTCCACGAAACGAATGGAAGAAGTAGAGAGTTGGATAGCAAAACTAGAGCAAAACGGGCACACGAGCACTGCGCGTTCGGATACCCATGATGGAGTACACAGAATTGTGTCTCCGAGGAAAAGCCCGCCGTGCTCTAGCCCAGTGACAGAGTGCGGAACTAACAATGCACACGCAGAAACAGCAAGTAATAGCTCCAATAATTATAGCCCACTTAGGAGAGTGAATTCTGAGTGCCACTTCCACTGTGATACAGAGGTTGCACATCACAGTTATCAGCAAGATAGAACAGGACACTCAGCAGACGTGCAAGTATCGGAAACGAGTGACAACACCAGTGCGAGGATCAGACAGGATTTTGATCACAATCACTTCCTGTCGATACTGAAATTCCAGAAGTTCAAAGAAAATGGAGGGTCGATGCATCCGAAGAGCTGGGTGATGCAGTTTACAAATTCATTACCGGCATCATGGCCAACCCAGGCAAAATTAGAATTCATGTGTGGACACATCGAAGGCCAAGCCGCGGAAAAGATGCGGGGTGTGGCAGTGACGTGTCGGACTTATCAGGAATTTGTTGGTGCATTCCTGCGGACCTACTGGTCAAAGGAAACGCAAGATAGGATTAAAGAGGAAATAATATTTTGTCCTGAACTGGAAGTGTCCGGGCATAGGAGCGCAACCAAATTTCTTGATGATTTACTCAAGAAGAATCAATTTTTAGATAGTCCATATAGTAACGGAGAAATCATTAAATTTTGCTTTTCCAAATTGCCAGTTAGGTACCAACAGACACTTGTCGGCAAGTGTGGAGCTGACATAGAAGCATTCAAGATTCTATTGCGCGAACTCGAAGTAGTCTTTGATAAACAAGACGCAAAGGACAGGAAGAAGGGGCAAAGTAACAAATACCACCGGCCAGGAACAGAAGACGACAGCAGATTGCATAATCGCACTGGTCAGTTAGGAAACCAGGGTTACGGAAGTCAAGGTTACGCTATTCAAGGTTATGGAAACCAAAGACACGGAAACCAGAACGTCAGGGAGCAGGGTCAATCTAGACAAGGAATCTGGGATAGAAGGAATAACGAACGGCAAAGCGACCGTAATTGGAGAGAGCGAAACCAAGGACAACGGTGGAACCAGGAGATTGAAACCAGACCCGCAAATCCTAATGCACGTCAGAGGAGGGGGAGCCTAACTAGGGATTGACGCCAGACTAGTGCGAACACAGGCCGCCGGAATTTCGCACGTAATCTCGGACCTGGCCAACTACGGATGATACATTACGAAGATTTATCAGAAATCCTGCTCGAGGAACATAAAGCAACTCCTCGACATGATCGGCAGCCTCTTATCACAGTAGCAATAGCTGAAAAGAGTCTGAATGCGATAATAGATAGTGGAAGCTACATAACAGCAATATCTGAGGCAGCATACAAGAGGTGCTCTCAGGAGATGGACTGGCCTGTCCTATCGGTTAAGAAAACCAAAATAAAAGGGGCATTAGCGGGTAAATGTACGGAGGTCACCCAACAAACAAGACTGGAATTCTCCTGCCAAGGACACAAAATAGAGTCTAACTTCTGGATCGTGCCAAATCTGGCGATCGACATGATAATAGGAACGGACTTCCTAAATGAACATGAAGCGATAGTTGATCTAGGACGAGGTGAAGTGGTTTTGAGGAAAGGGAATCCCGTCCACATTAAGTTCGACGATCAGCTGATCCCAGCTCAACTACCGTCTAACTGTGTTCGGATAAACTATGCGTGTCTGAAAGACAGAAAGGAAGAACAGGACGACGTTGCGGATAGGGGAGAGGACACGGATGAGAATGAAGTCGGAATAATGGGAGAAATAAAGGAGAAAATAGGAGAAAAAGTGGAAGCAATAAAGAATATAAGGGGCGAACACCGCAAAGAACTTCATAAATTACTAGTAGAACATGCGGAGGTCTTCCTTCCCAAGACAGGATCAATAAAGAACTTCCAATATGAATTTCGTGTACGTCCGCACAACCAGTTTCGTGTGCCACCCTATCCAATCCCCTTGGCATATCGACAGAAAGTAGCAGCTGAAATTACGCGAATGCTGAGTGAAGGAATAATAGAACCTACGGCTTCAGCCTATAATAACCCGTTAAGAGTAGTCGAGAAGGCAGATGGTAGTATTCGTTTAGTCTTGGACTCGCGACAAATTAATACCATAATAGAACCCGAAACAGACAGACCGGAACGATTAGAGGAACTCTTACAAAACTTCCATGGAATATCAATCTTCTCATCAGTTGATCTAAAATCGAGTTTCTGGCAGATCGAGCTCCATCCAAATTGCAGACAGTACACAGCCTTTTTAGCATTTGGAAGATGTTACCGGTTTCGTCGTCTACCATTTGGTTTGAACGTTTCATCTGCCGCATTCATTCGGGGGCTGGACGGCATACTAAGCGATAATTTGAAACGTCATGTCACCAGCTATGTGGACGATTTGCTGATCGCGGAGAAATCTTGGGGAGAGCACAATGCGGTCCTCGGTGAACTCCTAGCGACATTCAAGGAATACGGTGTGACTATCAATATCGAAAAATCGAATTTTGGGACGTCCTCTGTGAAATTTCTAGGACATATCATCACGGGTGAGGGCATTGCGCCAAATCCCGAAAAGATCGAAGCGATTGAAAAGTTTCCCATTCCTACGACAAAGAAGCAGTTAAGGGGGTTCTTGGGGATCATAAATTTTTACAACCGCTTTATACATGTCAAAACTCAGAGCAGTCCTCGGTTGCATCAACTTACAGGAAAGAAGATTCCTTGGGAATGGGATGAGGCGGCCGAATCCGAATGGAAAACATTAAAATTCGCATTATTACAAGCACCCATCCTATCACACCCTAATTTAGCTGAAGAGCTTTGCATAGTAACGGACAGTTCATACTCCGGTCTGGGTGTCATGGTGTTCCAAGACTATGTACATGAAGGAAACAGGGTGTGGAAGACAATTGCGTTTGCTAGCAGAGTACTAGCCAAGAGTGAGAGGAATTACTCAGTAACCGAGTTAGAGGCGCTGGCTATTGTATGGGCGTTTGAAAAATTCAGATACCTTCTGTTTGGTCGCCAGACGAAAGTCTACACAGACCACAAGGCACTCGAGTTCTTGATGACTGCAAAGCTTAATCACAGGCGGCTCATTAGGTGGGCATCATATCTACAGCAGTACAACTTTTCGATAGAATATATCCCCGGCAGTCAGAACATTATTGCAGACGCCTTATCACGGTCACCGATCGGATTTGAGCACAACATGGAAGAAGATCTAGAGGAAAATCACTACTGCCTTTACTATATGCAGAAAGTAGCCTTTGAGAATTTTATTACCTGTAGTATGCAGGACATCAAGAAGGAGCAAGACAAGGACCCTGCCCTAGTGTTATTGAAGCAGAAATGGATAGACAGAAGACACGCCACCATCAGGCAGTTCTACCTCTTGCGTAAAGGCATAATTTTCCACCGAAATTATACCAATGACACTGAATGGGGGGTATGCATCCCTGAACACCTAATAAACAAGGTTATATGGCATACTCACCTTAGCTATGGACACTTCGGACCACGCAAGTGCAATCTCAAGATAAGGACCATGTGTTACTTTCGAAACATGGAGCGTCGAATTCGGAGGGTACTGTCGGTGTGTAAAGACTGCCAAAAGGCTAAGCACACCACTGTGAGCATGCAGGCACCATTATACCCAATCGTACCGACCAAATTAAGACAATTAGCAGCAACAGATTTGATGGGACCTTTGCCAAGAACAAGAAGAGGATATACTTACGTATTAGTGTTTGTTGAACTAACGTCCAAATACGTTACCTTTACGCCACTGAAGAGGGCGACAGGACGAACTGTATCACGAGCCCTCATCCGGGATTTCCTACCACAGGTTGGTCATGTGAGTAGAATCATTTCTGATAACGGGCCACAGTTTAAGTCAAAAACATGGAAGGAGACGTTGCGTCGATGTAAAATTGATCCCATTTTTATATCTTCACACCATCCGAGCTCGAATGCTGCAGAACGGGTTATTAAAGAACTCGGAAACTTGTGCCGGTTGTACTGTAACAAACAGCACACGACATGGGACGTTTTCCTTAAAGACTTCCAGGAGGTGATCAATGAGGCACCCCATGGGATAACAAAATTGGCACCCATTACAGTACTAAAAAACTGGATTCCTAAGGACTTGATAACCAAGGTCGTAAACTTCCCACCAAGGGCGCGAACGCAGCACCAAGCCATAGTGGATTTGGCTCTCAAGAGGATACGGGCTGCAGCAGAGGTCAGGAAGAGACGTGCCGACAGGGGAGCTCGTCTACGACACTTCCAAGTTGGACAAAAGGTGCTCGTTAAGTCTTTCCGACTTTCGAACAAACAAAAAATGAAATGCCAAAAATTCTATTCTGTTTACAACGGCCCGTACCGTATAAGGAGAGCAGCTCACCACAATGCTTATGAATTGGAGACGCTGAAAGGAAAGAAGTCCATAGGACTCCACCACATATCTCACATAAAGGAGTTCGTAGAATAGTAGTAGTGTAAGAAATGTACATAGTAGAATAGGCAAATATATGAACCTTTGTTCGGGGAACAATAATCGTTACATTAATAGATTAAGATTGCTAAAGTATTAACACGCTGCGTTGTCTTGCATAAGAATTTACTGCTGCTATCCTCTTTTTGTTTATGTTTGCGATCTCCAATGTCGATGGAGTAGGAGACACTACCTTTTCATGAGCAATGTTTTTGTCCTTTCCTATCTGGTGTCCATGTTAAGGGATAAGGATGAGTGACGAGACGTCGCACAAACGGGCGCATACAAGAACGTGCTCTTAGAAGCGTTCTGAGAGGTCGTGATACGCTCCATAGCGGCCACAACCAGTTCGTGAGACGTTCATACCAATGCTTGCAGGCACGCGTCAGTGCACTGCACGATTGTGGTATATTGCGCGATTTCGAGGGTGAATATGGGCAGTATAGTTTTTGCAGAGCTGCGCCGGTATCGTTGTCTTGCAAGTCGGGGTGAACCTGTGAGCATTTGACTCTAATGGTGCCCTAGACGAGAGAAATGAGGGCATAAAAGCCTACCATGCTAATGTGCTGGTTGGGGATTTAGCGTGCTGCTCGTTTTTGTCACAGATGAATCACCAAGGAATTGTACTTGGATATTCGTGACATACTGTGTAGCTGGCGTGTGTTGGGTGTCTGAATCCTCAACAGGAACCAGTCCTGGCTTGGTCATATTACATTGCTTCTGGAAAGGTGTACTTCGATCGCGAAAACCGCTTCACATAGAGAAGGAAGTTGCAACTATAAATTTATTGTCGTGTATAGCCATGGCTAACCCAGTCTCTGGAGTTTCAGTGAGGCGTAATGAAAACTCGGAGGTCATGTCGTACGGCGCGCACATCACTGTCGTCAATAGCGGCGAGCAGCAAGACATCTCAGCGTAACAGGAACTATGTAAGGGTATTGTATAAGGTAAATAAAAAAAAATAAATAAATAAATAAATAAATAAATAAATAAAATAAAATAAATAAATAAATAAATAAAAGGGAAAGTACGATACTAGGATAAGTTAAACTGTAGGATTTAACAATAACTAGATTAATATTGTGGGGGTTTTCTACCACAAGTGTGGCGCGCGCCTGTTGAGTTGCTATTTTTCAGGTCACCAAACCACAGACCCGAGATGGAGGGACGACGGGCGAGCGAAAGTAGCGTAGTTGCATGTTCTTTATAGCACAGTAAAACTTAGACCTGCATAACAACATAATTTAATTAAAAGACGTAGAATGTAGATCGTTGGGATATGGTAGTTAATTCTTGAAGCATGTCTACTGTCGATCTATATAATTAATAGTAATATTAGTGCGGGCCCGCACATTTAGTTGTTCATCCATTACAAAGCATCAGTTATCACACACCATGTACTTACTGAGATCGGTCTCTACACGTATATCAAAATAAATTATTTCCATGTCTAGATTAGATGTTATAATGATTGCCATAGATTAATAACTATAAAAGTAAAATAAGAGTGTCTGAAATGACAGACCATCAATGTTTCATTAGGTAAATTTATTATAACATAGAAGGTCATGGGAAAAAGTTAGGCATAAGACTTTTGTAAGAATTGTACAGATGACGAGGAACGTGGCAATGCAGAGGCCAGCCAGCGCAAAAACAAGAGGTCTTCGGCTACCTGCTAGAGGGCGAGCGTCCCGTCCTACACGCTGACAGTCACCCGGCTGCCTACCTGAGGGATTACACGGGACCCTTGCCCCGCCACAAGCGAAAGTGGGGCTGGCCGTTGACCCTGACACGCGACAGCCTGCTAGCTCTCCGGACGCGGCAGCCGCTTGGAGGGATTCCCTGCGGCAGACCACGTTGTCGTGAGTACACGAAGAAGATCACATATCGTGTCAGAACCTGCGCCTCATGTGCCTCAGGACAGAAAGGGACGCTCTATACTCACCTGTTTGGGTTTTTACAACTCACTAGCATTGGCCGATCTGCATACACAAAGCAGTATCGTGCCACACTAACAAATGTATGGTCTCATGTCTTACTTCTCCTCTCTATTAGAGAGCAGTTTTTAACAATAGTCGCTCCTAGTTCGATCCTGTATGGATGACCTCACACACTTGTGGAGTCACTCCACGTGCCATCATCCCTCGTCGAACTGCAATATTGGGAAACATAAAGTTCTGTCCAGCGAGAGAAGAGACCTAGACTAGTGATGTATCCCAACGAGTAGACCTCAGAGACAATTAATCGACGTGAGGAGAGCCTATCACTGTGTCTTCCTACCATACGGCCGTGATCATATGCGTGGGTCTGACTACAATCTCAGCAGCGTACTGCAGACACTCCAGAACTCCCTATTGCTGTTGCCACAACGTAGCAACTACAACCGACGTTTAGCCTTATGTGATGTCAGTACAGTGGAATCAGTGAAGTGCCACGGATATTTCTAACAATGTGATTTAGTGCCTCATTCTCAGCACAGTCATGAACTTTGTGCAATGTGCACGCACAATTTGATGCCCCATGAACCTTGTTTTTTTGTTTTTCTTAAATTTCTTTCTCTTATGTTGTTTCTGTAATGTATGTTATACCTTGTATGCGTTTGTGTTTTACACTGTAATTCTTATTACAGATTACTGTATTGTTCTCCACATCATGTTTTTTTTGTATTTTGTGTTTATTGTTGTGTGTATGCTAACAGTGTGCCTGAAGTCCCCATAAACTGAAGCAGATACCACCACTGTCATTGTGAATGGACCATCAGTTCAGGGAACATTTTGTAAAGGTTATTCTTGCTGCAGGGAGACAGAATGAATCGGAGGTTGTAACTAGATTCTGAAAACTCACAAAGAGATTGTTAACTTAAATATTATCATGTGTGAGTGAGGTCAGGTTAGTTTAATGATTAAAATTGTTGTAACATCTTGGGCATTTAATTGCGGAGCACTCCAACTCTGATTGTAAAGAATAAACTGCTCCATATTTGGCTCAGATGCCCGGGCCATATTTAGAGAGTGAATGTCTGCGTGAATCGGTGTTTGGGAAGGGGCTCCCTGGGTATGGATGTGTGATGTGAGTGTTAGTGTTCCATATTAAGAAGGTGAAGTTGGCTACATCATAAATAATCCTCCCTCTATGAGTTGCATTTTTCAGTTGCAATGATCTTTTTATAGAGTGCGGTATGTGGAGTCACTTTGTAAGATTGTTCTTGGGCGATTGACTCACTACCTTGCTCCTAAGTGAGCCAACCGCTCACCAATTACAATCTAAAATGGCGTAGGGGCAATGAGAGGTGGCATGAGCCCCCTCTCATATTTCTATCTTACGATTCTCCTCTCTAGTTGCATGCGGTGGAGGGTTGCTTTTCCTTAACACGCGTACTTCCCACGCAGCGTCTCTCGTCACCCGGGTGGGCCGGTGACAGGCGGGCTCTGTGGAACTGGAGAGAGTTAAGCCGACGTGTGTGAGGCAGTCGAGTGAATGCTTTTCAGACGCCGACATTGTCAAGAGACACGCCCGCTGGGGTGTGAAGTAGCGGCTGGGCTAGAGGTTCCGTTACTTCAGAGAAACTTTGCGAAAACACTTTCTGGCGGGCTACCAGCGAGGCGTGGGAATGACTTGTGTACCCACGCAGTTGTGGCGGGAAAATTCCCGCACTTTCTGCAAAATCAGCACAGAAATTGGCGCCAAGAATCTCCATTGGTGGAATGGTAGTGCTCCGGCAATGGAGTGGAATTTCCGCCGGTTTTCGTGTTGCTGATTGGAACGTAACCACGACCACTGTCGTGGGGGCGGGAAGGTTGTGTGTTCGGCCTGTACGGGTGCTCTGGGTAGTCGGCAGTCGCCTTTCGGACGAGGACGTCGGAGCAACCAGCCCTCGCCTGCGGTACGCCAGATCGTGTTCTGGGAGATAAGAAGACTGTTGGTAATGTACGTCCGCAGCACCGGCAGATAGGGATTTTCCTAGGTGATAATCAGAGCTCAGCAGAGCGCGCCTGTTCATCCTTTTCTAACTTTGTTCAGTTTCGAGTAGCAGCAATTACTATTGGGTTAGCTGTGTGTCTCTCTTGAGATTTGAGTGGAAAGGAATTGGCTCCACATACCACTTCGTCTTAAACCTCACGATCTAAGTTAGGGACAACTTCACCTTTACTGTGTTTGTATGAATCTCCAATTTTAGCCAATTTGATGTTTTATATTTCCTGTGTCTCTTTTACTATTCTGCGTTTAATCTTAATAAATCATATTGTTATTTTGGACAGAACTTTCTTTCTGTTAATCAATAGAGCAACCCTATCATTCCTCACTATGCTAATGAAACCTTTGTTTATTTAACTTATTTATCAAATTAAATTATTGCAGGTGCCAAACTCTCTTCTACTCCACTAGCAGGGTTGATTAGAGTCAGTTCGCGTATTTGTTTTATCCTTGTGCAACAGCAAAAGTCGGAGTTAGAATAGGGGGGGCTTAGAGCATGATTTACACATGTGGATTCTAGTAGAATTTAGTGATAAATACACTACTAGCCCCGGCACCTCGCAAGTTAACAGGGTAGACTTCTCCAAATTTTTGGGTGTTCACATCGATGACAACTTGAACTGGAAGAAGCATATTACTGAGCTTCTCAAACAACTAAGTTCAGCTTCGTTCACTCTTCATATAATCGTTAGTCTTGGTAATAAACAGATCAGCCTCCTAACGTACTTTACATATTTCCACTCAATAATATCTTATGGAATAGTTTTCTGGGGTAACTCACCACTTAGAGACAAAGCATTGATTGCACAAAAGAAAGCAGTGAGAATAATTAGTGGTGTTCACCCAAGGACGTCATGTAGGTACCTTTTCAAGGAGTCAGAGTACATATATTCGCTAATGAAAATCGTTATAAATAATCCATCTCAGTTTGCAAAGAACAGTGATGTTCATACATACAACACCAGAGGGAATAATTACCTTTCCTATCCGTTATTGAAGCTGTCAGTTGCTCAAAAAGAAGTACATTATTCAGCAACAAAAATCTTTGATCATTTGCCCAACAACGTGTCTGGCAGATAGCAGAGCAAGTTTTAAATCTAGCTTAAAATCACTTCTTTTGGACAACTCCTTCTATTCCATGGGTGAGTTTCTGTTTCAGAAATGGTAAAAAAATGGTACCTCTAAAGGTAGTTGCATATCTAGAACTAAAAATTTCAGTAATATTAATATTAGCACTATTCATGTGTATATATGTCTTGTAATCTGACTTGTTCCACATCATATCGGTAAAATAATCGGGAAAATGATCTACTGAACATGACATAACTAAAACTAAAAACAACACCCAGTCCCTGAGTGGAGAAAATCTCTTACACAGCCGGGAATCGAACCCGGGCGTTAGGTATGACGTTCCGTCACGCTGACCACTCAGCTACCCGGAGCAGACAATTACTTTGTGAATGACAGGTTGCAGTGAGGAGGGGGAATGGGGTGGCAGTGTTGCCAGTGTGTGGGAAGGCGCTGGACGTACCTAGGAAACGGCAGCACAGCACGCACCTGGCGCTCAAGAAGAAACTACGATTGGCTGGCGGCTGCCCCCCACCACCCGACTCGCTGAAACGTCACTCACAAAGTGATTTTAATCGGAGTCTAACTCACTGACTGGTTCTCCTGCCTTGCTTTGTCTTGTCCTGCAGGTGGTGCTTACAGATATCAATGATGCGGCCGGTACGAAGGCTGCTGAAGAGCTGCAGGAGCAGTTCGGGAGGGGAATCGCCATCTTCGTCAAAGCCAACGTGGCGGATTCCGAGTCACTGGAAGGTGAGCAGCTGTGAAACTGCAAAGCTTAAGTATGTGACTCCTCTGCCTCCATGTCATACAGGCTTACAAGATATTCCATTCCCATCCTCTTCGTTCCCTCAGTCCATACATGTGAGCCTTCACTCATTATTTTCTTTTGTTCATAAATAGGGGTCCTTTCCACTAATAGACCGATGATCTGCGAGTATGCACCTTTCAGTTCTTAGTTTTAAAACCAGGGCGCAGCATGTTGCAAGGAACGATTCATATGTTAGTTTGCACTTAGGGGCATTCAGGAAACGGTTACTTGTACAAATCAAAAATGTTTGAAAATAACTATTATGCCTAAACTGACTGAAAATCCGTGTTTCTACCCATCTTTGGCTAACTATTCTGGATTCAATTTGCATAAATTTTGTTTTTTACTTTGAAATAACACAATTTCTGAATGTCCTTGCATGTCGATCTCGGGTCATAATGCATACTTGCTCATTTCAATTTCGTCTTCGATAATGAAATACTGAAATAACCGATATTTCTACACTCTATAGCAGTGCATCAAATATTAATTGATGAGCAATTAGAAGTTTTTCTTAATGACAGCAATCCGGATTCATCTGACTGAGAAGATGAATTCTCGTTTGTGACTGAAGGCTGTCCTGCTGAGTTTGGTGAAACTGACTGGTAATTAATGACAATGCTGAGATGGTGGGCCAGTAGATAAGAGAAGTGGACGTCCTCATACAGTGAATTCCTCTGACAGTGGAGATGTAAATGATGTGTGAAATACGATAAAAAAGCCAAAAAGAGCTGTGTTGCAACTGGTTTTAGAAGTTAGGTTTTGCAGTGTAACCAAATTACCAAAATTTGTTGAGTCAGGAATGCCTCAAAATGCAGGAAATCTGTCTGCAATGCCAAAATAAGAGACATGTCCATCAAATGCGGAATGTATTTATCTATTGTGAAAAATAATAGTCTTGAAGATTGTTATAGAACGTAAGAGCTTATTTACTGGCACTAAAAATTATTACTTCCCAAAAATTAATGTATGATTATTGTTTCCTCGCATTTATGGAGTCTTTAAATATCAACAAAAACCTGTATTGAAAATCATATATTTAAAAATTTTGTACTTTAAGTATCGTGTTTTCTGTGTGTATTAGCATATATCAAATATATATGTTTTTGTTGAAGAAAATACAAAGGAAAGACTAATACTTTTCCATGATAAGTGAGATTTTAAGTCTACATATGTGGATCTCTATTTACACCTTAATCAATTATCAAAAAACTATTTCATTTGCACTTGTGTCATGCCTGTATATTAGTAGTTTGCCAGAAAATATTGTAAGGTGGCAGAATAAATGGTCAGATTCGCGCCTTACATGAGACCTTTACAAATCGCAATGAGAAGGTGAAGATGACACCTAACATAAATCGACAGTAATGAGAACATTTGCTTATCAATATGTAATGCAAAAACGGATGACAGTCAATCGACGGTAATTAACACACCATTCCTATACAATGCATGTCTTTGAGCGGAAGGTAGAACAGGGAACGCGAGTCGAGTCGCTTTTAGTTTTGAAAAGCCAGCTCCACAACAACGTAGCAAAGCCGCGTTGCGGGCGTTGCGCCAGAAACCACTTAAGGGGTGGCAGGAAAGAGGACAGCGACCCTGGGCCAGGTGATTCAAGCTGGAGGGCCGCCTGTAGCGATGGCATCTGCTCAAGGGCAGAGAAGAAGCTTTAGAAAACTGCGTTTCGGAATTCCAACGGGATACGAACAAAAGAGTGACGCATTTTCATACAGCGAGTGCAACACACGGAAGGGTCAATGTACTTTAGGTGTCTAGAATGGGCACAAAATATCCGATTGGTGCAAATGCACTACGAAGGAGAAAAATACTGAAGTCTCGTTGTGATTGGTAGAGTGTGTTTCTACAAAATAAGAGTAATGCTCCTATTGTTCGAAAAAAGCCGTGATGTGAGAAAGGAACCCAAGTGGAGGAAGGCAGTTCTGCCATGAGTAGGACAAGAGAGAAATTTTGTAATGGGTGAGTCTTCTCTAAACTGACGTCAAGTGCAGAACAGAGCACTTAACGTTCTGTGCGACGCAGAGAAGAAATTTGTGTGGACACTGCGATCACAGCGGCTGCACTCCAGCTAAAGAATTAGCAGTAGCAATGTTAAGCTCCAACTGTGGAGACACGAGTCAGCCAAATCAGTTAATTGTTCTTGCGAGAACTGAGAGGGCACTATAATATGCACGCTGCTCCAACTATGCGCATTTATATCGTCACATAATATGACTAGGGCTGAGTACATGTTTTCTTGCATAACGGGAAACATAGGGAAAGTTTCTGCTGGGAAGTTCAGCAAAGGCCAGATTAGTTTTGTAGGAATTCCAGTGGGAGAGAGTGGCCTTGCAGACAGCAGCACGTCACAGCTTAAGGTAAATACTGCGTGCAGAAGCATAACCTTTGTTGGTTCACCAGCTTGCATCCACTGTAAACTCTAGCGGCCTTGGGTAATCTTGCGCTCAAATTTGTCACTTGACTAACCATCCACCGTAGACTTGATTGTCATCCTAAATAGTACCGAACTTTGAACCGGAATTGGACGATTTTCGTAGTACTGACCAACATCATAACGTATGTGTAGGAGTAATTTTGTAACGAAACGTCTAATTAAACTTTCATATTATTGTGCTTAGCACTAATGTAAAGAAACTTCCAATGAAACTTTCATAATATTGTGGTTAGTATTAATGTTCTTTCGGAGAGTTAATATTTAATATTGTAGTGTATAAACTTATTTCACTTTTTGATGTTGGCAAGATGCGTTATCCATTGCGCTATTTTTATGTTGTCTAGTTGAAAACTGTGTGAAAAGCTGTAATTTGGTGAGAAGTAGGACGGCATTAAACTTGTCATTTCACCTCACACATTTGTTCTCAATACTGGACTAAGCAAAAACATACCGCACCCTTGCAATATTGTGAAAGTAATACCTCATACCACCGCTAGGGGTGGTGGTTGCGTGGGGAGCTATTCGATAACGATCGATGTTAGCATCGAATCGATAGTTTTCGTGGCCGCTAGGCTCATTGATGGCAGTCCAAATGACATTCCTCCCCTAGGAATTGGGTTGAGGAGGCGTGAGGGGTGGGGGGTAGGGGAAGGAATGCAAGATAGGACACAGCACAGCTGTTATTCTTTTCTTGGCTACCGAAGGACAACACCAGCAGACATCCATCGAAGAATGAAGGATGTGTATGGGACAGCATGTCTGCCGAAACCCACTGTTTCGCAATGGTGCTATTCATCAGAAAACGCTGGTCAGTGTTCCAATATCGCAAATGTTGTAACGCGAAAGTTACGCCAACTCAAGTTGCAAGATGCCGGGGTGGAGAAGAGCTTGTACCTCTTTAATTCTAACGAATTTTGCATGAGAACGAGACATGCACTCGACTCCCTCCTTATCTACCACCTAATTAATAATTATGCACAATGGTAACGGAAGGAAATGATGGTGACCGCTGATAGTTGGTAAAATAAGAAGTGCTCATTCACAATAATTTAATAAAAATCGTAATCTACTCAGATAAAAAAGAGAACTTTATCATAATAAATAACAGGAAATGGGATTCTGCATATATCTTCGAAATGATATGCGGATTAAATATTACAATGAGATTTATTATACATCGTAACATAAAGGCACATGATTATCGAGACAAACAGTAGGTTAAAGGATAGGGTGTACTGAACTGAGAATAAGATTTGGCTCGAGAACAAGGGGCTCCTACTCTCTGTGATGCAATAGCTTGACGATAGTGACTGGAGGTCATAATCAATCAAATATTACTCTCCTGACAATACTGTAGTATCGTGATTAGTAGTGAGAGCTCAAATGGGATGACATGGAGAAACAAGCAAGGTGGAGTTGTAGCAACGCAAGCGCGCGTGCTGCTGAGGGCTTCAGTATACAAATTATAGGTCCTACAGTGCTGGAGCCGCAAAATACCTTACCAATCCTGAAATCTGTCGCAGGTCGTCGGTAGGCAACGTTCTGATGATGTAGGCGTCGGCTTCTGCTGTGCAGCAACTCTTTTTCAACCCCTGGCCCCGAACGCTGTCAGAGAATTCTAAGTTCTGCCGAAAAACTGCGACTAAGTCGCAAGACCATCCGACTCCCACGAAGATCAGATCCCGAGTCCCAGAACCCGTGCGACGCAAGAGCGAAGCCAACATTGCTCAGCTCCCTCGAAAACTGAATCAGCATTCAGTGCTGAATTCAAAATTCCCCCACAGTCTCTCAGAACATCATTCACGCCAATAGCAACCGTTCCCTCCAATTCCGAGCAGGGCATTACGACGTCAACTAGCCACAGTTTAAGTTGACCCATCATGGCTGTGCTATTCGACTGAGGGCACTGTACTTTCCGTTTGACCGGCTACGAAAACAACCTGCGTAGACCACCGGCCATCCGGCGCCAGACAGTCGTACCCAGCAGGGCACGGTCCACAAGTATTCTCAGATTCAAGAGGACAATGCAGCCAGTCGGTGCCAGGAGTCTTCATTCTAGATGTGCCGGAACGGTGAACACATAAACTGCGGCGACACTCAGACGTCTCGCAGGTCGTTTCGCCCTACATACAGGAGGCGAAACTCGACCGACGTGAGTCGTTCCGCCAGGCACTTAAGCCCATTGTACGAACTCCTCAGAATTCGAGGAAGAGCAGCGCCCAACCGGAAATGCAGTGTGCCGCGTCCTCCGATGCTCGCCTCGGACAGGCCACACAGGGAAGTAACCCAACATGCATAGGAATCAAGTGAAAAGTATTTTTGAGCTCTCAGTACAAATACTCTCATTACAATAACCTTATTTGGTCCGATCCCACCGTTCAGTGACATAGGACGTTCATAAAATTGATGAAATGAGAGGTGATATGCAATAGAGGGCATGGAACCTCTCAAAGTGGGAGACACTCGAGCATCCGCCCTATACTCCTTATCTCCCTCCCCCCCCCCTCCCCTCATCGAATTCGAGTATGACGCCTTCAGTCCCTTAGAAATGGCCTTGAAGGGCCTACGATTCCGGTCTGATGAGGATGTGCAGCAGGCAGTTAGGACTTCTTCACGCATGAGGACACGGTACTTTACCAAACGGGAGTCTTCAACCTGGTTCATCCGTGGGACGATTGTCTTGAAGCTCACGGTGATTTTGCCTGCCTATCATACAGATTCTAGGCTGTACGGCTTCGAACGGAAAGTGAATGTTTCCTTTTCACACCTGAAAAGTTGATAACAACATTTTGCATAATCTTACCCAGGCAGACTTAATACACTGCTGGCCATTAAAATTGCTACACCACGAAGATGACGTGCTACAGATGCGAAATTTAACCGACAGGAAGAAGATGCTGTGATATGCAAATGATTAGCTTTTCAGAGCATTCACACAAGGTGGCGACGCCTACAACGTGCTGACATGAGGAAAGTTTCCAACCGATTTCTCATACACAAACAGCAGTTGACCGCCGTTGCCTCGTGAAACGTTGTTGTGATGCCTCGTGTAAGGAGGACTTTGTTAAAGGTCGGATTGTAGCCCATCGCGATTACGATATATCGTATCGCGACATTACTATTCACGTTGGTCGAGATAGCAGAATATGGAATCGGTGGGTTCAGGAGGGTAATACGGAACGCCGTGCTGGATCCCAACGGCCTCGTATCACTAGCAGTCGACATGACAGGCATCTTATTCGCATGGCTGTAACGGATCGTGCAGCCACGTCTCGATCCTGGAGTCAACAGATGGGGACGTTTGCAAGACAACAAACATCTGCACGAACAGTTCGACGACGTTTGCAGCAGCACGGACTATCAGATCGGAGACCATGGCTGTGCTTACCCTTGACGCTGCATCACAGACATCAGCGCCTGCGATGGTGTACTCGACGACGAACCTTGGTGAACGAATGGCAAAACTTCATTTTTTCGGATGAATCCAGGTTCTGTTTACAGCAACATGATGGTCGCATCCGTGTTTGGCGACATCGCGGTGAACGCACTTTGGTAGCGTGTATTCGTCATCGCCATACTGGCGTATCACTCAGCGTGATGGTATAGGATGCCACTGGTTACACGTCTCGGTCACCTCTTGTTCACATTGACGGCACTTTGAACAGTGGACGTTACATTTAAGATGTTTTACGACCCGTGGCTCTACCCTTCATCTGATCCCTACGAAACCCTACTTTTCAGCAGGATAATGCACGACCGCATGTTACAGGTCCTGTACGGGCCTTTCTGGATACAGAAAATGTTCGACTGCTGCCTTGGCCAGCACATTCACCAGATCTCTCACCAATTGAAAACATCTGGTCAATGGTGGCAGAGCAACTGGCTCGTCACAATACGCCAGTCACTACTCTTGATGAACTGTGGTATGGTGTTGAAGCTGCATGGGCAGCTGTACCTGTACACGCCATCCAAGCTCTATTTGACTCAATGCCCAGGCGTATCAAGGCCTTTATTACGGCCAGAGGTGGTTGTTCTAGGTACTGATTTCTCAGGATCTATGCACCCAAATTGCGTGAAAATGTAGTCACATGTCAGTTCCAGTATAATATATTTGTCCAATGAATACTCGTTTATCATCTGAATTTCTGCTTGGTGTAGCAATTTTAATGGCCAGTAGAGTAGTTTTATCAATATTTAGGCGCAGCTTCAAGGCTCAATATAATCAACATTCATGAACTTGAAACGTTAAACCTTAACAAGCTCATTACTGCAGAAATGGTGTCCAGCGAGGATGTATCTAATTACTCTCTACAACTGTAATGATTGCGTGTCCTTCGGAGATTCTTTGTAGCGCTGAGCCTGCCTCCCTGTTGCAGAGGTCTTCCGGACTGCGATGTCAACGTTCGGCCGGCTGGACATAGTCGTCAACAGCGCGGGCATCCTGCGAGAGAGCGTGTGGCGGCAGGAGGTCGACATCAACCTCGTAAGTCTCCAGAACCGTTTGGCAGGCCTTCAAATGATACAAATGGCTCTGAGCACTATGGGACTTAAATTCTGAGATCATCAGTCCCCTAGAACTTAGAACTACTTAAACCTAACTAACCTAAGCACATCACACACATCCATGCCCGAGGCAGGATTCGAACCTGCGACCGTAGCGGTCTCGCGGTTCCAGACAGTAGCGCCTAGAACCGCTCGGTCACCCCGGCCGGCCAGCAGGTCTTCCTCGTATTAAAGTCTGACACCATTGTTTGCCTCATATATTTGTCCCCAAGACAATGTTGTAGAACAATTGTAGTGTGCAGACAACAAGGTAACTAAAGCCAGAGTAAGAGAGATAGCAATAGCAAGAAAAACGTTTCTGAAATAGGCTATACATACTACACTCATATTCAGGAAAACGGAACGCCTTTAATGACTAGTGATAGGACGTTCATATTCGTAGGACGTGTACATTAGCATGTTCTGCACAAATGATTAACATTTGAATCATGTCGGCCCGCGTGTTCAAGGTCAACATCGATATCGCGGCGCAACAACACCTAACGGTAAAATCTGGCTGCAGCTCTCGTTGTCGCTATAAACTGAAAATAATGGATCAGTGTGACTTGAGTAGACGTTCAGGATGCATCGCAGATACTTGCGCGAAGCGCGCCTTCAAACCACTGAGTTTGAAAGAGGGTGCGTTATTGGCATGGGAGAATGTGATGCATCCATCCGGGAAACTGCTGTTCGCGTGGGACAAAATGTTTAGGCAGTGCTGCGAGTGTGCGTGGAATGGTTCACGGAAGGCCTTAGAACACGACACGTGTGAGGTCGCACCACCTAGAACCCGCTCGCCACTCACCCCCACCACCCATCCCAACTAGAAGATCGACACTTCATCCGAATGGCAGTACAGGAGATATCTGCGTTCTCTTCAGCTCTGGCACAACAGTGGAACACATTGTACACTATCCGCGGTGACATCCATCGCTGTTTATTATGGCACGGCTTGTGTGCGCGTCATCCACTTCTCCGCCTACCTTTGACGGATGTGCAGAAACCCGCTAGACGGCAACGGCGTGTGGAATAATGTCACTGGGGACAGAAATGGCATCAGATAGTGTTTTCGTAAGAATCCCGGTTCTGTTTGTTCGAAAATGATGGCCGCATTTTGGTTCGTTCCAGACAGGGGGAGCGCCATCACAGTGACTGCATTCGCACAAGACGTACACCACCAACTCAAGCTCTTACGGTGTGGAGTGCTGTTGGGTACAACCATAAATCAGAGTTGCTGCGTGTCCAGGGCACTATGTGATCAAAAGTATCCGGACAGCTGGTTGAAAATGACTTAGAAGTTCGTGGCGCCCTCCATCGGTAATGCTGGAATTTAGTATAATGTTGTCCCACCCTTAGCCTTGATGAGAGCGTCCACTCTCGCTGGCATACGTTCAATCAGGTGCTGGAAGGTTTCTTGGGGAATGGGAGCCCATTCTTCACGGAGTGCTGCCCTGAGGAGAGGTATTGGTGTTGGTCGGTAAGGCCTGGCACGAAGTCGGCGTTCCAAAACATACCAAATGTGTACTATACGAGTCAGGTCTGGACACTGTGCAGGCCACCCCATTACAGGGATTTTACTGTCGTGTAACCACTCCGCCACAAGCCGTGCATTATGAACAGGAGCTCGATCGTGTTGAAAGATGCAATCGCCATCCCCGAATTGCTCTTCAACAGTGGGAAGCAAGAAGGTGCTTAAAACATCAATGTAGGCCTGTACTGTGATTGTGCCACGCAAAACAACAAGGGGTGCAAGCCCCCTCCACGAAAAACACGATCAAACACAACACCACCGCCTCCGAATTTTACTGTTGGCACTACACACGCTGGCAGATGACGTTCACCGGGCATTCACCATACCCACAGCCTGGCATCGGATCACCACATTATGTACTGTGATTCGTCATTCCACACAAGGTGTCCCCACTGTTCAATCGTCCAATGTTTACGCTCCTTACACCAAGCGAGGAGTCGTTTGGCATTTACCGGCGTGATGTGTGGCTTATGAGCAGCCGCTCGACCATGAAACCCAAGTTTTCTCACCTCCCACCTAACTGTCATAGTACTTGCAGTCGATCCTGATGCAGTTTGGAATTCCTGTATGATGGTCAGGATAGATGTCTGCCTATTACACATTACGACCCTCTTCAACTGTCGGCGTTCTCTGTCAGTCAACAAACGAAGTCGGCCTGTACGCTTTTGTGCTGTACGTCTCCCTTCACTTTTCTTCAAAATCACATCGAAAACAGTGGACCTATGGATGTTTAGGAGTGTGGAGATCTCGTGTACAGACGTATGACACTAGTGACACCCAATCACCTGACCGGGTTGGAAGTCCATGAGTTCCGTGGAGCGCCCCAGTCTGCTCTCTCACGTTGCCTGATGACTACTAAGGTCGCTGGTATAACCTGGCAGTAGGTAACAGCACGATACACCTAATATGAAAAAAAGTTTGTTTTTGGGGGTGTTCAAAATAGTGGTTCAAATCCCTCTGGGCACTTGGGACTTAACATCTGAGGTCATCAGTCTCCTAGAATTTAGAACTACTTAAACCTAACTAACCTAAGGACATCACACACATCCATGCCCGAGGCAGGATTCGAACCTGCGACAGTAGAGGTCGCGCGGTTCGAGATTGAAGCGCCTAGAACCGATCGGCGACGCCGGCCGTCTTTTGGGGGTGTCCGGATACTTTTGATCATATAGTGTATTGGGGCTCATGGCGGACCCTATGTCTACTAGGTAACAGGATACATCCTGAACCGATGAGACTGAAATGATAATCATTTCAGCGGAACATACTAATGTACCTGTCCTGTGAGAACGAACGTCCTATCTGTAATCGTTGAAGGTGTTCTGTCTTTTCCGAACGTGAGATTATAAGGGATAGTCAAATGAGAACCGAACATCCGCCGCAACGGGACCATCTAAGAGATCCAATTCTGTTTCATAGAATGCGGTCGGCCGCTGATGGACCCACAACCACATCCATTCTTGTACTTCCTCGTCCGACTGAAACGGGCGTTCATGCCTGTCTTTCTTTATGTCGCCAATCACGTGAAAATAACATGGTGAAAGATCGGGGTTGTACGGGGGATGTTTCAGTGGTTCCCAACCAAATCAGCGAAGCGCGGCCTTCGTCCAATTGGCAGTGTGGGGACGGGTGTTATCGTGCATCATGATGATTCCGTATGAAGGCATTCGGGCGTTTTGACTTTATGGCGCGTCCCAGTCTCTGCAGAGTGTCTTCATAGCGCTGCGCATGGTTCCATGGTCGAGGAACTCGATGAGCAGAGGACCCCTGCAGTCAAAGAGAAAAGTCATCATTACCTTCCGGATCTTGTGTGAATAGTTTTGGTTTTCTTTGGTGGGTTTTTTCCACTGTTAATATCGCCGTTTGCCCTCGGGCTGTTGGAATGCTGTTGGACGGAATCATCGTGTTGGACAATAACACCCGCCCGACACTGCAAGTGGACGAAGGCTATGCTTCAGTAGTTTGGTTGGGAAACACTGCAACATCCCCCCAGATCTTTCACCGTATGATTTTACATCTTTGGCGACCCGAAGAAAGACATGCATGGGCATCGGTTGCAGTCGGACTAGGAAGTAAAAGTGTGGGTGCGATTGTGGCCGACTGCGTTCTACGAAACAGGAATTGATCATCTCATCTACCTGGGACACAAATGTCTTGAAGCATGTGGTGATTGTTTTTGAGTGGACTCATTCCATGGTCGCGATATGGCTGGTGTTCGGTTTTCTTTTGACTGCGCCTCATATAAACTAAAGTCTCCGACGCAGTTTCTGTCTGTACTTTTGGGCTAATCTCGAGACGTACTGGAGGGATTTTGATACAGTTTTCACTAATACATAGACTAATTCACGAGGAAGGTATTTGTATATAATTTATTAACGATAAATAGAGGTAAGTATGTAATTTATGTATTGTTATCTGTTCTATATTTAACTAGCGTTTGGAATTAAATTTCATGGTAATGATGGGGGCTAGCTAAGAGTTGGCGAGCTAAGGAGGTGGCGGTATCTGTCGGAAAAAGCAGAAAGATAAATGGCCGTCACAACTCCAGAGAGCAGCGAATATTGAGGAGATTCTGTGTCAGGCCAGCTCGTCCATCATTACCTGGAAACCGAAAGATCACGGCATCAAATCCTGGTGAGACCAAGGAATTTTCAGTTTGTCTTTTAACCTAGCATTCACCTCTGAGTGATGAGGAAGTTTGCCAGAAACGACATTTGGTTTTGATTCCACGTTAAACTGTAGGCCCCTTTTTGCAGTAGAATTACAAGGGTAGGTTATGGTTATGCACGTCGCCGAACTGGCGCCAGTTGGAAGAATTGTACCAGGCCATTTAGCGATAGGAAATTATTATTATTACCAGAAACTATACATCTATAATTACCTAGCCGGCCGAAGTGGCCGTGCGGTTAAAGGCGCTGCAGTCTGGAACCGCAAGACCGCTACGGTCGCAGGTTCGAATCCTGCCTCGGGCATGGATGTTTGTGGTGTCCTTAGGATAGTTAGGTTTAACTAGTTCTAAGTTCTAGGGGACTAATGACCTCAGCAGTTGAGTCCCATAGTGCTCAGAGCCATTTGAACCATTTTATAATTACCTGCTTGTTCTATAATATTGGGCCGGCCGGGGTGGCCGAGCGGTTCTAGGCGCTTCAGTCTGGAATCGCGCGACCGCTACGGTCGCAGGTTCGAATCCAGCCTTTGAGTTCATTGCGTGCTTTGAACACCTGTAACAATACACATATTCGGAGCAAGTCAGCGTAGCACAGCGGTAAAGGTTTACAGCTACTGCACTGGAGGTACCGTGTTCGATTCCTGCTCGCTTTTCTGTTTTTTTTTTTTTTTTTCAAAATCGACCGAATTCACCTGGATGACTGTGTATCCAAGTATGACCACTGACCTGCTGTAGCAAGAAAAGTGATTCATCCGACCAGGTAACACATTTTCATTGATCTATGATCCAATCTCGATACTAATAGCGGGCCGGTGTGGCCGTGCGGTTCTAGGCGCTTCAGTCTGGAACCGCGCGACCGCTACGGTCGCAGGTTCGAATCCTGCCTCGGGCATGGATGTATGTGGTGTCCTTAGGTTAGTTAGGTTTAAGTAGCTCTAAGTTCTAGGGGACTGATGACCACAGATGTTAAGACCCATAGTGCTCAGAGCCATTTGAACCATTTGAACTCGATACTAATCCCATGCTCACTGCAAGC
Source organism: Schistocerca nitens (assembly GCF_023898315.1). Taxonomy (NCBI): domain Eukaryota; kingdom Metazoa; phylum Arthropoda; class Insecta; order Orthoptera; family Acrididae; genus Schistocerca; species Schistocerca nitens. The sequence continues at coordinate 53,618,218 of NC_064623.1, read as the reverse complement.
ATAATGGAGGATGTCGTTGGGGCAACATGGGATCACATATGGGTCGTCTACTGTGGAGCCCCATGTTCAACAATGTTGGCTGAAAGGTGTATCCAGAAACTGCACCAGCACTATATCCTCATATGTGCCATAGTTCGCCATTTATCCCGTTTTACAGAGCAGGCGAAGTTCTGACCGTGTTGTATAATGAGTGGTGAACTAGTAACACCATGTCGCCTACTCATGGTTTCACCATACTTCGACCACTTTTCATAGATGTCCACGACAGCAGCACCCAAAAGCTGACCAGCTCCGCCGTTTCAGAGATGCTCATTCCCAGGTGCTGGCCCTGACATTCTGCCCTTTCTGAAAGTTGCTTGTGTCAATGGCTTCTTCCATCTGCTGTTATATCACCCCTCGAATGTCCACCACCGTGGCTTAGTGGACAGTGTGCCAGCTCGTCATGCCAGGGGGTCCAGGTTCGATTCCCGGCTGGGCTGGAGATTTTCTCTGCTCAGGGACTGGGTGTTTGTGTCGTCTTCATCATCATCATTTCATCCTAATCGACGCGCAAGTCACTGAAGTGGCTTCACCTGAAAAGACTTGAACCAGGCGATCAGGTCTACAGGCCGGGAGGTTCTCACCACACGACATTTCATTTCACCCCTAGAATGATTGCCTATTCGTCTCTGTTGCACATAGATAACAAGTGTGGCAGTGAAACAAGCGATTTGTCAACCCTGGAAATAGCCCGTTACGATGCCACTGACCCTGATATCGATGTTCAGTCGAGAAGGCGTTGTGGACCGGTGAACAACACCTCGTTGTTATAAAAGCGTTTTGCAAAACCAACAACAGTTAAATGGCCACGTAGCATGCGTTTCGTGCTCACTACAGTCTTGCATGTTCTACCCCAGACATGTGGCACATTGTATCAGAGTGTGGGTACAGAGCTTTGAGGAAATGGGCGATACAGTGCGAAATTGGGTTGAAGTGCAAAACTCTCGCACACAGCAGATAATGTTGCAAGAGTGGAAGAAGCCCTCATCTGACGTCCCAGGCTTCTGCACAGAACCATGCTCTGCAACTTGATATATTTGATTGCAGTGTACAGCATTTACACCACCCATGCAAAATACAGATAGTGCAAGAACCTTGCCATAGTGGTACATCTACATCTACATCTACATCTATACTCCGCGAGCCACCTTACGGTGTGTGGCGGAGGGTACTTATTGTACCACTATCTGATCCCCCCTTCCCTGTTCCATTCACGAATTGTGCGTGGGAAGAACGACTGCTTGTAAGTCTCCGTATTTGCTCTAATTTCTCGGATCTTTTCGTTGTGATCATTACGCGAGATATACGTGGGCGGTAGTAATATGTTGCCCATCTCTTCCCGGAATGTGCTCTCTCGTAATTTCGATAATAAACCTCTCCGTATTGCGTAACGCCTTTCTTGAAGTGTCCGCCACTGGAGCTTGTTCAGCATCTCCGTAACGCTCTCGCGCTGACTAAATGTCCCCATGACGAATCGCGCTGCTTTTCGCTGGATCATGTCTATCTCTTCTATTAATCCAACCTGGTAAGGGTCCCATACTGATGAGCAATACTCAAGAATCGGACGAACAAGCGTTTTGTAAGCTACTTCTTTCGTCGATGAGTCACATTTTCTTAGAATTCTTCCTATGAATCTCAACCTGGCGCCTGCTTTTCCCACTATTTGTTTTATGTGATCATTCCACTTCAGATCGCTCCGGATAGTAACTCCTAAGTATTTTACGGTCGTTACCGCTTCCAATGATTTACCACCTATGGCATAATCGTACTGGAATGGATTTCTGCCCCTATGTATGCGCATTATATTACATTTATCTACGTTTAGGGAAAGCTGCCAGCTGTCGCACCATTCATTAATCCTCTGCAGGTCTTCCTGGAGTACGTACGAGTCTTCTGATGTTGCTACTTTCTTGTAGACAACCGTGTCATCTGCAAATAGCCTCACGGAGCTACCGATGTTGTCAACTAAGTCATTTATGTATATTGTAAACAATAAAGGTCCTATCACGCTTCCTTGCGGTACTCCCGAAATTACCTCTACATCTGCAGATTTTGAACCGTTAAGAATGACATGTTGTGTTCTTTCTTCTAGGAAATCCTGAATCCAATCACAAACCTGGTCCGATATTCCGTGGTAACACCAGTTCTCATGAGATCAGCGAAGTTAAGCACTGTTGGGCTGTGGTAGCAATTGGATGGGTGACCATCTGGTCTGCTGAGCGCTGTTTGCAAGAGGACTGCACTCAGCTCAGTGAGTCGGACTGAGGAGCTACTTGATTGAGAAGTAGCGGCTCCAGTCTCGTCAACTGACATACGGCCGGGAGAGTGGTCTGCTGACCACATGCCCCTCCATATCTGCATCCAGTGATGCGTGTCAGCTGAGGGTAACACGGCGGCCGGTCAGTACCGTTGGGCCTTCGTGGCCTGTTGGGGCGGATTTTAATTTTAGTGCAAAAACTGAATGTGCATGATCTGCCAAAGAAACTACACTTTTGGAAGGAATGATTGGAACTCATGAATGCCAACCTAGATCTGTGTAACAGAATAATCATGAACAATAGCACCAATTTTTATGTGTCAGGTTTCGTTAACAAGCAAAACTTTAGATATTTATCACATTAAAATCCTGAAAAGCTTCGTGAAACGCCACTTCGCAATCAGAAAATGGTAATGTGGTGTAGCGTATCATTGCTTGGTATCACAGGGCCTTATTCTTTTGAAGACAATCACGGCAAAGTTGTTACTGTGAATGCAGGACGTTATGTTCGCATGTTGAACCTTTTCCTAGTGCGGCAGCTTGGTGATCGTCCTGTAACCGCAAACACATTCTTCCAACAAGATGGGGTCACATGCTACACCTCCCAGCATTCCATTAACGCGCTACAGATAATCTTTCCCGGTCATCTCATCCCCGAGATGGGGACATTTCCTTGCCTTCAAGGTCCGCTGACCTTTGAGCTAGTGATTTCTTGATTTGTGGTCATTTGAAAGCTCAGATCCTCCGGTGTGGTACACCATACACGACCAGCAACTGAAGGATCAAATTCGGCGAGAATTTAATGGAATTCCAGTGCCATTCTTGCAGGATACGGTATCCAGTTTCCGTAACAGAGTTGAGAGGTGTGCGAAGGTAAATGGTGGCCACCTACATGATGTCATGTTCGAGTGATGGCCATTAAAAATTGCAAGCATTGGAAATTCATGTTGTATTTCTGCTATATGGCTGTAAGTAAATATGTATCGCTGGTGGAGGTTTAAAATCACCTGTTTCACTTTTACACCTGTTACTTTCCTGCCCTTGTTTTGTGCCCACATTGCCACCGGGTGTCATTCAGTCTCAAGGTGGGTTGTAGTCAAAATGTTTCGTTTCATCAGTGTATTTCATCATCAAAGGATTGTCATCAGCGGTACTGTCGTTTGCAGAAGGGCACCATCGGCAGCGTGCTGCTGGCCTACCAGTACATGGGCAGAGACAGGGGCGGCAGGGGCGGGCTGGTGGTGAACCTCTCCTCGACCGCAGGCCTGGAGCCGAGTTTCCTGGCGCCAGTCTACTGCTCCACCAAGGCCGCCGTCGCCGCCCTCACCCGCGCCTATGGAGTAAGTATCCACCAGTCGCAAAATCGTACTTCTAGAACAGAGCTTTCCAAACTTGTATTCATGGCAGACACTCTCACAATACATATAGTTTCACGAGACAATTTTCCACTTATACACTGGCGAAAAAAAAAATAGTTTACATTTAGAGGTTTCCAAATCACTCAAGATATGTTGTTGCAACAGTGCATGTGGAGTACATGAAATGATTGCATTTACAGACCAATAGCACAAGCAGTACTGAGGTACCAGATATCGACACATGCTGAAATACTCATATTAGCACATGGTGTATCCTCCACGGGCGGCAGTGCAGGCACTGACGCTGGCATCCAATCGATAGTACAGATTGTGAATACTGTTCTGGGATACATCACTGAACAGCTGCCTGACCTGTTCACATAGTTCAGTAACATCTATTCATTGACGAGTAGCGCGAGTCACTTCTCATCCCATCATACCCCACACGTCCTCGACTGGAGACGTGTCCAGAGATCATGCTGGAAATCGAAGTTGCTGCACATCCTGTGGAGCCCATTGAGTTTCACGGGCAGGGCGATGATGATGATGATGTTTGATTTGTGGGGCGCTCGACGGTGCAGTCCTCAGCGCCTGAACAAAGTCCCAATTTTTACGCAGTCCAATTGTTTCACAATCCAATATAACCACTGTCACGGATGACGATGGTGAAATGACAGCACAAACACCCAGTCCCCTGACGGAGAAAAATCCCCAACCTGACTGGGAATCGAACCCGGGACCCGTGATCCAGAGGCAGCAATGGTAGCCACTAGGCCACGAGCTACGGACATGTGTGTGGGCGAGCATCACCATATTGGAAAAACACGTCACGGTCCTGTTGCAAGAACGCCAAAAGAACGGGTCCAACAGTATTCTGCACCTACCAAGCGCTGGTTAGCGTTCCCACCAGAAACAACAATGGCATGGGGTGGGGCCGGTGTGTCTCGTGTGAATGCACTCTACGGTACAGCATTCACCAGGCTATACGAGGTGTGGCTAGAGAAAAACCGGACTAGTACTGGTGAAACAATAAAACGAATGCAATAAGGCTGAAAGTCGCGTGGCCTGTCACGTGACTCTCGCTCCGCCTACTGCTCGAGTTTCATCTGCCTCCTGCACTCAGTCTGCCCGTGGCGTCTGTTTTAAGTAGTTGAAGTTTTGTCTGTGCGTCGGAAAATGTTGAGTGTACAGAAAGAACAGCGTGTTAACATCAAATTTTGTTTCAAACTAGGAAAATCTGCAAGTGAAACGTTTGCAATGTTACAACAAGTGTACGGCGATGATTGTTTATCGCGAACACAAGTGTTTGAGTGGTTTAAACGATTTAAAGGTGGCCGCGAAGACACCAGTGATGACACTCGCACTGGCAGACCATTGTCAGCAAAAACTGATGCAAACATTGAAAAAATCGGTAAACTTGTTCGACAAGATCGCCGTTTAACAATCAGAGCAGTGTCTGAGTTAACAGGAGTTGACAAGGAAAGTGTTAGGCAGATTCTTCATGAAAGTTTCAACATGAACAAAGTGTGTTCAAAAATGGTTCCAAAGTGTCTCACAATTGAACAGAAGGAACGCCGAAGAATGATTTGCTCTGACATCCTGGAAAACATTGAAAGTGATCCCACCTTCTTACAAAATGTTATTACTTGCGATGAATCGTGGTTTTTTACTTACGATCCCGAAACTAAACGCCAATCGATGCATTGGAAAACTCCTGGTTCTCCACGACAAAGAAAAGCACGAATGTCAAAATCGAAATTCAAGGCAATGATGATTGTTTTTTTTTGACATCAAAGGGATTGTGCACATTGATTGGGTACCAGAGGGACAAACAGTGAATCAGCATTACTACATTAGCGTCCTGGCTACCCTACGTGAGCGAGTACGGAGAAAACGGAACGATTTGTGGAGAAAAAAGTCATGGATCCTTCACCAAGACAATGCCCCAGCTCACAGTGCGTTGTCAGTGAAGACGTTTTTGGCAAAACACAACATTCCCATCTTAGATCATCCACCCTACTCACCTGATTTGGCCCCCTGTGACTTTTTTCTTTTCCCTAAAGTCAAGTCAGCTTTGAAAGGAACTAGATTTGAGACTGTTGAATCAGTAAAAGAAAAAGCGTCGGAAGTAATGTATGGACTTACCGAAAATGATCTGCAGCATCGCTATGAACAGTGGAAAATTCGTATGGAGCGGTGTAGAGACCGAGGAGGAGAGTACATTGAAGGAGATAACATGAAATTGTAAATAATTGTAAATAAATGTTTTTTCCAGCATCAGTCCGGTTTTTTTCTAGCCGCACCTCGTATCATACGGACAAACGACCATCACTTGCATGTAGTTGCTTTCGTCGTTGAAGACCACGGCGCTCTATTCGATCTTCCGTGCGATCCTCTGGCGACACTAGTTGAGCTGTGCACCTCAGTACAGTGGAGTGACTGGAAGACGGGCTAGAGCTGCGTGTGCCTGTAGTCCCACTGCTAGTAACTGGATCACAACAGCTCATGATGACACGGCAGGGCTCGCAAGCCCTCCTACCCGTGCTGTGGTAGCTGTACGATCTGCCACTGTTACGTGTACAATACTGTGCTGTGTGGACGCCCAGAAGCTCATCTACATTTGTGATAATGTTCACGTGACCAACGATACCAGCACTGTTGCACAATTGACGCAGCACGTCCAACTTGTGCAGCAATTCTCTGCAAGGACGATCCCACCACTCAGAAGACCACCGTTTGACCCCTTTCAAAATCGCTCCGTTGGCTGTAGAAAGCATCTCCATTGCATGGTTACCTCATTGCTTCACAAGTTTGCGCCACACTGAGCCTTCTGCCTGTAAGAATTCCCTGTTAAAAGATAGACACGTTTGCTGTGGTAGTTAATACCACTACACTATTTGTTGGTGGATGGCGTTGACACTATTATCAGTACATCTACTATCCCTGAGGTGGTACGAGGGGCGTTCAGAAAGTAAGCTCCGATCGGTCGCGAAATGGAAACGACTATGAAAATCCGATAAAGCTTTGCACAGATATGTTGGGTAGTGTCTCTAGTATAACCCCAGTTAGCATCACGTCGCTCTTCTCATTTCTGAGCTCGCAGTGAGTGCGTAAAGATGTCTAGAAAATAGTGTCTGCCGCCAAGTACGAGGGCCTGGTGAGAAATTTCGCCTGAAGCTATGCAGCTAACATTACATAACTGTCGTGCTGTTTCTTCTTCAAGACAATTCTCAGCCGCATTCTGCAGGGGCAATGAAGATGCTCCTGCATCGTTTTCAAATGGAAATGTGAGATTACCCACAATACAGTCCGCAATTGTCTCCCCCTGAGTTTCATCTCTGGTCACATGAACCGCTGTCTTTGAAGACAACATTTTGACACAGACAACGAGGTGTAGGCCAGCGTGGAGAATTGGCGGAAAGCACTGGCGGCTGCCTTCTATGATGAGGCTATTGAAAAGTTGGTACAACGCTATGACAAAAGTCTAAGTCAGAACGGCGACTACGTAGAGAAGTAGCTGAAAGGTGTAGCTAATTGTTACAAGTAAAACATTTCTGATGTTCACTGTGGTTTCAATTTGGCAATCAATCGGAGCTTACTTTCTGAACAGGCCTCGTATATGATATGCCATCATCGAATCAAAATCTACATCGTCTTCCCAGTTGCACTAATTTTTTTCCCACCATTGTATTAATAAATGAGGTTCTATTGTGAGAAATGATATTTAAAAGAAAAATTAATTTTTAAAGTTTGATTCTAAGTACAGTATAATTATACAGGATCCAGTCACATTAATGTTGTCATATGTCTGACCTTTCTATCTGCACAGTGAGTGTATTAATGTGTGCAAACTTAGCTTACCACTTAGCGCGCAATTGGTCAAAACCTCTGAACTGTCTTCTCAAGCCCAGCATGTCAAACAGACATTCTGGCCCTGTAAAGCAGCTAATATCAGATGCAGATCATAACAAAAGTCATTAGAAATGCTGCTGTCAAGTACCCAAAATGCATGAAATAATAAAAGTGAAAGTTTGGGGTCTACTCTAGGAAGACAAAACAGTTATTCCCTTTTTTATTCTACATATAATTTATCAACTGTTGCTTTCGACCGTCAAGTGATAAACAACAATCATGTTCAATTACTTTCGATAATCAGTAACAAAATATTTAATTCTTGGACATATTGAAATGATGATTATTAAAATTGTTATCTCCACACATGAAAATTTTTCATCACGGGTAAGAATGAATATTAAAAATCCTCATCAGCTCATTTGAATCTACGTTGTCGTAGCTGGTCAGTGCACTGAGTTGGTGGAGAATAAATTTACTTTTTGAAACAATGAAAAAACTCTCATGTACTCAGTGTGCGGGTAGGTTCGATATTCAATGGTCAAAGTGTACGCAAGTTGGAATGAGCAAAATCTAGACTCAACATTTACTGAGGCCTAATGCACGATGGTACTTTACCAAGCAGCATCTGCAATGGCGTTATCTCCATGCTGGATCTGAAACGCTAATTCCCTACTCTGACGTGACTGAATTCACTCAGTCGCAACTTTCCTGCGTTCTGTAGAATTTTAATCTTTCTCCAGTCGAAATAATGGCTATTGCACACTAGCTATGCATTGGAGTGATGTGCTCAATTTCTTTGCCCGCAAAAATTCCCACAGGAATATTTAACTACCGCTTTGCTATCTGTCATCCTCACTTTGCAGAAAGCAAACGCTCAACGCCTTCGCTTATTTTCACACACTTATGCGGTCCACCGTGAGACGAGAGAGCGAGAGAGAGAGAGAGAGAGAGAGAGAGCCTTAATTTTAGGTTTCAAAATGCTTTTATATAATGAGATCTCCCCACCGTGTCGCGTCTGCGTCGCCAAGTATGGCTTCAGCCAATCAGTTTCTCGCTAGGGTGAATACACATTTTTATTTTTTCTTTCTGGGTCATGGTCTTATTTATGCTAAAAGGAATAATGTATTGTTCTGGCCTTATCCCTTTCTGTGCTGAAGCTCGCCATTCTCTTGCTAATGTGAGTTTTACGATGTCATTATCCACCTGATTGGTTCGTCTCCATAATGCATTTCACTTTAACCTGTTTGTTTCATGCTACTGTCCTTATATTGGTAGAGATTGTTGTGTTAGTTTTCGGGTACGTGAGATTAACTGCAATTGCCTTTTGTTGATATAATGTAATTATTATTTTCTGAGGATCTCATACTGCATGGTACTGTCATTATGGATATAGTTCATGTAAGGTCTGTTAAATCCGGACACCTTACGATATGACTACTATCCATGTTCGCCGCTAATGCGCAGTAACCACTCATAGATGGCAAGTGGCAGTACTAGCAGTGGAGGGCATATAAAGTGTGTCAGGGATTCGCAAGGGGGGGGGGGGAGGGGGTGACGCAGAAAACAGAGCAGTTATTGATGTAATGTGGAAACAGAGCAGTGTATTGGTCATGATCATTGGCTTTTGAGCCAAGGGTGGAGAAATTTCCGAAAAGGCTAAGTCGGTAAACTGTTGCATACTGCTGTGGTTAAAATATACTGTCGTGGAGGTATGTACCGTCTATGCAACTAAATGAAGGCAGTAAACAAACTGTCTTCAAAAAATGGCTCTGAGCACTATGGGACTTAACAACTGAGGTCATCAGTCCACTAGAACTTAGAACTACTTAAACCTAACTAACCTAAGGACATCACACACATCCACGCCCGAGGCAGGATTCGAACCTGCGACTGTAGTGGTCGCGCGGTTCCAGACTGTAGCGCCTAGAACCTCTCGGCCACTCAGGCCGGAAAACTGTCTTCATTTAGTTGCATAGACGGTACATACCTCTACGAATTTAGAGAAACTAAGGGAAAGACGGAGAACAGAAAAAAGTGACGAAAATATACTGTGCTTGGCAAAAAGGCGCTGTCCAAAACCAGCACTGAGGCAACTGTGATGTACGATAAGCCACAGATGACAGGAGTGAATTGCAGCTGCAGAGATCTGTATGTTGAGCAGCTGATGGCCCACATGAATCAAGGGACTATGAACAGTGTCTCCTCAACGATCGTTCATGAAATTTTGCTGCGTTTGGCCCTGAGAAGCAGGCACCTGATTCATGAATCCATGGTGACTGCTGTTCACCGACGTCCAAGGCTGTAATTTGCAAGTGACTACTGCAACTGGACGTCCACTGAGTCATATGGTCCATTGGACAGATGGCCACTGGCGTGCACGGCGTGAAACATCTGAAAGCAAATACACTGCAACAATTGTCGGAAGGTTCCAGGCTGGAGGATGGATCTTTCTGGTCTGGGGAATTTCCTTGTGGCGTTCTCAGGCTGATCTCGTCATTCTGGAAGGCATAATGGATCAACACAAGCATGCTTCTATTTCTGGGGGTCATATCCACCCCTACATGCAGCCTGTTTTTCCTCAGCACCGAGCGACGTGGCGCAGTGGTAGCACACTGGACTCGCATTCGGGAGGACGACGGTTCAGTCCCGCGTCCGGCCATCCTGATTTAGGTTTTCTGTGATTTCCCTAAATCGCTCCAGGCAAATGCTGAGATGGTTCCTTTGAAAGGGCACGGCCGACTTCCTTCCCTAATCCGATGAGACCGATGACCTCGCTGTTTGGTCTCTTCCCCCAAACAATCCAATCCAATCCTCAGCATGATGGCATCTACCAGCCAGACAGTGCAATGTGCCACACAGCTCCCAGTGTATACACATGGTTTGAAGATCATGAAGGTGAGTTTCCCGTACTCCCCTGGCCACCAAACTCTCGTGGATTTAAACCCAATATGTCCGACCACCTCGACTGGGCTGTTTGCACCTTGACTCCTCAACTGAGAAACCTAGCACAGCTGACCACAGCACTGGAGTCCCCCTGCGTCCACATCTACGTTCGTGCCTACCAGAACCTCATTGTCTCTCTTCCTGCACGTGCACGCTGCGAAAGGTGATTATTCAGGCTTTTCACATGTGGTCACATTAATGTGACTGGACCGTGTAAATTATGCACCATTTTAGTACTATTATGAATTAAATGACACATTTGGGCTTTGATGAGCATTACACGTCTATAATTTTACCTCAGATGTAGAACAAAGCCGGCCGGGGTGGCCGAGCAGTTCCAGGTGCTACAGTCTGGAACCGCACTGCTGCTACAGTCGCAGGTTCGAATCCTGCCTCGGGCATGGATGTGTATGATGTCCTTAGGTTAGTTAGGTTTAAGTAGTTCTAAGTTCTAGGGGACTGATGACCTCAGAAGTTAAGTCCCACAGTGCTCAAAGCCATTTTTTTATAGAACAAATTCACGCGCATTTCTTTATCTGACGTTCTCAAAACTTCCATGTTTAATTGTTTCTACATTAGTCATTATAAAAAAAGCACTTACACACGAATATGTTGCGGAAAACTGTAGCAAAATGATGAGTGCTCGTTTACATAGGTGAGAGTATTCTTGCTGAATAGAAATAGAAAAGTTGCACACATATGGTTCTGGAGCACAAAACAAGCTTTCCTTTCTTGTTTATTTAAAATACTCAATGAAACAGATACTAATCTACAAGTCTTAACGTGCAGTTTATCTTCACGTATGCCACTTACTTGTCCTCAACAAATTCAAGGTACTGAAAAGTGCAAAATGATTTCTTATCCAGCCATAGTAGTTTAATCTAGTGTTGGGAAATATCCATTCAATCTTTTTTTCAATTAAACTAAATGGTCATGAATAAATGGTTGTATTTTGTTACTAAGTTTGTTTCAAAATTGCTTTACTTCGTTTTTCTCAACTTTATCCCAAATTTGTCTCTTAAGCTTACAGTTTTGTCTGTGGCAGTAAAGTGAGTTGCACCCTTATCCTGTAGACTAGAATTTATTTTGTTGAATAGATGTTATTTTTTATGTGAAGCATAGTGTATGTGTGTATGTCTTGGATCTCCTCCAAAACCCCTAGAGAGATTTCAGCTAAATTTGAAACAGAAACAGCTGGCCCCACTAATATCAGCACTGTAGGGTATAACATCCTAGCACAAACAGGAGTGGAGATGTGAGCAAAAACGTGTTTTTTCCAGTCCGTAGCATATAAGTTAGCCTTCACAACAGGTGTGTTTTGGGGGAACCATATCTCCCTGCCTAAGCAACCTGATTTGCAGGGCAGAGGCAAGAAATGGTTTTCCAGGTCACAACACGTAGGTTGCCCTGCCATCAGGTGTGTTATGCTGGGGTAGTATTGGTCTGCTTTATCACTCTTCTTTGCATGATGATCTGTACATTAGGAGGAAATAAATTATTTTCATACCCCTGATGTTTAGTCTGCCCTGCATAACGGGAATGTTGCAGGAGAAGTATCATCCTGCTTTATTGAATAGTATTGCAGGGGCTACATGTGCATGGCTGAAAACAGTTGTGGTGGTGAGTATGGGCAGAATGAGGAGGAGGAGGAGGAGGGAGTGGACAGAAAGAGGGAAGGAGGGGCGATGCATGAAGCCGGTGGAAGGCATAGAGGGGTGGTGGGAAGTGGAAAAGGAAGAGGGGGAGGTGGAGGAGGATGTGGTGAGAGGCTGGGGGGGGGAGGAAGATATGGTGAGACAAAGGGGTCAGAGAAAATGGACAAAGGTGAGGGGGAGGAGGAGATAACGGATATAGGTGGAAGGATGAGGACGACTGCCAGAGGCAGGAAGAGTCGGACAAGAAGAGGAGGAGGAGGAGATGTGTTCAATATATATGTCGAACACAAAGCTAGTTACATGTAAATCAGGAAGCAAAGCTCGTTTTTTACTGCATCCTGAAGCTTGGTTTTGTTTTCTTGCTCAGATAACTGCAGCATTGGTTCAAACGGCTCTGAGCACTATGGGACTTAACAGCTATGTTCATCAGTCCCTAGAACTTAGAACTACTTAAACCTAACTAACCTAAGGACATCACACAACACCCAGTCATCACGAGGCAGAGAAAATCCCTGACCCCGCCGGGAATCGATCCCGGGAACCTGGGCGTGGGAAGCGAGAACGCTACCGCACGACCACGAGCTGTGGACAACTGCAGCATTGCATCCTAAAGTTCATACATACGACTAAGAATTGGGTGATCAAAAAATCAGTATAAATTTGAAAACTGAATAAATCACAGAATAATGTAGATAGAGAGGTACAAATTGACACACATGCTTGGAATGACATGGGGTTTTATTAGAACCAAAAAAATACAAAAGTTCAAAAAATGTCCGACAGATGGCGCTTCATCTGATCAGAATAGCAATAATTAGCATAACAAAGTACGACAAAGGAAAAATGATGTTCTTTACAGGAAATGATCAATATGTCCACCATCATTCCTCAACAGTAGCTGTAGTCGAGGAATAATGTTGTGAACAGCACTGTAAAGCATGTCTGGAGTTATGGTGAGTCATTGGCGTCGGATTTTTTTCTTTTTTTTCTTTTTTTTTTTTTTTTTTTTAGCATCCCTAGAGATGTCGGTCGATCACGGTACACTTGCGACTTCAGGTAACCCCAAAGCCAATAACCGCACGGACTGAGGTCTGGGGACCTGGGAGGCTAAGCATGACGAAAGTGGCGGCTGAGCACACGATCATCACCAAACGACGCGCGCAAAAGATCTTTCACGCGTCTAGCAATATGGGGTGGAGCGCCATCCTGCATAAACATCGTTCGTTCCAGCAGGTGTTTATCAGCCAGTCTGGGGATGATGCGATTCTGTAACATATCGGCGTACCTCTCAACCGTCACGGTAGAAGTACAAAACCAGAATCACGCATTTCCTCGAAGAAAAAAGGCCCGATAACGGCAGATGTGGTAAATCCAACCCATACCGTGACTTTCTCGTCGTGCAATGTAGTTTCCACGACAGTTCTAGGATTTTCGCTAGCCCAAATTCTGTAGTTGTGGGCGTTGACAGACCCTCGCAGCGGGGAATGATCTTCGTCGGTCCACAACACGTTACTCAACCAATCGTCATCTTCCGCCATCTTTTGAAACGCCCACACCGCAAATGCCCTCCGCTTCACTAAATCGCCAGGTAACAGTTCATGATGCCGATGGATTTTGTACGGATATCATCGGAGGGTACGCCCAAGTGCCATCCAAACAGTAGTGTATGGAATGCCGGTGCGACGTGCGACTGCACGAGCACTGACTTCTCCGTGCATAGACGAACCCGCTACAGTCTCCATTTCTTCCTGAACTGCCTCAGCAGCATTACGCCTTGTGCTCGGTCGGCCAACTACGGGGTCTATCATCTCAACAACGTGTGGCTTCGAACTTCGAAATCATTCTCGCCACAGCTGCATTTGTCAACGGACCTTTACCCGTTCGAATCCTCTTCCTATGGCGATAGGATCGTAACGCTGAACTAGCACATTCCCCATTCTGACAATACAGCTTCACTAAAAGCGCCTTTTCAGGTAACGTCAACATGCTGCGACTGCCGGCGCATCTGATTCTCTCTCTCATTATAGCTCTTTTTATACACGATTGTCATGCGCAGTCACTGACGTTTTGCTATCCAGCGCCATCTGTCGGACATTTTGTGAACTTTGTTTTTTTTTGGTTCTAATAAAACCCCATGTCATTCCAAGCATGTGTGTCAATTTTTACCTCTCTATCTACATTATTCCGTGGTTTATTAAGTTTTCAAATTTATACTGACTTTTTGAGCACCCGGTATTTTCCCTCTGAATAGACAGACACACGTCACGAATGAAAAATGAAGCAGTATGAAGGACAAGTTTATAATCTCCCAGTGTCGCCACTTGAAGAGCTTATTAAGACATGGATCGATAAAGAGTGCCAATGGACTGCAGCAGGAGGGAGACATGTAGTGACATAATTGGAAGTTATATGCACAAAATAGTGGACTTCAGTATAGCTGTCATTCATTTAATACGTTATTTATGGTTACACTAAAGGAAGATACGAATATTTTTTATAATTTTATCACAAGCTTTTCTTTTGTATTGCATTCCGAGTTAACTAGTTTTGTGTCACCCTTGACGCAACTACTCGACACCCCAGCTTACAGTGTCATAGATCAATATTGTTAAGCTGCCCTCATATGCTCACAATAATATTGTGTCAATATATTGTGAGAGTGTGCCCAAGAATGGCACAATAATACTGCGTAATATTTATCTCTAGGAGAGGTCAGTTAGAACTCAGCCTTCATAGCAAACAAGTAGGCACTCGACAATGTTGTACCTGCAAGTCCTGCAACCGCATTGCTTGTCGCCGCGCGGGATTAGCAGAGCGGTGAGGGGCGCTGCAGTCATGAACTGTGCGGCTGGTCCCGGTGGAGGTTCGAGTCCTCCAGCGGGGATGGGTGTGTGTGTTTGTCCTTAGGATAATTTAGGTTAAGTAGTGTGTAAGCTTAGGGACTGATGACCTTAGCAGTGAAGTCGCATAAGATTTCACACACATTTGAACCTTTAGTTGCTTGTCTTGCAAAACTCAAGCGGGAGTTATGCAGAACGGGCGAAACAAGTCTGAAAACCTTCCAACGAACATTTCTATGGAGTAGAGGCTCATTCATGGGTGCGTAGACTCATAAACTGTGGTGTCACCGCCAGACACCACACTTGCTAGGTGGTAGCTTTAAATCGGCCGCGGTCCATTAGTACATGTCGGACCCGCGTGTCGCCACTGTCAGTGATCGCAGACCGAGCGCCACCACACGGCAGGTCTCGAGAGACGGACTAGCACTCGCCCCAGTTGTACGGACGACGTAGCTAGCGATGCACACTGACGAAGCCTCGCTCATTTGCAGAGCCGATAGTTAGAATAGCCTTCAGCTAAGTCAATGGCTACGACCTAGCAAGGCGCCATTAGCATTACATAGCTTGTATCTAAAGAGTCTCACTTGTATCGTCAAGAGCGATGTACCACAATGATGGATTAAAGTTAAGTATTCCAGGAGCTACGTACTTTTCTTTATAGCATTCATTACGTATCCTGTTTCAGAACTATCTACTAGCCTGCGTGAGTTAACGCGTGCCTTTCGGCTACTTCCGAGTGGCGTGGCTGTCTTGTTACGCCACAACATAAACCACAACAAAAACTGTAGTGTGTTTAAAATTAGTTGCGAATTGAGACGTTTGGCTCACGAGATGGGACGTTACGCCGTTGCCAGGTAACACCAATGGCGAGCCGGCTTCCCCTAGCACGTCACCAGCTGTTCGAGTGGTAAAGCGCCCATGTTGCCACACGGTGGACAAACGTACAAGATGGTGTCACGCATTAGATGCATCTTTTTTTGTCTCTTGTCGTGAAGACGTATTATTTGGCGTTGAAGTGTCTTGCAGTAATCAGATGTTGTGGACAAGTGTTTTGAGCTGGCGTTGTATTAATAATAACAGTGCAGCATGTCTGTACATGAGATCTGCAGTAGGCGAGGTCGTTCAAGAACAGGTTCGCCCACTGCGAAGATATCGCGCGTTGTGTAATATCACTTTTTATTACGGAAATAACGGTGTCAGATACTGCGCTGTGTTTGGGAACCTAAAACGTTACTCTTTGCATAAGAAAAGCGAACACTATCATTTCATTATCTCTGATTTTTATTATCTCTTTTGTCGAATGTAGTGTTAATGACCCCGATTTTGTTCTTGTTCCGATAAAGACGAAGGGGACTTATAATTGTGAATATTACATATTACAACTCGATAGTAAAAGTAAAAGTTGTATTTAAGGAAAAAATAGAGTGCTCATCTCTGATGTACCGGGTGATCAAAAAGTCAGTATAAATTCGAAAACTTAATAAACCACGGAATAATGTAGATAGAGGGGTAAAAATTGACACACATGCTTGGAATGACATGGGGTTTTGTTAGAACCAAAAAAAAGTATTGCTAGACGTGTGAAAGATCTCTTGCGCGCGTCGTTTGGTGATGATAGTGTGCTCAGCCGCCACTTCCGTCATGCTTGTCCTCCCAGGTCCCCAGACCTCAGTCCGTGCGATTATTGGCTTTGGGGTTACCTGAAGTCGCAAGTGTATCGTGATCGACCAACGTCTCTAGGGATGCTGAAAGACAACATCCGACGCCAATGCCTCACCATAACTCCGGACACGCTTTACAGTGCTGTTCACAACATTATTAATCGACTACAGCTATTGTTGAGGAGTGGTGGTCGACATATTGAGCATTTCCTGTAAAGAACATCGTTGTCTTACTTTGTTATGCTAATTATTGCTATTCTGATCAGATGATGCGCCATCTATCGGACATTTTTTGAACTTTTGTATTTTCTTGGTTCTAATAAAACCCCATGTCATTGCAAGCATCTGTGTCAATTTGTACCTCTCTATCTACATTATTCTGTGATTTATTCAGTTTTCAAATTTATACTGACTTTTTTATCATCTGGTATAACTAGATAAGAATCGAACGTAAATATTACTCTTTCTAGTAACTCTATTTACTACAGAAAGTTTCAGCTATACTACGTCGACGTGGAGTTTGAGACATGCTGTGGAGATTGGCGGCCGACCCTGCAAATAAACACGGCGACTTTCAACAGATTCAACAGCACACAACAAGAAATCTGCCACAGCTCTTTACCAATATACACTATGTGATCAAACGTATGCGGACACCTGGCTGAAAATGACTTACAAGTTCGTGGCGAGCTCCATCGGTAATGTTAGAATTCAGTATGGCGTTGGCCTACCCTTAGCCTTGATGACAGCTTTCACTCTCGCAGGCATACGTTCAATCAGGTGCTGGAAGGTTTCTTGGGGAATGGCAGCCCATTCTCCGCGGAGTGCTTCACTGAGGAGAGGTATCGACGTCGGTTGGTGAGGCCTGGAACGAACTCGGCGTTCCAAAACATTCCAAAGATGTTCTATAGGATTCAGGTCAGGACTCTGTGCACGCCAGTCCATTACAGGGATGTTATTTCCGTGTAACCACTCCGCCACATGCCGTGCATTATGAGCAGGTGCTCGATGGTGTCCAAAGGTGCAATCGCTATCCTCGAATTGCTCTTCAACAGTGGAAGGAAGAAGATGCTTAAAACATCAATGGCCGGGCGGGGTAACCGCGCGGTCAAGGTGTCTTGTCACGGTCCGTGCGGCTCCCCCCGTCAGAGGTTCGAATCCTCCCTCGGGCATGAGTGTGTTTGCCGTCCTTAGCGTAAGTTAGTTTAGTGAGATTAAGTAGTGTGTAAGCTTAGGGACCGATGACCTTAGTAGTTTGGTCCCATACAAAGCCATCATCAGTCATTCTATCTCTTTGTGATAATTTTGAGTTAAATAAGTTACATTACTTAAATCCGTCTCTGTAATTATACAGGGTGTCCCAGCTATTTTGTCCACCCAAAATATCTCTGGAACAATAACAGCTATTGGAAAACGACTTTCACCGGTATCAATGTAGGGCTGGGGCCCATGAATGTACATATTTGGAAACATTCTAAAACGAAAGCATATGTGTTTTTTAACAAAAACTTATGTTTTTTTAAATGGACCTATAGTTCTTCTTCAGCAATCAATAGCATGACAAAGCACATACACAATGGCGTTGATTGCATCGCAATATTTCCATTACATCCCGAGATACTGAGGCGCAAAGTTGACGCTTGAAACACCCGACATGCGCTGCTAGCGCACATCCTGAGGCTCAGGGGTGAACCCTATGCTGCCCGTAATCGCGATGTGATTGACACGTGTAATCACACCTCCATACTTATCAAGAGGTCCGAAACGAATAATACGGTCTGCTGCCATCAACTCTCATAAGCACATAATGGTTTCCCTCTTGCACGTTTTACGTATCTACGTACACAATATGAACCAGTACCGATCGGTGTACACCCGTCAGGTTGTCTTATTTATCCTGCACACCCAAAATAAGGTTTATCTAATGCATTATATGACCCATTGTGCCTGTCACGCAGGACCTGGCTCTACCTAGTCAAGTGTCCAACGTAGTTCCCACTACTGCCACAGTTACCACTTCGCCTTGTTTATGATTTGCGACTCATGCAAACTCCTGTACTCCGCCACCCTCCGAGAATCCCATTTGTTGTTGCTTTGGCGTGCAGTACACCGCTTGCCAGTGTAGGCGTGCATCAGAGTAATCTAGTGACGGCACGGAGGTAGTGCACATTGTGAATAAACGTTGTGTTGTGGAACTTATACTGTACAGTATAATGTACACGCATGAAGATATGGTAGAAATGCTGCTGATCTATGGAGAATGTACGTTGACGGGAAATACGTTATGAGATTGCTTGTTTGTTGATAGTACTGTTAGCGAACATTATGATTATTAAGTTAATATGTCTGTTTTCTACCCTACTCTACATACCTGTACTGTACCCTGTTGTAGGTGGACGAAATGCTGTTCAGGCAGAACGACTGTACAGAAGACGATTCCCTGACAAGCCATCGCCTTCGCGCCGGATGTTTGGCCGTCTCACATCTCGTCTACGTGAAACTGGAAGCTTCAATCCAAGACCTCGACATCGTCCTAGAACACGCACAGATGAACGTGCTGAATTTGCTGTGCTCGCTACCATAGCTGTGAATCCTCAAATCAGCACACGTCAAATTGAACGTGAAGTTGGTGTGTCGAAATCAAGTGCACAGCGTATTTTTAAACGTCATAAATTTCATCCTTACCATGTTCATTTACACCAGGATATTCATGGAAATGATTTCCGCAATAGGGTAACATTTTGTCGGTGGGCTCAGCAAAAACTTCTGACTAATCCAAATTTTTTTGCAGATGTTCTCTTTACCGACGAGGCATCATTCTCCAACAAAGGAATTGTCAATATGAGGAATATGGATTATTGGTCCGCAGACAATCCAAAATGGCTCCGTCAGGTAGAGCATCAACGTCCGTGGAAAGTTAATGTTTGGTGTGGGATTTTTGGAGATACCATTATCGGGCCTTTCTTTATAAATGGCATCCAAAATGGCAGACAACAGATTTATACGACACAATCTTCCTGTTCTCTTGGACACCGTACCTCTGAACCAGAGAATGGTCATGTGGTATCAGCATGACGGATGCCCTGCACATACGCCTTACGAGCACGACGACTTCTGAACCGTAAGTTCCCTGGTAGGTGGATTGGACGAGGTGGCCCAGTTAGGTGGCCTGCCCGATCTCCAGACCTTACACCGCTGGATTATTTTCTTTGGGGATCAGTGAAGGATGCTGTTTACCAACATGAACCAACAACACCAGAGGACATGAAGCAACGCATTATTGATGCTTGTACAGCCATCAAAGAGGAAACAGTAGCACGAAGTAGGGCATCCTTCATCCGCAGAGTGACCCTATGTATGCAAGCCAATGGGCATCACTTTGAGCATGAGATGTGAACGCTATGTTTAGTATGTAGTGCTGGTATCACAGTGGAAGTTTCTACAAAGGACCATTTTACCCAGTGATGTTAAGAAACATTTGTTTGCAACAATTTGTCATTTAACGCATTAGATAAACATAACATTGATAATTATGTGATAATAAAA
Organism: Schistocerca nitens; assembly: GCF_023898315.1. Taxonomy (NCBI): domain Eukaryota; kingdom Metazoa; phylum Arthropoda; class Insecta; order Orthoptera; family Acrididae; genus Schistocerca; species Schistocerca nitens. The sequence goes on along the minus strand of NC_064623.1, from coordinate 53,598,064 downwards.
CTAATTGGTTAAACATGTTTACATTCATCTTCTATGTCCTACCTGAACTTCCCAAATCAAAACATTTTTACCTAAACAACGGTAAAACTTTTAGTCCACTTGCTCGTTTCACTAAAACCATCAACATGAATTTTACTATTACGAGTGAATGATTAACCGTCACTTGCGCTAGATCTACAGTAAAGTAAAGTTTTAACGTTGAACGGCATTACCTTTTTAGTAACGGATTAACGATAAGCGAAGTTAACTTTGTGACTAACGTTGCGGTACACAGATATGTTACAGAACCGCATCACTCCTAGCCTATGGGATAAATACCTGCTGGAATGTACGACGTTAATGCAGGATGTCAGCAGACCGTATTATTCGTTTCGGATCTCTTGATAAGTATGGAAGTGTGATTACACATGTCAATCACATCGCGATTACGGGCAGCATGGGGTTCACGCCTGAGCCTCAGGACGTGCGCTAGCAGCGCATGTCGGGTGTTTCAAGCGTCAACTTCGCGTCTCAATATCTCGGGATGTAATGGGAATATTGCGATGCAATCAACGCCATTGTGTATGTGCTTTGTCATGCTATGGATTTCTGAAGAAAAAATATAGGAGGTCCATTTAAAAAAACATAAGTTTGTGTTAAAAAACACATATGCTTTCGTTTTAGAATGTTTCCAAAGATGTACATTCATGGGCTCCAGGCCTACATTGATACCGGTGAAAGTCGTTTTCCAATAGCTGTTATTGTTCCAGAGATATTTTGGGTGGACAAGATAGCTGGGACACCCTGTATATGGCCTAATACGAAATTCCGGTGGAGAACAGTCTCCCACAGCCTATTGACATGCTTTCATATACCGTGAATATGCGTAGAAAATGTGCCCGGAAATAAGAAAAAGAAGCATGGATCCTGTAGTGATGGCAATTGCCACAGTACCCGCTTAGGTACAGAAAATTGGCCACTATGTAAGCCTCCATAAAAGTACATATAGTTCCAATATGTTATTTTTCTTTTCACTTGAAAATCTCTCGTGTGACACGCTATAATATGAACTTTCAAAATGTTAAAGTGGCTTCTGTCAGTAACCAGGCTTTGATGAGAATTGAATTATTCTTTGAGTGGCCAGTTCAGCCTCTTCCTCCTACCCTCCTCCACGAACATTCCCATGCGGCACGAGGTGTCATATTAACTATTAACTCTTTCCTCTTACGCAGAAAAGTTTGACGAACGCTGCCTTAAATGAAAGCTGTGTATCTTATCTTGAAATCTCTGCAGCTTCTTCTCACGCCAGATATAGCACAGATGTTGACACGGTGCAGTCAGATAACGAAATAGTTGCTTTCAAGTTCAAGGTGAAAGAGTTAATGAAAAGCGTTGACAGAACTTCTCGTTTGCCTATTTTCAAGGTTTTTTTTTTCAAACTGTAGGTTAAGACATCCTTATCGAAATATCGAAATAACTTAGAGGGTATCTATGGCAACGCCAATCGCTGAAAAATTTTGAGAATGCGGTTGTAGTAAGATGGAGTTGATAAAAAAAGTCTAGGAGGGCTTGCTGAAAAGTAGTGTCTCCGAAAGTTTTATGTGAAATCTGCTAAAGTTTTTAAAGTTCTTTAACATTTGTTACGTATTACTATGTTTACGACGTTTCTCATCGAGCCATATACGTTATCTCGCATTTCTAGCTGCTTCTCTCACACAAATAATGATAAAAATTCAGAAATTTAGGGTCGCCACCAGCCCAAGACCTTCCTAGCCATTTAGATAAAAACGGAGCTGGAAAATTATTAGTTTAATTACTTTAATAATTTAATTATAAGTATGCAAATTTCTTTAAGTAGCCAGATAAACAGCACTCCATGTCGTGCATGAAGCAACTTGATTAATTCAGGGGGGGAAATCGGAGAAGGTAAGATCAACACCACAGTATTTATCTTTCACGTAGTTTATTTATTGTATCTAAGTATTTGGTTGCACATCCTAACTACACATAACTGACGCCTGACTAGAAATATTGAAGTAAGAATTACGTGAGAATGTAACAGAGCACAATTTAACTACAGCAAGAAGAAACACAGAAAATGGGGGTGGGAGACAATGATACTATCATCGCCTTTGCATTCATACCATAAAAATATCTCAGTGGGATTCGCATTACCATTCAACGCATGCACTATTCTGGACAGAGGTTTAACCAATGCACGAGGTTGTGCGATTATTATTCAACATGCTAAGTGCGTCTGCTGCTTGCAAACGGCAGAACTAGAGCACGTGGTGCATTCCGAATCAAACTGTTGTGCTGCTTTGTAGAAAGCGCGCGAAAGAACAGATAATCTTGCAGAAATTGTAGCTCATTAAACAAGCAAACTGTTAAAATAAAGCCTATTGCGGTGCCGTGGTGGACCAGAAGGGTCACTGATTACCAAACACGTGGCACAAAATCGATACACAAAGACAAAAGCAACTTCCACAAAATATAAGACTAAAAATCATTAAAAATCATACTAGCTTCGACACAGTATTACACTCACGTACGGTTGAAGTGATCCTACCCAGCTTTTCCTAATCAGATTTACCGTTTGCAATTCTACTTCATCGTTGTTCAAAATGAACAAAGTAACCTCCACACTTTTAACTCAAACACCCAAAAATCGCCTATTTAAAGAAATATAATTATGGCAGATTCGGAACAATAACTCGCTTCACACGCTTCAGTTAAGCTCAAGTTCTTAAGTATTTCAATAGTTCAATATAACGAAATCCTGACTCAACCTGCTTCCTATCACCTTAAAAGCTACGATCTGTACTCACCAAGCGTTCACCGAAGAGTGCCACTTTCTCTTTCAAAAAATGGTTCAAATGGATCTGAACATCTATGGTCACCAGTCCCCTAGAACTTAGAACGACTTAAACCTAACGACATCACACAACACCCAGTCATCACGAGGCAGAGAAAATCCCTGACCCCGCTGGGAATCGAACCCGGGAACCCGGGCGCGCGAAGCGAGAACGCTACCGCACGACCACGAGCTGCGGACTCTTTCTCTTTCGAGATTACCTAGCTCCCCGTGCAGTGGAAGCTACCAGGATACAAGTACAAATATTATGATCACTGGTACTTTAATACCGAAGATTGGCTAAAATTTACAGACGCGCGAAATTTCGCACGGACTTCAATGCTAGATGCCTTTAATAGGTTCCACAACGAAACATTGTCTCGAAATTTGGTAGAAAATCCGAAGAAATTCTGGTCGTATGTAAAGTACACAAGCGGCAAGACGCAGTCAATACCTTCGCTGCGCAGTGCCGATGGCACTGTTACCGACGACTGTGCCGCTAAAGCGGAGTTATTGAACGCAGTTTTCCGAAATTCCTTCACCAGGGAAGATGAATGGAATATTCCAGAATTTGAAACACGAACAGCTGCTAGCAAGAGTTTCTTAGAAGTAGATACCTTAGGGGTTGCGAAGCAACTCAAATCGCTTGATACGGGCAAGTCTTCAGGTCCAGATTGTATACCGATTAGGTTCCTTTCAGATTACGCTGATACAATAGCTCCCTACTTAGCACTCATATACAACCGCTCGCTCACCGACAGATCTGTACCTACAGACTGGAAAATTGCGCAGGTCGCACCAGTGTTTAAGAAGGGTAGCAGGAGTAATCCATCGAACTACAGACCTATATCATTGACTTCGGTTTGCAGTAGGGTTTTGGAGCATATACTGTATTCAAACATTATGAATCACCTCGAAGGGAACGATCTATTGATACGTAATCAGCATGGTTTCAGAAAACATCGTTCTTGTGCAACACAGCTAGCTCTTTATTCGCACGAAGTAATGGCCGCTATCGACAGGGGATCTCAAGTTGATTCCGTATTTCTAGATTTCCGGAAAGCTTTTGACACTGTTCCTCACAAGCGACTTCTAATCAAGCTGCGGGCCTATGGGGTATCGTCTCAGTTGTGCGACTGGATTCGTGATTTCCTGTCAGGAAGGTCGCAGTTCGTAGTAATAGATGGAAAATCATCGAGTAAAACTGAAGTGATATCAGGTGTTCCCCAGGGAAGCGTCCTGGGACCTCTGCTGTTCCTGATCTATATAAATGACCTGGGTGACAATCTGAGCAGTTCTCTTAGGTTGTTCGCAGATGATGCTGTAATTCACCGTCTAGTAAGGTCATCCGAAGACCAGTATCAGTTGCAAAGCGATTTAGAAAAGATTGCTGTATGGTGTGGCAGGTGGCAGTTGACGCTAAATAACGAAAAGTGTGAGGTGATCCACATGAGTTCCAAAAGAAATCCGTTGGAATTCGATTACTCGATAAATAGTACAATTCTCAAGGCTGTTAATTCAACTAAGTACCTGGGTGTTAGAATTACGAACAACTTCAGTTGGAAAGACCACATAGACAATATTGTGGGGAAGGCGAGCCAAAGGTTGCGTTTCATTGGCAGGACGCATATAGAAGATGCAACAAGTCCGCTAAAGAGACAGCTTACGCTACACTCGTTCGTCCTCTGTTAGAATATTGCTGCGCGGTGTGGGATCCTTACCAGGTGGGATTGACGGAGGACATCGAAAGGATGCAAAAAAGGGCAGCTCGTTTTGTATTATCACGTAGTAGGGGAGAGAGTGTGGCAGATATGATACGCGAATTCGGATGGAAGTCATTACAGCAAAGACGTTTTTCGTCGCGGCGAGATCTATTTACGAAATTTCAGTCACCAACTTTCTCTTCCGAATGCGAAAATATTTTGTTGAGCCCAACCTACATAGGTAGGAATGATCATCTAAATAAAATAAGAGAAATCAGAGCTCGAACAGAAAGGTTTAGGTGTTCGTTTTTCCTGCGCGCTGTTCAGGAGTGGAATGGTAGAGAGATAGTATGATTGTGGTTCGATGAACCCTCTGCCAATCACTTAAATGTGAATTGCAGAGTAGTCATGTAGATGTAGATGTAGATGTAGATATACCCACTTCAGGGTGATAGTTGTTTTTTCTCTATTTCTAGCTGTTTTCCCACAGACACGACACATAATTTACTAACTGAGGTTTGTCTGCATGGTCGTCACCGCACCACCAAGTGGACTACGCCTGTCAGTACAGTCTAACCATTTTACGTCTACGCTTCCACACTTCGCACCTGACGTGCTGCTAGGGGAAAAAGCACTAATAGCTTGCTCTTGTCACGTGTACTTGGAGGTACTAACCAACCTAACAACATAGTACTCCTAATAACTACAAGTATTAGTCTGTGAATTAAGTGAATACTGATCTACTGTTGTTCAGTACACTGTTCTCAGTCAACAACATAAATATCTGCACTTATACCCCTTACACCATGTATATTTCTTTCATCTTTCAGCCTTCCTTCCTTATCTAAGTGCTAGTTTTCTGTCTGAGCCCTCAATATCCATAAAACTGCCTGTCTTTTTCTCTCGTAAGGTCTCTTTAATTTTCCCATAGGCAGCATAAATCTTTACCCAAGTCAAGCACACATTTACAGACAGCCTTCAATCTGTCCACTAGCCATTTTTGATCAGCCATTCTACAGATTTTGTCACTCTCCTTTTCTAGACGTCTGTATTCAGTTTCAAATGCACTTCATAATAACATTTGTTATACCTCACACAAGTTTCAATAATGCTTGACTTCTATCAAACCAACTTACATAAATTATAAAATTCTCTGAATCCGTGGGGAAAAAATTCCAGAAAGATAATTTCGTGGAGGGGTGCATGGATGGAGTGGCGTGGTGTTGAGTGATGCAGCTTTGGCAGTTCTGCCTTCTACCAGGGGCGTGTAGTACGTTAAATTCACCCTGTTACAGGATGCCACATACGCGGATAAGACGGGCGTGTCTGTGGTGGCGCTGTGTCCGGGCCCTACTGAGTCACCATTGCTGCTGGACTCTCCGGAGCACCTGATGCACGACTACATCAAGCAACCTCTGGCCCAACTCCTGTCTGCCACTCACATCAACAGGTGCTGTATGGTAGCCCTGTGGCGTTGTACCTCTGTTGCTCCGAATGCACAAGTTTCTTCCATTATTCTTATGCTTGCACCTAAACTACTTCCATTTCATTCAGTGTGAAATGCAGTCACTTTGTCGCAAGCTCTATTCATACCTGGTGGATATTATCAAAGTGCAGCTACTCAAGCAGGTCCATTGTGGGCTGTAATTACACTTGAAAAATTAGTTCCAACTTTGGATACAAGGTGCAAATCTGATGCTGTACACTGTACGTATGACTGTTCGACACCCACGCTGTCATATGACAAGCTGTAACTGTCGAGAAGAGAACCTGTGCTCTGTTAGTGAAGCTGTTTTATGTGAACAGGAGAAATTACAGTGCTGCATTGAGAGAGTTTCGCTGGCTGAAAGGTCTGAGAAGTGGGTTGATATCATTGAATGGTTTAAAGAAGATGATAAAACCGAAGTCATGGTGAGCTTGGTGTGGCACCTGGAAGAAGAAGACGTTCTGTCTCAGAGAAAGTTTTTGGTGAGTCTACTGTTGCTGTAACTGACCATGCAGCATGTGCCCTGGGTAATGCTAGCACCCGTACAGTGCCATAAGAATTCTTTGTCTCCTGGTCAACAGTACGGGAATTTTTGTGCTCTATTTCATACTAGTACCCATGCAAGATCCATATGGTACAGCGACTGAAATCTCATTGTCGTCAGGGGGTGATGAATACACAGAACTGCAGAATTTGGGACACTGTTGATCTGCATGTCGTGCATGAAGATCCATTGCACTCGTCGTATGTGACTGTATGGTATGGATTCACAGACACCTTCATCCTCAGCCCCCTCTTCTAGGAAGAAAATCTCCCAGAGGGCATGTCAGGTGCACCGTGAGATCTGGAAGAGCGCAGCTAAGTGGCAACCACTGTTTTCATGCAAGGTGGGCAGCGCCTCATGTCGCTAGCCCAATGAAAGATCTGCTTAATGGAACATTCCACGAACATGCTGTTTCCAAACGTTTTCCAGATACAAGGCCTGCAATATTACCTGCAGCTGACGACTGACTCTTTATCTTTGTTGAAACTCTCAAAACTTTACTGACCTACAGACCGTCTTATATAAACAGCACACCCTGCTTTAAGAGGGAAAAGAGGGAACCAGCTCAAAAATGCTACTGTCGGAGAACAAGAAAGGCGGATATGTTCCTTTTTAGAAGACTCTGGCACAAAAGTGGGGAACCAGCTGCCTCAATCCTCATTTTGTCTTACTTATCAAAAATTTTGGGATGCGAACATATTCGCGCTTTTAGGTGCTAAATGAGAGTAACAGAGACACAATGATGTTGGAAGAGAGACAGTGGCAGTGAGAGAGAAAAAAAAGAGTGATGGTGAGAGAGAAAGTAGAAAGAGAAGGAGAGTTGGATGCAGACAATAACAGTGGGAGTCAGAGAGGAGATAGTGGAGGCCAGTGAGAACTAGCGGCAGTAAAAGAGAAAGAGATATGGATGGAGATAGTGGCAGTGGGAGCACAAAAGGAGACAGAGCAAATTAAAAAGAGAGATGAATGGAGACTATACATAGGCCTGGGGTGTCTGGCCGCCCCACCCCTCCCACCGCAGACTGGCCAACTTTAAAAAAAAGTCTGCTGTCCCTCATACCCTATAGAAGTATGTTAAAGTTTCCCAGTCAAGGGTTCGAAACACCATGAAAACTCAGAGACATGTGTCAAGAGGATACAACGGTGGTTGAGACAAAGATGGTCTGCCTGTGTGCAGCTGGATGCCTGTTAGAACAGGTGGAAGGGGGTGGGCAGACAGCTGTCGCAAAGGTAGCCTCACATCCAGGCTGTATCATATGCATTAGCACTGCGCCAGCTGAGTACACACAGGCAGGGTTGACCTATACTAAAGACCCACTATTCCCTCTAAGAGAGTGAATGAACACACGGTACGAAACAAGGATATCAATGGATGTCAAAACAAGTTCAGATTGCAATGCAAAGCAGAAGTACGTGATGAAGTCCTAGAGTATTGACTATGGGTAGGTGACATTGACAGCATTTTTAGTGTTTTCTTATCTGTCAGACCTCGGCTACTGTTAACATTATATTCGTAATTTTAAGTTAAAACCGTCTGTTGCAACTGATAGAAGGTGTATGGGTGTCGTGGTATCTTCCCCTCCCCCCCCCCCCCCCCCCCCACCCCACACACACATTCTCCCATGCTCCTGCATGTTGCGTAAGCAGGTTAACTGGATCCTGGTTGGTGCTTTAGAGGCAAATAGAAAAAATAAATTTTGATTGTGTTTTTATTTACTGTTTAAAGATAAAAATAACAACATAAAATACAATAAAAGTTATTTCCTTTGGTAATTTGGATGACAACAATGATGGTGATGGTCAGAGTACAGTAACCATATGGTGATGATGGCAGTGATGGCGACAATGATGGTGATAGTGTGATCATGGTATGATTATGGTGATGGTACAGTGATGGAATGGCAATGGAGATGGTGAGAGTGAGAGTGTTTGTGGTGGTGATAGTGATGATGAAGGTGATGTTAATAGTGATGGTGTCAGTAAAGTGATGGTGTGATGAGATTGATGATGGGAGTGCAGTAACAGTGCCAGTAATGGTGATGTTGACAGTGACAGTACACCGATGGTAGGGTGATGGTGAAGGTGGCAGTTACAGTGACACTGACAGTCAAAGTGTTGATGATAGTGACAGAGGTCATACAGTGCTGGTATACTATTGGTGACAGTCACGATGATGATGAAAGTAATGGTGAAGGTGAAGGTGACATTGACAGTGATGGTGGTGGTATTGTGATTGTGTGGTGATAGTAACAATGACAATGACAGTGATGATGATGGTGCAGTGTCAGTGACAGTGATGGTGATGGCGATGTTGACAAGGACAGTACACTGATGGTAGGGTGGTGGTCATAGTGATGGTGACTGTCAGTGTTGGTTGAAAAATGGCACTGAGCACTATGGGACTTAACATCTTAGGTCATCAGTCCCCTAGCACTTAGAACTACTTAAACCTAACTAACCTAAGGACATCACACACATCCATGCCAGAGGCAGGATTGGAACCTGCGACCGTAGCAGTCCCACGGTTCCGGACTGCAGCGCCTAGAACCGCACGGCCACTGCGGCCGGCTTGATGATGCTGACAGTGATGGTACAGTGATGCTGATGGTGACAATGAGAGTGATAATGATGGTGACAAAAATGTTGACAGTGAAGGTCATGTTGGTGGTGATGTTATAGTCATTCCATGACAACAGTCACAGTGATCGATGATGGTACATTGACAGTGATCATATTGGTGAAGATACATGATGGCATGGTGATGGTGACAGTGACAATTTGGTTATGGTATGGTGATGGTGACAGTGATGGTATGGTGACACATGATGACAGTGTTCACGGTGGTGACAGTGATGAAGAAGATGATAGTGATGGTGATATTAATAGTGATGGTACAGTGTTGTGGTGACAGTGATATTGATGGTGACAGTGACAAAAGTGTGCTGACAGTGACAATGATTCTGACTGTAGTGATGGTACGCTGATGGTAGGATTATGGAGATAGTGACAATCATGGACATGATGCTAGTATGCTCATGCTGAGGTGATGACAATAGTGACAGTGATGGTGATGGTATGGTCACAGTATGGTGACAATGATTGTGACAGTGATGGCATGGTGATGGTGATGTTGATGGAGAGTTAGTTAGTGAGTAACAAGTTCCATAGATCATTTAGCACAGTAGATCATAATGACATGGAACAAGTCATTATACATTCATACTGAAAATTAATTTGTGCATATCGCTACATTCGGAATATTTAGGTTTTTTTAATATATAAAACGAAAGCAAGATATACAGATGTGAGTTAGTAATTCCTAGTCACCACCTCTTACATAGTGCAATAATAGAAATTCTTCTACAGAACAGAAGGAGTTCCCAAGGAGAAATGTTCTGTTTGTTATCACTTGGTAAGTGATCAAAAAGTTTTGTTGCTGCGTTGTGGACCCATTTTTCTGCTAAAGGCAACCTTAATGTAGAGTAATGAACGTCATTTCTCCATCTGATATTGTAATTATATACCTCATCGCTCCTCTTGAACTGTAGTGGATTACTTAAAACAAACTTCATGGAGGAATAACTGTACTGTGAAGTAGTAGTCAGAATGCCCAACTCCTTAAACAGATGTGTACAAGACGATCGTGGGTGAACACCACATATTATTCTCCCAGCACGTTTTAGTACAATGACGACTTTCTTTGGTAAAGATGAGTTGCCCCAGAACATTATTTCATGTGACATGAAATGATACGGTGATGGTGATGATGAGAATGTGGCGATAGTACAGCGATAGTGATGGTGACCATACAGCGAAATTTCTCGATGGCAGCTCTCAGCAGATTCTGTGCAAGTAAGAATTTGTAGGCAATGTGATGGTGAATTCTCTTGCTGAAGGTACAGACCACTTGTGAAGCGCAACGGCTAAGTAAGTGCAAGTAATTAAACAGTAGGCTCCTCGACAATTCGCTGCTAAGATCCAGTGGCAGAACTTCCTCCGTTTGTTTTGCTCTTTTTGCAGTAAGACAGATTTAGGACTTCAGCATAATTGAAAGATTTGTCCACTTCAACAGTACCGTAACACGTACATTTTACTGTAACATTGCTGGTAATCCCTATGTTATATACACTGATGTTCAAAATTAAAGCAACAAACCGCTATTTGCTCGTCTTAAGTCTAATTCAGGGTATAAGCATCCAAGTGTCAAGAGATGTCTATACGATCTTGTTAAGCACGGAAAGTGGCATTCTCGTTAACGGACAACCACGACCAACGATGACGTCAGGGCACCTATCAAACGGGGTAGTATGTGCCAGGTAGCCCTACATCCACAATCGCTGTGTATACGAGGTGCGGCTAGAAAAAAACCGGACTGATGCTGGAAAAAACATTTATTTACAATTATTAACAATTTCATGTTATCTCCTTCAATGTACTCTCCTCCTCGGTCTCTACACCGCTCCATACGAATTTTCCACTGTTCATAGCAATGCTGCAGATCATTTTCGGTAAGTCCATACATTACTTCCGTCGCTTTTTCTTTTACTGCTTCAACAATCTCAAATCTAGTTCCTTTCATAGCTGACTTGACTATAGGGAAAAGAAAAAAGTCACAGGGGACCAAATCAGGTGAGTAGGGTGGATGATCTAAGATGGGAATGTTGTGTTTTGCCAAAAACGTCTTCATTGACAACGCACTGTGAGCTGGGGCATTGTCTTGGTGAAGGATCCATGACTTTTTTCTCCACAAATCGTTCCGTTTTCTCCGTAGTCGCTCACGTAGGGTAGCCAGGACGCTAATGTAGTAATGCTGATTCACTGTTTGTCTCTCTGGTACCCAATCAATGTGCACAATCCCTTTGATGTCAAAAAAAAAAACAATCATCATTGCCTTGAATTTCGATTTTGACATTCGTGCTTTTTTTTGTCGTGGAGAACCAGGAGTTTTCCAATGCATCGATTGGCGTTTAGTTTCGGGATCGTAAGTAAAAAACCACGATTCATCGCAAGTAATAACATTTTGTAAGAAGGTGGGATCACTTTCAATGTTTTCCAGGATGTCAGAACAAATCATTCTTCGGCGTTCCTTCTGTTCAATTGTGAGACACTTTGGAACCATTTTTGAACACACTTTGTTCATGTTGAAACTTTCATGAATAATCTGCCTAACACTTTCCTTGTCAACTCCTGTTAACTCAGACACTGCTCTGATTGTTAAACGGCGATCTTGTCGAACAAGTTTACCGATTTTTTCAATGTTTGCATCAGTTTTTGCTGACAATGGTCTGCCAGTGCGAGTGTCATCACTGGTGTCTTCGCGGCCATCTTTAAATCGTTTAAACCACTCAAACACTTGTGTTCGCGATAAACAATCATCGCCGTACACTTTTTGTAATATTACAAACGTTTCACTTGCAGATTCTCCTAGTTTGAAACAAAATTTGATGTTAACACGCTGTTCTTTCTGTACACTCAACATTTTCCGACGCACAGACAAAACGTCAACTACTTAAAACAGACGCCACGGGCAGACTGAGTGCAGGAGGCAGATGAAACTCGAGCAGTAGGCGGAGCGAGAGTCACGTGACAGGCCACGCGACTTTCAGCCTTATTGCATTCGTTTTATTGTTTCACCAGTACTAGTCCGGTTTTTTTTCTAGCCACACCTCGTACAGTCACACACGGGGCGATGTGGCACAAAGAAGACGTCTGCCAAACTTTCTACGGTAGAGGGTCATAAGAAGAATGGAAGCACGACAGTTGCAAACTAATATGGCCTGATGGCTTAATGTAAATCGTTCTGTTGTTTCTCGGATTTGGCGCCAATTTATAGAGACTGGAACAGACCAGTGCAGGTCCGTCCTTGTTTGATATCAGAAAGACAGGACTGTCATTTGGTTGTAAGGGCACGAAGGTACCACTGTATGGCACGAAGGTACCGCTGTATGGCAACTGGCATCTAACCTCGCAGCATCCACTGGACGTGTTGTATCGAGGCAAAAGGTATACAGAAGGCTTTGGCAGAGTGGCCTTTATTGTTGAAGACCAGCTGTATTTGTACCCATGATGCGTCTTCACAGAAGGGAACGTCTAGAGTGGAGTCGTCAGCATGCCAACTGGATGGTGGAACAGTGGGCCAATGTTCTTTTCGAAGATGAGTCCTGATTTGGTCTGGAGAATTATTCTCGAAACATTTGTATCTGGAGGGAAAGACACCGGTAGCGAGGAGGATCCCTAATGGTGTGTGCAGGGATTATGTTGACAACTCAAACCACTTTTCATGAAATTGTACAGGTGAATCGGCAAGGTGTGACTGCTGTCAGGTACCGCGACGAAATCTTGGGACCTCATGTGCGGTTGTTGCGAGGTGGTGTGGACCCAGACTTCATATTGATGAATGATAATGCTCGACCTCTTTGAGGGTTGGGTTGTTCGGGGAAGGAGACCAGACAGCGAGCTCATCGGTCTCGTCCGATTAGGGAAGGACTGGGAAGGAAGTCGGCCATGCCCTTTCAAAAGAGCCATTCCAGCATTTGCCTGGAGCGATTTAGGGAAATCAGGGAAAACCTAAATCAGGATGACCGGACGCGGGTTTGAACCGTCGTTCTCCCGAATGCGAGTCCAGTGCGCTAGCCACTGCGCCACCTCGCTCGGTGACCTCTTAGAGAACGGGTGGTTGATTTTTTCTCGGAAAAGGAAAATGTTGCACGCATCCCACGCAGTATGTCTGGGATGCGCTAGGGAGAGAGGGTGCATCACATCAGCATCCACTACCCACTCTCCAAAGCTTGTGAGCAGCTCTGCAAGAATAATGGGCTTTATTGCCTCAACGTAAGTTTGATGACATCATTCACAGCAGGTCGAGTCGCTGTCGGGCTTGTATTGCTGTCAGAGGTGGTCACACTCCATACTGAGCGCATTAACGAGTTGTCGGAAAGTGTGTGAAAATCCGTTAAGTTGGAAAAAATGGAGAACATTTTTGTCTACCGTTGTGCACAAGTAGTTATTGTTGTTGTTGTTGTGGTCTTCAGTCCTGAGACTGGTTTGATGCAGCTCTCCATGCTACTCTATCCTGTGCAAGCCTCTTCATCTCCCAGTACCTACTGCACCCTACATCCTTCTGAATCTGCTTAGTCTATTCATCTCTTGGTCACCCTCTATGATTTTTCCCCCTACGCTGCCCTCCAATACTAAACTGGTGATCCCTTGATGCCTCAGAACATGTCCTACCAACCGGTCCCTTCTTCTTGTCAAGTTGTGCCACCAACTCCTCTTCTCCCCAATCCTATTCATTAGTTATGTGATCTACCCATCTAATCTTCAGCATTCTTCTGTAGCACCACATTTCGAAAGCTTCTATTCTTTTCTTGTCTAAACTATTTATCGTCCATGTTTCACTTCCATACATGGCTATACTCCATACAAATACTTTCAGATACGACTTCCTGACACTTAAATCAATACTCGATCTTAACAAATTTCTCTTCTTCAGAAACGCTTTCCTTGCCATTGCCAGTCTACATTTTATATCCTCTCTACTTCGACCATCATCAGTTATTTTGCTCCCCAACTAGCAAAACTCCTTTACTACTTTAAGTGTCTCATTTCCTAATCTAATTCCCGCAGCATCACCCGACTTAATTCGACTACATTCCATTATCCTCGTCTTGCTTTTGTTGATTTTCATCTTATACCCTCCTTTCAAGACACTGTCCATTCCGTTCAACTGCTCTTCCAAGTCATTTGCTGTCTCTGACAGAATTACAATGTCATCGGCGAACCTCAAAGTTTTTATTTCTTCTCCCTGGATTTTAATAAGTACTCCGAACTTTTCTTTCGTTTACTTAACTGCTTGCTCAATATACAGATTGAAAAGCATCGGGGAGAGGCTACAATCCTGTCTCACTCCCTTCCCAACCACCGCTTCCCTTTCATGTCCCTCGACTCTTTATAACTGCCATCCGTTTGTTGCTTTAATTTTGGAAACCAGTGGATGTAGGTAGCAGGTTGTAGACTGTAGCGGCATGCATACGAGACTTTGATGGTGTGTGCCGATTGTTTGCAGGCCTGAGTTCATCGCCGAAGCGCTGACTCGAGTCATCCGGGAGGGGCGCTCTGGCTCGGTGTGGGTGGCCAACGAAGGAGTCGTTCGCCAGGTGGACTTCCCCCGCATGGTGTAGCTGCCGTGCTCCGGACGCACTGCTGGTATATGCTGGTGCCCTGTTCAATAAGAAGTGCGCTGCTTCTTCATTCATCGTACGAAACGATCGTACGAAATAATCATAAACCCCTTAACAACAGAATAAAAAAGTCGAATAATCTTCATAAACTGTGGAGGACAACTTTTACCTTGATGATGCCTGGTAAAAGCAGACGTTCCTTATAAATTTTTTCTATCTGAAACATTGGGAGAGCTATTGAATAAACATATAATACTAACATATAGGACATTTTGTTACACTAACTTTGAGAAACAAAATGAAGTGATCATGATGCAATCTCTCTTCACTTCATTTTCTCTAACTCATTCTTATGGATCGACGACTACACTTCACATTATTTTCCTGAAGTGTATTTTTTTCTCCTTCAGCATTCAGCGAAAATTTTCATGAACATCAACGGTCCCTCAATCGTCGCCACTAATAACTTGTGCAGAATCACGAACACATTTATTTGCCGTGTCATATTCTAAATCATTCCTCGATTATACACGATTGCTTGACAACTGATACAGCGAATAGTTTTTTTTAATACAGTTGTTAAAACTATTAAAACGAAACTGAATGAAATATGCTATGGTCCGCTGTACCTGTATTTCTTCAGGTCACTTACAAGTGCATTAATTTAAAAAAAAGAATTATTTTGTACAGATATTTGCACCAGAAGAAGCAACTTCAAAGTTGCGGAACCGGTTGCGTGGGTTTATAAGTGACGTAACTTTGTCATAACGTCGAATGGTGCAAATAAATTACAGTACACGTCATTCCAGTCCTGTTAACCCAACAAAAAGAATCGTAAACGAAGTTTTCGTACAAGAAGATATCATTACTTCTTTCAACACTTTTAACGTAATGGTCAGTCCAATGAATGTGTGAAAGGGATGTCGTGAAGTGAATCCACCAACCTATACCACACGACAGTTGGATGTCCGCTCACCTGCGACTCAGTCGGATAAATTCTAGTGTCCGGTACCACCCGTCGGCTTTGACCAATAACGTCATACGTAAGGCAAAGATGCTGCAATGGACAATCTACGAATGGAATGGATTATACTCGTAAACAAACGAATGTAGCATGCCATAAAATAATACATTTAACGCGACTATTATTTACGCGCGAATTTCATTTAATCGAGTTGAAGATGACTGAAATAAATCAGAACACGAGAGCAATTACGAGTGCATATAGTATACTATATTTTCCACACGTACTGCAAAAACGATGTAAATAATGAACCGTCGAATAGTTGGAATCGGTAAATAGAAGCGACCTATGTAGAAGGTCATTTCTAGTTACCGATTCCAATATTACTGTTTGTTGCGCAAAAATCTTATAACATATCAGAAAGGTTCTTAAAAAATGATCTTGTAGTGAAGTACAGAATACGACTAGACTTACAAAAAATGAAAACCTTTACACACATTACTGCACACGCAAAGAAATAAAACGCAAAAAAAGTCCAAACCTTGCAACCGATAATTATACTACATCAAAGTCACACTATCTACAGTAGCTCCAAATAACACTCAGTAAAATCGATATACCAGGAGTGACAGTAAAAATAAGACAAGTGTAGCAGAAACATCGAATAGGAAAACATAAAAGTGGCTTGATAAAAAGAATCTTACCGCATATGAACTTCCAAAGGAGTCAAAGATCGAGACTGACAAGAGCGAAATAAGGGCATACCAAAAATAATGCTTGAACGTCAAACTGTAACGAAAGAGGCGAAATCCAGAATAACAAGTGAAAAAATAATAAGGCACGAATGAGGTACCATTCAAATCAATTCTTCCCTACCACCCGCCCTCAATCGGACGCAAAATTTTAAAGTAATAAAAAAAATGAAACCACTAGTTAATCACATAAATCCTCCGGCAAAGACAGAGCAGTACCCCTCGGCCCACCATTGTAACCAGAAAATATTAAAATGACAGAGAAACCTATCTCCAGAGAAACCACTTGTACACTCGCGCAATACAGTAACATAAAAAAACGCAACGTAAAACAAGAAAAAAGTTTCAGACCCACCAACACCTAACTAACAAAACAAGGCTTGTACATTTTGCTGAATTCTTTCATAAATACAAGAAATAAACAATAACGTTTAGGAATATTCTTCCTCCAACAGTATTGATCTAATTGTCCGATTTGGTACAACCCTAAATACATCAGCACAATCTCCTCCAGAAACTACTACTCCAAAAACCCAAAATCCAACAACCTCGTGCCCCCTTTCATACTTTCTCTTTTCAAAATGTGACTCATCTACTTCAACTATAACCCCTGCCCCGCCCCCCTCCCCCAATGACCACCTATACTTTATAAATTCCCCGCAGACTTCTCTACAAAACGAGACCCAGTCGACTACAGTGCCACACGAAACCCCTGCTTCATGCATGACAGATTTGCAAGAATAATCATAGCAAAAATAGTAGGTTAGCATGACAATTACTTCTAAATTCAACCCCGATCTCTCGAACCACGTCCCCCTGCGTATGGATCTCCATATGTTATTTTTTCTGCACCTCCACATGTATTCGTCGGAACTTCTTGATAAAGGAACCTTCGTCAAAACCATATAATTTCCACAGACACTGCACTTGCAAAATTCAGCAATGACGCCCAATGATTGCAAAAATTTTATAGTTGATTTGTTGTCACTCATTTTCTGAAGCAGAATTTACGCAGTAAAAACAACTGACTCATCCATAACGAACAGCGTGAGAAATCAAGACCTTATAAATCACGACTACTTTCATTAACAAAAGATGCCGAAAACAAATTACGAGCTGAAAACAAAACAATTTACATCGATTTTTTAATATACGCTCGTAACGAGAAAATCCAGAGAAATCATTCAACATTCATCGACAGCAATCTGCGGCACAAACAAAATAACATCACACATTACGTCATTGGTCAAAGCCGACGGGTGATATCAGACACTAGAATTGACCCACTCAGTCTACTATGGGAATCATAACCAACAGCGGTTTCTTCCGTCACGCGGCATCACAATGCAGAGGCGTCTTGCAGTCAGGGAAATTTTGGCTGCTCTGTCTACAATGATCAGAAAGCTTCCTCACAGTTCAGTTTCAGCACTGGTCTGTGAACTAATTTATTTCATGTCCGAAGATAAATCGGTATTAGTTAGTCCTAAAGAGCGGGTTGCTGCAGCTACAGTGAGAAATAACAGAGGTAGCAATAACGGAATAGCCACTGGACCAGAAAACAGTCTGCTATTGTTGACAATGAGTGTGTTACTACAGTAACCAATAGGCAGTTGATCTACAAAATGGCAGAATTTCCAGGGCGAGTCATGCAGTCTACAGTTTATTCTAAATTCTTCGAATCTGTATCAAACAAGGACAAAATCGACGCTTTTATATCGCCTGTTAGAAAATCTAAAACTACTCGGCAAAAGAGTGTTCAATGGTTAACACCGGAAGCTCGGCCAACTTCTTTGTCTAAATTTCCGTTTGTCAAGTTTCACTCAGGTTTGAAATATTTTCTGATCCTCCCTCCAGAACATGAGGGGGTCGGATACATAGCGGATTCCGCGCGACGGACGTATAATCGACACACAAGACAATTCCATTTGCCTACTTGTGATGACGTCTTCGCTACTATCAGCACTGAAAATTTGAATGCGGTGCTGGAGAAGAAACCAACTATGCAAAAATGTGCCCGGTAAGCCAGGAAGTGGCCACTGTGATGTTAAACATCTCCAGTCAGCATCAGGTCTGCAGCTGCTCTCTGCGTCGCCTGCTCTGCTTCTGCCAACATCAGCAGTAAACCGCAGCCCAGACTGCATCTCCTCTGGTGTCCATGTAGTTATTCAAAATATGATGTTATGTGATGTACACAATAAATTCAGTGTTGAGTCCATGAATTGGTGGTTACTTCACTGGACTGGAATATGGATTTTTTTTCATTTTTTTATGGAGGTATAGATAGTGTGGCGCATGGAGCTTTGGATCGACCTGGGTAGCTTGCACGGATAGCCGAAGTTTTTAAGGAAACTGCTCTTGAAAAGCAGGTTATCTGGGTTCGAGATTCGTTTCGCCACAAATTTTCATGTGTTACTAGTAGTCGATATATCTATACCTAATACAGCTAATGTCAAAGAATTCGCAATCAGCGTCCCATTCTAGCCTTCTCAGCAAGGGAAAGTCCCTGACAAGACTAGGAACCTGAATCCCCCACATGGCAGTCAGGTGCACCGACCACTCAGCTATTGCACTGACCACTCAGCTACGGAAGCGGACATTCTGCGAGTATCTTCATAAAAATCTTCTCATCAAGTTTCCTTTTCCATCAGACACTCTCAAATCAAAATTTTTCTCTACTGCCGTAACAAACCATTACGTATCTTAGTGAATAGACATCTACTACTGAGCTGAATTATTTGTTTAAGTCTGCATCCTTTTCTAGTTAAAAACCGCTCAGAACCAATACCGCAACAACTTTTCTCTATGGTTTCTTTTATCGTTTACAGGCTCTAGATCTCTTAACACAGCAATACTTCTTCCTTCTACATCAAACCGTCTGCAGCTATTTGGAGCATACCCAATAGGAATTAGGGACAACTTCTTTCATCCAGTTTCTTCAAGTGGCCTAGATGTTTTCGTAAAAATTCTTGATCCAAAAGTTTGAAGTCCTGTTAGATCTGGTCTGCCAAGAGACTTTTCTGCAGTTGTATCACTTTGATTGATAGTTGAACTTCTATTGATTAAAGTGTGAAAAGTGGCAATTGACCTTGAATAAGGAAAAGTGTGAAGTTATTCACATGAGTACTAAAAGAAATCAGCTAAATTTCGATTACGCGATAAGTCACATAAATCTGAAGGCTATAAATTCAACTATATACTTAGGGATTACAATTAAAAATAACCTAAATTGGAACGATCACGTAGATAATATTGTGGGTAGAGCAAACCAAAGACTGCGATTCATTGGCAGAACACTTAGAAGGTGCAACAGGTGTAATAAAGAGACTGTTTACACTACGCTTGTCCGTCCTATTCTGGAATATTACTGTGCGGTGTGGGATCCCCATCAGGTGGGACTCTCGGATGACATCGAAAAAGTACAAAGAAGGGCAGCTCGTTTTGTATTATCGCGAAATAGGGGAGATAGTGTGACACATGATACGTGAATTGGAGTGGCAATCATTAAAAGAAAGGCGTTTTTCGTTGCGACGGGATCTTCTCATGAAATTTCGATCACTAGTTTTCTCCTCCAATTGCGAAAACATTCTGTTGGCATCAACCTACATAGAGAGAAATGATCATCACGATAAAATAAGAGAAATCAGGGCTCGTCAGAAAAATCTACGTACTCGTTTTTCGCGCCTGCCGTTCGAGAGTGGAACAGTAGAGATACAGCAAGAAGGTGGTTCATTGAACCCTCTGCCAGGCACTTTATTGTGAATAGCAGAGTAAGCATGTAGATGTAGATGTAGAAATGTGTCCCTGAGATCACTGCTTCTGCCATAGATCATTCTTCAGTTAGCTGTCAAAGATCATAGCTCTTTTCTTGCTCATTTCTTATTCAGTTGAAGTCTCACTGATTTCCCATTAAGGACTATAACGACTACTACAGTCCAGCACAATTCGTTTTTCTTCACATCAGTCCTTAAAATCACAACTAGTGTACTCACTTTCTTTATCACATATTATTCTTGTACTTATTTTCTCTGTCCAGCATATACTTTCTTATGAATCTTACAGCCACTGGCTTATATTTTAACAAAGAGGTTACAGAAACAGAATGTAATCATCTAACATCCTCATGTAGTATCTGTATTCATTAAATACAGTGGATGTGTCTCTCTACACAAATGCAGTATGTATTGTTTCAGGTGGTATTGCCACTTTTTCTCCTACAGTATAAAATTGCTTTCTTGTTAGCTCAGCTCTCACTCAAGCGTCACACAATATTTGTGGTGGGCATGAACTAGTTGGAACCCCATCAGACATTTTCTCGATCTTTGAAGTGCGAATTGTGCCTGAATGACGTAGCTTCTTGCGCCATTCGTGCTGTCCTCCTTCTGCAAGAAGTCACTGCATTCCTGGTTTAATTGACATTTCATAAATAGATTTGTTGGTTTTGGCGCTTCTAAAATGTGCATTTTCTCTTTATAAATTCCAACTAAATGTTTTCCAAACATAACAGAGAAATTTTTATTTATTTATTCGAACAATTCTTTTGGAGGGTACGAGAAATCGATTTTCGTTTTGCTTCTTTGTATTTAATTTTCGTTGCTCCCACACTTCCTTCATCTTTTGAGACTGTCGTCCCATTTCTTCCTGGGTCCACTTTCTTCCTTTTTTAGACCACTTTCTTCCCTGACATCCTACCTTTTGTGTTTATATCTCTAAAAAGTTTCCTGTTACCTATTATGTCCATTCCAATTCCTGTGTTTTTCATGTCTTTATCAATATCGGTGAACCAAGTGGGTTTGAATTTGTTTAGCAATTTTAAGATCTGCTTGGTCAGTCTGTTACTATCCATTCGGTGTATGTGGTCATAAAACTGTAATCGTATTTTCCCCATCATATCAATTCGACTTTCCATTTTCAAATAGAGTTCTCTCATCTTAATTTGTATCCAACATTAGTATTACTTCTAGGTCCCAATATTTTCCTTAGAGTTCTTTCAACTTCTCCCAGTTTTTCGAGATCCAAAAATTTGTTAGTTTAAGTGTTTCTTCTCTATACAGTGTACCAGGCCTTACCACTGTGTGGTAATGTCTTAATTTTGTGTTCCAGAACAAAGTTTTTATGTTATATATGTTTTTTGTCATTTGGAGGGCCATTTCATTTTACATACTCTATTTTATATGGCTAACTTTCCTCTTGCTTTGCTTGTTATCCATTTACCTAGATATTTAAAACTGTTTTAGATATTGTGTTGCTATGAATTTCAAATCTTTTTTGATTTGCAGCAGCATCATTGATATTTGTCATGAAATGTGTTTTTTCAAATGATATTTTAGTCCTTTTTCGTCTGCTCGTTTCTGTAGTTCTGTGATTTATTCTTTGGCACTGTCAAGTGACTCAATAACTAATGCCATATCATCTGAAATCATTTTCAGAGATAAGCATAGCATTCAGAGATATCAGATTACTTCTGTACAATCAAAGAACGTACACAACGTCCTTGAGGATACACGTTTCACCCACAAAGTTCCCTCGTGCTATTATCTTCATTGATGCACCTTCTTTGGCAGCTTTTACAACTCTGTCATAGTCTTTCACATTTTTAACTTGCCCACTTCATAACACATATGTCCAGTAGGAGCACTATCACCCACCATGACCATTTCTTCTTTCTTGTTAGCTTCTCCTAAAATCCTTTCTTTGTTGCATTCATATGCATGAAATGCAGAGTCTCCTTTGGTGTCTCCTCTCTGTTTTCCTTTATTCATGTCTTCTTCCTTTGTCACTTCAGTGATGACTTCTCTCTTGCCATCTTCAGTGATGTCTTATTTCCTGTTTCTCTTCAATAGCTTGATCTTTTTACTTCAGAGCCGAAAAAATGCTGTTTTTGTGAGGTTGTTTCTGTTCTTAACATAACGATGGTTGTTTGTCCTCTTTCAGTGAGGACAGTGCTTGAAAGGTCTCATATGTGTTTCTTGCTCTGAATTTTTGTTTTTGAAGTAGCATTTCTCTTCTGTGTGATTATATTTCTTACATGTACAGCAACTTCCTCTTTTGTTAGGCTTATTGCATTCTACGGCAAAATGTGCAAATCCATCACTCGCGGATCCTTTCTTTTATTTTTGTTAAAACATACTTCAAAGGTGAGACTACCTCCTTGACAATTGCCATTCGGTCGTTAGCCTTCTCTTACGAGACTTTCATTTAGATTTGCCGTAGACTTCTCACTGTTGGCTAATGAATCCTATACCCGAGAAAATTTTTGAATTCGTCTGGAAAAATAGAATCTGTCATATTTATGATTGGAACTGATTTCATTCAAACGCTATATTCTCTAGATTAATTACTTTAGTTGACATGGCTCTAGTTCTATTGTATTTGAAACTATAAAAATCTTGAACTATGTAACATTATGGAGATGGTATCGGAAGATTCAGTAAAACTTTCTAGTTTATCTTCAGGATCTGTTCAACCTGTTCACTCACTATTTCGACAGATAACATTTGTCGACACCTTATAAAAGTTCTATAAACAAGAAATATATGATGGATGTCACAGCTTTTCGAACATTATCTTCAAGCAAATTTGCAGCCACACAGTTATCAAGAAAACATAAATTTTTGGATCAGACGAAACCTATATTACATGAAAACAAACCTCTGAGCACTGACATCTTAGAAATAACCATGTTAATTTCAATAACGAACCAAAAGACGAAAATTACAAATTGTGCAGTATTGCTAAATTATTAATTGAATCATCTTTTGAAACTTTGTGTCATGCGATAGCTTAGGAGACAAAGGCACCGAAGTGCTTCCTAGTGTATGTCAGTTCTATCCCACATAGAAAATAGCTAAATCTCAAAATTGTGTCGTAATTTTGAATTAAAAAGCATCACTGAATCACAAAACTGCTCACAACATAATTACTTTTATTATTTGTAGCCTGATATGGAACATAAAACATATGTAACCCATTTGTAGAAAAGCACAAAACTGCAAAACACCTGTTTAGCAATCAGAGTGGAAAATACGACGAAGTCAAATTAAGTCTACCACTGTCAACATAATATAAACATTATATTCTCGTAAATAATTGCCAATAGTTACTGCAAGCATTATTCTCAGCCTGTAAGTTTCATATTTTTCTACTTTTTGTAAGGATATTAACCTGTCCCAAAAGCTTCTAAACAAAAATCAGAATAACAACTCCAACCTGAACCTGGAGATTTCACGCA
The DNA here is from genome assembly GCF_023898315.1 of Schistocerca nitens. Classification (NCBI taxonomy): domain Eukaryota; kingdom Metazoa; phylum Arthropoda; class Insecta; order Orthoptera; family Acrididae; genus Schistocerca; species Schistocerca nitens. The sequence continues at coordinate 53,574,374 of NC_064623.1, read as the reverse complement.
GTCCATGACGTCTCGATGCAGACGAGGCACTTGGTTGTCAGGGATGGTAGGAAGTGGACGTGTTTTGAGGGTCCCTCTAAAAACTGTTGTCATCACTAATACATGTGAATATTGTAACCAGTGGTGAAAGTGTATGAGAACTTCGAAGTAAACCTTGAGGTGAAAAATGACATGATGGCCAAGACTTTTTATTCAAAGACAAACGTCATACCTCTTACCAGAACCTATTTTTATAAACTTGCACAAGAAGCAGCAACAGCGGCCTGGCAGACATCACACAGCACTTCAACACCGGAAATCTAAGTACAAATTAATTCAGCTGCCCCTTCCTCACTAGCTAATTCTCCGTGTGCTTTCGCCAGTTATCTGTGGCTGGAAGAAAGCTTCTTTTCGCGAAACGCTGTTGAGAACGTGTATAGTTCTTGCACTGGGGACATACTACACTAGATCTGAATACTTTAGGTTAGAAGACGGGTACTGGAATTTGGTCATACCCAGAAAGGAATTAAGACAGATGGATGAAGTGAGGATAGAAGTAACTGCTGAGGTCTTTGAGAAGCGTCTCTTACGTGCATTACTGTTATGTTTCTCGAATAGTCTTGGAAGTTTCACAACGCAACACACATAGTTTTATCTTTTAGTTGATTGTTCTATTTACCGTATATAAGCTCTTTCCCTGCTGTCCCATTGCTGCCATTTCTTCCTTTTTTCCTGTGTCACGTTTTTCAAGTGGTTCAATAGCATCCGCAATGTCACAAAGATCTTCCGTAGGAAAACTAAATTTTGATTTCGATGTTCCACATGACGAAAATACTACTTTCCTTTAACACTTGCAGATCACGAAATCCTTTATTTACTTGAGATATTTGCGTTTTCCTCCTATCATCGTTTCGTGAGTATTTTTAAAACCTTCATTTCGCTGTCTTTTTGCGAGCACCGTTTTTACATTCTGTCTGTGTACTGGGCCCATACTACGTCGCGTTTTATTCTGTTTTGAAGTGAAACATTTTTGTTTAGTTGCTTTCTCTTTTTTGATAACTATAAGACTTTCAGGAAACTTAAACAGACTTTTGGAGAAAAGAGAACCACTTGCATGAATATCAAGAGCTCAGATGGAAACCCAGTTCTAAACAAAGAACGGAAAGCAGAGAGGTGGAAGGAGTATATAGAGTGTCTATACGAGGGCGATATACTTGAGGACAATATTATGGAAATGGAAGGGAATGTAGATGAAGATGAAATGGGAGATATGATAATGTGCGGAGAGTTTGACAGAGCACTGAAAGACCTGACTCGAGACAATGCCCCGGGAGTAGACAACATTCCGTTAGAACTACTGACAGCCTTGGGAGAGCCAGGCCTAAGAAAACTCTACCACCTGGCGGGCAAGATGTATGAGACAGGCGAAGTACCCTCAGACTTCAAGAAGAAAATAGTAATTCCAATACCAAAGATAGAAGGTATTGACAGGTGTGAAAATTATCGAACTATCAGTTTAATAAGCCTCGGCTGCAAAATATTAACACTAATTCTCTACAGACGAATGGAAAAACTGGTAGAAGCCGTCCTCGGGGAAGATCAGTTTGTATTCCATAGAAATGTTGGAACACGGAAGGCAATAATGATCCTCTCTTAGAAAATAGTTTAAAGAAACGCAAACCTACGTTTCTAGCATTTGTAGACTTAGAGAAAGCTTTTGACAATGTTGACTGGAATACTCTCTTTCAAATTCTGTAGGTGGCAGGTTTCAAACACAGGGAGCGAAGGCTATTTACAATTTGTACAGAAACCAAATGGAAGTTATAAGAGTCGAGGGGCATGAAAGGGAAGCAGAGGTTGGGAAGGGAGTGACACCGGGTTGAAGCCTATCCCCGATGTTATTCAATCTGTATATTGAGCAGTAAAGGAAACGAAACAAAAATTTGGAGTAGGAATATAAATCCATGTAGAAGAAATAAAAACTTTGAGGTTTGCCGATGACACTGTAACTCTGTCAGAGACAGCAAAGGACCTGGAAGAGTAGTTGAACGGAATGGACAGTGTCTTCGAAGGAGAATATAAGATGAACATCAACAAAAGCAAAACGAGGATAATGGGATGTAGTCCAACTAAACCAGGTGATGCTGAGGGAATTAGATTAGGAAATGAGACACTTAAAGTATTAAATGAGTTTTGAAATGACTGATGATGGTCGAAGTAGCGAGGATATAAAATCTAGACTGGCAATGGAAAGGAAAGCGTTTCTGAAGAAGGGAAATTTGCTAACATCGAGTATAGATTTATGTGTCAGGAAGTCTTTTCTGAAAGTATTTGTATGGAGCGTAGCTGTGTATGGATGTGAAATATGAACGATATATAGTTTAGACAAGAAGAGAATAGAAGCTTTCGAACTGTAGTGCTACGGAAGAATGCTGAAGATTAGATGGATAGATCACATAACTAATGAGGAGGTACTGAATAGAATTGTGGAGAAGAAGAATATGTGGCACAACTTGACTAGAAGAAGGGGTCGATTGGTAGGACACGTTCTGAGGCATCAAGGGGTCATGAATTTAGCATTGGAGGGAAGCGCGGAGGGTAAAAATCGTAGAGGGAGACCAAGGCATGGATACACCAAACAGGTTCAGGAGGATGTACGTGTAGGTTAGAGTAGGTACTTGGAGATGAAGAAGCTTGCACAATATAGAGTAGCATGGAGAGCTGCATCAAACCAGTCTCTGGACTGAAGACCAAAACAACAAGAAGACTTTAATAAACCAGACACTGATTGCCCGAAAACAGTTGTACGACGTAAAGCGATTTTCTATTATGAAGACTATGGTTCGGTTTTTCACTTTGTGATTCATTTGTCATGGGCGGTCTGGCTTGTCTTTTCCATCGTTTTGCGTACAGGCTAACTAAATCCGCTTCCAGCAACTCAGCCACTCGCTCCAGAAGTCCAGTGATCAGAATGTTCCTCATGCAGTTCAGTTGGAAAACGTAACGGAGGGAAATTCTGGTAAATACCGAGCTATCCAGTTAATTGTGACACACATACACGGTACTATGGTTACTTCCTGATGTGCTACTGCGCCGGCTAGGGTGGCCGAGCAGTTCTAGGCGCTACAGTCTCGAACCGCGCTGCTGCTGCAGTCGCAGGTTCGAATGCTGCCTCGGGCATGGATGTGTGTGGTGTCCTTAGGTTAGTTAGGTTTAAGTACACTCCTGGAAATGGAAAAAAGAACACATTGACACCGGTGTGTCAGACCCACCATACTTGCTCCGGACACTGCGAGAGGGCTGTACAAGCAATGATCACACGCACGGCACAGCGGACACACCAGGAACCGCGGTGTTGGCCGTCGAATGGCGTTAGCTGCGCAGCATTTGTGCACCGCCGCCGTCAGTGTCAGCCAGTTTGCCGTGGCATACGGAGCTCCATCGCAGTCTTTAACACTGGTAGCATGCCGCGACAGCGTGGACGTGAACCGTATGTGCAGTTGACGGACTTTGAGCGAGGGCGTATAGTGGGCATGCGGGAGGCCGGGTGGACGTACCGCCGAATTGCTCAACACGTGGGGCGTGAGGTCTCCACAGTACATCGATGTTGTCGCCAGTGGTCGGCGGAAGGTGCACGTGCCCGTCGACCTGGGACCGGACCGCAGCGACGCACGGATGCACGCCAAGACCGTAGGATCCTACGCAGTGCCGTAGGGGACCGCACCGCCACTTCCCAGCAAATTAGGGACACTGTTGCTCCTGGGGTATCGGCGAGGACCATTCGCAACCGTCTCCATGAAGCTGGGCTACGGTCCCGCACACCGTTAGGCCGTCTTCCGCTCACGCCCCAACATCGTGCAGCCCGCCTCCAGTGGTGTCGCGACAGGCGTGAATGGAGGGACGAATGGAGACGTGTCGTCTTCAGCGATGAGAGTCGCTTCTGCCTTGGTGCCAATGATGGTCGTATGCGTGTTTGGCGCCGTGCAGGTGAGCGCCACAATCAGGACTGCATACGACCGAGGCACACAGGGCCAACACCCGGCATCATGGTGTGGGGAGCGATCTCCTACACTGGCCGTACACCACTGGTGATCGTCGAGGGGACACTGAATAGTGCACGGCACAGCCAAACCGTCATCGAACCCATCGTTATACCATTCCTAGACCGGCAAGGGAACTTGCTGTTCCAACAGGACAATGCACGTCCGCATGTATCCCGTGCCACCCAACGTGCTCTAGAAGGTGTAAGTCAACTACCCTGGCCAGCAAGATCTCCGGATCTGTCCCCCATTGAGCATGTTTGGGACTGGATGAAGCGTCGTCTCACGCGGTCTGCACGTCCAGCACGAACGCTGGTCCAACTGAGGCGCCAGGTGGAAATGGCATGGCAAGCCGTTCCACAGGACTACATCCAGCATCTCTACGATCGTCTCCATGGGAGAATAGCAGCCTGCATTGCTGCGAAAGGTGGATATACACTGTACTAGTGCCGACATTGTGCATGCTCTGTTGCCTGTGTCTATGTGCCTGTGGTCCTGTCAGTGTGATCATGTGATGTATCTGACCCCAGGAATGTGTCAATAAAGTTTCCCCTTCCTGGGACAATGAATTCACGGTGTTCTTATTTCAATTTCCAGGAGTGTAGTTCTAAGTTCTAGGGGGTGATGACCTCAGAACTCAAGTCCCATAGTGCTCAGAGCCATTTTATGTGCTATTGCACAGTTCATGCAGACTTCAGGATTGATTTTGTTGTCTCCTGTCGAATGTGGGGTGCCTAGGAAACCTGATTTCTCCCGTCGCCAGACAACAATTCAAACGAATCGTATCAATGAATTTTTATTACAGTAAGATAAATGATAATACTTAACTTTGAGAATTTACAGTGTTGTATCGCAAGCAAATGGCGACAAACAAACAAGGAGTCTCACCAGTGTAGACAGTGCCTAATACAAGTGAAATTATACAATTCCTAAGTCGCTGCTTTAGAGCTCGTAGAACGGCTTAGTTTTCAACATGGCCGGGTCCAGGCGGCGCGGCTTATGTTCTCTTCGCCTAGAGGCCGCAGCTATCTCCGTGTCGTGCTAGACAGGTGTCGCTCGTGTGACTAGGGCCTCCCGTCGCGTAGACCGTTCGCCGGGTGCAAGTCTTTCGATCTGACGCCACTTCGGCGACTTGCTCGTCGATGGGGATGAAATGATGATGATTGGGACAACACAACACCGAGTCCCTGAGCGGAGAAAATCTCCGACCCAGCCGGGAATCGAACCCGGGCCCTTAGGATTGACATCCTGCCGTGCTGACCAATCAGCTACCGGGGGCGGACAGGGGTCGGTCAGCGTATTTGGCCGACGTCTTCTTCACAGCCGTTTCTGCTCTGCGGCTCCTGTCTGTCATGCCGGCGCTTGTCTTTTACGCCGGAGCAGATTTCCTGACTCAGTTGCAGGATGTCGAATTTTTCTGTATGGAAGCCAATAGAATATGCATTTTCTTGGAGAAGCTGAATTACTGCTGTTTTTGCCGTTTCATTTTCGTGTCTCTCGGTCTGTGAAATCATCTGTGTCTTGTCTGGACTTTTGTATTGCATTTGTTTCCATGCGTTTAGACGCCAGGTTTTTGTTTCATTGTATGTGGTGTTTTGAACTGCGGTTCTTCTATATCTACATCTACATCCATACTCCGCAAGCCACCTGACGGTGTGTGGCGGAGGGTACTTTGAGTACCTCTATCGGTTCTCCCTTCTATTCCAGTCTCGTAATGTTCGTGGAAAGAAAGATTGTCGGTATGCCTCTGTGTGGACTCTAATCCCTCTGGTTTTATCCTCGTGGTCTCTTCGCGAGATATACGTGGGAGGGAGCAATATACTGCTCGACTCCTCGGTGAAGGTACATTCTCGAAACTTCAACAAAAACGCGTCTCTCTTGCAGTCTTCCTCTGATCTATCATCTCCGTAACGCTTTTGCGATTACTAAATGATCCTGTAACGAAGCGCGCTGCTCTCCGTTGGATCTTCTCTATCTCTTCTATCAACCCTATCTGGTACGGATCCCACACCGGTGAGCAGTATTCAAGCAGTGGGCGAACAAGTGTACTGTAACCTACTTCCTTTGTTTTCGGATTGCATTTCCTTAGGATTCTTCCAATGAATCTCAGTCTGGTATCTGCTTTACCGACGATTAATTTTATATGGTTATTCCATTTTAAATCACTCCTAATGCCTAGTCCCAGATAATTTATGGAATTGTTTCCAGTTGCTGACCTGCTATATTGTAGCTAAATGATAAAGGATCTTTCTTTCTATGTATTCGTAGCACATTACACTTGTCTACATTGAGATTCAGTTGCCATTCCCTGCACCATGCGTCAGCTCGTTGCAGATCCTCCTGCATTTCAGTACAATTATCCATTGTTACAACCTCTCGATATACTACAGCATCAACCGCATAAAGCCTCAGTGAACTTCCCATGTTATACACAAGGTCATTTATGTATATTGTGAATAGCAACGGTCCTACGACACTCCCCTGCGGCACACCTGAAATCACTCTTACTTCGAAAGACTTCTCTCCATTGAGAATGACATCCTGCATTCTGTCATCTAGAAACTCTTCAATCCAATCACACAATTGGTCTGATAGTCCATATGCTCTTATTTTGTTCATTAAACGACTGTGGCGAACTGTAACAAACGCCTTGCGGAAGTCAAGAGACACGGCGTCTACCTGGGAACCCGTGTCTATGGCCCTCTGAGTCTCGTGGACAAATAGCGCGAGCTGGGTTTCACACGATCGTCTTTTTCGAAACTCATGCTGATTCCTACAGAGTAGATTTCTAGTCTCCAGAAAAGTCATTGTACTCTAACATAATACGTGTTCCAAAATTCTACAACTGATTGACGTTACAGATATAGGTCTACAGTTCTGCACATCTGTTCGACGTCCGTTCTTGAAAACGGGGATGACCTGTGCCCTTTTCCAATCCTTTGGAACGCTACGCCCTTCTAGAGGCCTACGGTACACCGCTGCAACAATGGGAGCAAGTTCCTTCGCATACTCTGCGTAAAATCGAACTAGTATCGCATCAGGTTGAGCGGCCTTTCCTCTTTTGAGCGATTTTAATTGTTTTTCTATCTCTCTGTCATCTACACTCCTGGAAATGGAAAAAAGAACACATTGACACCGGTGTGTCAGACCCACCATACTTGCTCCGGACACTGCGAGAGGGCTGTACAAGCAATGATCACACGCACGGCACAGCGGACACACCAGGAACCGCGGTGTTGGCCGTCGAATGGCGCTAGCTGCGCAGCATTTGTGCACCGCCGCCGTCAGTGTCAGCCAGTTTGCCGTGGCATACGGAGCTCCATCGCAGTCTTTAACACTGGTAGCATGCCGCGACAGCGTGGACGTGAACCGTATGTGCAGTTGACGGACTTTGAGCGAGGGCGTATAGTGGGCATGCGGGAGGCCGGGTGGACGTACCGCCGAATTGCTCAACACGTGGGGCGTGAGGTCTCCACAGTACATCGATGTTGTCGCCAGTGGTCGGCGGAAGGTGCACGTGCCCGTCGACCTGGGACCGGACCGCAGCGACGCACGGATGCACGCCAAGACCGTAGGATCCTACGCAGTGCCGTAGGGGACCGCACCGCCACTTCCCAGCAAATTAGGGACACTGTTGCTCCTGGGGTATCGGCGAGGACCATTCGCAACCGTCTCCATGAAGCTGGGCTACGGTCCCGCACACCGTTAGGCCGTCTTCCGCTCACGCCCCAACATCGTGCAGCCCGCCTCCAGTGGTGTCGCGACAGGCGTGAATGGAGGGACGAATGGAGACGTGTCGTCTTCAGCGATGAGAGTCGCTTCTGCCTTGGTGCCAATGATGGTCGTATGCGTGTTTGGCGCCGTGCAGGTGAGCGCCACAATCAGGACTGCATACGACCGAGGCACACAGGGCCAACACCCGGCATCATGGTGAGGGGAGCGATCTCCTACACTGGCCGTACACCACTGGTGATCGTCGAGGGGACACTGAATAGTGTACGGTACATCCAAACCGTCATCGAACCCATCGTTCTACCATTCCTAGACCGGCAAGGGATCTTGCTGTTCCAACAGGACAATGCACGTCCGCATGTATCCCGTGCCACCCAACGTGCTCTAGAAGGTGTAAGTCAACTACCCTGGCCAGCAAGATCTCCGGATCTGTCCCCCATTGAGCATGTTTGGGACTGGATGAAGCGTCGTCTCAAGCGGTCTGCACGTCCAGCACGAACGCTGGTCCAACTGAGGCGCCAGGTGGAAATGGCATGGCAAGCCGTTCCACAGGACTACATCCAGCATCTCTACGATCGTCTCCATGGGAGAATAGCAGCCTGCATTGCTGCGAAAGGTGGATATACACTGTACTAGTGCCGACATTGTGCATGCTCTGTTGCCTGTGTCTATGTGCCTGTGGTTCTGTCAGTGTGATCATGTGATGTATCTGACCCCAGGAATGTGTCAATAAAGTGTCCCCTTCCTGGGACAATGAATTCACGGTGTTCTTATTTCAATTTCCAGGAGTGTATTTCGATATCTACCATTTTGTTTTCCTGACTTGTGTCCTGACCTAGCTAATTCTCCGTGCGCTTTCACAGTAATCCGCGGCTGGAAGAAATATTTTCGCGAAACGCTATTGAGAACGTTTCTAGTTCCGACATTGACCTCATACTACGCAACAATTAAGGTATGGTACCTACAGCGTGTATCTCACGCGAGGACAGGAGGCGGTACAAAGAACCCTTTGCCACGCACTCGAATGCGCCTTGCAGAGTATGTATTTAAGTATGATGGCGTGCCGAAAAGCAATGCCTCCGCATTTTTTATGTGAAAACTCTTAAAACTCCCTGAAAAAAATTAAATTGATTAACATTCTACTTCTTTATTCTTCATGGCTACATACGAGGGGCGTTTGAAAAGTCCATGCAAAGTCCGAGAAACGGCACCACCGGCGCGTATCGAGGTCATGTTTAGTTAGTAGCATCTTTGGAAAGAAGGCACACCAAGTTTCAGCCATATTTGTCTATTTCTTTGCTTGGCATTCGTGTGAATCAAGGAAGTCGAGTGATTGTCAAAAAATGGTCGAAAAAGAATTTCGTGTGGTCATTATACATTACTTTATGAAAGGAAAAACGCCTCAGGAGACTAAAGAGAAGCTTGATAAACATTACGGTCACTCTGCACCTTCGATTAGAACAGTTTATACGTGGTTTCAAAATTTTCGAAGTGGCCATATGGGCACAAGTGATGCTGAACGTTCTGGACGCCCTGTGGAGGTTACGACTCCAGAAATCATTGATAAAATATATGATACGATGATGGACGACAGAAGAGTAAAGGTGCGTGAGATTGCTAGTGCTGTGGGCATCTCGAATGAACGGGTAAATAATATTTTGCGTAAACATTTGAACATGAGAAAGCTATCCGCAAGATGGGTTCCTCGATTGCTCATGCTTGACCAAAAGCGGAATCGTGGAAGTGTTGCAAGGATGGGTTGCAGCTGTTCAGGAAGAATCCGCAGGACTTAAAGGCTAGTTTGGTCACTGCGGATGATACATGGATACATTACTATACTCCTGAGACCAAAGAACAATCTAAACAATGGGTTACCTAGGGAGATACCGCACCAAAAAAGGCGAAGACCATTCCTTCGGCCGGAATGGTTATGGCTACTATCTTTTGGGATTCGCAAGGGATAATCCTCATCGACTATCTGGAAAAGGGTAAAACTGTTACAGGTGCATATTATTCATCGTTATTGGACTATTTGCAAACCGAGCTGCAAGAAAAACGTCGGCGATTGGACCCCAAAAGAGTCCTTTTCCATCACGACAGTGCACCAGCACATTCTCAGCAGTTGTGGTCGCAAAATTAGTGGAAATAGGATTCCAACTCGTTTCACATCCTCCCTATTCTCCAGACTTGGCTCCCTCGGACTACTATTTGTTCCCCAATTTGAATAAATGGCTGACGGGACAAAGATTTTGTTCAAACGAGAAGGTGATTGCAGCAACTAATAGCTATTTTGTAGACTTGGACTATTTCAATTTTTCGGAAGGGATAAACAAATTAGAACAGCGTTGGACGAAGTGTATAAGTCTAAAAGGAGACTATGTCGAAAAATAAAAAACACTGAAGTAGTTTTTATTTTTTCACAGGATTTTCAAACGCCCCTCGTATTTTTCTCAACATACCTTGCCGACGAACTCATTTCCCCCAACGAGAGACCCATTTCTTGATACCGCCACTGTAGAATCTTTGACTTTCCTGACGGAGGCACAACCTCACCTCTGCTTGCAACGCTTCATCGCTATCAAAGTGAAGTCCTCGGAGGTTTGATTTAAGTTTTGGAAACTGACGAAAATCGGATAGCTCCAACTCGGGACTGTATAGAGGATGATCGATGACAGGGGAACCCAAGGTGACGGATTGTTGCACATGTCTCGGCACTCTTGTGAGTTCTGGTACTGGCACACTGGAGAAGAGGGTGCTCCATGTGTGGACGAGTTATTCTAATTTGAAACTCTGTTACAGCACGCTGTTCCTCATGCACAGACGTAGTTACGGTACACACCACAGTGTAACACGGTAGGATTCTCGGCCCTCTAGAGGCAGACGGCTGCAAATATGTAGACATGAAGAATAAACAAGTAGAGTGTTGATAACGTTTGTTTTATTTAAAAAGGTTCAACAAAACAAATGGTTAAAATGGCTCGGAGCACTATGGGACTTAACTTCTGAGGTCATCAGTCCCCAAGAACTTAGAACTTAGAGCCCCTTAGCTCCAGAAAGGCTCAAAATCATGAAAAGTTCAATTTTTACTTTTTTGCGTTTTCTGAATCTGCAGACTATTACCTTTTAATAGATATATAATTTATTCAATTCCGAACACTACAACTATTTTTAAATTTTTTTTGAAATGTGTTCTACATGGGCGTGACCCACCGTGGCGCTGTTAAACTGCTGTCAAATGGTGTTATTATTAACGTCCGTGTTCATCAGGTACATTTTAGTGATGTGAGATAAAGTATGTGTTGTGGCTAACCTGTGATGGTTCAATATATATCGCTGGTGTGATTGTCGATTGTTTCATGTTTATTTACTCTGTCGTTATCTCGAAAATATTCGTAATTAATTCTGTTTCTTGAGTCTCTGTTTTGTTGAAGTATAATAATGAGTAAAAGTAAAGTTATTAGAAATCCTCTGAAGGCTTTTAAGAAAAGGAGAAATGTTGGAAAGCCAAAGGTATGTGTTATTACTGTAAACAATAAAGACGATAACCAAGTGAGTGAACCTAACCTCTCAAGTACACCTGCCCATAGCAGTCAAAGTGGGAAAGAAAATACTTCACAGAAGAAGCTTGGTTCAATGAGTGGAAACTATGAATGTTTTATGGGCGAATCGGATGTGAATGAAATATTTGATATGTCGGTTCTCAAAGGAATTTTTTCAAACTGTGTAAGATGTATTCATTGTAGCGAAGTTGCTCTGGAACTCTCCATAATAAAGCACGTAGGACTTGCTAGTGAAATACAACTGAAATGTGATAAGTGTTCATACATGACCACCTTTTGGAACAGTGTTGCAGTAACTGCAACTGAATAAAATGGTAGCAAAATCTACGAACACAACAACGAGCGATACTTGCTTTAGACAAGGAACGCCTTCGGGCTGCAGACAGGGCTGTAAAGAGTCTAGAAATACAAGCAAGAGTAAACAGGGGGAGGAACAAGAGGAAGCTGGAGGAGGAGTTTGCAGAGGATGAAGATAATCCATCCTATGGACCTGGAATGCACTAAAAAGTTAATCCAATCTTTGTCGCTCGATTCCCAAAACTTTTATTTTCTCATACTAATTGCATGTGTTCTAAGGATCTTCCAAACATATTTGTTTCAAACTTTCAGTAAATGTTACACAGTACCTTCTGCATAATTTAACACAGCCTTTTTCCAAAAGCTGCATATTTTTGAATATATAAATAAAAAATTGCAAAAAAATGTTGTGAATTTTCATTACAATTGAAAAAAAAATCATCTTTAATAACTGAACTAAAATTTTGTAAAATCCCTGTGTTAAGTTGTAGCCCATATTCCAATAAATAATCTGTAAAAAGTTCAACTTCCTACCTCAAATTGTGAGGAAAGATGTAATTTATAAGCGTTATTTTAACATTGCAAGTATAGGGCGTTCCGGAGCCCCTTAAACGTAACTAACCTAAGGACAGCCCACACATCCATGCCCGAGGCAGGATTCGAACCTGCGACCGTAGCGGTCGCGCGCTTCTAGACTGTAGCGCCTAGAACCTCTCGGCCACACAGGCCGGCAAGCTTTAACAGTTTTCATGTAAAAAATTCGGAGGCTTTACTTTTCACAATGCCCTCGCAGATATCATACTAGCTAATTAACCAGCGTTGCCCAGTTTCTACATCTACATCTACGTGGATACTCTTGCAAATCACATTTAAGTGCCTGGCAGAGGGTTCATCGAACCACCTTCACAATTCTCTATTATTCCAATCTCATATAGCGCGCGGAAAAACGAACACCTGTATCTTTCCGTACGAGCTCTGATTTCCCTTATTTTATCTTGGTGATCGTTTCTCCCTATGTAGGTCGGGATCAACAAAATATTTTCGCATTGGGAGGAGAAAGTTGGTGATGGGAATTTCGCGAGAAAATTCCGTCACAACGAAAAACGCCTTTCTTTTAATGATGTCCAACCCAAATCCTGTATCATTTCAGTGACACTCTCTCCCATATTTCGCGATAATACAAAACCTGCTACCCTTCTTTCAACTTTTTCGGTGCACTCCGTCAGTCTTATCAGGTAAGGATCCCACACCGCGCAGCAGTATTCTAAAAGAGGACGGACAAGCCTAGCGTAGGCAGTCTCCTTAGTAGATCTGTTACATTTTCTAACTGTCCTGCTAATAAAACGCAGTCTTTGGTTAGCTTTCCCCACAACATTTTCTATGTGTTCCTTCCAATTGAAGTTGTTCGTAACTGTAATTCCAAGGTATTTAGTTGAACGTACGGCCTTTACATTTGACTGATTTATGTGTGACCGAAGTTTAACGGATTCCTTTTAGCACTAATGTGGATGACCTCACATTTTTCATTATTTAGGGTCAACTGCCTATTTTCGCACCATTCAGATATCTTTTCTAAATCGTTTTGCAATTTGTTTTGATCTTCTGATGACTTTTTCATTAAACGACAGCATAATCTGCAAACAACCTAAGACGGCTGCTCACATTCTCTCCCAAATCGTTTATATAGATAAGGAACGTCAAAGGGCCTGTAACACTACCTTGGGGAACGCCGGAAACCACTTCTGTTTTACTCGATGACTTTCCGTCAGTTACTACGAACTGTGACCTCTTTGACAGGAAATCACAAATCCAGTCACATAACTGCGACGACATACCATAAGATCGCAATTTCACTATAAGCCGCTTGTGTGGAACAGTGTCGAAAGTCATCTGGAAATCTAGAAATACGGAATCGATCTGAAACCCCTGGTCAATAGCACTCAACACTTCATGCGAATATGGAGCTAGTTGTGTTTCACAAGAACGATGTTTCCTAAACCCATGTTGACTGTGTGTCAATAGACCCTTTTCTTCGAGGTAATTCATAATGTTCAAACACAACATATGTTCCAGAATCCTGCTGCATATCGACGATAATGATATGGGCCTGTAATTAAGTGGATTCCTCCTACTACCTTTCTTGAATATTGGTGAGACCTGTGCAACTTTCCAGTCTTTAGGTACGGATCTGTCGTCCAGCGAACGGTTGTATATGATTGTCAAGTATGGAGCTACTGCGTCAGCATACTCTGAAAGAAACCTAACTGGTATACAGTCTGGACCAGAAAACTTGCTTTTATCAAGGGATTTAAGATGCTTTACTACTCCGAGGATATTTACTTCTACATTACTCATGTTGGCAACTGTTCTTGATTCGAATTCTGCAATATTTACTTCGTCTTCTTTTGTGAAGGCCTTTCGGAAGGCTGTGTTCAGTAACTCTGCTTTGGCAGCACTGTTTTCGATAGTATCTCCATTGCTATCGCGCAGAGAAGGCATTGAGTGTTTCTTGCCGCTAACATACTTCACATACGACCAGAATCTCTTTGAATTTTCTGCCAGGTTTCGAGACAAAGTTTCGTTGTGGAAACTGTTACAAGCATCTCACGCTAAATTTCGAGCTTCTGTAGAAGATCGCCAATCTTGGGGATTTTGCGTCTGTTTCAATTTGGCATGTTTGTTTAGTTGTTTCTGCAACAGTGTTTTGACCAGTTTTGTGTACCAATGAGGATCAGCTCGCAGCTAATCAGCTTCTAACTAATCCCAATGTAACGTTATGCTTTCCTACTTTGGTGCGAATTGCCCCGAGCGGTTCAAAATGCTTTGCTTTTCTAATACGAGCTTCATAGGTCAACCACGACACCTTTGAGTTAAATGATACCAGTACTGTCACCAGTCAGTCTAGCGACCCCAAACGGCATTGGTTCGACACTAATGTTGTTAGTTTTGGACTAATTTATGATGCCGCCCTTCATGCATAGCCGGAGTCCTAATGGTGCTGTGAGTATCTTATTACTCCACGTCCGCATATTTCCACATAAAGGTTGATATGAAATTTCTCCAAACGATGCTGATCAATACCTGCCGCGCATGCTACTATCGGTTCCCTTACCTGGCCAGAAATTGTCTCCCTGTTCTACGTCAGCTGTGTGGCAAGTCTACTTGAAATTGTTGTGGGCAGATAAAATCTGTGCGAAACGAACACACTCGCTCTTAGCTAGAAATATGTAGAGTAGCGAAATGCTCCAGTTGCTATATTTAATTTGTGAGGGCATGAGGGTTACAATTTCTGTGTTTATACACAAGCATCCCTATACGGAGGACAGTGTATTGTCAACATACAGACACTGCATAAAGACAGACATTGTAGCCATCGATGATGCATCCATGACTCACTGGGTTATAATGACGATATAATATTTGTCTTCCTGTGGGGAAATCACGAATTGTGTAAGCATAAGGGCTGCTACCGACAATCATTCTTCCCACGCACTATACGCGAGTGGAACAGGGTTGGAAGGATCAGATAGTGGTACCAAAAGTACCCTCCGCTACACACCATTAGGTGGCTTGCGCAGTATGATGTAGCTTTAGATGTAGATGTTACTTTGTGGAATATGGAATTTGGAATCCGTCCTGGAGGAGTGCAGGGATAGCCGAAGTGTTTACGGCGACAGCACGCGATAAGCAGGAAAATCGGGTTCGTGTCCCAGTCCGTCACAAATTTTCATGTGTAGCCAACAGCTGACATTAGTGCATCGTTACAGAAAGCGAAACTATTTCGTAATGCGTGAAACAAGCATTGCACCACAGACGCACGGCTTTGGTGGCGTGCGGGGGGGGGGGGGGGTTATTAACCTGGATTTCCATGGATCTGTGGTAATAATTTGTGGGCTGTGTGGACATTACTATGGATTTTGTGCATCCCTTCATGCTTGATATCTCTCCTGATGGCAGCAGCTCCTTCCAATAGGACAACTGCCAAAGTCAAAAAGCCAGATTAGTGCTACACTGGCTTTAGGGGAGAGATAGCGAAATTACATTGACTTATTGGCATCCAAATTCACCTGGTCTGTACCAGATGTAACACATCTGGCGAGATATAGGGCACCAGTTCAGGGCCCACAAAACACCAACCCATTATTTAGCAGGGCCCACAAAACACCAACCCGTTATTTAGAGGAGTTGAGTAACATGACTGTTGTTGTTGTTGTTGTTGTGGTCTTCAGTCCTGAGACTGGTTTGATGTAGCTCTCCATGCTATTCTATCCTGTGCAAGTTTCTTCATCTCCCAGTACTTACTGCAACCTACATCCTTCTGAATCTGTTTAGTGTATTCCTCTCTTGGTCTCGCCCTACGATTTTTACCCTCCACGCTGCCCTCCAATACTAAATTTGTGATCCCGCGATGCCTCAGAACGTGTCCTACCAACCGATCCCTTCTTCTAGTCAAGTTGTGCCACAAGCTCCTCTTCTTCCTAATTCTATTCAATACCCTTCATTAGTTATGTGATCTACCCATCTAATCTTCAGCATTCTTCTGTAGCACCACATTTCGAAAGCTTCTATTCTCTTCTTGTCTAAACTATTTATCGTTCATGTTTCACTTCCTTAAATGGCTACACTCCATACGAATACTTTCAGAAACGACTTTCTGACACTTAAATCTATACTCGATGTTAGCAAATTTCCCTTCTTCAGAAACGCTTTCCTTTCCATTGCCAGTCTAGATTTTATATCCTCTCTACTTCGACCATCATCAGTTATTTTGCTCCCCAAATAGCAAAACTCCTTTACTACTTTAAGTGTCTCATTTCCTAATCTAATTCCCTGAGCATCACCCGATTTAATTCGACTACATTCCATTATCCTCGTTTTGCTTTTGTTGATGTTCATCTTATATCTTCCTTTCAAGACACTGTCCATTCCGATCAACTGCTCTTCCAAGTCCTTTGCTGTCTCTGACAGAATTACAATGTCATCGGCGAACCTCAAAGTTTTTATTTCTTCTCCCTGGATTTTAATACGTACTCCGAATTTTTCTTTTGTTTCCCTTACTGCTTGCTCAATATACAGATTGAATAACATCGGGGACAGGCTACAACTCTGTCTCACTCCCTTCCCAACCACTGCTTCCCTTTCATGCCCCTCGACTCTTATACCTGCCATTTGGTTTCTGTACAAATTGTAAATAGCCTTTCGCTCCCTGTATTTTATCCCTGCCACCTTCAGAATTTGAAAGAGAGTATTCCAGTCAACATTGTCAAAAGCTTTCTCTAAGTCTACAAATGCTAGAAACGTAGGTTTGCCTTTCCTTAATCTATTTTCTAAGATAAGTCGTAGGATCAGTATTGCCTCACGTGTTCCAGTATTTCTACGGAATCCAAACTGATCTTCCCCGAGGTCGGCTTCTACTAATTTTTCCATTCGTCTGTGAAGAATTCGTGTTAGTATTTTGCAGCTGTGGCTTATTAAACTGATTGTTCGGTAATTTTCACATCTGTCAACACCTGCTTTCTTTGGGATTGGAATTATTATATTCTTCTTGAAGTTTGAGGGCATTTCACCTGTCTCATACATCTTGCTCACCAGATGATAGAGTTTTGTCAGGACTGGCTCTCCCAAGGCCGTCAGTAGTTCCAATGGAATGTTGTCTACTCCCGGGGCCTTGTTTCGACTCAGGTCTTACAGTGCTCTGTCAAACTCTTCACGCAATACCGTATCTCCCATTTCATCTTCATCGACATCCTCTTCCATTTCCATAATATTGTCCTCAAGTATATCGCCCTTGTATAGACCCTCTATATACTCCTTCCACCTTTCTGCTTTCCCTTCTTTGCTAAGAACTGGGTTTCCATCTGAGCTCTTGATATTCATACAAGTGGCTCTCTTTTCTCCAAAGGTCTCCATAATTTTCCTGTAGGCAGTATCTATCTTGCCCCTAGTGAGATAAGCCTCTACATCCTTACATTTGTCCTCTAGCCATCCCTGCTTAGCCATTTTGCACTTCCTGTCGATCTCATTTTTGAGACGTTTGTATTCCTTTTTGCCTGCTTCATTTACTGCGTTTTTATATTTTCTCCTTTCATCAATTAAATTCAATGTTTCTTCTGTTATCCAAGGATTTCTACTAGCACTCGTCTTTTTACCTACTTGATCCTCTGCTACCTTCACTAATTGATCCCTCAAAGCTACCCATTCTTCTTCTATTGTACTTCTTTCCCCAATTCCTGTCAATTGTTCCCTTATGCGCTCCATGTAACTCTGTACAACCTCTGTTTTAGTCAGTTTATCCAGGTGCCATCTCCTTAAATTCCCACCTTTTTGCAGTTTCTTCAGTTTTAATCTAAAGTTCTTAACCAATAGATTGTGGTCAGAGTCCACATCTGCCCCTGGAAATGTCTTACAACTTAAAACCTGGTTCCTAAATCTCTGCCTTGCCATTATATAGTCTATCTGTTACCTTTTAGTATCTCCAGGATTCTTCCATGTATACTACCTTATTTTATGATTCTTGAACCAAGTGTTAGCTATAATTAAGTTATGCTCTGTGCAAAATCCTACCATACGGCTTCCTCTTTCATTTCTCTCCCCAAATCCATATTCACCCACTATGTTTCCCTCTTTCCCTTTTCCTACTCTCGAATTCCAGTCACCCATGACTATTAAATTTTTGTCTCCCTTCACTACCTGAATAATTTCTTTGATCTCATCATACATTTATTACTTGCTTCATCATCTGCAGAGCTAGTTGGCATATAAACTTGTACTACTGTGGTAGGCATGGGCTTCGTGTCTATCTTGGCCACAATAATGCGTTCACTATGCTGTTTGTAGTAGCTTACCCGCACTCCTATTTTTTTATTCATTATTAAACCTACTCTTGCATTACCCCTGTTTGATCTTGTATTTATAACCCTGTATTCACCTGACCAAAAGTCTTGTTCCTCCTGCCACCGAACTTCACTAATTCCTATTATATCTAGCTTTAACCTATCCAGTTCCCTTTTTAAATTTTCTAACCTACCTGCCCGATTAAGAGATCTGACATTCCACCCTCCGATCCGTAGAACGCCAGTTTTCTTTCATTTCAGCCGTTCGCAGTACCAGCACAGCAAGGCCGTTTGGTCAGTGTTACAAGGCCACATCAGTCGATCATCCAGACTCTTGCCCCTGCAACTACTGAAAGGCTGCTGCCCCTCTTCAGGAACCACAAGTTTGTCTGGCCTCTCAACAGATACCCCTCCGTTGTGGTTGTACCTACAGTACGGCCATCTGTATCGCTGAGGCACGCAAGCCTCCTCACCAACGACAAGGTCAATGGTTCATGGCGGGGGGGGGGGGACATGGCTGTAGACAAATAATTTTATTAAGCAAGTATGCACAGTGTTTTGGCTCTTCAATGTACTGCCTATATGTTGCAAATATACCGTCCAGAACCGTTAATGTGACCACCTGTCAAAAGCCAGAATAACCATCTTTTTCAGTGTGGACTGCTATGAGACCTGCGGAAAGTGAATCAGTGAGGTTCTGGATGGAACCCACAGGGATGTGGAGCCATGCTGACTCCAGTGTTGTGGTGACTATCTGTTCGAGGTTTCTCAGTTGAGAATCCATGCCACGGACAGCCCAGTCGAGGGAGTCCTACAGACTGTCGACTGCATTTTAATCAGGGGACAGTGATGGCCAGCGGAATACATTAGCTCATCCTGATGCTCTTCAAACCACCAAATGCGGTACATCGGGTTCAGATCAGGTGAATTTGGAGGCCAATAAGTCAATGTAATTTCTTTATCATGTTCCTTAAACCACTGTAGCACTAGTCTGGCTTTGTACCCTGGTCGAAGGAGCCATTGCCATCATGGGAGATATCGTGCATGAGGGGATGCACATAATCTGCAATAATGTCTACACAGCCCACAGATTTAATGCTTAGGAAACGGGGTGGACATGGTCCTCAAGGAGAGAGACATCCTTATGGAGACCTAACGCGCATTCCAGAATGACGAGATCACTCTCTCTCTCTCTTTCCATGCATTAATCCCGACTTGCGGGGTCTGCTGGTTAACCGGACGTGGCATGTTAATTTGAAGGGGTCGCCGAATGCCCTTCCTGCCGCCACGCCGTACTCCCGAGAAGGAATTAGTGTACCACAACTGTCTGCTCAAAATGGCTCTGAGCACTATGGGACTTAACATCTGAAGTCATCAGTCCCCTAGAACTTAGAACTACTACATCTACATCTACATACATACTCCGCAATCCACCATACGGTGGGTCGCGGAGGGTACCTCGTACCGCAACTAGCATCTTCTCTCCCTGTTCCACTGCCTAACAGAACGAGGGAACAATGACTGCCTATATGCCTCTTTACGAGCCCTAATCTCTCTTATCTTATCTTTGTGGTCTTTCCGCGAAATACAAGTTGGCGGCAGTAGAATTGTACTGCAGTCAGCCTCAAATGCTGGTTCTCTAAATTTCCTCAGTAGCGATTCACGAAAAGAACGCCTCCTTTCCTCTAGAGACTCCCACCCGAGTTCCTGAAGCATTTCCGTAACACTCGCGTTATGATCAAACCTACCAGTAACAAATCTAGCAGCCCGCCTCTGAATTGCTTCTATGTCCTCCCTCAATCCGACCTGATAGGGATCCCAAACGCTCGAGCAGTACTCAAGAATAGGTCGTATTAGTGTTTTATAAGCGGTCTCCTTTACAGATGAACCACATCTTCCCAAAATTCTACCAATGAACCGAAGACGACTATCCGCCTTCCCCACAACTGCCATTACATGCTTGTCCCACTTCATATCGCTCTGCAATGTTCCGCCCAAATATTTAATCGACGTGACTGTGTCAAGCGCTACACTACTAATGGAGTACTCAAACTTTACAGGATTCTTTTTCCTATTCATCTGCATTAATTTACATTTATCTATATTTAGAGGTAGCTGCCATTCTTTACACCAATCGCAAATCCTGTCCAAGTAATCTTGTATCCTCCTACAGTAACTCAACGACGACACCTTCCCGTACACCACAGCATCATCAGCAAACAGTCGCACATTGCTATCCACCCTATCTAAAAGATCATTTATGTAGATAGAAAACAACAGCGGACCTACCACACTTCCCTGGGGCACTCCAGATGATACCCTCACCTCCGATGAACACTCATCCATCGAGGAACTACTTAAACCTAACTAACCTGAGGACATCACACACATCCATGCCCGAAGCAGGATTCGAACCTGCGACCGTAGCGGTCGCGTGGTTCCGGACTGAAGCACCTAGAACCGCTCGGCCAAACCGGCTGGCACAACTGTCTGCATGGAATAGTGCGAATGTGTTCAGAGCCGTGGAACTGAGGCAGAACATGGGGACCAGCCCGGTATTCACCTATCAGGATGTGGAAAACCACATCCAGGTTGGCCGGCGCACCAGCCCTCGTGGTTAATCCGCCAGTAGGATTCGATCCAGGGCCGGCACACCTACCCGAGTCCAGGAAGCAGCGCATCAGCACTCTCGGCTAACCTGGTGGGCGCAGAATGATGAGATCAACCAGGGAATACTCTCCAGCCTGGAACATCCCGACGATTGTTGCAGGATGTTTGCCTTCAGATGTTTCACAACATGCACGCCAACTGTCCGATTGAGCACAAAACGTGATTCATCTGAAAGGCCGTCTTTCGCCACTCAGTGGATGTCCAGATGCAAGACTGGCGTGCAAATTCCAGCCTTCGTCACTGATTAACAACAGTCAGTATGGATGCACTATTCCGGGCGGGAAGGAGCGCCTGGTCCCGGGCATGAATCCGCCCGGCGGATTTGTGTCGAGGTCTGGTGAACTGGCCAGTATGTGGATGGTTTTTAGGCGGTTTTTCATCTGCCTCGGCGAATGCGGGCTGGTTCTCCTTATTCCGCCTCAGTTACACTATGTCGGCGATTGCTGCGCAAACAAGTTCTCCACGTACACGTACACAACCGTTACTCTACCACGCAAACAAAGGGGTTGCACTCGTCTGGTGTGAGACATTCATTGGGGGGGGGGGGGGGGGGGGGGGGAAGGTCCACCGGGGGCCGAACCGCACAATAACCCTGGGTTCGGTGTGGGGCGTGTGACGGCACGTCACATAAATATTGACATTTTTCGGGGTTGTAAATCTTAGTTTACATATTTTATGAATATAATTAGTGTAAAAGATATAGTTAATGTTCTTGAAACAACTGATATGCAGCGATAGCATCTTTATTTGATGTCTATGGAAATGAAAAAGGATCGAAAGAGACGCGATTGTACGGCCGAGGAGGAAGGACGTATTTTGTGGTACACACACTTTTTGTTTCGCTATACGGAAGGCAGCAATTGAGCGGCTACACGTATTTTATGTAAGTTATTTGTATTTATTGCTAAAATACACTTATTATTATTACAAAATGAATTTCTTTGTAATAGTTGTCACCTCAAATGCTCGCAGTGGCTAACTATTTTTAATAAGTATTTTTTCAGTAATTTGCGCTGCGCGAAGCTCATCTTCCTATGCACACTCTAGTCGGCCATTACGCGCCGCAGTACTAATTTATTTTTCAGTGTTAACAGTAAATGTAAATGCGAGAGATTTCGCTATAAGAACCATTTTAAATTGCAGCAGATAATTAATTTACGTGAAAGTTCATGTTTTTAAACTATACAGATTCCATGAGTTCAGTAAGTTTTATCTTGGCCGCTCCACGGCAACAATCGAAATTCTCTCAAGCCTTGCTTTGCAATCAATAAATAGAAATTAACAAAATTACATTCAATTCAGTTAACGGCAACTATATTTTAGTCATCACGTTCAAAATCTAAAGTTGGTACATGAATAACTGAGGCTCTTTAAGAACCCGTTTCATATTCACTTATGTACGTAAGTAAAAGTGATAAGAGAGAAAGAATCATGCTGATAAATTAAAAATCATATATATATACGAGGGGCGTTCAGAAAGTAAGCTCCGATCGGTCGCGAAATGGAAACGACTATGAAAATCCGATAAAGCTTTGCACAGATGTGTTGGGTAGCGTCTCTAGTATAACCCCAGTTAGCATCACGTCGCTCTTCTCATTTCTGAGCTCGCAGTGAGTGCGTAAAGATGTCTAGAAAATAGTGTCTGCCGCCAAGTACGAGGGCCTGGTGAGAAATTTCGCCTGAAGCTATGCAGCTAACATTACATAACTGTCGTGCTGTTTCTTCTTCAAGACAATTCTCAGCCGCATTCTGCAGGCGCAATGAGGATGCTCCTGCATCGTTTTCAAATGGAAATGTGAGATTACCCACAATACAGTCCGCAATTGTCTCCCCCTGGGTTTTATCTCTGGTCACATGAACCGATGTCTTTGAAGACAACATTTTGACACAGACAACGAGGTGTAGGCCAGCGTGGAGAATTGGCGGAAAGCACTGGCGGCTGCCTTCTATGATGAGGCTATTGAAAAGTTGGTACAACGCTATGACAAAAGTCTAAGTCAGAACGGCCTACGTAGAGAAGTAGCTGAAAGGTGTAGCTAATTGTTACAAGTAAAACATTTCTGATGTTCACTGTGGTTTCAATTTGGCAATCAATCGGAGCTTACTTTCTGAACAGGCCTCGTATATATATATATATATATATATATATATATATATATATATATATATATAGGACGTCCTTTGAATATAACGGATAACTTATCACAAGTGACGTCACAGGCGGCGGAGGGGTGAAGTGGACTGCGATAGTCGTCGTGGGGTCGTGGACCACTGCGGCTGCGGCGGGGATGGAGCCTCTCCGTCGTTTCTAGGTCCCCGGTTAACATACAATACAATACAATGAGTGCATGAACCAGGCATCTGCTACGGAGGCCCATGCCTGGCAACGGTCATTGTGAAGACACTGTTGGTAGCCCCTTGGTTCATATGGCAGTCATTCGGTCAACAGCTGCACGTCTATTCGCCCATACACCTCTCCACAGCTGTCGTTCACCCACGTCATCTATGGTCGGTGATGCACCACAGCCCCCTCATTGCCTCTCTTGGAAAGTGTTATTTTCCCTTGCACGACATGCTTTAACAGTGGCGATACTCGAACAGTTTACAATGTTAGCTGTTTCGAAAATCCTTCTACCCTTGGTCAGAAAAACCAATGATCATGCCCTTTTGGACGTCAGATAAGTCGCTTCATTTCCGCATTACGAGAAAGTCTGTTTTGTTTCTCCCAGACATGCTTTACATACCCTTCACTGCTAGTACTGCCACCTGCTGTCTGCTAGTGGATAATGGACGTTGACGTGGAATGCAGGCGGTGGACATATTAATGTGACTGGACCGTTTAGTATGCGCCCGTTAATACACAATAGGAGTGCTGCAGAAAGTACCTTTACATCTATGGATTTCCTCCAGTTAAGAACAACGTGTTGAGTTCTATCATCTAAGAAATCCTGAATGCGTAAGTGAAATGGTAAATCAGATTAAACTACCTATGTCTTCCGACTATGGAACGCTCATTGCATTAGATCCAATAATGATATACAGGGTGGTCCATTGATAGTGACCGGCCCAAATACACTCCTGGAAATGGAAAAAAGAACACATTGACACCGGTGTATCAGACCCACCATACTTGCTCCGGACACTGCGAGAGGGCTGTACAAGCAATGATCACAAGCACGGCACAGCGGACACACCAGGAACCGCGGTGTTGGCCGTCGAATGGCGCTAGCTGCGCAGCATTTGTACACCGCCGCCGTCAGTGTCAGCCAGTTTGCCGTGGCATACGGAGCTCCATCGCAGTCTTTAACACTGGTAGCATGCCGCGACAGCGTGGACGTGAACCGTATGTGCAGTTGACGGACTTTGAGCGAGGGCGTATAGTGGGCATGCGGGAGGCCGGGTGGACGTACCGCCGAATTGCTCAACACGTGGGGCGTGAGGTCTCCACAGTACATCGATGTTGTCGCCAGTGGTCGGCGGAAGGTGCACGTGCCCGTCGACCTGGGACCGGACCGCAGCGACGCACGGATGCACGCCAAGACCGTAGGATCCTACGCAGTGCCGTGGGGGACCGCACCGCCACTTCCCAGCAAATTAGGGACACTGTTGCTCCTGGGGTATCGGCGAGGACCATTCGCAACCGTCTCCATGAAGCTGGGCTACGGTCCCGCACACCGTTAGGCCGTCTTCCGCTCACGCCCCAACATCGTGCAGCCCGCCTCCAGTGGTGTCGCGACAGGCGTGAATGGAGGGACGAATGGAGACGTGTCGTCTTCAGCGATGAGAGTCGCTTCTGCCTTGGTGCCAATGATGGTCGTATGCGTGTTTGGCGCCGTGCAGGTGAGCGCCACAATCAGGACTGCATACGACCGAGGCACACAGGGCCAACACCCGGCATCATGGTGTGGGGAGCGATCTCCTACACTGGTCGTACACCACTGGTGATCGTCGAGGGGACACTGAATAGTGCACGGTACATCCAAACCGTCATCGAACCCATCGTTCTACCATTCCTAGATCGGCAAGGGAACTTGCTGTTCCAACAGGACAATGCACGTCCGCATGTATCCCGTGCCACCCAACGTGCTCTAGAAGGTGTAAGTCAACTACCCTGGCCAGCAAGATCTCCGGATCTGTCCCCCATTGAGCATGTTTGGGACTGGATGAAGCGTCGTCTCACGCGGTCTGCACGTCCGGCACGAACGCTGGTCCAACTGAGGCGCCAGGTGGAAATGGCATGGCAAGCCGTTCCACAGGACTACATCCAGCATCTCTACGATCGTCTCCATAGGAGAATAGCAGCCTGCATTGCTGCGAAAGGTGGATATACACTGTACTAGTGCCGACATTGTGCATGCTCTGTTGCCTGTGTCTATGTGCCTGTGGTTCTGTCAGTGTGATCATGTGATGTATCTGACCCCAGGAATGTGTCAATAAAGTTTCCCCTTCCTGGGACAATGAATTCACGGTGTTCTTATTTCAATTTCCAGGAGTGTATCTCACGAAATAAGCGCCAAACGAAAAAACTACAAAGAACGAAACTTGTCTAGCTTGAAGGGGGAAACCAGATGGCGCTGTTGTTGGCCCGCTAGATGGCGCTGCCATGGGTCAAACAGATATCAACTGTGTTTTCTTTAAATAGGAACCTCCATTTTTTATTACATATTAGTGTAGTACGTAAAGAAATATGAATGTTTTAGTTGGACCACTTTTTTCGCTTTGTGACAGATGACGCTGTAATAGTCACAAACGTACAAGTACGTGGTATCATGTAACATTCCGCCAGTGCGGATGGTATTTCCATCGTGATGCATTACCCGTGTTAAAATGGACCGTTTACCAATTGCAGAAAAGGTCGATATCGTGTTGATGTATGGCTATTGTGATCAAAATGCCCAACGGCCGTGTGCTATGTGTGCTGCTCGGTATCCTGGACGACATCATCCAAGTGTCCGGACCGTTCGCCGGATAGTTACGTTATTTAAGGAACAGGAAGTGTTCAGCCACATGTCAAACGTCAAACACGACCTGCAACAAATGATGATGCCCAAGTAGGTGTTTTAGCTCCTGTCGCTGCTAATCCGCACATCAGTAGCAGACAAACTGCGCAAGAATCGGGAATCTCAAAAACGTCGGTGTTGAGAATGCTACATCAACATCGATTGCCCCCGTACCATATTTCTATGGAACAGGAATTGCATGGCGACGGCTTTGAACGTCGTGTACAGTTCTGCCACTGGGCACAAGAGAAATTACGGGACGATGACAGATTTTTTGCACGCGTTCTGTTTAGCGACGAAGCGTCATTCACCAACAGCGGTGACGTAAACCGGCATAATATGCACTATTGGGCAACGGAAAATCCACGATGGCTGTGACCTTGTCGGGTTAACATATGGTGCGGCATTATGGGAGGAAGGATAATTGGCCCCCATTTTATCGATGGCAATCTAAATGGTGCAATGTATGCTGATTTCCTACGTAACGTTCTGCCGATGTTACTACAAGATGTTTCACTGCATGACAGAATGGCAATGTACTTCCAACATGATGGATGTCCGGCACATAACTCGCGTGCAGTTGAGGCGCTATTGAATAGCATATTTCATGACAGGTGGATTGGTCGACGAAGCACCATACCACGGCCCGCACGTTCACCGGATCTGACGTCCCCGGATTTCTTTCTATGGGGAAAGTTGAAGGATATTTGCTATCGTGATCGACCGACAACGGCTGACAACACGCGTCAGCGCATTGTCAATGCACGTGCGAACATTACGGAAGGCGAACTACTCGCTGTTCAGAGGAATGTCGTTACACGTATTGCCAAATGCATTGAGGTTGACGGACATCATTTTGAGCATTTATTTCATTAACGTGGTATTTACAGATAAACACGCTGTAACAGCATGCCTTCTCAGAAATGATAAGTTCGCATGGGTACGTGTATCACATTGGAACAACCGAAATAAAATGTTCAAACATACCTACGTTCTGTATTTTAATTTATAAAACCTACCTGTTATCAACTGTTCGTCTTAAATTGTGAGCCATATGTTTGTGACTATTACAGCGCCATCTACCACAAAGCGAAAAAAGTGGTCCAACTAAAACATTCATCTTTCTTTACGTACTACACGAATATGTAATAAAAAATGGTGGTTCCTATTTAAAAAGGCGCAGTTGATGTCCCTTTGACCTATGGCAGCGCCATCTAGCGGGCCAACCACAGCGCCATCTGGTTTCCCCCTTCAAGCAAGACGAGTTTCGTTCTTTGTAGTTTTTTCGTTTGACGCTTATTTCGTGAGATATTTGACCTGGTCACGATTAATGGACCACCCTGTATGTGGTTACATCACATGGCGATGATAAGAAATGTTGTACTGTACGGAGACATTTAGAAAATAGCGCTTAATTCGGTGTTACCACTGCTCGCTTGAACAGATTATTTCGTTGCGGTTAGACTGAACGGCGCTATTTCGTGCTGTCAGGTGGACTGCTGCAGACTCGGAGAAAAATAACAGATTTCGGAACAACGGAATAAACTCAAGGATCAGAGTTCAGTCTTAGATTGTTGGCGGTGGTAAGCGTTGCTGCGGCAACCGCCGTGGAGTCGATCACCAGTGCTCAAAATGACCGAATTTACGGAGTGGCTAGTAATCTACGACCTGTTCGAGGCTCAACCTAGTAAGGACCAGATCAGGTTCTTAACATCCGCTGCTACGAAATCTACAGGCACTGCAGGAAAGAGCGACAGATATTTAATACCGTACGCACCATCGAGCGTTCCAGCTGCCGATCCGCCGAAAGTTCCAGTCGTCAAGTTGCTTTATTCAAATTTCAAGAACTTTTTCATTCCACCTCCAGAACGACGGTGTGACGCTGCACTGGTGAATTCTGCACTTCGCAAATACAATTAACTGGATATGGATGTCGATGGAACAAATTCTACGCGTGGACGTATGGTAACGTCTCCTGTAGGATCAGCGTATGGCCAGCACATTCTACATCCAGAGACGACGCTGGCCTCGCCATCTAATTACGTCACAGCCGACAGCCTGGAAAACCTCCAGCCTACATCCGGCATCAAATCTTCAACATCCACGTCTACAGCCGGCATCGCCTGTGGCCAGCGCCAGTTGCATCTGCAGTCTGCGTCACCTGCTCTGTCAGCATCAGCCATGCGTCGTCACCAGTCTGGACCACCTCCGGTGTCCAGTGTTCGCGGCCACGTCAATCAGCAGACACGAGAAGGTTAAAACGGTGGTACTTGGACAACTGGCCAATCAAAATTATTTAATATACGGTACTATGTGATATAATCAATAAATTCTGTGATGCTATAAACTTGAGTTATTTCAATGGTCCAATTAGCTCCAATATCTTCCGTAAAGAAACCAGTTCTGATCACCAGTCTGGACCATCTACGGTGTCTAGTGTTCCCGGCCACGTCAAGCAGCAGACACGAGAAGGTTAAAACGGTGGTACTTGGACAACTGGACAATCAAATTTATTTAATATACGGTACTATGTGATATAATCAATAAATTCTGTGATGCTATAAACTTGAGTTATTTCAATGGTCCAATCAGCTCCAATATCTTCCGTAAAGAAACCAGTTCTGATCACCAGTCTGGACCATCTACGGTGTCTAATGTTCCCGGCCACGTCAATCAGCAGACACGAGAAGGTTAAAACGGTGGTACTTGGACAACTGGACAATCAAATTTATTTAATATACAGTACTATGTGATATAATCAATAAATTCTGTGATGCTATAAACTTGAGTTATTTCAATGGTCCAATTAGCTCCAATATCTTCCGTAAAGAAACCAGTTCTGATCACCAGTCTGGACCATCTACGGTGTCTAGTGTTCCTGGCCACGTCAATCAGCAGACACGAGAAGGTTAAAACAGTAGTACTTGGACAACTGGATAATCAAATTTATTTAATATACGGTACTATGTGATATAATCAATAAATTCTGTGATGCTATAAACTTGAGTTATTTCAATGGTCCAATTAGCTAAAATATCTTCCCTAAAGAAACCAGTTCTGATCACCAGTCTGGACCATTTCCGGTGTCCAGTGTTCCCAGCCACGTCATCAGCAGACACGAGAAGGTTAAAACGGTGGTACTTGGACAACTGGACAATCAAATTTATTTAATATACGGTATTATGTGATATAATCAATAAATTCTGTGATTCTATAAACTTGAGTTACTTCAATGGTCCAATCAGCTCCAATATCTTCCGCAAAGAAACCAGTTTTGATCACCTTTCTGGACCATCTCCGGTGTCCAGTGTTCCCGGCCACGTCAATCGGCAGACATGAGAAGGTTAAAGCGGTGGTACCTGGACAATTAGACAATCAAATTTATTTAATATACGGTACTATGTGATATAATCAATAAATTCTGTGATGCTATAAACTTGAGTTATTTCAATGGTCCAATTAGCTCCAATATCTTCCGTAAAGAAACCAGTTCTGATCACCAGTCTGAACCATCTCCGGTGTCTAGTGTTCCCAGCCATGTCAATCAGCAGACATGAGAACTTTAAAATGGTGGTACTTGGACAATTGGACAATCAAATTTATTTAATATACGGTACTATGTGATATAATCAATGAAGTCTGTGATTCTATAAACTTGAGTTATTTCAATGGTCCAATTAGCTCCAATATCTTCCGTAAAGAAACCAGTTCTGATCACCATTCTTGACCATCTCCAGTGTCCAGTGTTCCCGGCCACATCAATCAGCAGGCATGAGAAGGTTAAAACGGTTGTACTTGGACAACTGGACAATCAAATTTATTTAATATACGGTACTACGTGATATAATCAATAAATTCTGTGATTCAATAAACTTGAGTTATTCCAATGGTCCAATTAGCTCCAATATCTTCCGTAAAAAAACCAGTTCTGATCAAATTATACCTTTCACTACAGTACACCCACATTCTCATAAGAAAGTCTATTCATAAAGCCACCTCCATCCCCATTTTTAGTGAACTAGCAGAACTAGCACTCCTGAAAGAAGCCATGTCTCCGTATTATCCTTCCTTTCAGGAGTGCTAGTTCTGCAAGGTTCGCAGGAGATCTTCTGTAAAATTTGGAAGGTAGGAGACGAGATACTGGCAGAAGTAAAGCTGTGAGGACCAGCCGTGAGTCGTTGTTCGGTAGCTCAGATGGTAGAGCACTTGCCCGCGAAAGGCAAAGGTCCCAAGTTCGAGTCTCGGTCGGGCACACAGTTTTAATCTGCCAGGAAGTTTCATCTTTAATTACAGATTACTGGTGATGGTTTACCTCAATAAAGTGAAACGCGTCAGGTGAAAAAAAAAACACGCATTTTCTTGTAGTTGCAATGACAGAATGAAAATACCCTCAGGAATTGTAAAGCATCTATGGACAATATGGCCACACAAATGAAGTGATTAATAATAGTTTGCTACAAGAGTGACACGGCTTATTTGAAAGCCCTCATTCTCCTCTATCAAACAAACATTTAACTTTTCCACAAACCTGTAATATTCAACTCTTAAAATGCAATTGATTCCACATTTCAGTATTACAGTTTTGTAGCCCCTAGCTGTTGCAAACTTACCGGATGGCTGTAGCATGTCAGGAGGAATATGGCTGCTGGCTTCACCATTCGGTGCAATCAGATACTTCTCTCCAGTGGCTGCACTACCACACTGATATTCTCTTTCGTACAGGTGTTTTGATTTTACAAGCTGAACTAAGCTCTTCTTCTCTCTATACTTCTATTTCATTGTCTCCCTCTTCAGTTAACTCTTTTCTGTCTTCTCCCTTCATATAGTGCTTCGTTATCCCACTCTATACCATGTTCACAAATTACACTAGACAATAAATATTAACTTTTTTTTTTACAAAGGCCAGAATTGTTGATTTACATGGATTTTAGTGTGCTGAATATTAGAATTACAAAAATTAGTTGTCTCAGGTTTGGAAGTTGTTGACCTCAGTGGGGTCATAACAGCAGTTTTGATACTGTGCAATAAATCAGAAACTATCGTAAAAGCCAAGTCACAATACACAGTGGAGCACTCCAGAAGGAAAGCGATCTCAGATTATATTAGCTAGAAACAAAACACTGATGTAATATTGTGTGGAGTATGTATTTACCAATTGATATATATGAGGATGTGATCAAGGTTGTTGCCTCACATCATAATGTGTGTATCTTACAACTGTATGAAACACAGCATTCATGTGTGATTTCAGTGGCATTCCTGGTATGACAAGAAAATCACACCCACATTCTCATAGAAAAAGTCTATTCATAAAGTCACCTCCATCCCCATTCTTAGTGAAAATCTCAAATTTGAAATCCGCCACATTAAAACTATTGCAGTCAATAATGCCTAGGACCCTTCCATGGTAGATAATATTTTTAGTAGGAAAGCAGAAAAGAGGATCACCATCCCAGGCATTTCTAATAATGAACCTAATTAAAAGAAAAAAAATTATCTGTGCCGTTTCTGGGACCAGTTTCTTCTTACGAAATACAGCGTCTGCTTCAAAATAAATATAGCTATAAAGTAGCCTTTTCAACTAATAATTCTTTAAAAAATAATGTCACGCATGACTTGAAACCTATGCTTTCTTTCTTTCTTTCTTAGGCAGGGTCGGCATGGTTAACCGGATTTGGCAATCTTAGTGGAAGGGCTGGCCGGATGCCCTTCCTGCCTCCACCCTGTACCCCCCCGGGACAAAATCAGTGAACCCCAACTGTCTGCAACTAGCGTAATCCATGGAATAGTACGAAAGTCTTCATATGTCTGCGAGCCGTGTAACTGAGGCGGGATGTGGGGACCACCCCGGTATTCACCTAGGGGGATGTGGAAAACCGCCTAAAAACCACATCCAGGCTGCGCCAGCACACTTGCCCTCGTCGTTAATCCGCCGGGCGGATTCGATCCAGGGCCGGCGCGCCTACCCGAGTCCAGGAAGCAACGCATTAGCGCTCTCGGCTAAACTGGCGGGTTTGAAACCTATGCTTTCCCCTTTGCAAAATTCTGGTGTTTATAAAATTATTTGCGACAATTGTACAACCTGTTACTTAGGGCGAACAGGCCGAACTATTTCGATAAAAGTCAAGGAACACCTTCTATGGAAAAAAGGCATAATTCATCTTTCGCTGAACATTTATTAGTCACAGGGCATAATCCTAGAGATGTAAAAGACGTCCAGATCATACACTCAGACAGGAAATGACTTTGAACTTAACATCTTAGAAGAGCTAGAAATTTTTAAACACCTATCTCTGTCTCATTCTTAAAGAACAGTTGCAATTACACAACAAAGACTTTTTTCAAGCTATAGATCCGCAAAGGAAAACTGTCTGAATGGCGATACTGTCCTCAATGTAGTCTCCTAAACATCGCTTTTCTTTCCAATATTATGTTTTCTCTCTATATTACATGAACTGTATTTCCTTTTGTAAAAAAAGACTGTTACGTTGTTGTTGTAGTTGTGGTCTTCAGTCCTGAGACTGGTTTGATGCAGCTCTCCATGCTACTCTATCCTGTGAAAGCTTCTTCATCTCCCAGTACCTACTGCAACCTACATCCTTCTGAATCTGCTTAGTGTATTCATCTCTTGGTCTGCCTCTACGATTTTTACCCTCCACGCTGCCCTCCAATACTAAATTGGTGATCCCTCGATGTCTCAGAACATGTCCTACCAACCGATCCCTTCTTCTAGTCAAGTTGTGCCACAAGCTCCTCTTCTCCCCCATTCTATTCAATACCTCCTCATTAGTTATGTGATCTACCCATCTAATCTTCAGCATTCTTCTGTAGCACCACATTTCGAAAGCTTCTATTCTCTTCTTGTCCAAACTATTTATCGTCCACGTTTCACTTCCATACATGGCTACACTCCATACAAATACTTTCAGAAACGACTTCCTGACATTTAAATCTATACTCGATGTTAAAAAATTTTTCTTCTTCAGAAACGCTTTACTTGCCATTGCCAGTCTACATTTTATATCCTCTCTACTTCGACCATCATCAGTTATTTTGCTCCCCAAATAGCAAAACTCCTTTACTACTTTAAGTGTCTCATTTCCTAATATAATTCCCTCAGCATCACCCGACTTAATTCGACTACATTCCATTATCCTCGTTTTGCTCTGTTGATGTTCATCTTATACCCTCCTTTCAAGGCACTGTCCATTCCGTTCGACTGCTCTTCCAAGTCCTTTGCTGTCTCTGACAGAATTACAATGTCATCGGCGAACCTCAAAGTTTTTATTTCTTCTCCCTGGATTTTAATACCTACTCTGAACTTTTCTTTTGTTTCCTTTATTGCTTGCTCAATATACAGATTGAATAACATCGGGGAGAGGCTACAACCGTGTCTCACTCCCTTCCCAACCACTGCTTCCCTTTCATACCCCTCGACTCCTATAACTGCCATCTGCTTTCTGTACAAATTGTAAATAGCCTTTCGCTCCCTGTTACGTTATGTTGTAATTTTCATACACTGTTTCCTGTTTGTTACCAGTAATGTTTAAAATTGTCCATGAAAAGCCTCATTTTCTTTAAAGTGTCTGTATTTCCATTACTTCCTGCTAGACGCCGCGAATCTCTTTTCGTGTCCCCCTCGTGGCTGCCTCGGCGCGTTAGGCGTTTAGTCTGACGGTAGCTGCTCTATTATGCCGCTCTTGGTCGTAAGCGAACTTGCGGTTGTCATTATACACTACTGGCCATTAAAATTGCTACACCAAGAAGAAATGCAGATGATAAACTGGTATTTATTGGACAAATATATTATACTGGAACTGACATGTGATTACAAAAAATGGTTCAAATGGCTCTGAGCACTATGGGACTTAACAGCTATAGTCAGCAGTCCCCTAGGACTTAGAACTACTTAAACCTAACTAACCTAAGGACGTCACACAACACCCAGTCATCACGAGGCAGAGAAAATCTCTGACCCCGCCGGGAATCGAACCCGGGAACCCGGGCGTGCATGTGATTACATTTTCACGCAATTTGGGTGCATAGATCCTGAGAAATGAGTACCCAGAACAACCTCCTCGTCCGTAGTAACGGCCTTAATACGTCTGGGCATTGAGTCAAACAGAGCTTGGATGGCGTGTACAGGTACAGCTGCCCATGCAGCTTCAACACGATACCACAGTTCATAAAGAGTAGTGACTGGCGTATTGTGACGAGCCAGTTGCTCGGCCACCATTGACCAGACGGTTTCAATTGGTGAGAGATCTGGAGAATGTGCTGGCCAGGGCAACAGTCGAACATTTTCTGTATCCAGAAAGGCCCGCACAGGACCTGCAACATGCGGTCGTGCATTATCCTGCTGAAATGTAGTGTTTCGCAGGGATCGAATGAAGGGCAGAGCCACGGGTCGTAACACATCTGAAATGTTACGTCCACTGTTCAAAGTGCCACCAATGCGAACAAGAGGTGACCGAGACGTGTAACCAATGGCACCCCATACCATCATGCCGGGTGATAGGCCAGTATGGCGATGACGAATACACGCTTCCAATGTGCGGTCACCGCGATGACGGCAAACACTGATGCGTCCATCATGATGCTGTAAACTGAACCTGGATTCATCCGAAACAAGGACGTTTTGCCATTCGTGCACGCAGGTTCGTCGTTGAGTACACCATTGCAGGCGCTCCTGTCTGTGATGCAGCGTCAAGGGTAACCGCAGCCACAGTCTCCGAGCTGATAGTCCATGCTGCTGCAAACGTTGTCGAACTGTTCGTGCAGATGGTTGTTGTCTTCCAAACGTCCCCATCTGTTGACTCAGGGATAAAGACATGGCTGCACGATCCTTTACAGCCATGCGCATAAGATGCCTGTCATCTCGACTGCTAGAGATACGAGGTCGTTGGGATCCAGCATGGCATTCCGTATTACCCTCCTGAACCCACCGATTCCATATTCTGCTAACAGTCATTGGATCTCGACCAACGCGAGCAGCAATGTCGCGATACGATAAACCGCAATCGCGATAGGCTACAATCCGACCTTTATCAAAGTCGGAAACGTGATGGTACGCATTTCTCCTCCTTACACGAGACATCACAACAACATTTCACCAGGCAACGCCGGTCAACTGCTGTTTGTGTATGAGAAATCTGTTGGAAACTTTCCTCATGTCAGCGCGTTGTAGGTGTCGCCACCGGCGCCAGCCTTGTGTGAATGCTTTGAAAAGCTAATCATTTGCATATCACAGCATTTTCTTTCTGTCGGTTAAATATCGCTTCTGTAGCACGTCATGTTCGTGGTGTAGCAATTTTAATGGCCAATAGTATATTTGACGGAATATTTTATCTGGTTGACAATCATGCTATACTTTTACATTATAGTTTTTATTCCTATGACATTTCTGTTAGACGAGAGCACTTTTGCTCAGACGTTTTAAAACCATGGTGTGATTACATGTAAGTACAATCTGTTTGATGTAATTTATGGAAATAATCTTATTGTGTATATTATTTCTATCCATGTCCTCCCCCAGTAGCTGAGTGGTCAGCGCAATAGAATGTCAATCCTAGGGGACCGGGTTAGATTACCGGCTGGGTTGGAGATTTTCTCCGCTCAGGGACTGGGTGTTGTGTTGTCCTAATCATCATCATTTCATCCCCATCGACACGCAAGTCGCCAAAGTGGCGTCAAATCGAAAGACTTGCACCCGGCGAACGGTCTACCCGGCGGGAGGCCCTAGTCACACGACATTTCTATCCGTGTCATTATAGTTTTAGGTTCTCCATGTAACTTTTTACTCTGATGAAGATTGCCGTAGTGCAATCTAAACCGTGGTCAACTGACAAAGTTTTGTGCAATCAAAGTGGCTGTATGTACGTCCTGTAATTGGTTTCAGGTTTTGATCGTGTTCCCCCACTTCGAACACGTTTTTCCCTTTTCCCACTGCCCCCTCCCCCTTTCTCTTCCATATCCATATTTAACGCAGTAGGACGATATGTGCATTCATTGGAATGTTAAACAACTTTATGATATTCAAAGCGCTCAATTTATTTGTCTGTACGAAGGTTTCTGTGGATTAAGCACATCCAAAAAGGTAACTATTTTCCGAAATCGGTACTCTGAATATTTTATGTATCTAGCGATCGTTGATGTAATAAGTTATTGTACAATCAATGATCTAAAATGCAAAAAACAAGAGCATTCATGCACAGTACCAATAAAATCTGTATGTTCGTATATTAAATTTTGATCTGTTCATAGCGATTTCAATCGAATTTGCCACACACTTACCATACCACCAGGAGGAAGTTACAGTGTGGACAATGTAGCCCCAGCACCATAAGTTTAGTGTTGGTTGGAATGCGGTTATATCGAAGTATTACTCTGGAGTGTCTGTTCCAATTTCAGCCAATCTTGACGCGAGTGTGACGTGCTATGTTGAAACAAATAACGGTGGGGTAAGATTCCCCATCCTTAGAGGTCAGGCGCGGATGTAGAAGATGATAAGCTATAAAAATAGTCCCAAACTACGAGTATTAGTATGGAATTTGTAGTTTTTAGGGTATCTGAGTTGACTGATGACAGTCCAAATGCCATTTATTCCCTAAGGCGAAGGTGGTGGTTTGAGGGTCTGATTGCGAAGTATAAAAGCTGAACGACTTGCAGCAATATCCGAATAGAATCTCTATGGACTGCGTGGTAACAACCAATTTCATTTTAGTGTCTAGGTGCAGCTTTGACTTCCTGCCAGTATCTTCTGAGCCCACCAAGAAGTGCCTGTTTATACTCTTCGGACAAAGGTCCTCTCCGTCTTTTGGACGTTAATGCCATTTTGAAACATTGGTAGTTGTTCATTAATCTTCTAAATTTGTTCCTGTCAGGAATTTCTCTCTCTGAGATACCAATCTGCCTAAGATCTTTTTCACATTCTTCGAACCATCTCGGCCTTGTTTTCTTAGATTGGATGAAACTCCATATTCTTTTTGTTAGTCGTTCACCGTCCATCCTCATGAGATGACTGTAAAATAACAATCGTCTCTTCTTAATGGATGCTGTGATAGGTTCTGTCTTGCTGCACAAGTTCCCATTTTCTCTCATTCGCCATTGTCCATTACCTACGATTTTCCTTAATATCCTACACTCTGGCTTTTACGGCCGCTCAGCTTGATGCTGTCTATTCATGGTCAAAGTTTCGGATGCATATAAGCCCTCAGGTTTTACAACTGTATTATAATGTTGGAACTTAGCCCCTATACTCATAGACTTTTTGTTATAGTCTAACTACCTCATCCTGACATTAATTGCTTCTTCTTCTAATCCATTCTCCTGGACGACTTCGCCGAGATACCTGAAATTCTTAACTCGTCCGATTTTTTCCAGATTGGTGATCATCATTCAGGTCCATCACAGATGTTCGTCATATATTTTGTCTTTTGAATAGAGATCTGGAGTCCAATATTTTCAGCAATTTCCCACAACCTATTGATCTTGTTGATTCCTGACTCTATGTTGCTAGCAAAAATGGCCAGGTCATTCGCAAAGACCAAGTAACCCATGTACACCCCTTTGTTCTTAGAACAAAGTCTGAATCGCTCTCTATTTGTTTCTTCTTGGGCTAACAACCTTCTCCATCTTCAAATGACCTTTTCGAAGATGCAGTTGAAAAGCAGTGGAGATAGCCCATCTCCTTGTATTACGTCCGTTCTGATTGTAAAGGGTTCTGAGATCTCACCCATAAATTTTATTTTTGACACTGTGTTAGTGAGAGTTTGTTTGATCAGCTTTCTTGATGTATTATCCACCGCATACTCTTCCGAAATATTCATTAATGCCTCTCGGTCGATGGAGTCATATGCCTTCTGAAAATCAACAAGCATGACCACATAGTTATTTCCTCCACTTTTTTTGTACCTGATGATGTTCTTCAGGTTAAAGTTCTGTTCTGGGCAAGAACAGCCCTTTAGGAAACCAGCTTGATATTCCTCAATCGGTTGGCCAAGATGACCCTCTATTCTGTTCTGAGTTGCTTTGGAGAGAATCTTATATGGAACAGATACTAATGAGATGCCCTTATAGTTACTGACTTTCTTTTTATCGCCTTTCTTCTGTAGAGGATGGATTAAAGCTGACCGCCATTCAGTTGGTATCATCCCAGTTCTCCAGATCTCCTCAAAAAGTTGGACTAGTACATCTAGAGTTTCGTTATTTTCCACCTTCAGTAGTTCCGCTACTATTGAATCCTCTCGAGCTGCCTTATTATTCTTAAGGTTGTTGAAGATCTCTTTGATCTGTTTACTAGGTGGATATGAGTTGGGTAGTTTGTGGATCGGGGCGCGTAAAGGGAATCTTTCTTTAGGTTCATTCACAATT
The DNA here is from genome assembly GCF_023898315.1 of Schistocerca nitens. Lineage (NCBI taxonomy): Eukaryota > Metazoa > Arthropoda > Insecta > Orthoptera > Acrididae > Schistocerca > Schistocerca nitens. The sequence continues at coordinate 53,535,891 of NC_064623.1, read as the reverse complement.
AAGTAGGTTTTCAAAATAACGAGACATGATCGTACAGTTTTTTTTTTCTTGGTCAGTCCGAGCTTTCCATTTTCGTCTCTAAAACAGAGACTAGGGGCTTGGTATCCTTTCAAATTCAACTTGAACGTCTGATAGAAGTCTCTGGCATTGTTTCTCCGGAATTCCTGAGCGATCTGTTCTAACTGCTGTTTCTCATACAATCGCTTAGCCCTTCGTAGAGTTCTGGCTACGTATTTTCGAACTTCACGGAATACATCTAAATCTTCAGGTCTCCTGGACGAGTTCCAATTTTTCCAGGCATTTGTTCTTTGGGCCACCACCTCATCACAAACCTCATTCCACCATCTATGCTTCCTATTTTTAGCTGTCAGGATTGCAATATTAGCTGCTTCTTGGATCTCGGAGGCAATGTCCGTCCATTTATGAGATTCAAATGTCAGTTGCTGGTGGTATTGTTCCAATACGTTTTGATTGATTTTGAGTTTCGCAATGGCTTTTTTCTGAATTTTATTTAACGGCCTTATTGAGATGGATGAAATTCATTTTGATCTTGGAGAGATAATGATCCGAGTCAAACTGGGCACCTCTCTGTACTTAAACATTCATTATTTCCTTAATTGCTCTCCTAGAGATTGCTACATGATCAATCTGTTTCTTTCCACCCACATTGCATGGTGATCGCCAAGTCTTCTGTTTAATTGGCTTGTGTTTGTAAAATGTTGACATTGTCTGAAGATTGAAGGATCGACACAGATTGACGAGTCTTATACCATTTCTGTTAGCCAACTTGCGAGCAGGATACTTTCTAATTGTTGATCTGAATTGTGGTTCTATTCCCAGCTGAGCGTTGAAGTCACCTAGTAGGATCTTTAGGTTCTTACATGGTATTTAACTGTTCTTCAAGAAGGTCCTAGAACTGTTCAACTTTCTCGGGATTACCTCTGTTGTCTTCATTTATTGGTGCATGCGGATTGATCAGTGTGTATTCTTTGTTACCACAGCTGAGAGTTAGTATAGAAAGCCTCTCAGAAGGGCTGGAGAATTCCACGATTGAACTGACAACCTTCTTATGAACAACAAAAGCCGTGCCTAGTACAAGTATGTTCTTACCTATTTTGAATGCCCTTTTGCCTTTATAAATCCTGTAACATTCAATGTTCATTGTGTCTTCATCTAGGTGTCTGGTTTCTTGATTGACCAAGATGGTTATGTCATGTTTGTCTATCATCATCGTCAACTCTTCGTGATTCCCAACTTTCTACAGACAATTGACGTTCATAGTCCCAAAATAGTAATTCTGTTTTGTCTTGATTTTTGTATGCATAGTCGTGTCTTCAGAGCATCTACACTACTGGCGATTAAAATTGCTACACCACAAAGATGATATGCTACAGACACGAAATGTAACCGACAGGAAGAAGATGCTGTGGTATGCAAATGATTAGCTTTTCAGAGCATTCACACAAGGTTGGCGCCGGTGGCGACACCTACTACGTGCTGACATGAGGAAAGTTTCCAACCGATTTCTCATACACAAACAGCAGTTGACCGGCATTGCCTAGTGAAACGTTGTTGTGCTGCCTCGTGTAAGGAGGAGTAAGGATGCCTACCATCACGTTTCCGACTTTGATAAAGGTCGGATTGTAGCCTATCGCGATTGCGGTTTATCGTATCGCGACACTGCTGCTATCGTTGGTCGAGATCCAATGACTGTTAGCAGAATATGGAATCGGTGGGTTCAGGAGGGTAATACGGAACGTCGTGCTGGATCCCAACGGCCTCGTATCGCTAGCAGTCGAGATGACAGGCATCTTATCCGCATGGCTGTAGCGGATCGTGCAGCCACGTCTCGATCCCTGAGTCAACAGAACCTGTGTGCGCGAATGGCAAAACGTCCTTGTTTCGGATGAATCCAGGTTCTGTTTAAAGCATCATGATGGACGCATCAGTGTTTGGCGACATCGCGGTGACTGCACATTGGAAGCGTGTATTCGTCATCGCCATACTGGCGTATCACCCGGCGTGATGGTATAGGGTGCCATTGGTTACACGTGTCGGTCATCTCTTGTTCGCATTGACGGCACTTTGAACAGTGGACGTTACCTTTCAGATGTGTTACGACCCGTGTCTCTACCCTTCATTCGATCCCTGCGAATCCCTACATTTCAGCAGGATAATGCACGACCGCATGTTGCAGGTCCTGTACGGGCCTTTTTGGATACAGAAAATGTTCGACTGTTGCCCTGGCTGGCACATTATGTAGATCTCTCACCAATTGAATCCGTCTGGTCAATGGTGGCCGAGCAACTGGCTTGTCACAATACGCCAGTAACTACTCTTGATGAACTGTGGTATCGTGTTGAAGCTGCATGGGCAGCTGTACCTGTACACGCCATCCAAGCTCTGTTTGTCTCAATGCCCAGGCGTATCAAGGCCGTTATGACGGCCAGAGTTGGTTGTTCTGGCTACTGATTTCTCAGGATCTATGCACCCAAACTGCGTGAAAATGTAATCACATGTCAGTTCTAGTACAGTATATCTGTCCAATGAATACCCTTTTGTCATCTGCATTTATTCTTGGTGTAGCAATTTTAATGGCCAGTAGTGTAGGTTCAGGCTCTAGAGAATCCATAAGCCTGATTGCACTCCTAAGAGTGGTAGATTCCCTCAAAGAGGTAGTACCTAGGATAGTGTCCTTTTTCTGACGACATTCAATGATGCTTGATTGTGTAAACTAGTGTTGATCGGACAAATCCTTCCCGGTAATAGAACCGAGGTTGTAAGCCCCGGAGATTGATATTAGGCTGCTCCTCTGGAGTCGGACGCCCTTCGCAACCGCTTCTCTGAAGAGCAGACGCTGCTAAATGAAGATAGTTCATCCGCTTTACCCACCGTTGGGACATGGCTGTCGTTTTCCGCCTTCGAAACCGTTGTCCATTTTCATCGTCACCCTGGCAGGGGCCCTCACAGGATGTTATCATCTGGGCCAGCTGAACCAAGGTTTTTTAGAGAGGTGTTACTCCTCTATCACTCCCCCTTTGCTCTGGCTTGTGAAATATTACTGTATCTCATTGCTACCTATCAGAACCCCTCAGGGAGCATTCAAGATAAATACCAGTCCTAATTGCCCAATTGTAAAGTGACCTATTTCCAAATTACATACAAAAATAACCACTATTTCAGTATACATATAATTCGAAAACGATGCTTTGCTGATTAACATTGTTCTTACGTGAGAAACATAATATAAATGTGAAATTAATACTGTTACTAATCGAAAGAAATGTAACACAGGGTCAGGATGTACCGGTAAACCTATCAGTATAAAATTACTACAGCAAATTAAATAGAACATATAAATAAAGCATGTTAATTGAATCTCCGATATATGTTAGCACTAAAATTCAGGCACTAGTTGATTTGTTATAAACAAATTTAGAAATGTAAATGTTACCTGTAACATAATTAGTCAGAAAATGTTATATTAACTCGTAACTTAATTGAAAATAGGTTCACCTTGTTCAGAGCTGAGATTGTAAATGTTTAGCAATGTGTAGCTCATATTCGGTTTAACTTTTAATTGTGATTTTACATAAAATTATAATTTTCATTGTAGGTAATTGTTAACAAAAGTATAAATAGAGGTCACGCAGGCGCCTTGGGGCACTCGTTTTTTGGCTAGGGTTGCGAGCATATGTATTGTAGGCTGACTCGTTTTTTGATTGTTATGAACTCTTTGTTGTTTGATGTCAACTTTGGGTACATGTGATATAACCGGTACAGTTCACCAGGCTCGGACACCAGAGTCCTGGAAATATATTGGTATTAAAACTGCACTGTACTTTGGAATTTATTTGTGAGTTTTCCGCAATCCTTTTCATAGGCTGCACAGCGACGAGACATGAATACAGGAATTTTACAAAACCCCGAGAACTAAACAACTCTCAGTGTTGGTAGAATTGACGTGAAGACAACAGCGCATCGACTGGGCATTTTCACTCAAAACATTTGCAACGCGGAGGTGGGAAAATATAAACATCTCACTTGTGACAGACAGCACCTGGCTCTGGTGGGGTTACACATAAAATAACATTTGGAATAACAAGAAACTATGCAACGCTGGGTAATCTGCGAGTGGGCTGTCTACAGACATCGTCAGTCTGCGGGCCACTGTACATTGCGTGGCGAACGGGACTATGTAGCGCTGTTGGCCATTCCTTTCCCTGGTCAACACCCAAGTGAAGCGAGGGCAAAATTATTGCCTCTTTTTGCATCTGTCCCGAGCATACTCTCCTATTTCATTATTTTCGGCCATCATGAGGAATGGACGCTGGCAGCACCCCAACTGTTGTGCAGTCTGTCGCAGTAGCTGGTTCTGTAGAGTTTCTGAATAGCATATCGCGAAAATATTGTGTTTTTCCCTCCAGTTATTACCATGTAAGCTCACGCACGCTACTCTGCTTCAGCTTACTTACAAGGGACATGTCTACAGAAAAATGGTTCAAATGGCTCTGAGCACTATGGGACTCAACATGTGAGGTCGTCAGTCCCCTAGAACTATTTAAACTTAACTAACCGAAGGACATCACACACATCCTTGGCCGAGGCAGGATTTCAACCTGCGACCGCAGCAGCAGTGCGGTTCCGGACTGAAGCGCCTAGAACAGCGCGGCCACACAGGCCGGCCTGGAAACAACTTCATTTCGAAAGTCGAGAGAGGATGATTTAACACACCAAAATTTATGAACGCGTGCTTTTTCTTCTTCTTGTGGGGGTCTACAACTCGTGAGGAGTCTTGACCTATTCAGCTATCTCCTTCCATTTATCCTGGCCCCTTGCTAGCATTTTACAGTTCCTCTAGCCCTTGATCCGAAGGTCTTCAATCATTCCATCTTGCCATCCAGTTTTCGGTTGACTATGTCTTCTCTGCACACCTGGCTTACCTTGTATAATCTTTAATGGTATTTCTACATTTATCTATTTACCCGTCAAGTTCCGTAAGACCAAATTGAGGAGCAAATCTCCAAGGCCATGGAACGTGTCAGTACATGAAATTACAACACAGAAGTAATAACAGATAAAAATAAATGTTCATGAACCTGACAAAAGTCAGTCCATAAGTTTGAGTAAACGCTAGCAGCAATACAATAAGAATTAATTTTTCAAGGAACTCCTCGAGAGAATAGGAGTGACCCATGAAGAAAAACTTCAGTTTCGATTTGAAAGCGCGTGGATTACTGCTGAGATTTTTTAATTCGAGTGGCAGCTTATTGAAAATGGGTGCAGCAGTATACTGCACACCTTTCTGCACAAGAGTTAATGAAGTCCGATCCAAATGCAGGTTTGGTTTCTGCCGAGTATTAACCCAGTGAAAGCTGCTTATTCTTGGGAAAAGCTAATACTGGTAGCAAGAAACGACAATAAGGAATATACATATTGAGAGGCCAACGTCAAAATACCCGGACTCGTGAACAGAGGCCGACAAGAGGTTCGTGAACTCACACCACTTATTGCCCGAACCGCCCGTTTCCTTGTAGAATGGGAAGAGTTACCCCAAAATATAATACCATACGACATAAGCGAATGAAAATAAGCAAAGTAGACTAATTTTCGTGTCGAACGATCACTCACTTCTGATATTGTTCGAATAGTAAAAATGCCAACATTAACTCTTTGAACAAGATCCTGAACATGGTCTTTCCACAACAGATAACTATCTATCTGAACAGCTAGAAATTTTAACTGTTCAGTTTCACTAATCATATGCCCGTCCTGTGAAATTAAAATGTCAAGTTTTGTTGAATTGTGTGTTAGAAACTGTAAAAACTGAGTCTTACTGTGATTTAGCAATAGTTTATTTTCTACAAGGCATGAACTTAGGTCATGTACTGCACTATTTGAAACCGAGCCAATGTTGCACACAACATCCTTTACTACCAAGCTAGTGTCAGCAGCAAACAAAAATATTTTAGAGTTACCTGTAATACTAGAGGGTATATCATTGATATAAATAAGGAACAGGAGCGGCCCCAACACTGATCCCTGGGGCACCCCCCACTTGACAGTACCCCAATCAGACCCTACATCACAGCCGTTATCAAAATTGTGAATAATGACCTTTTGCTGCCTGTTACTAAAGTAAGAGGTGAAGCAATTGTGAGCTACTCCCCGTATTCCGTAATGGTCCAACTTCTGAAGCAATATTTTGTTATCAACACAATCAATGCCTTAGTTAAATCAAAAAATATGCCAAGCGTTCTAAACCTTTTGTTTAGCCCATCCAGTACCTCACAGAGAAAAGAGAAAATAGCATTTTCAGTTGTTAAACGACTTCTAAAGCCGAACTGTAGATTTGATAGCAAATCGTGTGATATAAAATGATCAATTATCCTTACATACACAGCCTTTTCAATAACTTTTACAAACACTGATGGCATAGAAATAGGTCTAAAATTATCTACATTATCCCTTCCTCCCTTTTTATAAAGCGGCTTTACTACTGAGTACTTTAATCGCTCAGGAAACTGACCATCCCTAAAGGAAAAATTTCAAATACTGCTAAATACAGGGCTAACATGTGCAGCACAGTACTTTAATATTCTGCTAGACGCTCCATCATAACCATGAGAGTCCTTAGTCTTCAGTGATTTAATTATTGACTCAATTTACCTCTTGTCTCTATCACAAAGGAGTATTTCAACTGTACCACGTGTCCAGCCCACCTCAGCCTAGATCACTTCACAATTCTTCTAACAGGCTGATCTTTGTATATGGCGTACAACTCACTATTGAATCTCCTCCTCCATCTTCTCCTTTCGCAGGTGGGGCCGATGATTCTCCTGAGCACCTTCTCTCGAATGCATCCAGCGATTCAGCATCCTTTGCTGCCAGATCCCACGTTCCAGAGGCGTGTGTAAGCACTGGTTTTACCAGTGTTTTATAGATGGTTAATTTTGTGGTTCTAGTCAGGAACCTTGAAGGTAACAAGCTTCATCGGCTGCAATTGGTTTCTGCTCTGTTTCGTAGGAGGTATCATTTAGACTGGCTACAATCGAACCTGGTATAAGAAACGATTGATTCTTTCAGAGGTATAACTATCCATCGTTATTTCGGCTGGCAAATTCTCTCTGTGCGCTTTCCCAGTAGCTAGGTAGCTCCCTGCTCACTGGTATTTAGTCCTACATTCCTGCCGGCCTGTCCAAGTGCTGTGAATGTCCCTTCCATTACCAAAAAAAATGGCTCTGAGCACTATGCGACTTAACGTCTGAGGTCATCAGTCACCTAGAACATAGAACTAATCAAACCTAACTATCCTAAAGAGATCACACACATCCATGCCTGAGGCAGGATTCGAACCTGCGACCGTAGCGGTCGCTCGGTTCCAGACTGTAGTGCCTAGTACCGCACGGCCACTCGGGCCGGCCCTTCCATTACAGTCAGAGTTCTTCCTAATATGTCGATGTCGTCCGCAGAGACCAATATCTCCACAGATTTATGAAAAATCGTGCTCCTAGTCAATATACTGGCTTCTCTCATCACCTTCTTCGAGGCGGCGTTGAATAGAAGGTGTGCCAGCGCGTCATCTTGCCGTACTCCATTTTTAATTTTCGGAGTATTGTACAACATTCTTCCAGTTTCTGTGCTATCTTTCGGTCTTCTCATCGCCATTGTTACTACAATTATCGTTTTTTTTGGAATACTCAATTCACCTCGAGCTTGATATACGAGGGTGAGTCAAATAAAAACCTGAAATATTTTTTAAAATGTTATTTATTGTGCAGAAGTGGAACAAAACTGTATCACTTTTCAACATAATTTCGTCCACGCTCAATGCAAGTCCTCCAGCGCTTACAAAGTGCATAAATTCTTTTAGAAAAAAATTCTTTTGGTAGTCTGTGCAACCACTCATGTACCGCGTGGCGTACCTCTTCATCAGGACGGAACTTCTTTCCTCCCATTGCGTCTTTGAGTGGTCCAAACACATGGAAATCAGTTGGGGCAAGGTCTGGTGAGTATGGTGTATGAGGAAGACACTCAAAATACAGATCTTTGGTTGTTGCAGTGTGGGACCTTGCATTGTCATGTTGCAAAAGGACACCTGCTAACAACAATCCACGTCGCTTTGCTTTGATTGCAGGCCGCAGATGATTTTTTAGGAGATCTGTGTATGATGCACTGGTGACAGTGGTCCCTCTAGGCATGTAATCGGCTGGTCGTGGCGGAGGTTCGAGTCCTCCTTTGGGCATGGGTGTGTGTGTTTGTCCTTAGGATAATTTAGGTGAAGTAGTGTGTAAGCTTAGGGACTGACGACCTTAGCTGTTAAGTCCCATAAGATTTCATACACATTTTTTAAGGCATGTAATGCTCCAAAATGACACCTTTTTCGTCCCAAAAGAGAGTCAGTATGACCTTCCCTGCTGATGGCTCTGTTCGAAACTTCTTTGGTTTTGGTGATCAGGAATGGCGCCATTCCTTGCTCGCTCTCTTCGTTTCCGGTTGGTGGAAGTGAACCCAGGTTTCGTTCCCTGTAACGATTCTTGCAAAGATGTCACCACCTTCTCGTTCAAAGCGCCGAAGAAGTTCTTCACAAGCATTAACACGTCGTTCTCTCATTTCAGTAGTCAGCTGCCGTGGCACCCATCTTGCAGACACTTTGTGAAACTGGAGCACATCATGCACAATGTGGTGTGCTGACCCATGACTAAATTGTAAACATGCTGCAATGTCATTCAGTGTCACTCTGCAGTTTTCCTTCACTATGGCTTCAACTGCTGCAATGTTCTGTGGAATCACAACTCGATGTGCCTGACCTGGACGAGACGCATCTTCCACTGAAGCCACACCATTTACGAACTTCCTACTCCATTCGTACACTTGCTGCTGTGATAAACATGCATCACCGTACTGAACCTTCATTCGTCGATGAATTTCAATAGGTTTCACACCTTCACTACGCAAAAACCGAATAACAGAACGCTGTACTTCCCTGGTGCAAGTCGCAAGTGGAGCGGCCATCTTTATACTGATATTGGGACGGTACGTGTGCATCTGCACTATGCTGCCACCTACAGGCCATTCTGCACACTGTTTGTAGCACGCTTACCAACTTACAGGATAACGGGGCGAAATTTCGATTTGTCATTACAAATTTAAGGTTTTCATTTGACTCACCCTCGTAGTTGCTCTCTATCTCTACTATCGAACGCCACTTTAAAATCGATAAAAGGATGATACGTTCCGACCCCATATTCCTTTTTTTTTCAGAATTTGTCTCATGGTAAATATCTGGTCGGTAGTTGACTTACCGGGGATAAATTCACATTGGTACGGCTTCGTTTCCTTCTGTATTATTCGAAGGAGCCTGTTGTAAAGTATTTTAGAGAGGATTTTATATCCCAGGTTAAGTAGCGTGATCCCTCCATAGTCATCGCATTCCATCTGTTCTCCTTTCTTATGTATAGGGCACATAATTCCCTCTTTCCATGTTCGAGACATTTTCTCTTCTTCCTATATTAGATTAACCAGTTTCAGGACGTTCGTATCTAATTTAGAGCCTCCTTGAAAAGTTCTGCTGGAATGCCGTCCGTTCCTGCCGCCCTGTTGTTCCTTACTTTCCTCATTGCATTTCTCATCTCTTCTAAGTTAGGTGGGTCCACGCTGACATCTGGATCCTATTCCTCCTGTATTTCTGTTGGGTTCCTTGGTGCAACTGGTCTTGGATGAAGGTGTTTATCAAAGTAGCGGCGCCACCTCTCGCGTATTTCCTTCTCTTCGCTTAGAATTTCGCCCTTCTCATCGTTTATTAAACTTGGTCTGTCCTTGAAAGGTATCCATGCCTTATTCACGTCTGTATAATGTTTCCTTGCATCGTTTTCATTTCTCAGAAGCCCCATTTCTTCAATATTTGCCTTCATCCACTCCCTCTTATTCCTTTGATGGGTCCTTTTTTCAATTATTCCTTTATATTTTTTCATTATCCTCCTGGCACAATGTGGCTGCAATGTTCTTCTGTATACTTCTTTTTTTTTCATTTGTTACTATTTCACGTCCGGTACCGAACCACGAGGTTTTTGTTCGCCTTGCGCTGTTCCCAAATATCTCGCTTGCTGCTGTCTCCACTCTTTTTTATCTTTACCGACTGATCTTCAATGTTGTGACATTCTCCAGCGTTTTCAATGGCCTGAATTATTCTCTCCTGTTATCGTTCCCTTGCTTCCTCTGAGTCTAAAGCCGTGATGTTATATTTCTGTGTCCTGTGCCGGTTTCCTTTCACTTCCCCCCCCCCCCCCCCCCCCCCACGGTCCCGGTTCCTAAACTAGGAATAGGAAGCAATCTGTGTCTATATTTGGACCTCTTAAACTCGTTATATCGAGTGGGTCTGACTTGTGCCTTGCATCAATTATTACGTAGTCGATCTGATTTACTGTGTTTCTATCTGGTGCTGTTCATCCTCCCTTATGTATTTCCTTGCGTGGGAACAATGTGGAGCCTACAACCATATTTCTAGATGTTGCAGATAGTATCAAGCTTGTCGCGTTGTCATTATTCACGGCATGTTAACTATAGATACCAATTGTTGGTCTAGAGATCTGTTCTGTTTCCACGTAGGCATTTAGGTCTCCAGCCAATAATTTTATATCATGACCTGGGTATTCATCATATGCTCTTTCCAGAGATTCGTAGAAAGCTTCTTTCTCCTCATCCTGTGATTCTTCAGTTGGTGCGTGGGCATTAATTATGGAGTAAATGAAGAATTTCCTTTTTATACTAAGTGTTGATAGCCTTGGGTTCACGGGGCTGAATCCTATTACCAAGTGCTTTAGTTGGTGATGCTCGACAAATCGTGTCCCGAACTCATGGTTCCTTTAGCCACAGTTATAAAACATGTTTGCTTCTTTCTTCTACACCTGATTCTACATCTACATGGATACTCTGCAAATCACATTTAAGTGCCTGGCAGAGGGTTTATCGAACCACCTTCACAATTCTCTATTATTCCAATCTCGTATAGCTCGCGGAAAGAACGAACAGCTATATCTATTTCATTTATTTTATCATGGTTATCGTTTCTCCCCATGTGGGTCGGTATCAACGAAATATTTTCGCATTCAGAGGAGAACTTGGTGATCGGAATTTAGTGAGATGATTCCGCCGTAACGAAAAACGCCTTTGTTTTAATGATGTCCACCCCAAATACTGTATCAATTCAGTGACACTCTCTCGTTTATTTGGCGATGGTACAAAACTTGCTGCCCTTCTTTGAACTTCTTCGATGTACTCGGTAAATCCTATCTGGTTAGGATCCCACACCGCGCAGCAATATTCTAAAAGAGGACGGATAAACGTAGTGTAGGCAGTCTCCTTAGTAGATCTCTTACATTTTCCTGACAATAAAATGCAGTCTTTGGTTTGCCTTCTCCACAATATTTTCTATGTGTTCCTTCCAATTTAAGTTGCTCGTAACTGTAATACCTAGGTATTTAGTTGAATTTACGGTCTTTAGATTTGACTGATTTATCGTGTAAATCAAGTTTAACGGATTCCTTTTAGCACTCATGTGGATGACTTCACACTTTTCGTTATTTAGGGTCAATTGCCAATTTTCGTACCATAACGATATCTTTTCTAAATCATTTTGCAATTTGTTTTGATTTTCTGACGACTTTATTAGCCGATAAACGACTGCGTCAACAGCAAGCAACCCAAAACGGCTGCTCACATTGTCTCGAAGTTCGTTTATATAGATAAGAAACAGCAAAGGGCCTATAACACTACCTTAGGGAATGCCAGAAATCACTTCTGTTTTATTCGATGACTTTCCGTCTATTACTACGAACTGAGACCTCTCTGACAGGAAATTACGAATCCAGCCACAGAGGACAATGATTCCACTCCTGGTCCATCTTACCTTCGTTATGTAATGATGCTCTGCTTCAGGTTCATTGTTTGGCATATCATCACTCCTGGGTGGTACGGTAATCTCACATTCCAAGTACCAATAAATAAATCCGATTTACGCTTCATATTGTTTGGTTCAAATGGTTCAAATGGCTCTGAGCACTATGGGACTCAACTGCTGAGGTCATAAGTCCCCTAGAACTTAGAACTACATAAACCTAACTAACCTAAGGACAACACACACATCCATGCCCAAGGCAGGATTCGAACCTGCGACAGCCGGCCGAAGTGGCCGCGCGGTTCTGGCGCTGCAGTCTGGAACCGCGAGACCGCTACGGTCGCAGGTTCGAATCCTGCCTCGGGCATGGATGTGTGTGATGTCCTTAGGTTAGTTAGGTTTAACTAGTTCTACGTTCTAGGGGACTAATGACCTCAGCAGTTGAGTCCCACAGTGCTCAGAGCCATTTGAACCATTTTTGAACCTGCGACAGTAGCGGTCGCGCGGTTCCAGACTGTAGCGCCAGAACCGCTCGGCCACCAGCGGCCGGCTTCATATTGTCTCCATCGTTTGGTTGGCCATCCTCCATAACGTTATCCATGCCATGTCCGTAATCTGTTATCCATCTAGCATTTCTATGTTGAACTATCTGAGTAGGTATCTTTTAGAGAGTGGGCTGTCAACCCTACGTTCAACCTCTACCAGAGGATGGGTAATTTTTCTTCTGGGTTTCTTCACTTAGCCTTTTGACACCCAGCTCCCAGCTGCAAGGCAGCAGTTTGCTGGTTTTGGTCCACCCCAGGTATTTTATGTCCCCAATTCTCACCATATCTGGTAAAAGTTCCCCTATCTGCCACCTGGGGTAGCACCCGATGGGAGACTAGCAACTCCACACAGGCACACGCGCTATATGACACAAATACGTAGTACTAATACTATTAGTATAGTAATTGCTTAGTGCAAGTAATAAAGCTTGACTAGGCAAAGGGGGGTAGATAAGTACAGTCGACGGGAAAAAAGAACCATGTACCATGAAGAAATTATTCAAATGAGACGGTAATCGGTAGATGTTATGTGCAAGTACAGGAAAACAAATTATTACAATTGCACAAAAATTGGGTAATTTATTCAAGAGAAATAGCTTCACAAACTAGCAAGTCAATAACGCATTGGGCCACCTCTGGCCCTTATGCACGCAGCTATTCGCTTTGGCATCGATTGATAGAGTTGTTGGATCTCCTCCTGAGGGCTACCTCGCCGATTCTGTCCAACTGGAGGGCAGGATCATCAAAATCCCGAGCTGGTTGGAGAGCCCTGCTCATAATGGACCTAGCGTTCTCAGTTGGGGAGATCCGGCAACCCTGCTGCCCAATGTAGGATTTGGCAAGTACGAAGGCAAGCAGTAGAGAGTCTCACTATATGTGGGAGGGGGTTATCTTGCTGAAATGTAAACCCAGGATGGCTTGCTGTCAAAGGAACAAAACTGGGTGTAGAATATCGTCGACATATCGCTGTGCCGTAAGGGGGCGGTGGATAAAAACCAAATGGTTGTCAACCCAGACCCTCAGTCCTGACTGTCAGGTCGCATGGTGGGTGATAGGCCAGTATCCCACAGCTGTCCAGAGCATCTGTAGACACATCTACGGCCAGGACCCTCATTGGCTGGAGCAGAATTGTCGTCAGTGATAAGTACCTCTTCAAACTGAGTTCTGATGATGAGTGAAGACATATCTGGAGATGCCCTTGCACAGTGGTGGGTTAGCAATACAACTGTCGCCCACCGTACAGCCTGTCGACCAGGAATGACGATCTGTGGTGACATTTATTTTTGTAGCAGGATCCTTTTGCTTGTCATCATCAGCACCCTTAGCACAGTAGTATGTCAATGATATTATACATCCCATTTCGTTACTCTTCATGGCAAGCCATCCTGGGCTTATATGAGGGTCACTCCAAAAGAAATGCAAACTATTTTTTTAATCCATCTTTTATTCTACATGTTTGAAAGTTTTACAGTTGTAGATACATCCTGTAGGAGCAATATTTTCATTTCTCCACATAATTTCCATCCCTCTCAACTGCCTTACACCATCTTGGAACCAGCGCCTGTATACCCACACAGTGAAATTCTGGACCAACCTGTTGGAGCCACTGTTTGGCAGCGTGCACAAGGGAGTAATAATCTTCAAACCTTGTTCCCTGAGGAGAGTCTTTCAGTTTCCCAAAGAGATGGTAGTCACATGGAGCCAGGTCAGGACTGTAAGGCGGGTGTTTCAGTGTTGTCCATCCAAGTTCTGTGACCGCTTCCATGGTTTTTTGACTGACATGTGGCCATGCATTGTCGTGAAACAGCAAAACATCCTGCTTTTGCCGATGTGGTCGAACACGACTCAGTCGAGCTTGAAGTTTCTTCAGTGTCGTCACATATGCATCAGAATTTATGGTGGTTCCACTTGGCACGGTGTCCACAAGCAAGAGTCCTTCGGAATCGAAAAACACCGTAGCCATAACTTTTCTAGCAGAAGGTGTGGTTTTGAATTTTTTATCTTGGGTGAATTCGCGTGATGCCACTCCATTGATTGCCTCTTCGTCCCTGGTGAAAAATGATGGAGCCATTTTTCATCACCTGCCACAATTCTTCCAAGAAATTCATCTTCACCATTCTCATACTGTTCCAAAAGCTCGCTGCATACCGTTTTTCTTGTTTCTTTGTGAGCCACTGTCAACATCCTGGGAACCCACCTGGCGCAAACCTTTTTTAACGCCAACACTTTCAGTATTCTGCAAACACTTCCTTCCCTTATCCCAACGTACCGTAACAATTCGTTCACTGTGATGCGTCTGTCAGCAGTCACCAATTCGTTACTCTCTGCACATTGTCTGGAGTGCCTGCAGTACGAGGCCTGCTGCTGCGAGGACAATCCTCGATATTGCTGTGCCCGCTTTCATCACGTAACTTGCTTGCCCAACGACTAACTGTACTGCGATCGACGGCAGCATCTCCATACACCCTTTTCAACCTCTTGTGGATGTTTCCCACTGTCTCGTTTTCACAGCACAGGAATGCTATGACAGCACGTTGCTTCTGACGAACGTCAAGTGTAGCAGCCATCTTGAAGACATGCTGTGACGGCGCCACTCACGGGAACAGGTTGAACTAAGTTTGAAAACAAGCAGGAAGGATGCAGGATTGCAGCAAGGATTAATTGATAGTTTTCTGTGTATTGGAAGGAACGAGCGTTCTCTCGCACTCCTCTCTTACCTTGATTCGAGTATTTGTTGGTGCAGGGTGACAATTATTGAACTGTGTGAAAGAAAATCGTCATAACTTCTGAACGGTTTTCGTTAGGACGTACAAACTGCATGGTTTGCCCCGGAGCATGATGGGAATTAGCATGCACATATGCACTTGCCTTGTTGTTGTCGGCCATTTGCACGTGAAACGTCACGGTACAGCGTGCCTGAGCGTATAGCGCTTGCGAAGGCCTACTATGCGAGCAATAACTGCCCAAATGCGTCGCAAAGGAAGTTTGGGACCGAGTTCAAGCTGAAGGCAACCGGTTCAAGTGTGCTAACAATCAATAATTTGATCGCAAGTTTGAGAGAACAGGTAGTGTTCGCAGTGACAGTGTTGGTAATGTCGGTCGTCCAAAAAGAATGAAAACGCCTGAAAACATCGAGAAGACGCGCGCTGTGTTTCTAACCAGCCCCCGGAAATCGATCAGATGAGCTGCACAACAGGTGGGAATCTACTAGGAGACACTGCGGCAAATTGTTGTTGAAGACCTGCACCATACAAAATTCAAACCCATCAGCCATTAAGCCCCAGGGCCATGGAACAGTGGTTGTACGAGGTGCATTCAAGTTCTAAGGCCTCCGATTTTTTTTCTAATTAACTACTCACCCGAAATCGATGAAACTGGCGTTACTTCTCGACGTAATCGCCCTGCAGACGTATACATTTTTCACAACGCTGACACCATGACTCCATGGCAGCGGCGAAGGCTTCTTTAGGAGTCTGTTTTGACCACTGGAAAATCGCTGAGGCAATACCAGCACGGCTGGTGAATGTGCGGCCACGGAGAGTGTCTTTCATTGTTGGAAAAAGCCAAAAGTCACTAGGAGCCAGGTCAGGTGAGTAGGGAGCATGAGAAATCACCTCAAAGTTGTTATCACGAAGAAACTGTTGCGTAACGTTAGCTCGATGTGCGGGTGCGTTGTCTTGGTGAAACAGCACATGCGCAGCCCTTCCCGGACGTTTTTGTTGCAGTGCAGGAAGGAATTTGTTCTTCAAAACATTTTCGAAGGATGCACCTGTTATCGTAGTGCCCATTGGAACGCAATGGGTAATGATTACGCCCTCGCTGTCCCAGAACATGGACATCATCATTTTTTCAGCACTGGTGGGAACCCGAAATTTTTTTGGTGGCAGTGAATCTGTGTGCTTCCATTGAGCTGACTGGCGCTTTGTTTCTGGATTGAAAAATGGCATCCATGTCTCATCCATTGTCACAACCGACGAAAAGAAAGTCCCATTCATGCTGTCATTGCGCGTCAACATTGCTTGGCAACATGCCACACGGGCAGCCACGTGGTCGTCCGTCAGCATTCATGGCACCCACCTGGATGACACTTTTCGCATTTTCAGGTCGTCATGCAGGATTGTGTGCACAGAACCGACAGAAATGCCAACACTGGAGGCGATCTGTTCAACAGTCATTCGGTGATCCCCCAAAACAATTCTCTCCACTTTCTCGATCATGTCGTCAGACCGGCATGTGCGAGCCCGAGGTTGTTTCGGATTGTTGTCACACGAGGTTCTGCCTTTATTAAACTGTCGCACCCACAAATGCACTTTCGACACATCCATAACTCCATCACCACATGTCTCCTTCAACTGTTGATGAATTTCAATTGGTTTCACACCACGCAAATTCAGAAAACGAATGATTGCATGCTGATCAAGTAAGGAAAACTTCGCCATTTTAAGTATTTAAAACAGTTCTCACTCTCGCCACTGGCGGTAAAATTCCATCTGCCGTACGGTGCTGCCATCTCTGGGACGTATTGACAATGAACGCGGCCTCATTTTAAAACAATGCGCTTGTTTCTATCTCTTTCCAGTCCGGAGAAAAAAATCGGAGGCCTTAGAACTTGAATGCACCTCGTATTTCACCAACACTGTTGTCCACAGAATTGACAAACAGGACTTTAATGTGAATTTGGTTTGGTTTAGCGACGAAACCCACTTTCATTTGGATGGGGTCGTCAATAAGAAAAATTGGCGCATTTGTGGGACTGAGAATTCGCATTTTGCCATCGAGAAGTCTCTTCTTCCCCAACAGATGACTGTGTGGTGTGAAATGTCCAGTCACGAACTAACCAGTGTGATATTCCTTGATGGCACGGTGACTACCGAATGGTACATAAAGGTTTTGGAAGATGATTTCATCCTCATTATCCAGAGTGACCCTCATTTCGACAAGATGTGGTTTATGCAAGACGGAGCTCGACCCCATCAAAGCAGGAAAGTGTTTGAAGCCCTGGAGGAGCACTTTGGGGACTGCATTCTGGTTCCGGGGTACCCAGAGGCCACTGGCATTAACTCTGTTGGCCGCCATATTCTCCAGATCTGAACGCATGTGACTTCTTTTTGGGGGCTGTATTAAAGACAAAGTGTACAGCAATACCTACAGAACCATTGCTGAGCTGAAAACTCCCATTCAGGAGGTCATCGACAGCATCAATGTTCGGCACTTCAGCTGTGCATGCAGAATTTCGCTATTCGTCAGCGCCACATCATCGCCAATGATGGCAGACATATGGAACATGTCATAACCTAAATCCGAGCATCTGAAGCGATGTTTACTTGTGGAATATAGTGCGCGCACGCCGCAGTTTGTAACTAATTTACGTTTTTTTTCAGATAGTTTGATAATTGTCACCCTGTATCACTGGAATGAGTCGCTAGGAAAGCACTCGTCTCTGCTCGTACAAAGTGGTACTCAGGAACTAGGGGTCGTTATAATGCTAGAGTGTAATCACTGATGGATAAAAATCCACTGTAAGATGCTTCTGCGAGTGTGGTTGAATTATTGAGAAAAATAAAATGTTCTTAAACTGTATTTGGAAGTGTTTGCACCATTATTCACTTTCTAAAAAACTTCTCCAACATCACTTCTGGTAAATATCCTAAGAGACTTCCTCTCCATCACTCCGTTAATGAGAATTTAGCATACAGAGTGCGTTCCATAAGTAATGCCACCAATTTTTTTCTGATGCAATGGTAAACCACGGCGTGTTGTAACCGGCTGGGCTAAGTGGAGGGGGGCGGGGGGGGGGGCGTTAGCTTAAAAACGCTCTTTGTCTCATTCGACTGCGAGCTGCCGGAGAGTCAGGACGTGCGTTTCCGTTAAGCCTGTTTTGAGTTTATGTAACACGGCACAATGGATCATTCTGTAGTGCAAAGTTGCGCTATCAAATGTTGCGTTAAACTTGGGAAGTCCGCCAGCGAAACGTTTCCATTACTTCAGCATGCCTTTGGGACTGATTGCTTGTCCAAATCAGAAGTTTTCCGATGGCACAAGTCGTTCACGGAGGGCCGAGAGGATATCACCGACGAACCTCGCAGTGGACGGCCATCAACTGCACGAGTCGACGAAAATGTGACGTGTGTGCGCGATTGTTTGAACTCTGACAGACGACTGAGCCTTCAATTGATAGCACAAACTCTAAACATGTCAAAAACAAACGGTTTCCGCATTGTGACCGAAGATCTGAACATGAGAAAGGTGTGTGCCAAACTCGTCCCAAAAGTGTTGACCGACGAACACAAGCACATGCAAGTGCTTCGGTGCTGAGAAATGTTGGAAATGTATGAAAATGATCCTCATTTTTTAAAATCAGTTATCACTGGTGATGAGTCGTGGATTTTTGAGTATGACCCTGAGACAAAAAGCCAGAGTTCT
Source organism: Schistocerca nitens (assembly GCF_023898315.1). Taxonomy (NCBI): domain Eukaryota; kingdom Metazoa; phylum Arthropoda; class Insecta; order Orthoptera; family Acrididae; genus Schistocerca; species Schistocerca nitens. The sequence goes on along the minus strand of NC_064623.1, from coordinate 53,517,027 downwards.
GAGTGGCACACACCATCATCCATCCCAAGATGGCACGCATGAGCAAGTCCAGGATCAAAACCATGCTCATTGTCTTCTTTGACATCAGAGGCATTATCCACCACGGATTCGTACCTACCATAACTACAGTGGACTCAGCTTCCTACTTGGAAGTGCTCAAAAGACTGAAAAGGAGGGTCTCACACTGCCGAAGCGACACCAAGGACACGTGGAAAGTTCACCACGACAACGCGCCGAGTCACAGCGCCTTTATTGTCAACGACTTCCTGGGCAGCACCAAGACCCCATTGGTTCCCCAGCATCTCTGAAGTTGTGACCTGGCTCCCGCTGACTTTTTTTTTGTTTCCTTGGTAAAAGGAGTCATGAAAGGAAAACATTGGGAGACGATTGAAAGCATCCAGGCGCATGTTACATCAGCTCCAAGGGAATGCCGGAAAAGTCATTCCAGGATGCCTTCCAGGCATGGAAACACCGCCTCCAGAAGTGTATCGACGCAAGAGAGTGCTATTTTGAAAATTTTTTTGATTATTTGTACGAATATATTCAATAAATTATTTTTTTTATGAATTTTTTAGCATTACTTTTGGAACGCACCTTGTATGTCAATCCACAGTGTCATCAACATCATGACTGCGCCACACAGGTGGGACATGATACTAATGACATTTGACCCCTATATAAGGGTGCATTAGTATAAAGGGTTCATGTATTATCTGCATATTTGTAGTGGACTGAGCAATTTGCGCCGAGCTGCATGCACATATTGTAACACTGGGATAAGTAAGAGGCTAGGCAGTGCTGGGTAACCAGCTAGTGGGTAAGCTCAGCGGACTAAATAATTGGCACCCTATTTGGAACAGCGGGTGAAACGCAGCAGTCAACATCTCCACAGTTTGGTATCTGTATGGTATATGATCAGAAACGTGTTTCTTCAACTGGATATGGCGTACGTGAAGAAAGCTGTGGACTCTGTTCCTCTTCAGAGTCAGTCCATTATCAAGGCTGCACGTGTTGTTAGATGGTATTAGTGTGATGCCTCCTGGGGAGCGGCAGGGACGAACTACACTGGTCAGCCAGAACATTATGACCACTTACCCAACAGCTGGTATGTCCACCTTTGGCACGGCTAACAGCAGTGATGCATCTTGGCATGGAAGCAGTGAGGCCCTGGTAGGTCGCTGGAGGATGTTGGCACCACATCTACACATACAAGTCACCTAATTCTCATAAATTCGGGAGGGGGGTGGGGGGGCGATGATCTCTGACGCCACTTTCCATCACATTCCAGATGTGTTCGACTAGGTTCACATCTGGTGAGCTGGGGGGCCAGCACATCAATTGGAACTCATAGTTCCTCGAACCACTCAACCACACTCCTGGCCACAAAAAGCACTTTATTTTGTTAAAAATTCCACTGCCATAGGGAAACACGATCGTCATGAAGGGGGGTACGTGGTCTGCAACAGTGTACGATACTCCTTGGCCGCCATGGTGCCTTTCACGAGCTCCACTGGGCCCATAGATGCCCAAGTAAATGTTCCCCAGAGCATAATGGAGCCGCGCCAGTTTATCTCCATCCCCCAGTGCAGGTGCCAACGAGATGTTACCACGGAAGACGACGGTTTCACGCCTTCCCATTGGCATGATGATGAAGGTATCGGGATTCGTCAGACCATGCAGCGCACTGCCAAACGATCATCATCTAACACATCCCTAATTCTCTTTTCCATGCTTCTGTACAGGGTTATTACAAATGATTGAAGCGATTTCACAGCTCTACAATAACTTTATTATTTGAGATAGTTTCACAATGCTTTGCACACACATACAAAAACTCAAAAAGTTTTTTTAGGCATTCACAAATGTTCGATATGTGCCCCTTTAGTGATTCGGCAGACATCAAGCCGATAATCTAGTTCCTCCCACACTCGGCGCAGCATGTCCCCATCAATGAGTTCGAAAGCATCGTTGATGCGAGCTCGCAGTTCTGGCACATTTTTGGTAGAGGAGGTTTAAACACTGAATCTTCCACATAACCCCACAGAAAGAAATCGCATGGGGTTAAGTCGGGAGAGCGTGGAGGCCATGACATGAATTGCTCATCATGATCTCCACCACGACCGATCCATTGGTTTTCCAATCTCCTGTTTAAGAAATGCCGAACATCGTGATGGAAGTGCGGTGGAGCACCATCCTGTTGAAAGATGAAGTCGGCGCTGTCGGTCTCCAGTTGTGGCATGAGCCAATTTTCCAGCATGTCCAGATACACGTGTCCTGTAACGTTTTTTTCGCAGAAGAAAAAGGGGCCGTAAACTTTAAACCGTGAGATTGCACAAAACACGTTAACTTTTGGTGAATTGCGAATTTTCTGCACAAATGTTTGAGGATTCTCTACCGCCCAGATTCGCACATTGTGTCTGTTCACTTCACCAATGTTGCTTCATCACTGAAAACAAGTTTCACACTGAACGCATCCTCTTCCATGAGCTATTGCAACCGCGCCGAAAATTCAAAGCGTTTGACTTTGTCATCGGGTGTCAGGGCTTGTAGCAATTGTAAACGGTAAGGCTTCTGCTTTAGCCTTTTCCGTAAGATTTTCCAAACCGTCGACTGTGGTACGTTTAGCTCCCTGCTTGCTTTATTCGTCGACTTCTGCGAGCTACGTGTGAAAATTGCCCGCACGCGTTCAACCGTTTCTTCGCTCACTGCAGGCCGACCCGTTGATTTCCCCTTACAGAGGCATCCAGAAGCTTTAAACTGCGCATACCAACGCCGAATGGAGTTAGCAGTTGGTGGATCTTTGTTGAACTTCGCCCTGAAGTGTCGTTGCACTGTTATGACTGACTGATGTGAGTGCATTTCAAGCACGACATACGCTTTCTCGGCTCCTGTCGCCATTTTGTCTCACTGCGCTCTCGAGCGCTCTGGCGGCAGAAACCTGAAGTGCGGCTTCAGCCGAACAAAACTTTATGAGTTTTTCTACGTATCTGTAGTGTGTCGTGACCATATGTCAATGAATGGAGCTACAGTGAATTTATGAAATCGCTTCAGTCATTTGTAATAGCCCTGTATATTATTCTTGTAACAACTTGGATGCATCAGTTGTTAAGCTGATTGTGCGATAATTCTCGCCATAGTCAGCTCTAGCAGTCTTCGGAACTATGTGGATGATATTTTTCCAAAAGGCAGATAGTATATCGCAAGACTCATACATTCTACAAACTAAAGTGAATAGTCGTTTTGTTGCCACTTCCTCTAGTGATTTTAGAAATTCTGGTAGAATATTACCTATTAGTTTTGCCTTGTTTGATCTTAAGTCTTCCAAAGCTCTTTTAAATTACGATTCTAGCACTGGATCTCCTATCTCTTCTAAATCTACTCCTATCTCTTCTTATATCACACAGACAAATCTTCCACCTCATAGAGACGTTCAGTGTACTCTTTCCACCTATTCGCTCTCTTCTCTGAGTTTAACAGTGGAATTCCTGTTGCACTCTTAACGCACTCTTAATGTTATAACCTGTGCTTTTAATTTCACTGAGGGTTGTTTTGACTTTTCTACGAGGGTTGACAGAAAAGTAATGCCTCCATCTTCGTAACTCTTCAACAGTTGGCAGCTTTGATATGCGGCAGGTACTGGCTTGTTCCGTAGCCTCTTCTCTACAGCTTCAGTTGGCGGGAAGCCTTAGCATTGACGGTTGTGTTGTTACAGTGTAAAGTATGGAATCCTGCACAGACGGTCGGTCAATGCGATTTAAGCAACGTGCAGTCATTGAATTCTTGACAGCAGAAGGTGTCACCCCAAAGGAGATTCATCAAAGAATGAAAGTAGTTTATGGTGATTGCGTTGATGTGAGTACTGTGCGTCGTTTGGCGAATACATTCAAAGATGTTAAGGCGGGAAAAATCTGACCTGCGTGACAAACAAAGAGTTGGACGCCCAGGGACAACAACCACCGAGTTTCACAAGCAAAATGTTGACAGATTGATTCAGGACGATCATCGTATCACTCAGAGAGAAATTGCAAGCACAATTGACATTTCACAAGAACGTGCAGGTCACACTATTGCTTTGCTTGACTATCGGAAGATCTGTGCACGATGGGTACTCCGCAAGCTGACTCCTGAAATGAAAGTGCACATAATTGAAATTTGCCAGGAACTCCTCTCACGTAACGGTAATGGAGACGCACAGTACTCCCTGCATTATTCCCTCTGGGGAGACATTCTGCTTGCCTCGCAGTGTTCTGCCAGAAATGCCACCTGGATGTCAGGCGGCATCAAAGCCCTGGGGTGCTGGAGGTTGTACAGTTCGACCTTTGGGCTAACGCACTGCTGGCTTCCTGCCACCATCACCCTTAGTACAATCCTGAACAAAACTCTATCTGAAATATTATTTATACTTAATGCAATGCAGCACATTCTCATTGCTCATCTCTTAGCCATCTCTATTAGCAAAGCTTGATGAACCGCAAGTTTGTTCACATCAAATCAAATGGCTCTGAGCACTATGGGACTTAACATCTGAGGTCATCAGTCCCCTAGAACTTAGACCTACTTAAACCTAACTAACCTAAGGACATCACACACATCCATGCCCGAGGCAGGATTACAACCTGTGACCGTAGCAGCAGCGCGGTTCTGGACTGAAGTGCCTAGAACCGCTCGGCCACATCTGGCCTGAGCCCTGGAGTCGACAGGGCTCCACATCCCTGTCAGTACCTTCCAAAACCTCACTGACTCTCTTCTTGCACCTCTGGCAGAGGTCCGTGCTGCAAAAGGTGTTTCTACAGGCTTTTGACAGATGGTCACTGTTGTGTCGATTCCCTAAGGTCTCGACACAATGAGTGGATAGGTGCACGCGAAACTAACGCAGACGGGCGTAAATTCTGAAACAGGAGACTGGATGAAAAACTATAAAGAAAAGAAGAGAGATTGTCATATACTTAACTTTAATGTAGTCTTGTTCTTGTTGAAATACATCTCTTGCATAGTAGTAAGCAATTAGCAATGATACACATGGCGCCTTGCTAGGTAGTAGCGATGGACTAGCTGAAGGCTATTTAATCTGTCTCTCGGCAAATGAGAGAATGACTTGATACGTCAGGTCGCAAGCTATGTCGTCCGTACAACTGGGCCGAGGTCAAGTCCGTGTCTTGTGACCTGCCATGTGGTGGCGCTAGGTTTGCGAATACACAGTGGCGACACGCGGGTCCGACATGTACTACAGGACCGCGGCCGATTTAAGTTACCACCTAGCAAGTGTGGTGTCTAGCGGTGACACCACATTCCTCCCCCGCAAATCGGCGAACGGTCGTGAGATAAGGCTTCCGCCCGCCGTGGGGAGGACCCCATGTTGACGTATGCGATGAGGTGGGGAGCCTAACAACAGGCGAGGCTGTGCCACCCGCACCCGGCCATTCGGTCCGAGGGGAGCTAGGAAACGCCTGCAAACCTAGTCCAGGGTGCACGTCAACATGAGGTGTTTGCGCACGGAATGATATAAGAGGAGCCGCGGGGTCGACCTCCATGTGGTCGGAGCACCCGACGGGCGAAGACGACATCTGGTCCGGAGCGGGCAAGAGGTCCATGGCGGAGGACGGCTGGTCACGGGAAGCAAGCGGCGGCGCGTGACCCAGGGAGGCGCGAGGCGGCTGCAGCGAAGCGTCCGCTGCTGGCGGCGCCGGCGGCGGCTGCGGCGGCGCGACGCCATGAGGCAAAATGGAAGGCATCGTCGGTAACACCTGGGGATGAGGCGAGCCAGTAGATGGGTCCCCAAGGCGCTGACCGGACGGCTCCGTCGCTGAAAGCAGACGGGGGGCGGCAGAACCCAGGCGACGACAGAGGCGCAGCTGATTGAGATGCCGACGCACCTCACCAGAGGCCCCCAAAACCAAATACATCGCGCGGCCGAGGCAGCGAAGAATGCGCCCTGCGAGCCAACGCTGTGAACCGCAATAGTTGCGATAATAGACAACGTCGCCAGGAGCAAAAGCAGGAGTCTGCCGCTGCACAGGAACCTGATGTGGCGGATGCAGCAAAGACATCAGAGTTCGATGAGGACGACCATGGAGCAATTCAGCCGGCGAGCGACCATCGCGGGGCTGAGAGCGATATGAGGACAAAAAGAGCAACAAAGCGTCCTCCCGAGAATGCGACTCTTTCAACTTCAACATCTGCGACTTGAAAGTCCGGACCAATCGTTCAGCGGCACCGTTTGACTGAGGCGAAAACGGCGCGGATGTCAGATGTTGAATACCATTGGCCGTGCAGAATGACTGAAATTCTGCGGACAGGAATTGTGGGCCATTGTCGGAAACAATAGTCTGCGGAAGACCCTCAATGCAAAAGATAGCAGACAAGGCTTGGATTGTGGCAGAAGACGTCGTGGAAGACATCCGGACAACAAAAGGAAAATTACTGAAAGCATCAACCACAACCAACCATCGAGCATTCCAGAATGGACCAGCAAAATCGATGTGCAAGCGTTGCCAAGGGGAAGTGGCTTTCGGCCATGCAAAGAATCTCCGCGGCGGTGCGGATTGTTCGGCACACGCCACGCAAGAGGAGCACATATTCGTAATCGCAGCATCGATTCCGAACCAAGTACAGTGCTGTCGAGCAAGTTGTTTCGTTCGCACTATACCCCAATGTCCTTGGTGAAGAAGCTTTAAGACAGAGGACTGTAACGAACGTGGGACCACGACTCGGGATTGATCATTATCGGAACGCAACAACAAAACACCACGTCGGACAAAAAGTCTCTCCTTGTGGGCAAAAAATCGGCGAACCAAAGGATCCTCGATCCGCGACTTTGACAAGGGCCATTGCGTAGCAACAAAACGCAAAACGGAAGCAAGGACAGGGTCAGCAGCTGTGGCAGTAGCTACACGACGAAAATCAATCGGAAACGATGCGACCACGTCATCGGCTTCCGAATCAATGAACATGCAAGCAAGTTCGGAAGAATCGAATGCTTTATCCTCAGCAACAGGCAAACGGGACAACGCATCAGCGTTTCCGTGCTTAGCAGTGGACCGATACAAGATATCGTAGCGGTACTGCGAGAGAAAAAGAGACCAGCGAATGAATTTCTGCGCTGTACGTGGAGGTACAGGCTTGTTCGGATGAAAAAGTGATGTCAAAGGTTTGTGGTCCGTGATGATTGTAAAGTGACGACCATACAAGAAATCGTGAAACTTTGTTACACCAAACACAAGAGCCAAAGCTTCCTTCTCTATTTGGGAATAATTTCTTTGCGCAGATGAGAGCAATTTTGACGCAAAGGCAATAGGGCGATCATGCGAACCATCTTTGTGCGCAAGCACAGCACCGATCCCGAAATCCGATGCATCGACCATCAACAAAAGGGGTTTTCGGGGATCGAATGGCGTAAGGCAAGTATTTGAAAGTAACGCCGATTTCAACTGGCGAAAGGCGCGTTCGCATTCCGTCGTCCAGACGAACGGAACACCTTTACGGCGTAAGCGATGAAGCGGAGCTGAAATGGAAGAAGCATTGCGCACAAACCTATGATAATAATTTACCTTACCCAGCACACTCTGTAGCTGTTTTAAGTTCTGCGGTGACGGCAAGTCCTGAATGGCACGAAGGTGCTCTGGACTCGGATGTATACCTTGGGCGTTAAGGACATGGCCCAGGTACGGTAAGTCACGAGCAAAAAACACACATTTGTCCTTCCTCAAGCGAAGACCATTCTGACGCAAGACCTGAAATAATGTTCGGAGATTCTGCAAATGTTCGGCTTCCGTCTGTCCTGAGATCACAATATCGTCCAGATAGTTCGCAGCAGTAGGGACCGACGCACAAATAGTTTGTAAATATTGCTGAAACAATGCAGGGGCGGATGCACACCCGAATGGCAGTCTTTTGAAGCGATACAAGCCAAGATGCGTGTTTACCACCAAGACGCGCTGGGATTCTTCGTCCACAGGTATCTGCAAGTACGCATCTGCTAGGTCCAATTTTGAAAAATATTTTCCCGGGCACAGGTTGTCAAAAAGATCTTCCGGGCGGGGCAAAGGAAAAGTAGCAGTCACCAGTTGTGGATTCACAGTTGCCTTGAAGTCCACGCAAAGTCTCAGTTTTCCGGAAGGTTTTGACAAAATGACTAAGGGTGAGGCCCAGAGAGAAGCCTGCACACGTTCAATGACACCTTGAGATTCTAATTCGGCTAACGTTCTTGCGACCTCATCACGCAATGCGTGGGGAACATTGCGCGCTCTGAAAAATTTCGGTTGCGCGTTGTCTTTCAGTTCCAAATGCGCTTCATAGTTCTTAGCGCAACCAAGGCCCGGTGCAAAAATGTCTGCAAATTCTTCACAAAGACTAGAAACACTGGCGGAAGGCACAGTCTGATTCACTGATAGGACCTGATTTACAATAGACATATTAAACAATTGAAACAAATCTAAACCAAACAAGTTCACGGCACTAGAGGAACGAAGAACATAAAAGGACACAAGTTTTGTCTGTCCCTTGTATGTTGCAATAAGGCTGCACTGTCCTAACACAGGTATATGCTGTCCTGAGTAACTAGTTAACGTAACATTTGCGGCACGCAATGGCGGGGCGCCCAGTCGTTTGTACGTGTCGTGATTGAGCAATGAAACTGCAGCTCCGGTATCGAGCTGGAATGGTATCACTTTTCCTGCAAAGTCTAAGTCCACAAAAAGTTTATTGTCTTGTTGACGACAAGAGCGACTGTCTCGTGCAATTTGAACTGATACAGGTCCAGAAGCACTTGCAACTTTACGGGATTTCCGGCGACGTCGACGCACACTTTGGGTGGGACGAACACAGTCACCGTTAGCTAAAGTGTCACTGGACGGGTGGGAATGAACGACATGAATGTCCATGGGCGAAGGTCCACGAGCCTGATTGTCCTGGGTGCGATTCCGGCGCGAAGCAAAGGGCCTGGAATTTGTGTGATTGTCTGATCTTAACTTTTTCTGGCAAACACTTTGTACATGTCCTTTCTTTTGGCAGTAAAAGCAAATAGCTTGGCGTGACGGGCAATTTGCACGCGAATGTCTAGTAGCACACCGCGGGCAAGATTTCACTGCATTTGCTTGCTTACGCGGCGCACGTGGTTGCAAGCGAGGCGGCCGCAGCGAAGTCGGGCGCGAGGGCCGCTTAGCGTCCCGTGCAGCGGGCCGGGCGGGCCGATGAATGTGACACACGGCTGGCGAAGTTTCAAATGATGCCTGAGCAAAGTCAAGTGTGTCTTGCCTGTCCAATATGTCTATCACTTGTTGCAGGGAGGGATTAACTAGCTTCAAAATCTGTTCCCTTATGCGAACATCAGAAACGTTCTGTGCAATTGCATCACGCACCATAGTATCTGAATATGGGAGGCCACATTCACAGGCAAACGCGCAGTCTCTAGTAAGTCCTTGCAAAGTTGCTACCCACTCCCTATTAGTCTGACCGGCCGTACGTTTTGTACGAAAAAACGTATACCGTTTGGCAACTACATTAACTGTTTCTTTGAAATAGGCATCCAAAGCAGACAAAATTTCTTCGTAGGACAGAGTTGCTACGTCGCGTCGGGGAAACAATTTCACTATCACACGGTAGGTAGACACACCGACACAAGAAAGCAAAAACGGCTGCCGCTCTTTACCTTGAATTCCATAAGCAGTGAGGTGGAAGTTGAACTGATCGGCCCACTCAGTCCAGCTTTCAGTTGTGGCCTCAAAGGGCCTAAATGGCGGTGCGACAGCGTTGTGTGGCTGCGGTAGCGAAGAAGCGGCTGCCGCCGCATCGGTTTGCAGCGCACGTTGACCCTGGACGAGCTGTCCAAGGGCTTCCAATAACGCCTGCGTCTGCTGATTCTGCAAGCGAAAAAATTCGGACAGTACATCTGGAGAATGCGGCGAAGCCATGACACAAGCAAATTAGAGCAAGTATAACACAAAGACTGCAACGTGGGCGCGGCACCACACCTCGTCGCCAAAATATTGTTGTGTCGATTCCCTAAGGTCTCGACACAATGAGTGGATAGGTGCACGCGAAACTAACGCAGACGGGCGTAAATTCTGAAACAGGAGACTGGATGAAAAACTATAAAGAAAAGAAGAGAGATTGTCATATACTTAACTTTAATGTAGTCTTGTTCTTGTTGAAATACATCTCTTGCATAGTAGTAAGCAATTAGCAATGATACACATGGCGCCTTGCTAGGTAGTAGCGATGGACTAGCTGAAGGCTATTTAATCTGTCTCTCGGCAAATGAGAGAATGACTTGATACGTCAGGTCGCAAGCTATGTCGTCCGTACAACTGGGCCGAGGTCAAGTCCGTGTCTTGTGACCTGCCATGTGGTGGCGCTAGGTTTGCGAATACACAGTGGCGACACGCGGGTCCGACATGTACTACAGGACCGCGGCCGATTTAAGTTACCACCTAGCAAGTGTGGTGTCTAGCGGTGACACCACAGTCACATTAAGGGGACATTGTACGTGAAATTCGTTGAAGTTTGACATTTACTGTTTTCTACTCAATAATGTGTTTTGGACGTTCCTAAACATTTTGGTGTATAATACACTAAAATCATACAATTATGAGACCTTCAAATAATATTTTGAATGTTGATGTGTGACGGACAAATTTCGTGGCTATGCAACAACGACTATTCACGTTGGTGTGTAGAATATATGAGTCTGGCGACATACCATCTGACTTTTGGAAAAGCATCATCCACACAATTCCGAAGATGGCAAGAGCTGACAAGTGCGAGAATTATCGCACAATCAGCTTAACAGTTCATGCATCGAAGCTACTTACAAGAATAATATACAGAAGAATGGAAACGAAAATTGAGAATGCGCTAGGTGACGATCAGTTTGGCTTTAGGAAAAGTAAAGGGATGAGAGAGGCAATTCTGACGTTACGGCTAATAATGGAAGCAAGGCTAAAGAAAAATCAAGACACTTTCATAGGATTTGTCGACCTGGAAAAAGCGTTCGACAATATAAAATGGTGCAAGCTGTTCGAGATTCTGAAAAAAGTTGGGGTAAGCTATAGGGAGAGACGGGTCATACACAATATGTACAACAACCAAGAGGGAATAATAAGAGTGGACGATCAAGAATGAAGTGCTCGTATTATGAAGGGTGTAAGACAAGGCTGTAGCCTTTCGCCCCTACTCTTCAATCTGTACATCGAGGAAGCAATGATGGAAATAAAACAAAGGTTCAGGAGAGGAATTAAAATACAAGGTGAAAGGATAACAATGATACGATTCGCTGATGACATTGCTATCCCGAGTGAAAGTGAAGAAGAATTAAATGATCTGCTGAACGGAATGAACAGTCTAATGAGTACACAGTATGGTTTTAGAGTAAATCGGAGAAAGACGAAGGTAATGAGAAGTAGTAGAAATGAGAACACCGAGAAACTTAACATCAGGATTGATGGTCACGAAGTAAATGAAGTTAAGGAATTCTGCTACCTAGGCAGTAAAATAACCAATGACGGGTGGAGCAAGGAGGACATCAAAAGCAGACTCGCTATGGTAAAAAAGGCATTTCTGGCCAAGGGAAGTCTACTAATATCAAATACCGGCCTTAATTTGAGGAAAAAATTTCTGAGGATGTATGTCTGGAGTACAGCATTGTATGGTAGTGAAACATGGACTGTGGGAAAACTGGAACAGAACAGAATCGAAGCATTTGAGATGTGGTGCTACAGACGAATGTTGAAAATTAGGTGGACTGATAAGGTAAGGAATTAGGAGGTTCTACGCAGAATCGGAGAGGAAAGGAATATGTGGAAAACACTGATAAGGAGAAGGGACAGGATGATAGGACATCTGCTAAGACATGAGGGAATGACTTCCATGGTACTAGAGGGAGCTGTAGAGGGCAAAAACTGTAGAGGAAGACAGAGATTGGAATACGTCAAGCAAATAATTGAGGACGTAGGTTGCAAGTGCTACTCTGAGATGAAGAGGTTAGCACAGGAAAGGAATTCGTGGCGGGCCACATCAAACCAGTCAGTAGACTGATGACAAAAAAAATAAATAAATAAATAAATAAATAAATAAATAAAATGCATATACTGTCACAGTTAAGCAGTCATATCTTGGGAACTACACAGTCTAGAAGGCTGTGAATTGCGTTGTTTTGTGTAGGACATGTCAAGAAAAGGATGGCAACACATCTGTGTAACCTAAAAACCAAGCTGGGTGACACAAAACTGTCTGATGGCAAGACAATAAGACGTGCTGGAAGACTAACAGACAAAGTAATTGATGAATTACAGGAATATTATGGGAACGTTATTAGAGATAACTGTGACAATGTAGAGAAGATGAACAGAGCCATGTGGAACACTTTCTTTCATCAAATATCAACCGATGAAAATCCATGCCATGCTTTGTGTCCACCTCCACCAAACACTTGGTGTAAATATAGGCAAGCTGAATTTTCTGGCACCCTGCATGAATTTACAGATAAACATTCTCTTCCTTTGGCAATAGTGGAGGCAATCAAACCTATTTACAGAGATTTGGCAAATCCTGAGCTTCTAAAGAAGACCCATAATGTGAATGAGTCCTTCAATAATGTTGTGTGGTGCAGTGTGTCTAAAAATGTATTTGTTGGCCTTATGATTCTAAAGTTAGCAGATGTTGTAATAACTTTTAATGGTGAGAGCTATGAAAGACTTAAGGTTCTAGAGAAGTTAGTGGAGAGATTTGGACAGAATGCAGCTAAAGGACTGCGGGAACTGGGTGAGTTTTGTGTATGTGAAGCAGAGTTAGCTGCTCAGCTAATGACAAAAGAAGCAAGAAAGAATAGGTAGAGACAAGCACTTGGCTGTTGTGACACTGGAAAAGAGACAGACAATGGGCCAGGGCAATTCTAGTGCATAAAAGAAGCAGAAATGTAACTCTGTATAACAATTTGTAATAAAAAAGTTTTAAACCTCAATGTCTCTGAACTACATTTCTTGCAATAAATGACGTGTTTTATAAAAAATACTGATGGCAGAAACATGAAATTTTGACAGCATGCCAAATGTGAGATTCAACAAATATGGAATGAGAATAATTTAAATATCCTGAGTTGTTTTGTTTTTATGTTCATTTATTTAGAAAATTCTGTCAAAAATTGAGCGTTTGAAAGAAACATCTCATGTCCCACAATACGATTTTAGTAATAATTCTAGTTCAGTTTATCTAGAAAGGTGCATTCAATAATTATGGAAAATTGTAAGTTGGTGTGTTAAAAAGTTTCCAAGATAATGGGTCACAAAATTCGATAATTTAACACTGGCAGCATAGGACATACAACGTCCCCTTAATGTGAGTGGACAGCGTATAAGCAGTAAACACGCAGTAACCCTCAATAGTGGTTCTCCCAAACAACCTTCACATCTGTTCAATTTCACCCCTTTGAAAACAATTTGTTGAGTTCTACATGCTAAGAAATTCTGAATATGCATGGGAAAAATGGTAAAGCAGATTAAACTTCCAATGACTTGCGATTAGGGAAGGCTTCTATATAAACTTATGAAACTTATAAATCAATTTCTTATGTGAAATTAAAATTTTTACTACACACCATTGTGATTTGTTGTGCAAATAACCCAAGGAACATGAAACTAAGTAACTGTCTAAATTTTGTCACTTCTTACTTAGCACACTTTTTTATGTTTACTACTTTCATGTTTCATGTAAATTTTATAGTATCACTTTGTTTCCTGCTTCAGTCTTCAGAAAATAAATCAGATATTGTTGAGATTAATGCTATATCTAACAGAGTCCAATTTTATCTGCTAACATTTGGTCTAACAGTTCATCAATCTAAGAAGGTGTTAGGTGATATCCAACTTGTATGTGCATGTTTTATTTCAGGTTATTATGAGGAGGCCAGAATTCATCACCAGTAATAATGGTGTTGCATTAGATACCTAAAGTCAATGGATGTAGATATGCATGAGATAGTTAAAGTATACTAGGCACACCAAACTGGAGCAAAAACTGGAGCTGCTAACCTCAATTATCTTACTCACAAACTGCCTGTCATTACCGGCGAGGAGGAGTAGAGGGAGGAGGAGGAGGAGGAGGAGGAGATTAGTGTTTAACACCCCGTCGACAACGAGGTCATTAGAGACGAAGTGCTAGCTTGGAATAGGGAAGAATGGGGAAGGAAATCAGCTGTGCCCTTTCAAAGGAACCATCCTGGCATTTGCCTAATGTGATTTATGGAAATCATGGAAAACCTAAATCAGGATTGCTAGATGTGGGTTTGAAACATTGTCCTCCCGAATGTGAGTCCAGTGTGCTAATAACCACTGCACCACCTTGCTCATTGCGTCATAACTGACTGAAACGGTCTTCTGGACCCCTTTTGTTATTACTCGTTTTATTTAACAATCATATCAAGAAATTCCTTTAGAACAACAATATCTTAATCCTGATTACTTTAGGTATCGAGAATAGTAAGTCTTAAGAATTTGGTGAATCTGCTACCAATGTCTTTTTATGAAACAAGGTCTACCTCATATATAAGAAAATTTTAAAACCACTGAAAATTATGTGCCTGACAGCTTAAATTAAGACACACAATATTTCTGACTAGTCTTCGGACACTGAGAACTGATGTTCTCGAAAACATTTACCTAAATAAAAACCTGCCAGAGATGCACCCAAAAAATAGCAGGATAATGTTAATACAAAGGTACTTGTTTCACACTCAAGAGTCAATCAATATCACTATGGCTTACTAAGGTTTCAAACTTCGGCTCCAAGGCCCAGTAACACAATTAGTCAGTGCAAGATCTTACTAAGAGTAGCACAGCAACAACCTCTCACAATAGTATGCTGCTCTTGACACAAGGTTTAAAAAATAATAATAAATATGATAAATACCCAAGTAAATATAATTAGCACCAGAATTAATTAGCAAGGAGTGACGCCACGTCACTCGAAGGCAGTACAAAAACTTAACTTGGAGAAGCAAAGGTGGAAAGGAGAAGGCAGCAGTTCGTACAAGACCCACTTCTTGAACTTCGACCCGGAGACACCTCCTGCTACCCAGGATTACACAGCCCCGGTACCCGTAGGTGGAAAGGTAGTGCTTACTCCAAAACACCTGCCAGCCGGCTGTAACGTTTAACAAGTGCAAAGAACAGGTCCGCAGGGACAATGTAAACAACCACCAAAAGATATTAAATAACAGGTTTAATTGTTCACTAATAAAACGGCACGCTGCCTTTGCGTCATTGTGATTGAACTACACAGGCAGGGTACAACCATCAGTGCAAATCCTATCAATAACCTTAAGGAGAATTGTCTGCTATTAAGATATTTTAAAAAAAAACTTACAATTACTAGCAAGACCAGTGGGCACTCCAATCTTAGTCACAATTAAATTATGTGAACTCTTATGCCCCACTGTTCAGTGAAAACTGCAATGAGCACAATTCTGAAAATTTCATTATAAGCTCTACTGGGGCTCGCTGCACTAAGGCTACCAAACACTCGTATGCAGTATATTTGATAAACAGATTACAGCCTTGCAGCTGATTATGTATTACGTCAAACAAAAATTTCCCACAGGCCGGAAGAGGCACACTCATACATTGCATTAATATTCAACATCTGTCTTACACACCACAAACTCTTCATAACCACACCTTTACTTCTGTGGTAACACCCATGCGCTTCCAGTTACCAGAATTGAGGTAGCAGCCCTCTACACCTCAACACATGCCCTAAGTACAATCTCATACATCTTTTCGCTGGATGTCGAATATGGTTTGCATCAGGTACAGCAGGCAGCAATAAGGCAGCGGACGACCGTAGACAGCTGTATCCAGAACTAGCAGCACACAACCCAAGGCAGCAACAAGCCACCTCACAGGTGACAGGAAAGGCTCTCCACCAAGCTGCCCCTTACACGTGGTCGGTTCCCACTCCACTACAAGTGCACTCCGGCCTCAGGTAACATCGAACACCAACTGTCCCGTCCTTGGCAAGAGCGTCCAGTTAACTCCTCCGGCAAGAATAATGCAGTCAAAATGCAGTACGCATTACAAGCAACAATAAGAGCATGAAGGCGAGATACTTGCAAATATGCTGGTGCGCCAGCAACACCATGGCTCACTGACATCATTGAGATGCAGGTTGACTAATCACATGTTGATTATTTACATCCTCTCTGGGTGAAAAAAGTGAAGCATCTTGAAGACAAGATTTAGTGTCAGTGTAGCTGTATACACATGCATACTATTGGAAGGTACGTAAATGATTAGAATTACAGTTCTCTGCAACAGGTAGAAGAACCACCAGAGTGCGTTCATGTTGTACATGCTTAGTGCTCTTACCAGGTCAAGTAAGATATATAGGGGGCATCAACAGCATCAGTAGTTGAGTGATGTGAGGACATGGAGTTGCTGTGTCAGGTTAGGTTAGGTTAGGTTAGGCGAGGCTAGGTTAGGTCAGGTTAGCTTACATTAGGTTAGGTTTTGTGGGACACCATTATCAGTACCCGACAGAGTTTGAAAATGTTGGAGTGCACGGCATACTCATGATGAAAGTCCCTGCTAACCACATCTGTCCACCACAAGGGTGGACTGCTGTACTGTGCATGAAACACATCATATACCCTTTGCATCTGTACCTGCCATCTGAGAACAAGTAATAAGCTCCCTACAACATTCTATGTCATCCTGCACAATTGACCAGAGCAGGACTAGGTAATTACCATCCCAAGCTTAGGCTACCATTAACACCATAGTACAAAGAGTTGTGTTTGCAGTGGATTCATGACTGGGAAGCCTGAACCGTTGATGAATGGGGTCACACTGTTTTCAGTGGTGCATCGCATTTCTTCACTACCCCAGATGACAATTGTCAATGAGTGTGGGGGCAATCTGGGTAGAGTCCCAATTCTTCCAGCAGTGTTAACTCCTGGCATTATAGTATGGGGAGCCATTGGGTATGGCTTCAGCTGGTATTGATGGCACAATGGTCTGTCAGCAAGTTCCTGTGTCCTCACATGTTACCTATCGTGCATTAGTATTGCAACGCCATTTTTCAAGAGGACAGTGCCTGTCCACACATGGCACATGGCTCTATGAACTGTCTGCATGATACTGAGGTACCTGCATGCGTGAACCAGCTTGGAAGTCAGCTCCATTCCAGTGCCTGTGTCCAGCACATCAAGGACCTGTTACAACAGTTGTGAACCCAGTCGCCACAGAATAAGATGTGACAGCTTTATGGCACCATTTCCAACCAAATCAATGCATGCATCCATGCCAGACAGGGTGCCATACCACACCAACAAGTGGGCTCATACTGCCAAGTTCTTTGTAAATTTGAATCTGTTTTGTACTCACTTAAATAACATAACATCCCAGCTAGCACTCAAGCTTATTTCAAGGTGGATATTGAGTTTAGGTTCAGTTGAAAATTCAAGATTGAAAAATCAACCTGTTACACAGCTTATTTCAAGGTGGATATTGAGTTTAGGTTCAGTTGAAAATTCAAGATTGAAAAATCAACCTGTTACACAGTTTACATCAAGCTGTAAAAATTTAGCTCGAATTAAAATAATTTTCCCAAGCTTGAAATAAACTGTAATTTCCCTGGAAGGCTGTACAGCAGATGCGCGTGCAGCGTAGCTTCCATAAACGTCCAAGGGAAGCGCCACTGACTCTGCTAGGTTTACGGCCATTTTACCTTTGTGACGCGCGTTAATGAGTGTTGACTGTTGTGAAGTTTGTTTTATACTAGAAAATAGTTCGGTAAGTGTGTGGCGCCTCGTGCCTTACTGCTACACCGGGTCTGAAGAGGATATATAGTGTATTACAGGTACGTTGGTGAATTTTCCTCTAGTGGTACGTTAATATTACAAATGTTAAATATTATTACGTAACGTAAAGAAATATCATATTCTTTTACGTAGAAAAATTGAGCCTGGATGAAAGTGAAATGGATTACCAGCTAAGAATACATATTACAAGTTGTTCAGCAAAAAGAGGCCATTGTAAACTAGCTCTCTAGTACGTGGCACCAATAAATTAAAACTTAATGTTATTTTACCTTTTTAAAATCTCGCCTTTATATATATCATCCTATTACATTTGTTTACTTGTAAGTACTCGCATGTGTGTAGTTTCCTTATAAGCTTACAGTATGAGGTGTATATGATTTCAAGTAATTGTTTCTTTATAATTTGGATTAAATGGCCCTGAAACTGTTAGAAATAGTGATGTGTGGCTTCTTCATGAGGTCATCGCAAAATTACCCAAATGTCATCTTTACTTTAAAAATTTCAAACAAAAAATTATTTGAAATTACTTTAAAAACTCTTTGGAATGAAGTCACCAGAAGCAGCTGCTTACTCAGTGACGTTTATATTAGTTAATGATTCTTACTACATCAGTGAGTTTGAAGTTATTTTGCTAATCTGGGGCATAAATTATATTTAGGTTGATCAGTTTCAACTTTTTACATTTTTTATGTTTCAGTATGGCTAACATTTTCTTTTAACTGTTACAGGATCATTATACCGGCAGAAGTCAGCGATATTTGATCCTGCTCTGGTCTGTGTGCTGGGGCCGGAGGGGCTTCAGAATAATTAAATTTTAAAATAAAACAATTTTAAACACTTTGAAAATAAAAAAATTTAAACATACATGTCTTGATATTTTTTTCACACCATTTCCATTCTGATATGTATTTAATTAATTAGGTTCAATAAATTCAGATTAATAATTATATAGCTTAAAACAAGCTGTAAATACCAGGCTGTATTCTACGTGTGTAGTTACAGCTGGAGCGAAACATGGTAAGTCAAGCTTGAAATATAGCTTGAACTCTGCCAACTTTGATGTTTGTTTCAAGCCTGAATCCAACTAACAGGCCTGAATATTCCAGCTTTGATCAAGCTTATATACTTGAACTTTACATCTGGAAACAAGTTTGAAACCGGCCTCCTGTGCTATCTGGGATATCCTCTCAATCAGTGAAATTTCATTTTGTTTCTCTACCCCTTCTTAGTGCTTTTTTGTGCGGCGCCATATTCTTGGAGCCTGAAAGTGTGATGAAGGAATGTAGTGTATGATTATCATTCCTCACACCCCATCCTCCTATTCCACTCTCAGATGATATGCATGAAGAAACACTGTTGTTATCCCTTTGTAAGATACAAAATATCATGAATATACTGTTGTGACCATAATGCAAGATGTGTGCTGGAGGAAGCAGTGTATTTTTTGTTTCATACTGGAAGATGGACTCTCAAAATTTTTGTGGGTATGGTTCCCCGCAGTGCACATTGTTCTCTTTTGTAGCCTCTCACACTGCAATCTGTTGAACAATTATGTGACGTGTTCATGCTGAATTCACAAACCTGTTGTAGCACCACCACCTTTTTTTGGTGCTACAGACTAAAATAGCAGCACTGCCACAGTTGCTGCAAACTGGTTATGGAAGGCAGCAATAGCAGAGCCAACAAAAGCACCATTACATCTGATGCAGTAACATACTGGTCAGTTTATGTATAGCTGGCCAAGGCAAGAACCAGTAACTCAATAATGTCGATACAACAGAAAGACAGAGCACTATGGCAGTGGCAGGCTGGTTGCTAGAATTCCAAACTGTGGGTATTGGTGTACATGGTAGGAAGCAGTGCTTCAGCAGAACGAATAGATACTGAACTTGTATAAATGCCCATCATTTTTAGCTGAAGGAATCTCAGCCCAGTAGCATCATCTAAAAGGGGAGGTCTATGCCGAGCAGCCACCGTGAGACTAGACCATCACTGATGATAAGCCTACTGCTGACAAACTATTATTCACAGTGTGGTCGCCTCTTGGCTGGAGATCCACCAGTACCATAAACAGCCTGGGTCACAGACTTGAGGGTCCCAGCCATCGATGCGATTTTACATGCACCAATCAGCAGTGTAACGCTTCTTATGCAGACTCCCTGATCCAGGATGTGGTGCTTCAGCTGGCTCCCGATCCTGACGTCCGCAATGCGGCATTGAAACTCGATAATCCCTCATTGGAAGAGATTCTCCACACTGCCCACTCATTTGAAATTGCTCAGGGGGCTCATGAGCATCTCACTGTGTGGCCGCAAGTGGCGGCGATTGATTCGTCTCTGAGGGTTCCGCCCTCACGGTGCAGAAATGGCCCAGTCAACAGAGGCCAGCGCCATTGGGACTTCTCTTTTTCCGACGTCTCTATGGCATCAGAGCCTCTGGTCGCCCCTCGTCGTCAGTTGCGTGGCCCACATCTGTCTTGCCCACAGTGCTTTATTGCACACTCTCGAGCTGATTGCCCCCACCGCTGGAAAACGTGCACGCTATGTGAGAAGGTGGACCACATCCAATCTGTTTGTCATAGTCGCTCGACTCGCTCCCGTCCTGCCCCTCCTGGGCCTCAGGATACGGTACATGCTCTGCAATGGGTCGTTCCACTGGAGGATCCATTAGCACAGAAGCTTTTCCTCACTCTCCACCTTTTTACTGAGGATGTCGACATTGGGGCCACTCCCTCCCTGATTACTATTGCGACATATACCCGCCTGGGCTCCCCTGCGTTGTCACCTCCCTCTCGGCGTTTGGTCACCTATAGCAACGGTTCCATTCCCCTTCGTGGGCAGTTCTTCGTCCAGGCGACATACAAACATGTTCCCTGGCTCCTTAGCCTATTTGTCGTTGATCATCCGTCGGCTTCGAATATTTTTGGCCTCACGGCTGTTCCTTTTCATGACAATCTGTGCTCGGCTTTTCATCATTATTTGCAATGGACCTCGGATGTGCTTCACGTTTTCAGGTGCACATCACGCTTCGGCTGGATTCGCAGCCTCGCTTTTTCCAGGCCAGACCCATTTTGGTGGCCTTACGGCCAGCAGTGAAGCAGGAACTTGATCGGCTCCAAGCTGCTGGCGTCTTAGAGCCTGTGACATACAGTGCTTGGGCGACACCATCGGTGGTCGTACGGAAACGCAATGGGTCCCTTCGGCTGTGTGGGGGCTTTAGTGCTACTGTCAATGCTCAGTCCTTAGTGAACACTTACCCCATTCACCAACAGGAAGACCTTCTCGCCAAGCTTGCGGCGGATGAGTAGTTTTCTAAAATTGACCTGGCTGAGGCTTGGATGCCAATTCCTAGAACATCATGGTCATCAAGACACCTTTCGGCTTAAACAAGTCTCTTCAGCGCCGGCAATTTTCAAGAGGTTCCTGGAGCAGCTCATGCAGCCTATCCCCACCTGCGTGAAATATCTGGATGACATCTTGGTCACCAGGCGTTCCCGCCAGGAACATTTGCACAACCTCAGCGACTTATTTCACGCTCTGCAATCTGCAGGTTTACGCTATCAGCTAGACAGGTGCTGTTTGCTTCAACCGGAAGTGGAATACTTAGGCCACTGGCTTAGCAAAGATGGCATTAGCCCTTCGGATCGCCATGTCTCGGTCATTGAGGCCCATCCTCATACCAAGAACTTATCTGAATCCAGGTGTTTTTTGGCAAGGTTTCTCATTGCTTAAAGTTCTTACCCCAAGCTGCATCCGTTGCTCAAAACCCCAATCCCTTGCATCGCAAAGGGGTGACTTTTGATTGGACTTCTGCCTGTGAGCAGGCTTTTCTCCGTTTAAAGTCAATACTGAAGTCCGCCCCTTGCCTTACTCCCTTCTCTCTGGAGTGCCCATTGGTTGTGGTAGTTGAGACATTGGCATATGGCATTGAGGCAGTCCTCGCACATCAGAATATCGATGACTCAGAACAGCCCATAGCTTACGCATCTAAGACGTTAACCCTGGCACAATGGAACTCTTCCCAGATTGAAAAGGAGGCTCTGGTGATAGTGTTCACCGTCCAAAAATTTCACATCTCTCTCTTTGGGGCAAAGTTTACCCTCTTGACGGGTCATAAACCCTTAGTTACGCTTTTCAGACCCCACTCTCACCTTCCAGAGAGGACGACGTTATTTTTATGGAATTGGGCCCACCACCCACCATGTTAACGCGGACACTTTGTCATGTCTCCCAGCAGGCCCTGATCCTGTGTTTGACCAACAGGAGGTACTCTGCTTTCACATTGATTCTGCCCACTGGGATGCGCTGGATGGTCTGCCTCTTATGGCTGCTCACATTGCCACGGCTGCACGTCGAGACCCTATCTTGGGGCGGGTTCTCCTCTACATGGTCCACGGTAGGCCCTCCTATCTTCTTCATCAGATGTGGACTGACTTCAGCCCCTGGCGCCACTTGTACCACAGGCTCTCCATGGTCGATGATATCCTTTTGTTGGCCACGGAATTGGATGCCCATCGGGTGGTCATCCCTCCAGATTTTCGACATCGTGTGCTCAGTTTATTACACCATGGGCACTGGGGTATGTCCCATATGACAGTTTTGACCCACTGGTACGTGTATTGGCCTGGCATCAATGGTGATATTGACTGCCTGGTCCGTGGGTGCACTGTGTGTGTGTGTGTGTGTGTGCACCAGGCAAGTCCCCTCAGTCATGTGCACCCTGGCCTGTGCCTCACTGGCCCTGAGATCACATCCATCTCGATTTTGCAGGCCCGTTTTTGGGGGTCCATGTGGTTACTTATCGTTGATGCATACTCCAAATACCCATATGTTGTCTGCATGCCATCCACCACCACAGAGGCTACACACATGGCCCTGGCCCAGGTTCTCGCCAGAGAGGGTCTGCCTCACACATTGGTCGCCAATAATGGCCCCCAATTCACGGCATCCTCCTTCCACGACTTCTGTCGGGCCAACGGTATCAAGCATATCCATAGCCCACCTTTCTTCCCTTCCTCCAATGGCACAGTGGAGAGGCTTGTCCACACATTTAAACAACAGTTGACAAAGGTGGTCGACTCATCTTCAACCACGTTGGTTCTAACCCTGTTCTTGAGCACATATCACACCATGCCAATTGACATAGTCCAGCGGAGCTCCTCCATGATGACAGCCGCGGACCCTGGTCCATTTTTTGATGCCGTCACCCTCATACCCTCGGTCCCGGCCCTCTCAGCATGGCCATGTGGGCCCAAATGTACGGGAGCTTGTCATGGTCATCATGGCCCATGGGCAGCATGTGATGTCAGTGCAGACATCAAAAGAGTTGGAGTACTACCATCATAACCAGCTCTGCCCGCATATCCCCATGGGTCTTCTGCCACTGCCTCCTCCCCTACCTCCTTCAGGTAACGACGCGGTCCTCCAGTCGCCGCCACTGCCCCCCCCCCCCTTGCTGCCTCCCTGTGAGCCTGCCGCCGGCCCTCCCCACCCCAGGTGAATTGGAGGCTCCCTCCGACGTCCTGGCCTCTGGGTTGGCTATCATGGACACCTTTCCTCCCCAACAACGGCAGTTGACGAGCCTGGGTCTTCTCCCATCTGCCAACCACCACAGCACTGTCCAGGGCATTTTCGCCCCTACACTCAAGTTTCAGGGGGGAGGGATCTGGTACTGAAAGCCGCAGGTTTCGAATCCACACCAGGCGGCACGGAACTCGATGACCACTAGAGGTCTCTGCAGCAGTCGCAGAACGTGAGGGCACCACTGTGGAACACATGGTCCCAGCTGCCAATATCCTGACATGTATTTAGGCAGCTGCCTCTCACTCAACGAGGCAGACTGGTATTTGCATTGAGTCGGTTGATGTCTCATTAACAGACATAGTATTTACGTTGCATCTGGTTACTTCCCATTTACAAGTGGATGTTGTTTTGATTTCATGAGGGTATCTCTTGTGACCCCATTGCATAATACTTTGTTGTTCATCTTGGTGTCTTGCTCAGTTTTCTGTCGTCGTGCTTGTCCTTCCATTCCTGTTCATCAGTCATGTTTGTTCGTGGGCCGCTCCAGTTCAGTCCTGCCCCATTTTAATTTGCGGCAACCCCATGACCGTTCCTGTCACGGTTACAACAAGGACCAAACGGACTGTTGAATATATAACACATTTAAGTTATGAAGGCAAAGAGCTGATAACTGCAGAATCTGTTAAATTTTTGGGAGTGGCCATAAACAAAAACTTGTCATGGACTGATCATGTGGATTGCTTACTGAAGTGGTTAAATAGTTTTGTTTATGCAATAAAGGTTCTAAATAAAGTAACTGACTTAGATGTTAGGAAAATTGTGTACCATGTATATTTTATATCACTTGTAAGATATGGCATAATTTTTTTGGGAGTTGAGAAAGGAAGCCTCCTCAGAGTGTTCAAGCTACAGAAAAAAATTATCAGAGCTATGACTGGAACAGACTATAGACAATCATGCAAACCTTCATTTGCAAGCCTTGACTTACTGACATTTTCTTCCCTGTTTATATATATAAACACTTCTCTTTGAGTTAAAAAACCCACATCCTTTTGAGGGATATTCATTTACACATGCTTATGAAACAAGACACAGACAAGATTACATGTTACCTTGTTACAGACTAACATTATCTGAAAATACTCCATATTACATGGCTTTGCAGTTTAGCAATAAAATGCGTTCAAAGTTGAAGGACTGCAAGCTAGAATCCACAGGTGCAAACATTGAAAAATATTTAAGAACAAATGCTACTACAGTGCAGATGATTTTATAAATGAGGAAGAAAGTAGGAGATATTACATTTGTTTTGTTTTCCTGTCTTTTCTGCATTATGTTCTATGTGAATGCTTGTGTTCCATTTTATGGATGTATATGCTCTTTTTACATGTGTGCATACTTATAAACTATGTATTGTGTGAACTATATATCTAGATGTATACATATATAATACTTTTATGAAAGTATTTTCAGTTTGAAGTATGTCTATATTTATAAACTAGAGAAAAAAACATGGAAAATACCTACAAAGAATAATTTTCAACACTGTGGAAACTTTAAGAAACCGAAAGTAATCTAACATGTGATTATCTTTTTATGTTGTAATGTGCTTCTGGGAGCATCCATATGATTTATTTTAAGATATATTGTTCTAAGGTATATTTAGGTGGACACAGAATTATTCATTGACGAGTCACCAATGTTTCAATCAAATGATTGTATATAACATGTCATGTGACAATAAAGACTCTGTTCTATTCTATTCTATTCTGTTCCATATGTTTCCATTAATATAAGGACTATTGTCAGTTATTTTTAGTTTTGTCCCCTGGTTGAAATAGTTACCCTTATTCCTAGTACACAGTGGAGACTCAATAACTGGACTAACTGTTATTATAAGTCATTCAGATAACTGAAGATCTTGATAACTGAATGTGCAAAGAAAACCAATTTTTTTATTTTTAACCTTAGAAAAAGGACCTAAGGTGCTTACATATGGTAATATTTTAGGTATGCTGTCGTACTGTTATGTTCACCTGCTTTATGTTTTCATTGATAGTCCTCAGTCTCAATGTACTGCAATGTTATACTGGTTGAAAAATGGTGGGGGTGGGTGGGTGGGGTGGGGGGGAGGGGGGAGGATGGGGAGTGGAAGTTAAACACTGACTACCCTAAATGATTAGCTGACAGTTGCACTGTTGTGTTTCACAGTACTTTACTTTCACTCTTCACAAGCCCCAATATTACACAGTTATATGGCCAGTTCCTTATTGGTTAAATTTCGATAAGTCTTGCCAATAGTTTGCATGCGAACATCAGCATACTGCTACAATAGTTTACTGTTGAACATCTATGAGCAGTAAAAACCTAACTATACAGTTCTTGCAGAATAACACACCCTCTTTGTGTTATGCTTATTTCACAGTTTGTTGGTGGCCAGAAAAACAAGTGGACCACCCTGTTGCTGAACATGCTGCCAAACATGATATCCCTCATCTCAATGACTGCTTCACAGCCTGTACCTTATAGACCCTTCCCACCAACACCAGCTTTTTCTGAGTTGCGCAGGTGGGAACTTTCCTGCAATACATCGTAGATGCCCATAACCCTCCTGGCCTCAACCTTCATTAGTCGCTGTCCTCACCCATCCAGCCCCCTCCCTGTTCCCATTCCAGCACTACACAGCTGTCATTTCGCTGCCACACCCAGTCTTTTAATTTCTTTTTATTTCTCTCCTTTCCACTACTTACCCCCCCCCCCTTCCCCCACCCCACCTTCTCTCCTGCCCTCCATGTAAACTGCAGCATTCCACTGTCTGCCACCCCCATCATACTAACCCTCCCCCTCCCTGCCCCAGCCTCCTTCTTACCCCCACCCAGTTGCCACTCCCATCATGCACTGGTGCTGCTGCTCACAGTGTGGTTTCAGTTGTCTGAGACTGCAGATGTGTATGCAAGTTGCATTGTGTGTGTGTGTGTGTGTGTATATGTGTGTGTGTATGTGTGTCTATTGCTGATAAAGGCCTTAATGGCCGAAAGCTATAATTGTATGAATCTTTTTGTTGTGCCTATCGTGAATCAGCATCTCTGTTATATGGTGAGTAGTAACTTTCCTTCTCTAGTATTGTAACACTGGAAAAACATTTTCTAAAATATTCCTGTACCAAAGTATTCATACTGTACAAAATCTCATGAAAGTCGAAGACAGAATCTCTGATTCACTTATGGACTACAGATAGGATAGGAGAAGAGTTTGACAGCCTCAGGATACACGAAAAATGAGACAGACAGCTGTGGTAAGCATTATTGCCACATAATGAATCCAGCACAGGTTGTTGAACCCCCTACTTGCAATTTGCAAAGGAAGGTCCCAAATATTACATCAATGCTGAGATTTTGAATCTCCAAGAAATTGTACTCCAACAGCTGCCCTGCCAATTCCACAGTTAATAGTATCTCTTGCTTCACACTCTTTGATAGCTTACCAGTAGCACCAATAATTTCTATTCCAGAAACATGCATCACTTCTATACCCTCTATGTTCTTAATAGATTCAAAAAATGCCTGTGAAATGCCATTCAGATTACTAGTACTGTCCAGTAAACACTTAACGTGTATATCTTGAACACTTACTGTTATTACAGGGTGCCACACTTCCTTTTTACTTATCCCATCATATTCTTCATACAACAATTCCTCATCGGTCCTTTCCCTGGAAAAATGATCATCCTATTTACCAAAATAATTATCAGACATAGTCAAATGGCAGCATAATTCTCTTCCTCATTACCACTCTCAAACTTTAACTCTAACTCTTCAGTAGGCCTAATATTATCTTACTTTATTCTTTCTTTACTTAACACATTGCCACTATTATCAATTATAAATTCAAATACCTCATCCTCATCACTACTGGATTCGTCACTGCTATAATCATTACAACTACTGTCAGAATCAGACCCACTGTCACTTTCATTGTCCTCAAATACTTGGCTAATTAGTATTCGACCACAAAGCAAAACACCTGAACTCCTTATGTTCACTTAAAAATGTACCATCCATTTTGTCACTTTGGACATCCTGAGCAACAGCAACACACACTGTTTCATCACTTAATTCTATTATAGTAACTTTCTTCTCTCTTTTTGCAGGATAAACATTGTTACATGCACCATCATTCAACATCTCGCTAGAATTAGAATTTACACTTGTCTTACCACTACCATTTGCATTATCTTTGTCTGTGATTACAGCACATTTATATATACATGACTCTTCATCACTACCTGCTTTAGCGTGAGCCAAAACTGGAGGATTATCTAGTTTAAATGGTTTGATCCAGCATTAAAATCATCTCCTTCATTTCTGTTACTTGAATTTCTCTTACCATTTCTGTGTCCATTCCGGCTATCGTCCACCCAACCATTCCCTGAATTTCTACTATAATTAGTTCTGTTCTTCCTATTCACCTCAAAATCTCTCCCTTCTTTATTATTGTCATCAAAATTCCTCCTACGATCTTCACTGAGGGCTTCACCCTCTCCACTTTATCAACATAATTTTAAAAAAATCACTAATATTGCCCTTAGGGGTAGGTACAAGCAATTCTCTAACTTTCTGAGGCAACTTTGTTTCTAAATCCATAATTATTGATTCACTTCCTAGCGCTGCCCAAATATTTCAGTTTGTTTATCCAAAGCTGACAGAAACCTTTCACAGTACCCTTCCTAGAGTCAAATCTTGTTCCTGCTCAAAATTCACTCAAAATTCTCTGCTGCTTCTCTTTGGACCAATATTCATCTAAAAATGCTTTCTTGAAGCTTTACAACCATCAGCTACCTGAGCTGCCCATCCATAAACATCTACTTTCAAAAAACCTCTCACAAATGACAGTTTCTCTTTCTCATTCCAAGTTTCAGGCAAATCATTAAATTCCCTAATGAAATCCAGTGGATGCACTTCCCTATATGGTTCAAAATTATTAAATTTCTAACAACTAACAAATGAAGGACTGTTTGGAACAGTACATGCTCTATGCTTTAGATTTGTACCTCTTCCATCTTTTTCTCCATTTCAGCCAGTTATGAACCTACATTTTTATTTACTTTTACCAGTTTTTCCTCTACCACTACTGCACACTTGGTTTCTACCTCCATTTCTAAACCATTTTTAATATGATCAATTTGGTTCTCAAATTTAACACTATTTTCAGTACAAAATTTCCTGGCTCCTTTGACTTCATTTTTACACTGTTTCTCGGAAGCCTCCGCCAGTCATCACAAAGTTTCTTTCTCTCTTCTACACATTTATTACTCATTAATGTTAATTTCTCATTAGTATTACATACTACTTTCTTTATCTTTTCATCACAATCTTCTTATTTAATTCTGAAACATTAGAGCTGACTACCTTAATCTCCTTTTTAATTTCTTTCTTCAGGTCATCCTGTAAGCTAACCATGTCAGTTCTAATGCTATCAGTTGTCTTTTCCACCCTACCAATGTCTTCTTTCGTATACATACTACTCATAATTTGCCTTAACATGACTTCCACTTTCGCATCCGCCATAATCTGTTGCACTTGTTGACTTTCACTACTAGGTATCTCCCACTTAACCTTAACGATTTCATCCATTTCAGTACTGTTTTTGTCCATTTTGCTCACATCACCACACAATGTAGATGATGCTTTTATCATTTCATCTACAATAGGACTTTCATCCCCATCATTCAAAGTTACATTCACAACTGATTTATAGCCACTATCATCCCCAGAACCAGTCCCCACTAAGTCTTCCTGCTCATTTAAAAACTTAACTTCTACAGCTTTGTTATCAGTCACATTACTCCCTTGTTGTCCATTCTCGCCCATCACACTGTTTTGTTCATTAAGGCCACTCATTATGCATCACTTAATACAAAACAGCTTTTGCTATGAATTACCTTATTTTTATCCACTTCTCTCTGGCATAGCTGCCAGAAGTTGTAATTTTCTTAGTAGTGCGTGTTGTTTATCCTGGTCGGCTCCATCCACCTACGTGCTGATTGGCTGCTCCTGTAATCAATGGCTGCTTCCATACAACCCAGTCACTGATTGGCTGCTGTCATCCTGTGGCCATGAAACCC
This sequence comes from Schistocerca nitens, assembly GCF_023898315.1. NCBI lineage: Eukaryota > Metazoa > Arthropoda > Insecta > Orthoptera > Acrididae > Schistocerca > Schistocerca nitens. Next base: position 53,487,572 of record NC_064623.1, on the reverse strand, counting down.
ATGCTCTGATTGGCTATTGCACCTCCTTTGTTAAAGTCACTGTACTGTAAACCGTTCTTGAGTTCACTGTTCAAAGTTCACAAGACTAATTTATTGTGCCCAAATGCAATAGTCCTCACCTGAAAGGGCATCATATGTGGAGTTCACCTGCTTTATTTTTTCATTGATAGTCCTCTGTGGTGACATACTGTAATGTTACACTGGCTGAAAAATGGGATGGTGGATGTAGAACACTGACTATTGTAAATGATTAGCCTACAGTTAACAGCTGCATTTCACATTCCTTTACTTTCACTGTTCATAACCCCCAATATTACACAGAATAATATGGTACGTGTGGGACTATTGAACAGACACTGTCGTTATTTTAACACACAGCCTATTCGTGTTGCATTTATTTCACAGTTAATTTGATACATTGTTGTTGACCTAACCAATGCAGGTTCCTTGTCTGAAGATCAGCCATGGACTGACTATATCAGGACCAAAAATCAGGCCTTTATATATCCTCACAATAACAGGCACTGAAACTATATGCATTGTTCAATGTTTAAGTTACAGAAATTGTAATTAAAACATAACTCATTCAATTAACTGAATATATAGAAAAATTCCTCATTTTTACATTTTATTCTACTGCAACAATTAGGCCAAATTATTTGTTAAATAATAAAATTAACAGATATAGTTATACAAAAAATACTTTGACAAACCTAGTAATCATTTTGAAATTAATTAAGGGCTGGCTTTGCTAATATGTTTTTGAAAAGTGACAATATAAATACTTTACAAATCCTAGTAGTGGTTACAATTAATTAAGAGCTGGCTTTGCTAATATGTTTTTGAATAGTGAGAATATAAATACACTCCTGGAAATGGAAAAAAGAACACATTGACACCGGTGTGTCAGACCCACCATACTTGCTCCAGACACTGCGAGAGGGCTGTACAAGCAATGATCACACGCACGGCACAGCGGACACACCAGGAACCGCGGTGTTGGCCGTCGAATGGCGCTAGCTGCGCAGCATTTGTGCACTGCCACCGTCAGTGTCAGCCAGTTTGCCGTGGCATACGGAGTTCCATCGCAGTCTTTAACACTGGTAGCATGCCGCGACAGCGTGGACGTGGACCGTATGTGCAGTTGAGGGACTTAGAGCGAGGGCGTATAGTGGGCATGCGGGAGGCCGGGAGGACGTACCGCCGAATTGCTCAACACGTGGGGCGTGAGGTCTCCACAGTACATCGATGTTGTCGCCAGTGGTCGGCGGAAGGTGCACGTGCCCGTCGACCTGGGACCGGACCGCAGCGACGCACGGATGCACGCCAAGACCGTAGGATCCTACGCAGTGCCGTAGGGGACCACACCGCCACTTCCCAGCAAATTAGGGACACTGTTGCTCCTGGGGTATCGGCAAGGACCATTCGCAACCGTCTCCATGAAGCTGGGCTACAGTCCCGCACACCGTTAGGCCGTCTTCCGCTCATGCCCCAACATCGTGCAGCCCGCCTCCAGTGGTGTCGCGACAGGCGTGAATGGAGGGACGAATGGAGACGTGCGTCTTCAGCGATGAGAGTCGCTTCTGCCTTGGTGCCAATGATGGTCGTATGCGTGTTTGGCGCCGTGCAGGTGAGCACCACAATCAGGACTGCATACGACCGAGGCACACAGGGCCAACACCCGGCATCATGGTGTGGGGAGCGATCTCCTACACTGGCCGTACACCACTGGTGATCATCGAGGGGACACTGAATAGTGCACGGTACATCCAAACCGTCATCGAACCCATCGTTCTACCATTCCTAGACCGGCAAGGGAACTTGCTGTTCCAACAGGACAATGCACGTCCGCATATATCACGTGCCACCCAGCGTGCTCTAGAAGGTGTAAGTCAACTACCCTGGCCAGCAAGATCTCCGGATCTGTCCCCCATTGAGCATGTTTGGGACTGGATGAAGCGTCGTCTCACGCGGTCTGCACGTCCAGCATGAACGCTGGTCCAACTGAGGCGCCAGGTGGAAATGGCATGGCAAGCCGTTCCACAGGACTACATCCAGCATCTCTACGATCGTCTCCATGGGAGAATAGCAGCCTGCATTGCTGCGAAAGGTGGATATACACTGTACTAGTGCCGACATGGTGCATGCTCTGTTGCCTGTGTCTATGTGCCTGTGGTTCTGTCAGTGTGATCATGTGATGTACCTGACCCCAGGAATGTGTCAATAAAGTTTCCCCTTCCTGGGACAATGAATTCACGGTGTTCTTATTTCAATTTCCAGGAGTGTACTTTACAAACGCTAGTAGTAGTTCTTCCAAATGTTTATAATTATTACAGAGTTTATGTTTGTTTGTAAGTCAACAATTGTATGTAAGTCACAAAACAATTAATGATTTCACCCTATAACAAAAGTATTAGTTAGGAATGGTCAAAACGAATTAGGAAAATAATTACATACAGATACACAAAACTAAGCGCAGAATTAGATCTGGTGGTATATTTCTTAAGACTGAGGGCCAACCATTCTCTTTTATGAAACTGCAGATAATACATATGTTATTAGTAATAAGTCAAAAATAAAAAATGAATATAAGGAGGCAGATAGTGAAACAAGAGAGGAAGTAAAAAGATTCTAGATTGCTTCGTCGTAATACAGTTATCTTTGTAGAACTAATACATAATATTAGATGTTTATTTGAAACAACAAAAACAAATTTAGTTATTAAAATCAACAAAAATAATGTTTATTGAGAAATTAGAGACACATTTTGTATGTACTTGAATTTTTTTAATTACTGAAATGCTACAATCTTAATCATGAAATACCTAATGAAAGTCATATAGGAGAGTCGCTTTAGTTTAATTTTGTTTAGAATAGTTGGTAATAGTCAATAGATGAAACACTTTTTTCTCCTCATTACTGCTACATCACAAAATCATTTTAATTACAGAAAACATGTACTCTGTTTGTTTTTGAACCTATTGAAAGCTTTTTTGAGGACTTGAAATGCTCCCATATAAGATGATCATTCATCCTTTTCTGCATCTGCATTTTCTTCTGTTTCATCTTCTTGCACTTCCTGCAGTTCATTTCTCTGCAATGTGTTTACAACAATCCTGTGATATGACGTGATATGAAAATCTTGATCATTACTGTCACAACTAGGCAACTCTTTCATACCGTATTCTCTTTAAGCAATAACACCAGTCTCTTATGCTTTGACATTTTTAAGCACAAAAGTGACATGGTGCAGAGGTGCAGCGATTGGCAACAGTCTTAAGACTGAGGGCCAACCATTCTCTTTTATGAAACTGCAGATACTACATATGTTAATAGTAATAAGTCAAAAATAAAAAATGAATATAAGGAGGCAGATAGTGAAACAAGAGAGGAAGTAAAAAGATTCTAGCTTGCTTCGTCGTAATACAGTTATCTTTGTAGAACTAATACATAATATTAGATGTTTATTTGAAACAACAAAAACAAATTTAGTTATTAAAATCAACAAAAATAATGTTTATTGAGAAATTAGAGACACATTTTGTATGTACTTGAATTTTTTTAATTACTGAAATGCTACAATCTAATCATGAAATACCTGATGAAAGTCATATAGGAGAGTCGCTGTAGTTTAATTTTGTTTAGAATAGTTGGTAATAGTCAATAGATGAAACAATTTTTTCTCCTCATTACTGCTACATTACAAAATCATTTTAATTGCAGAAAACATGTACTCTGTTTGTTTTTGAACCTATTGAAAGCTCTTTTGAGGACTTGAAATGCTCCCATATAAGATGATCATTCATCCTTTTCTGCATCTGCATTTTCTTCTGTTTCATCTTCTTGCACTTCCTGCTGTTCATTTCTCTGCAATGTGTTTACAACAATCCTGTGATATGACGTGATATGAAAATCTTGATCATTACTGTCACAACTAGGCAACTCTTTCATACCATATTCTCTTTAAGCAATAACACCACTCTCTTATGCTTTGACATTTTTAAGCACAAAAGTGACATGGTGCAGAGGTGCAGCGATTGGCAACAGTCTAACTAAAACAATAATGAAAGGTGTGCTGTCTAATTCAAACAGTAATGAAACACAAGGGGCAGAGGTTGCATGGGGTGTGGGTGGATAGTACCAGAACCACATGTCTGCGCAGACATGGACAAGACTACAAAGATATTTGCTCATTATTGACAACCCAGAAAACTGTGAATCCTTATAATTGACGTTTGGATAATCAAGTCTCCCCTGTATCATTATTATGTGTATCACTGCATTTATTTATTTTGCTTTTGCTATTCACAAAAATGTAATAAGTTTATATAAATATAAGGAACATATTGCGAAATATTTATGTTGAACAATGGTTTCACAACAAAACTCTCTGGACCTTAGTTCATGCATTACCATGATTGTTTTCTTCTGTAATACTGATACTGTATTCAGGTGTAGATCTGCCATATTGTCCCACAGTTCAGTACCATAATTAAGAAATTGTTAAGTTGTTCAATAATATACAATTTTTAAGGTTTGAATTGGAACTATCAGATACAAGATACTACTGATTTTATCACATACAAAATGAAGGTGGTTGCCCAATGTAGATTTTTGACCAGATGGACACCAAGAAATTCAGTATTATCTGTTTTTACTGATGTAATACCAGATGTATTGTTTGCTTCAACCTCATGAGAACCATTAGCTTTAAATTTCAGTAGCTCAGGTTTACTGATGTTAGTGTTTAGACCCTGGTGTAGAAAACATGTGGTTACTTCCTTTATGCCCTTAGTTGCAACTTACTTGATTTGATTTGATTTCTTTATTAATCCATGAAACAATTTACATTGTATGGATGTTGTCATTGGATAATAGACAATTTAACAGTTTGTTTCTTACACATTAGTTGACAGTGAAATTTTCATATAATCTAATTTACATTTTTCAGTCTTATGTAATTATTATTTCACCATATAGTTTAACACAGAACTTTCAGACTTTAAGCAACCTTTTTCAGTTCAAGTACTCCATTACTGTATAGTAACTTTTATTTTGTAAAAAAATTTTTTAGTTCTTCTTTGAAGGAGGAGATTGTCTATATATCTTTTCTATTTTGCGGTAATTTATTATGTAATTTGATGGCATTGTACAGTAGACTCTGTTGCGTTTTAACTTTATTTTTTCTATCCAGATGCAAATTATTGCAGTTCCTAATTTCGTAACCATATTTAACATAGTGTCCAATATTTTTTTAATGTACATAACATTCTCAAAAATATATTCACATGGGATAGTTAAGATTTCCAGCATTCTAAAAAGTTCAAGGCATTGAGCCATGGTGCCACTCTTGGTCATTATACATACTGCTCTTTCCTGCAATTTGAATATAGCTTTGATATTTTTTGTGTTCACTCCCCAGAATATTATCCCATAACTAATAACAGAATGGATATACGCAAAGTATACTGATGTAATACATGAAATATTGCATGCTGAAGTAAGAACTCTGATGGCATAGCATGCTATAGAGATTCTGTTACGAAGTATTTTTACATTGTCTTTCCACTTCAACTGACTTTCAATTTGCATGCCAAGAAATTTTGTGCTTTCCACCCATTGTATGGTTTCATTACCTGACTTCATGTTATTATAATATGGTTTTTTGTTTATGTAAAAGTTTGTAGCACTTGTTTTCTTAATATTAAGTGTGACTTTGTTGTTAGCTGCCCACTCATATACAATTTTTAGTGTTTCTTCAGCTTTCTCCCTTAGATGTGTCACTGATTCACTGATTAGCTCATTAGAGTCATCTGCAAACAATATTGTATGCCCATGCTTTATACTTTGCGGGAAATCATTAACATAAATTAGAAATAGTACTGGAGCTAGGACACTACCCTGTGGTACACCTATATATATATATATATATATATATATATATATATATATATATATATATATATATATATATTAGAGGGAAACATTCCACGTTGGAAAAATATATCTAAAAACAAAGATGATGTGACTTACCAAATGAAAGTGCTGGCAGGTCGACAGACACACAAACAAACACAAACATACACACAAAATTCAAGCTTTCACAACAAACTGTTGCCTCATCAGGAAAGAGGGAAGGAGAGGGAAAGACGAAAGGATGTGGATTTTAAGGGAGAGGGTAAGGAGTCATTCCAATCCCGGGAGCGGAAAGACTTACCTTAGGGAAAAAAGGATGGGTATACACTCGCACACACACACATATCCATCCACACATATACAGACACAAGCAGACATATTTAAATGTCTGCTTGTGTCTGTATATGTGTGGATGGATATGTGTGTGTGTGCGAGTGTATACCCGTCCTTTTTTCCCCCTAAGGTAAGTCCTTCCGCTCCCGGGACTGGAATGACTCCTTACCCTCTCCCTTAAAATCCACATCCTTTCGTCTTTCCCTCTCCTTCCCTCTTTCCTGATGAGGCAACAGTTTGTTGCGAAAGCTTGAATTTTGTGTGTATGTTTGTATTTGTTTGTGTGTCTGTCGACCTGCCAGCACTTTCATTTGGTAAGTCACATTATATATATATAAAAAGAAAGAAAGTGATGAGACTTACCAAACAAAAGCGCTGGCAGGTCGATAGACACACAAACAAACACAAACATACACACAAAATTCTAGCTTTCGCAACAAATGGTTGCTTTGTCAGGAAAGAGGGAAGGAGAGGGAAAGATGAAAGGAAGTGGGTTTTAAGGAAGAGGGTAAGGAGTCATTCCAATCCCGGGAGTGGAAAGACTTACCTTAGGGGGAAAAAAGGACGGGTATACACTCGCACACACACACATATCCATCCGCATATACACAGACACAAGCAGACATTTGTAAAGGCAAAGAGTTTGGGCAGAGATGTCAGTCGAGGCGGAAGTACAGAGGCAAAGGTGATGTTGAAAGACAGGTGAGGTACGAGCGGCGGCAAATAGAAATTGGAAATTAGCAGAGATTGAGGCCTGGCAGATAGCGAGAAGAGAGGATATGCTGAAGGGCAAGTTGCCACCTCCGGAGTTCTGACAGGTTGGTGTTAGTGGGAAGTATCCAGATAACCCGGATGGTGTAACACTGTGCCAAGATGTGCTGGCCGTGCACCAAGGCATGTTTAGCCACAGGGTGATCCTCATTACCAACAAACACTGTCTGCCTGTGTCCATTCATGCGAATGGACAGTTTGTTGCTTTCTCGAACGCCTGGAATCCCTACCCAGTCTGTTACCCCCGGAAACTATCCTTGTAACCATTGATGCCACTTCCTTATACACAAATATTCCACATGTCCAGGGCCTCGCTGCGATGGAGCACTTCCTTTCACTCCGATCACCTGCCACCCTACCTAAAACCTCTTTCCTCATCACCTTAGCAAGCTTCATCCTGACCCACAACTTCTTCACTTTTGAAGGCCAGACATACCAACAATTAAAGGGAACAGCCATGGGTACCAGGATGGCCCCCTCGTACGCCAACCTATTCATGGGTCGCTTAGAGGAAGCCTTCTTGGTTACCCAGGCCTGCCAACCCAAAGTTTGGTACAGATTTATTGATGACATTTTCATGATCTGGACTCACAGTGAAGAAGAACTCCAGAACTTCCTCTCCAACCTCAACTCCTTTGGTTCCATCAGATTCACCTGGTCCTACTCTAAATCCCATGCCACTTTCCTTGACGTTGATCTCCACCTGTCCAATGGCCAGCTTCACACGTCCGTCCACATCAAACCCACCAACAAGCAACAGTACCTCCATTATGACAGCTGCCACCCATTCCACATCAAACGGTCCCTTCCCTACAGCCTAGGTCTTCGTGGCAAACGAATCTGCTCCAGTCCGGAATCCTTGAACCATTACACCAACAACCTGAAAACAGCTTTTGCATCCCGTAACTACCCTCCCGACCTGGTACAGAAGCAAATAACCAGAGCCACTTCCTCATCTCCTCAAACCCGGAACCTTCCACAGAAGAACCCCAAAAGTGCCCCACTTGTGACAGGATACTTTCCGGGACTGGATCAGATTCTGAATGTGGCTCTCCAGCAGGGATACGACTTCCTCAAATCCTGCCCTGAAATGAGATCCATCCTTCATGAAATCCTCCCCACTCCACCTAGAGTGTCTTTCCGCTGTCCACCTAACCTTCGTAACCTCTTAGTTCATCCCTATGAAATCCCCAAACCACCTTCCCTACCCTCTGGCTCCTACCCTTGTAACCGCCCCCGGTGTAAAACCTGTCCCATGCACCCTCCCACCACCACCTACTCCAGTCCTGTAACCCGGAAGGTGTACACGATCAAAGGCAGAGCCACGTGTGAAAGCACCCACGTGATTTACCAACTGACCTGCCTACACTGTGAAGCCTTCTATGTGGGAATGACCAGCAACAAACTGTCCATTCGCATGAATGGACACAGGCAGACAGTGTTTGTTGGTAATGAGGATCACCCTGTGGCTAAACATGCCTTGGTGCACGGCCAGCACATCTTGGCACAGTGTTACACCGGCCGGGTTATCTGGATACTTCCCACTAACACCAACCTGTCAGAACTCCGGAGGTGGGAACTTGCCCTTCAGCATATCCTCTCTTCTCGCTATCCGCCAGGCCTCAATCTCCGCTAATTTCCAATTTCTATTTGCCGCCGCTCGTACCTCACCTGTCTTTCAACATCACCTTTGCCTCTGTACTTCCACCTCGACTGACATCTCTGCCCAAACTCTTTGCCTTTACAAATGTCTGCTTGTGTCTGTGTATATGCGGATGGATATGTGTGTGTGTGCGAGTGTATACCCGTCCTTTTTTCCCCCTAAGGTAAGTCTTTCCACTCCCGGGATTGGAATGACTCCTTACCCTCTCCCTTAAAACCCACTTCCTTTCATCTTTCCCTCTCCTTCCCTCTTTCCTGATGAAGCAACCATTTGTTGTGAAAGCTAGAATTTTGTGTGTATGTTTGTGTTTGTTTGTGTGTCTATCGACCTGCCAGCGCTTTTGTTTGGTAAGTCTCATCACTTTCTTTCTTTTTAGATATATTTTTTCCATGTGGAATGTTTCCCTCTGTTATATATATATATATATATATATATATATAACAGAGGGAAACATTCCACCAGGCCTCAATCTCCGCTAATTTCAAGTTGCCGCCACTCATACCTCACCTGTCTCTCAACCACTTCTTTGCCTCTACTCTTCCACCTCGACTGACATCTCTGCCCAAACTCTTTGTCTTTAAATATGTCTGCTTGTGTCTGTATGTGTGGATGGATGTGTGTGTGTGTGCGAGTGTGTGCCTGTCCTTTTTTCCCCCTAGGGTGGGTCTTTCCGCTCCCGGGATTGGAGTGACTCCTTGCCCTCTCCCTTGGGACCCACATCCTTTCGTCTTTCCCTCTCCTTCCCTCTTTCCTGATGGGGCAGCGGTTTGTTGCGAAAGCTTGAATTTTGTGTGTATGTTTGTGTTTGTTTGTGTGTCTATCGACCTGCTAGCGCTTTTGTTTGGTAAGTCTCATCATATTTCTTTTTATATATATATATATATATATATATATATATATATATATATATATATATATATATATATATATATATATATGGGGTCAGAAATATGTTTTTCAATACCGTTGGAAGTACATGATAAATGTGTTATTTCAGTCATCTGTTTTATATTTTCTAGATGTGACTGGAACCATTGTTTTACAAACCTCCTTATTCCCAGTTCATCTAGCTTAACCAACTGTGTTTTGTAATCCACTGTGTCAACAGCTTTGATTAGATCAAGAAATATACCTGTTGTACAGTTTCCTTTATCGAGTGCTTCTAGGATATATTTAGTGAGATATGCTGTTGCTGCATCTGTGCCTTTCCCTGTTTGGAATTGAAACTCGTCCTTGGCTAGGAGGTTGTGCTTATTTAAGTAGCTCATAAGTCTATCTTTCACAATAGTTTCTTTTATTTTTGCAAAGCACGAGAGCAGTGAGAGTGGCCTATACTTTTCTATATTTCCTGTGTACTTTAGCATATTTTAACTAGTCAGGAAAGTGACCCTGCTTGAATGATTGGTTTATAATATTAACTAATGGTGATAACAGGCTCTCTATACAGTTTTTAATTAGAAAAATTGGAACTTCATCTAAACCAGCTGAATTTTTATTTTTCAGTTTTCAAACTACTTTGTAGACCTCTTCCTTTGTTGTGGGCAGTAATACCATTGAATGTGGTACACTTTTGTTTAGCTTTGTGACCTGAGGGCCTTTTAGCAATTTTTGCTGTAATTTTGTACCTATACTGCTTAAATAATTATTTATATAGTTTGCCAAATATTTTGGATCTTTTATTAGAATCCCTTCTTTTTTTATTTTTATGTTTGACACATTCATCTTTCTGTGGCCAGCTACCTGTTTTACAATCTTCCAGATTGCTTTGTTTTTGTTTTCAGCACTCAGCACTCAGCATCAGTTTGGAGTGAGCCCTCTTAGCAGCACACAACACTTTCCTATATGATTTCCTATACCTATATTTTCTTTGTTCTTTCTGTAGTCATTTTAATATCTATAATTTGACCAGCATGGTCAGATAATCCTAGCTCAACAACATCTACACTACAGTTTTCTTTTTCTAATTCTGTTAAAACCTGATCAATAGCTGTCTATGAATGGTTTGTTATTCTTGTTGCACTGTTAACCCTTGGCACTAAATTGAAACTTTGGGTGACACTTATTAATGATTTCCAGATAGGACCTGGATTCAGTTTGTCTATATTTGGGTCTCCACACATGAGAATGTTGCTCTTTTGAGTGGATATCAAATCAAGTACTTGATTTAGTTTAGACAAAAACTTAACTTATGTCTCCACTAGGAGACCTGTATAAACACAAAATAGTTAATTTTCTACATCTGTACTAGTCTCTAAATTCTATTGCTGCCAACTCAAAATGTTTGTCTTCACTGATTGCACATAAATCACTTCTGACATTATATGGATAATTTTGTTTAACATAAATACAACAACCTCAACACTTCATAGAACTTCTACTGTATGCACATGCTAAATTGTAAGATTTTAAGACTACTTGACTGATTTCCATTTCATTGCACCAATGCTGTGTGATAGAAACAACTGAGCTTTTTATAGTCTCTAGTTTGACTTCTAGCTGTTGGACTTTATTTTTTAAACTTTCGATATTTTGGTGAACAATTGTGAAATTATTATTACTGTATTTAGCATTGTCACTTCTCAGTGTCTTTTTGTCCTTGTGCATTACTTCAAGTACCTCATTATTTGGTTTATATTCACATTTTTTTAGTTTCAAATGGTATCCTTGTAATGCTGTGAAGTGTTTCTCATAAGCATAGCTTACTAGATTTGAACTGATGGGCTGCTTCATGTTGTTGACATAAGCCACGAAGAGAAAGCTCCCGAGGCTTCAACCCTGCTGTACTGTTTCTCTAGAAAACTGAAACTCCATGACATTATTACCTATTTTGCATGCAGTTCAGTACACTGCTCCAGAGTCAAGTATGTGGACAGTAACTGGACAGATGAGTATTTGATGTTGTATGCCTTCAGTTCCTTAATGAGCAGCTCAAATGGCTCTGAGCACTATGGGACTCAATTAATGAGCAGCCCATGGTTAATAGAATGCTATGGAAAGATCAAGGAATATGCCTGTTGTCTTCATGTCTTTGTCTAGGAAGGTGTACACTTCATGGATAAATTCAGTAACTGCAGTTGTTATACAGCAGTCTTTCCTAAAACTATGCTGTCTTTCCGTTTACAATTTATTGTTTCTAAAATAAGCAGAGAGCTGAGAAAGGCTAATCCTTCATAAACCTTACTAAAGGTAAAGATCAACATATTGGGCAGGAGTTGGAAGTCTCTTTTGTTCTTCCATTGTTATGCATTGGGTTAACAATGTTTATTTTTAGACTAGTAACATAAGTATTTCTCATAACAACACAATTTATGAGGTAGGTTGGTGATCTAACTATTTCTTTGATTTACTTTTAACTACAGTAATTAATGTAACATCCCAGCAACCTCAGTATTTGTTCTTTAATGTGAGGGTTACCTTTCTTATTTCACTTTCCTTAACCTCATCAAACTTAAAATCCACTCTTTGCGTGATTAGATTTAGTATCTCTTTGTACATGTCTTTAGTGTGTGTTAGCTTTCCTGTTGGTGATATGAAATGCTTACTAAAAATGTTACATACTGCTTCTGGATCTTTTATAATATTACCATCCCCTACAATGCATAAAAGTTTGCTGTCCATATTTGAGGAGGTTATTCAGAACTTATTGGCCAGTTTCCAGAATGCTTTGTTTACATAAGTGGACTGTGGTATTTCGTTACCATAGATTTGTTTTCTAAGGTATGAAAGCCACTGTAAAGGCTTTCTAGCTGTATTATATTTTTGTTTGAAACATACAGTCTTGTTGATTTACACAGCACATCTAGGTCATGAATATTCTGCCTAAGTTTAACAAGGTTGTTTGGAAGCCCAAGTTTGCTATTTCTTCCACTCTGAGTCTCTGTTGCCCCAGTCTGTATGTCTTTAATGAGGTAGCAGGAATTTAAGTGTGTCATAGATATTGTAAAATTCATTCCATTTGTTATCTGACCTTTTCACTTGGTAAATTGTATTCCATTTCTCCTCAGCCGGTTTAATTTTAACAGTCGTTTCCCTTCAAAGTATTTTATTACTATTTTAGGGGCTAATTTTCTGTATTCCATCTGTTGTGCAAGGTTGTCTGAGTAATGAAAGTCTATGTTACTATAAATAACAGTGTCTTCAGGATTTTTTATATTATTGTATAATTTATTCTGGTAGAACCAGAAGCTGACACCCAGGTGTCCACATTAAGTGCACGGGCTTCATGCACATCTACTTTGCCTTATTAATCACTGCTGTAATATGTCTTTTTTTTTTTTACACATTCTTATTGATTATATCATAGGGTTACTGGTTCTTTCCTGTTGCTGAATAGGGCACAGTGAGACTTTATTTCATTCACTAACCTTAATTTGCACTTCCTGTTCACATGTGGCCCACTCTGGGTGTGTTAATCCCAGTTCATTTTACTAACATCTATTAAGTCGATGTAGCTGAATTTTTCACACAGTTTTTCTAGCACAGAACTGAGAGTCTATCAATTCAAAGACTGAGCAGCCAGAGATAGCTGTCATATGTGAATGAGGTGTGCCTGCTTGAATGAATGTGTGTTTATGTTTTCCTTTCTTTTCTGAGCAAGGCTTTGACTGAGAGCTCAGTCTTTTGTTATGCCTGTTTTGCAGCAGCTCAAGCTGTCATCTTTATGATGAGTAGCAATCTAGCCTTTTTATGAATGTTAATATTCCAGCCTGGACTTTCTAGTGTCCGAATTTGCCTAACAGCTTGTCTTCCATACCACAACCCTGTAATGTTTTTCTTAGATCCTTTTAACTAAAGCATTAGGTACTTTATTCATTATCCAATCTTTCTCTTCTTCCCCACATTTTTTCATAACCTTCCAAACTGCAAATGCTCTGACATCTGAGCCATACTGTATTAACAGTCTCATCCAAGCAAACACACAGCTGTGTGATCAAGAGTATTGTTGGTGCAACTTCTCATGCCCCATATTCTTCCCACTGACAATTATAATTATTCCTGTTGATCCCATTTCCTCCATCATCCTCATGTATTCTCATGTGTTACTTATTTTCCACATGTATGTATGCCACAGGGTCTCTGAACTTCATCCTAACCAGTCCTCTTTCCAACTCTCTCTTCTATTATCTGAACACATGCATATTCCCATACCTCATTCATTCCCTTCTTTTTCTCATCTTATTGTACAGTTGCTACATATTTATTTGAACTTCAATTTTATTAATCAGTCTGGCTCGAGGGGCCAGAGGTAGTGGTCATGTGTGCATTAGATATACCTGCTTGAGTGAATGTGTGTGTTCTTTCTTTTCTGAAGAAGTCTTTGGCTGAAAGCTCAGTGTGTAACAGTCTTCTCACTGCGCATGTCTGCACCTCAACATCTCAGCTTTACTGTGAGTAGCAAGCTATCCTCTTCTTAATTGTTGAATTATGATTCTCTATCTCCCTATTAACATAAGACCACTCTGGAAGGTCATATCACATAGGTATTTTTATTATGAAAGCATTGCTGTGGTGTAATTGTGACAATAACTTATCAGATAAAGTTGAGACTCATATGCCTCCAGAGAAATGTGTTTTCATCAGATCAACAACAGTCTTCTTTGTTCAGTTTATTTGTTTCTACAGTTAAGTTTTTACCAGAGACATGAATGTAGCTCCAGATTTGAGCTTTCATTCCTTCATTAAGTTTTCTACCACACAACTTAATGTATCTCTAGGTATGACCGGTCATTTCTTCATTCATTTTTAAACCTAAATCATGGTGTTTCCATTTAGTTTCTTGAATAGTGTTTCAGTTTCACCACTATTGCAGCTGCATAGGCCAGTATATTTAGCTAGTTACCCATGATGTTTCCATTTGTTGCTTGTTTAGTTTCTCTTACTACTTTTTCAATGACAAGCAGAAGATAAATGGGGATAGTGCATCATCTTACTTCAGTCTAGTTTTGTTCTCCAATAACAAGCTGCAGTACATCAGTCTGCTTTCTGCCTTCTCCATGCACATGTTGGCCAATCTAGGCAAAATAAATAATTTCACAATAGACAAGTGGGGAAACTGGCACTGAGAAGTGACATATGGTGAACTGTGTCAAGACTGCCTGTTGTTTTCTTCATGTAGGATGCTGTGAACTAATCTACCTGGAGGGAAACATAACTGGTCTTTGCGACTGTTGTAGTTGTTTCTGTCACTCCATGATTATTGAGGAAGAGCAAGTGATCTTGAAAGTCACAGCAGTGGCAGTACCACAGTCACAAATAGAACAATCGGGAGCTACAATTTGCAATTGTACAACTCTAAATAGGTTAGACAACTGGATTGTGGCTGAAAATTACATGTTAGGCAAAACTTTAACAAGTGCTGTAAATCTGCTTTCTTTGGTCCAGGAATCTCCAACAACTTCAGCGTTTACAGACAAAAGCATGCAGGGAACCCGAGGAGCTGAGGAACAGTATGGCATGGCAAGGAAAATAGAGCAGTTTATTGTAACAGTAGCCAGAGTATTTAAAAGGAAAAGAAGGGCTTTCAGGTAGGGAAGCAGGCATGAGGAGCAAATATCAGAAATAGTGAAAAACTCTCTGGGTAGTCAGGTCTAGGTAACTAGTATTATTAAGCTAAGTGCAGTGTTCAGGGATGTCACCTATAATTTAGGATCTCTAAGAAAAAATGTTTGTAAACAAGGTCATTTTTATTGTCCCATAACATGCAAAGTTAAATCATAATGTGACAATATTATGAAAAGGATCTTTGCTGCTCACCATATAGCAGAGATGCTGAGTCACAAATAGGCACAACAAAAAGATTGTCAAAGAAGTAAGCCTATGACCAAGAAGGCCTCATCAGAAACAGACAACATACACAAACACGAACTCACACAAACACAACACACACACACTGTGATCTGTGACTCCATCTCCACTATAAGGTGAGTAGCAATGATCCTTTTCATAATACTGTCACATTCCATCCTGGATTTTCCAAAGTTAAATCATAGATTTAATGTAGAAGGGGACACATTAATACTGCATTTACAATTTGTATGTATTAAAGAAAAATGTATAACAATAGCATTAATATAAAAATCATAATTATAATAGTCATCTGTTTGACATAAAACTGCAAAGCTTAATTAACAAAATGTGTCAACCATCTCTCTTCTTGCTCAGGTTTTCACATTATCATTCAGAAATTCTTCTGTGGAATAATAGCATTTCTGTACTAACAACTTTTGTAGCTTTTGTTTCAGTTGTCCTGCTCCATGCTATAAATTTGTTTCTTTATTAGAATGATGTAAAGTTCATGTCCATGTATTGTCGAGGTTGTGCATATAGCCATAATCTATGAATGAGAAACATGAAATTCCTCTTGTTCCTACTGCTGTATTGATGCTTAAAATTATTGTCTATCAATAATATAAAAATAATCAGTTCATAAATGTGCAAACAGGTGGCACTTCTTAACAGTGAGTGACAAGATTCTTTTGGATTCACATTACACATTTTTCTAAAAATCTGTTTTGTTATTTCAATATTCCAAACATTATGCTTGTTACCACAAAAAATAATGCCACACCTTAAAAAGACTGAAAATAACTACAATAAACTTCTTTTCTAGTCTCCATGCTAATTGAACATGACAGAAACTTCATTTCAAAGGCAGGCTACTTAATTTATTTGCTAAGTATTTTATACATGAAGATCATGATAAATTTTTGATACATTAATACGAAGATCATTTAACTCTGAGCAATATGGCACACCTTAGACTAAATAACCTGTTTAATATGTAAATACAGATCTTCATGGTTGGCTCACCAGAATATGTGTGTCTCTGCTGTACACATCTCAATTGCTTGCATGACATGTCGCATGGTTAATATCTGGATTTTTCTTTTAAGAGGCTATACGCATAACCATTTTCCAGAAGCTTACAGTATAACCAGAGCTCCATCTGTCCAATCCCCATAATTTCCAATGTTCTCACTACATTTTTCTAGGATAAATACAGGAAAACAGAGCTCAGAAATAACTGTGGTCATGTGAGTAGCAATTACTGAGGGAAATATCTGTTGCTAACATTAGATAGCATAAAAATTAAACTAACATTGAACTTCATAAAAACATAATAAGGCTGTAAATAGTCTTCACAGGTTTGCCACCAGATCACTCTGTACAAATTCCACAATATTTCCTCGGAGCATCTGTCTGATATCTTCAGGTGGTTCAACTTTGCTGGTGGCTAGGTACGACTGACAGTATCAGTACATTGACACCCTGTTTCTAGAACACACCTACAAAGAGTGCACAGGCATGGAAATCGTGCATGCACAAATGGTTTGCATATTGATGGTGCCATATTCAAACACCCCTGCCAAAAATAGCAGAGTGTGTGCACTGTACACTGCATCTGCTAACAGTGCGGCCAGATGTTACTCATCAAAGACTGTACTAGACCAATGTTATGATGGGTCTGTTATCCGAAAATCTTGATTTCCACATCATGATTTAATAGCAGCCAATGCAGGATTGCTCATTTGAAATTCCGCATCTCTGTTGGTGAGATTATCAGCTGTACAGGTATGTATTGCTTCCTGTGTTCTGCAATTGCCAACTTTTCCAGTTGGTGAAGATGTGTATGGCACTGATGTTCATCACAGCATTCTTGTACTGTGCAACATGTCTGGCCAATATATGCTGCCACATATTGACAAGGAATCTTGTACACACCACATTTCCTCAGGCCAAGATCATCCTTAACTGGACCCAACAGGTTACTCAGTTTTGCAGATGGCTGAAAAACACACTTAATGCCATATCTTCCGAGGACTCTTCCAATTCTTGATGACATGGCACCAAAATGTGGCAAAAAGGCCAAAGTGATAGGTGTCTTTGTATCTTCATTCTGTTGCATAGATTGAACTCACCTGTGCCTGAATGCGTTATGTATCTGTCTCTCAGAATAACTGTTTTGTCGGAACACTGTCTTCAAATGTTGTATTTCACTTGACAGGCTTTCAGGATCAGATGCCACATGTACTCTATGAACTGACATACGTAATGCACTACCACATTCTGCAGTTTGATGGCAGCTTGAGGCCTGCAGATATAGAACTGTATGCGTTTGCATGTGGTAGACACTGTGTCCCAAGGTTCCATCTGCTTTCCTTCATACCAAAACTTCAAGGAAAGGTAATGTACCATCTTTTTCCACTTCCATTGTGAAGTTTATAGTCAGATGGAGTGAATTCAGATGCTGAAGAAACATAGGTATAGTATCAAGTCCATGTGGCCACACCATAAATGTATCATCCACAGATTGCAGAAAACAAGAGGGTTTGCGAATAGCTGACTGTAGTGCTTTTTCTTCAAAGTCCTCCATAAAATAATTGGCCACCACAGGAGACAGAGGGCTTCCCAAGGCAACACCATCCACATGTTCAGAATACTGGTCATGAAATAAGAAGCATGTTGACGTAAGCACATGTTTAAATTATGCTAACATGTCCTCCTCAAACTTGTCACTATGAGCTCCAGAGAATCCTGCAAGGACGCCTTCATAAATAAAGACACAACATCTAAACTTACTAAGTAATCCCACAGTTGCAATCTAAGAGTTTTTAGGTAACCTACGAAGTCTTCAGAGTTTCAAATATGATGGTCACACTTGCCCACGAGAGGTCCCAATAGTGACGTCAGATATTTGGCAACAAAATAAGTAGGTGCTCCTTTGTTACTTACAGTGGGACAGAGAGGCAACCCATTCTTATGGATCTTGGGTAGGCCATAGAGTCTACGAGGAGCTTGAGTCACATAATAAGGCTGTTAAGTAAGAAAGATGTGTATTTCATACCACCACAGGAAAACAAAAAAATCAAAAGCACTTTTTACAGATGTGATATATTCTACATAACATCATTTGGAGTTGATAAAATTAAGCAGTTATACATAGAGGGATACAATTTAGTAGAACATTAGTGTAATAATTGTATAAAGAAAGGGGAAGCAGCTTCACACAAATTGTGGAAGAACGTTAATTAAATAAATAAATGTTAAATAAGAAGTAAAAAGATGATAAAGATTGGGCATTTGCAGCAATAATGATCAGTTCAGTACTCATTTAAATTTGTAGCCTATTCCACATTTTGTGTGAAGCAACTTTCCCTTTCTTTATATTATTATTACACTAATGTTCTACTAAATTGTATCCCTGTAGGTGTATCTGCTTAATTTTATTAACGTCAAGTGAGGTTACATAGCATATGTCGCATATGTAGAAATTGCTCTTGAATTTTTTGTTTTCCTGTGGTGATTTGAAACATATTTATTATTTTGATGCAAATATTAAGTCAGGTCTTGATAAGATCAAAAAGACAATTTCCTTTAAATGTTCAGCAATGTCAAACTGTGCACTTCACAAAACGAGAAAACGTAGTATCCTATAGTGTCAACGGATCACTGTCGGAAACAGCCAACTCATACAAATACCTGGGTGTAACGCTTTGTAGGGATATTAAGTGGAAGGATCAGAGAGGCCCGGTGGTGGGTAAAGCAGGTGGCAGACTTCAGTTTATTGGTAGAATACTGGGGAAGGGCAATCAGTCTGCATAGGAGATTGCTCACAAATCACCTGTGTAACCCATTCTAGAGTACTGCTGAAGTGTGTGGGACCCATATCAGATAGGACTAGCAAGGGATACTAAACGTATACAGGGAAGGGCAGGCACGAATGGTCAGTTTTGTTTGACTCGTGGGAAAGTGTCACAGAGGTGCTGAAGACATAACTGGCAGACTTTTGAAGATAGACGTAAACGTTCCCAAGTAAACCTACTTACGAAGTTTCAGGAACCGGCCTTGTACAATGACTCCACGAATATACAACGGCCCCCTATGTAGGGCTCGTGAGGACAAGATTAGATTAATTATAGCACGGACAGAGGCATTCAAGCAATCATTCTTCCAGAGCTCCATATGTAAATGGGAGAGAAAGAAAATATAATAACTGGTGCAATGTGACGCATTTCACAGTGGTTTGCAGAGTGTAGATGTAGATGTCTTTATTATTTTTACATCATCTCATCTGGAAAGCAGTCTTGAAGAAATCTGCTTATTTTTGAAAGTACGAGGATAGTCCCAAAAGTAAGGTATCCTATTTTTTTATAAGTATATAGACCTGTTTATTTCTACAATGGCTTACATCAGTTTGCAGCTTGAACATTTAGCTATTTTTCGACATAATCATCATTTCTGTTGATTTTTGTAGACGCTGTGGCAGTTTTTGCGTGCCCATGTCATACCAGCTCGCCGCCATGCTGTCCAGAAAGTTATGAACTTCTTTCACCTTGTCGTCGGAGCTGAATCGCTGGGACCACAACTAACGCTGACAGGTCCTGTGACACTCTGAAAAAACTCAAACGGGCAATTCAGAACCGGAGAAGAGGAATGTTGAGCAAGGGCGTACACATTCTCCATGACAACGCTCGCCCACACATCGCTCGGCAAACCGTTGCTCTCCTGCAACAGTTTCAGTGGAACATAATCACCCACCCACCCTATAGTCCTGACTTGGCACCTAGTGACTATCACCTGTTCCCTAAGTTGAAAGAACATTTGGCCGGAAAGCGATTCAGCTCCGACGACGAAGTGAAAGGAGAGGTTGACAACTTTCTGAACAGCATGGCGGCGAGCTGGTATGCCATGGGCATACGAAAACTGCCACAGCGTCTACAAAAATGCATCGACAGAAATGGTGATTATGTCGAAAAATTGCTAAATGTTCAAGCTGTAAACTGATGTAAACCATTGTAGAAATAAACAGGTCTATGTAGTTATAAAAAAATAGGAGACCTTACTTTTGGGATTACCCTCATACTTTTCGTGAGTAACGGTTGTGTATGTCACCGTGCTTACATTTTTCGGCCTGGTGGGTTTCTCTCTCTGCTGCTATTGTGTGGATTATATTCCATACCTTTTCATATATTTAACTCTCACCTTTTTTCCTCACACGTATTTTTCACAAAACGTTGATTGAGCGAACACTTATGTCTCAGCCGCGCGGTCTGGGGCGTGGCTGGAGCCCCGTCGGAGGTTCGAGTCCTCCATCGGGCGCGTGTGTGTGTGTTGTCCTTAGCGACAGTTAGTTTAAGTTAGATAAAGTAGTGTGTAAGCCTAGGGACCGATGACCTCAGCAGTTTGGTCCTATAAGACCTTACCACAAATTTCCAAATTTTGCTTATGTCTCCACAGTCACAGGCCGGCGCTACGCTATTGGTACAGGTCACTTGTTCAACGCTGTGTTGCGTTAATTTTGAATGTTTTGGTGAGATCTTTCGTGGTGTGTGTGTGTGTGTGTGTGTGTGTGTGTGTGGGTAGGTGGGTGGGTGAGAGAGAGAGAGAGAGAGAGAGAGAGAGAGAGAGAGAGAGAGAGACACAGAGAGAGACTTAGAAGAAAAAAGGAGGGAAGAAGGAATGAGAAACAGTTTTTTTTATATTTGGCGGTGCTTGATTACTGTGTTTTATATGGGGAAGTGTGTTTGTATGCTTCATTTAATGTTGTAAACAGAGTTCTGCTCCACAGAGAATTGTTTTTTTCCCATCCAAGATTTGCTTTTTTTGCATTACTACTTTTTGTATGTGTGCTTTTTATATTTGCGTAAGGCAAAGTTTTAAAAAAAAACTCAGATTTAATTTGCAGACACGGAAAAACAAGACAATACGAGCTTCCTATCCAAGGCAGATAACCCAGTTTGGCTACAACTAAGCCTATCTTATCACTCCATTTCATATCCCTACAGACTGTTACATCCACATAATTGTATGTGTGAGTCTCAAGCGTGACTCATTGATATTGTAGTTACACGATACATTCGTTTAGGCATTTTCTCTGTACCACTATGAAACCTCATCAAGATGTGACTAGATATTTCTGCAGTTGTCTCATATAACTACGTCATCTACAAAAACTATAAGGGAGCTATTGACACTGTCAGGTCATTAATATACAACACGTCTCCCTAAAGTTACTTCTACTTCTGTCGATGACACTCAAAGTATGCTGCTTCTAACCGTACCAAGATATTCTCAGTCTAGTCACAAACTGTGTTTGACCGCGCTCTCATTAATAAGCGTTGCTGCAGTACTGCGTGGAATGCTCTTCATGAGTCAAGGAAGTTCACTTCTCGCCGACACCTACGCCTCGGCGGACGCGGGAATTCTCCAGCCAGCTGGCCTGGAATTCTGCAGCCGCGTGGGCCACTCCAGTTCCAGCCGGATCTCCAGCCCGCGTCGCAATTTGGCGGGAGTTACGAAGCAATGAAGAAACTACAAGGAAAGGCACTAAAATTAAATCACATTTCTTCATCTCAGATTATGTATTCCTTTCCCTTATTAAACTAGCAGCCTATTAAAACCACACTTCACCCCAAATGGCACATGTGTTACCAAGAGGAGTAATGTAACAAGTAGAAAAGGACAAAAGACTGCCATTTCTAGATGTGCTGGTCACAAGGGATGGCGAAAACCTGGGACACAGCGTGTATAGAAAACCGACACACACGGACCGATACCTGCACAAACTATCCAACCACCACCCGAGCCAGAAAAGAGGCATGATTAATTCGAGCAGGACGAATATGTGAGCCGCAGCACCTCAGACGCGAAATGCAACACCTGGAAAGTGTTCTGAGGAGCAATGGGTACTCCAGAAATTGTATTAGAAGTGTAACAGAGTCAAACACTCGGCGAAGTAAGGAATCAGAAACGTCGGGTACGGCCTTTCTGTTATACATTCCCAGGGTGACGGACACAATCGGCCGTATATTGCACAAACATGGCGTAAAGATTATTTTCAAACCGACAAGGAAGATCAAAGAGCGTCTTAGATCGGCAAAGGAGAAAAAGGACCCACTTGCAATGTCGAGAATATACCGTATACCATGTACATACGGAAACGTTTGTGTTGGAATGACTGGACGATCAATCAACACCAGGATCAAAGAACATAGCGACATTGCAGGCTGTGGCAGGTGGAGAAATCGGCCGTGGCAGAGCACGCACTGAGTGAGACCGACCACGTAATAAAATTCGCCGACGTGGAAGTTCTGGCTGTACAGGAGCACTTTCTCACGCGCTTGTTCAGAGAAGCTGTAGAAATACAAAAACACGCGAACAGCTTCAACAAGAAAGAGGAAAGCCTTAAGGTAAACGGATCCTGGCTTCCCGTACTGCAGCGAACGACCGTCGCAGGCAGCAAGAGGAGAACCGCACCGGAAATGACCGCGGAGAAGCTCTCGGACGTTGGCGTGCCAGATGCATATAGTCTGCGGCTGCGAGCTCGGCTCGGTTCACCACCGGCAAAGCTTTGACAATGCCAGCCACTCGCGCTGGCGAAACGCCAGTAAAATCATTAGATGAACGTCGGCCGAAGAACCCGAGACAGAATCCAATGGGCAGTTTGTCAACAAGTGGCCACGAAAGCCTTAACAATTTTGTAACACAACTACGGCCATAATTTTGGTTTAATTAAGCCGACCGGATCAAAAAAAGTAATCACCCCTAGAGAAATCATTGCAGACGTCATTTGACACCGTGTAATTCCGCTCCTGGACTTGATAACCGCCGGATTTCGGTTACGAAGTAAATCCACAAGGTTGTGCCGGTGCATCGCATCCAGCTTAAGCCACTCGCTGAGGATTTGATCAAGCAATGTCATCAATCTGTGGGGATGCTGATTGTGGCACTTTACCCATTATTCTATCATGTCCCATAGATTCTTCTGTGGGGTTCAAGCCAGGTGATTTTGCAAGCCACTAGAGATAAAATAGGGTGGGGGTGTACAGAACACCAGTCACGTATTCTTCCTGTCCGATGAACTTGCGTTCTTTATGTGCCTGTGTGAGAAATGGATTCTTTCGAGGTGATCGACTCCAAATGTTCTCTGCGAGCAGTTCCAGTCGTAATCTTCTCTCGCTAACAGGTTGGCATGGATTTTATTTCCATTCCTGGGGGTTTGGAAGCGACTTTGATTCACAAGCCCTGAAACGCCTCTCCGGTCCCTCTCAGTCAGGACTTTTTCCCGATCACAATTATGACGTCGTGTTCCGCGGACACGTTTGTTACAAAAAAATGTTCAAATGTGTGTGAAACTTATGAGACTTAACTGTTAAGGTCATCAGTCCCTAAGCTTGCACACTACTTAACCTAAATTAGGACAAACACAGACACCCATGGCCGAGGGAGGACTCGAACCTCCGCCGGGACGAGCCGCACAGTCCATGACTGCAGTGCCTAAGACCGCTCGGATAATCCTGCGCGGCGTGTGTTACACCACGGCTTGAAGTCACGCTGAACAGTTCGCCGCGAAACACCAACAAATCCAGCAACTTCACACTCCATACGGGCATGGGCATGACCAAACACGATTGCCCCTTTTCGCCACTCTGTCATGCTTTCACATTTGCCATATTTACGTACAATGTCCACTTGAAACATAAATACATCACTGATCGCTACTTGCTTATGCTCACGTGGAGGCAGCGCGCGTGCAGCTGAGCACGCGACTGAATCACGGTGCCATCTGTAAAGGATTAACGATTCATCTGTGCGTGAGAAAGTGGCTAATTTTTTCCCCCGTTAGCTTACGTCGTGGTGTTAAAAACTCCTCAACGTTTGAATTTTGTGCACAAATGTCTAGAAGTGCACTGAAATACCACTGTGTGTCTCCCCAACATCCTTTTTGAATAAGTGCAGCAAATTACTGCGAGGTGTGTGGTCTGGTTAGTTAGTGAGCGTATTTCCTTTCTGGTATTGCGTGCGTTTGTGGTTTTCTTATGGACAACTTGAAAAAACAACTGATCTATATAAAGGTTTGTTCTAAATGTACGAAAATAACCGCGGAAATGCATCAAATGATGAAGCAAGGTTTTGGAGACAATGTTTTAGGTCAGACACACACTTACGAGTGGTGTAAGCGTTTCGAAAATGGACGAATCTCGACTGATGATAACGACAATTCTTATCGGCTGTCAACTGGCGTCGCATCAGAAGATGTTCCGAAATTTTGGGCACTGTAACTGTAGGATTTCCAGCTGTTCATAAACAGCAGCCAAGTCTTTCATCACGATCTTGTGAAAGCTACAACCCCAAGCCATATTTATATGTGAAATATAATATTATGGCTCAAAAGAAGAAATTAATGTTTTTAAGTTGGTACTGTTAAACTCATTGTTATTGAACCAGTGCGTGTAGTGTCTGTGAAGGACAATATCAACTTCCAGAGCGGCGTCGACTGCTCCCACAGCGTACGTGATTTCGTACACGTAGACAAGTTACTGTCGTTGTATAGAAGCACCTGCCGACTCCGACGGTCTCCTGAAAAATTCTTGAAATGTA
The DNA here is from genome assembly GCF_023898315.1 of Schistocerca nitens. NCBI lineage: Eukaryota > Metazoa > Arthropoda > Insecta > Orthoptera > Acrididae > Schistocerca > Schistocerca nitens. Next base: position 53,462,509 of record NC_064623.1, on the reverse strand, counting down.
AGAGAAAGAAAACTTGTATAGGATCTTCTCGAACTTGGATCCTGCCATTCGAATTTGGTCATTCTATGATTGTCTGCGAGTGAAATCAGTTCTTTTTACCAGAGAAAACTTTCTCTATGTGAAGCAGATTCCACAGCAAACATCAACCACCAAATGTTCGAAGTCCTATACAAGCTTGTCGTACTTGACAGTTCATCACAGAATCTCTTGATCAAAAATAAATACGCGAAATTACCTTTGAAATGCACCAGACTGTATTATGGCTGTTACTAAACTCCACATTAACGTTACATATCGCTTGTCAATCTCAAAAAACACAAATTACTCAATATGGTGGCTAACAATGACTGTTTCATGGCACACACTTCGTACACTTCCTCTCGTTATCCTGTCTCGCCAGAAAGTCCGGTCACATACCGGTACCGATTTTCTTAATTAGCAACGCTAAGTCAAGCAATAAAATTTCGCTCGCGCAGACGAAACGCGCCGGCTCGTGATATGCCTTAACTGTCAACCAATAACCACAGACAAGTCATTAAACCGATCAGCTCACCCCTAGTACGGATATTATCGAAACTAATACTCTGAAAGATAGAATGAAGTAGAAGATTGAGATACAAGATCTGGACATTGCTTATGTTCACACTAAACCAGGAGCAATGCATCCACTGCTGAACGTGGAGGAAGAGAGTCAAAGAGGTTCTGGAAGGTACACTTGGAACATAATTTGTGGCCTGTGGTACCGCTTTAAAGGTAAGTGATTAATTTCGTTGCTGTATTTCAAATATCTACGTTATGTAAAGAATGACATCTAACAAACGTTTCGTGATAATTTCTGCAAAAGAACGTACAATATGACTTGATCCTACTACGGGTTTATCGTGCAGTACCGCCCAACCGACTTTCTTTCTGCATCAAACTAAACTAAACGTAACTCCGTCCGAACAGGCCTTGGAAGGTCCAACGGTACCGACCGGCCGCCGTGTCATCCTCTCAGCCCACAGGCGTCACTGGATGCGGATACGGAGGGCTATGTGGTCAGCACACCGCTCTGCCGGCCGTATGTCAGTTTACGAGACCGGAGCCGCTACTTCTCAATCAAGTAACTCTTCAGTTTGCCTCACAAGGGCTGCGTGCATCCCGCTTGCCAACAGCGCTCGGCAGACTGGATCGTCACCCATTCTAGCCCAGTCCGATAGCGTTTAGCTTCGCTGATCTGACGGGAACCGGTGCTGCCACTGCGGCAAGGCCGTTGGCTCTTTCAGCATCAGCCAGAATTAATTTCAATTTTTAAATTACATTTTCTTCTTCTTACTTCTTTTCAGGTACAAATGCCCAAAAACGAGAGAAAAATAACAAGAAAATGGAATGAAGAGTGCATGAAAATGAATGAGAGAGAGGTTACGATTAACAAAATGACCGCGGGGGAGGCAGCTGAAGTGTTTTCAACAATTAGAGAAGAAAAATATCGCCTCAGAAGAGAAGAGATTAAAAGCAGAAAAAAATAAAGTCTGAAAGAGAGTTGAAACCTGAACTTGAGTCGAATGTTCCAAAAGAAAATAAACAGACAAAGGGCGGCCATTGAAACCCAATTAGAAAGCGGCGAAGAAAACGGAAATTTACTGGTTCAGTGGGTCAGCAGAAAAGACCGTAAAGTGGATTATGTTTTTAAGAGTCATTTGAAGACGACTAGATGTTGTGTACCAAGTGTAGAGGCTGGGCACTTATTGGATGTGTGGAGCAGGAGTATATTTTGCATTTTATTTGCAGTCTCTGTGAAACAATGAGGTAAACGGTGGTCACTGAGCTGGGATAGTAACAATAAATCCCAAAGCTTATGTGTTCTGTTATCATTCATTAACTATCACAGCAGCGTGTTATTAACAACCGATACTATCACAGAACAGTCAGTCGTCAGTACTGCAAAACTCTTTCCAAAAGCCTTGTAATTCTACACTACTGGCCATTAAAATTGCTACACCAAGAAGAAATGCAGATGATAAACGGGTATTATTTGGACAAATACATCATACTAGAACTGACATGTGATTACATTTTCACGCAATTTGGGTGCATAGATCCTGAGAAATCAGTACCCAGAATAACCATCTCTAGCCGTAATAACGGCCTTGATACACCTCGGCATTGAGTCAGAGTTTGGATGGCGTGTACAGGTACAGCCGCCCATGCAGCTTCAACACGAAACCACAGTTCATCAAGAGTAGTGACAGGCGTATTGTGACGAGCCAGTTGCTCGGCCACCATTGACCGGACGTTTTCAATTGGTGAGAGATCTGGAGAATGTGCTGGCGAGGGCAGCAGTCAAACATTTTCTGTATCCAGAAAGGCCCGTACAGGACCTGCAACATGCGGTCGTGCATTATCCTGCTGAAATGTAGGGTTTCGCAGGAATCGAATGAAGGGTAGAGCCACGGGTCGTAACACATCTGAAATATAACGTCCACTGTCCAAAGAGCCGTCAATGCGAACAAGAGGTGACCGAGACGTGTAACCAATTGCACCCGATACCATCACGCCGGGTGATACGCCAGTATGGCGATGACGAATAGACGCTTCCAATGTGTGTTCACCGTGATGTCGCCAAACACGGATGCGACCATCATGATGCTGTAAACAGAACATGGATTCATCCGAAAAAATGACGTTTTGCCATTCGTGCACTCACGTTCGTCGTTGAGCACACCATCGCAGGCGGTCCTGTCTGTGATGCAGCGTCAAGGGTAACGGCAGCCGTGGTCTCCGAGCCGATAGTCCATGCTGCTGCAAACGTCGTCGAACTGTTCGTGCAGATGGTTGTTGTCGTGCAAACGTCCCCATCTGTTGACTCGTGGATCGAGACGTGGCTGCACGATCCGTTACAGCCATGCGGATAAGATGCCTCTCATCTCGACTGCTAGTGATACGAGGCCGTTGGGATCCAGCACGGCGTTCCGTATTACCCTCCTGAACCCACCGATTCCATATTCTGCTAACAGTCATTGGATGTCGACCAACGCGAGCAGCAATGTCGCGATACGATAAACCGCAATCGCGATAGGCTACAATCCGATCTTTATCAAAGTGGAAAACTGATGGTACGCATTCCTCCTCCTTACACGAGGCATCTCAACAACGTTGCCCGCATCTCGTGGTCGTGCGGTAGCGTTCTCGCTTCCCACGCCCGGGTTCCCGGGTTCGATTCCCGGCGGGGTCAGGGATTTTCTCGGCCTCGTGATGGCTGGGTGTTGTGTGATGTCCTTAGGTTAGTTAGGTTTAAGTAGTTCTAAGTTCTAGGGGACTGATGACCATAGATGTTAAGTCCAATAGTGCTCAGAGCCATTTGAACCATTTTCAACAACGTTTCACCAGGCAACGCCGGTCAACTGCTGTTTGTGTACGAGAAATCGGTTGGAAACTTTCCTCATGTCAGCACGTTGTAGGTGTCGCCAACGGCGCCAACCTTGCGTGAGTGCTCTGAAAAACTAATCATTTGCATATCACAGCATCTTCTTCCTGTCGGTTAAATTTCGCGTCTGTAGCACATCATCTTCTTGGTGTAGCAATTTTAATGACCAGTAGTGTAGTTCTTTTACTTTAGATATTATTAAGTACTATAACAAAAAATATAAATAACGTGCACTGTGCTATTCGTAGACCTGGTCTTGAAGTAACAGAATAGTACATTAACATTCCGATTAACCACCACATTAACACAGCCGATACTGCATGGCTCTCCCGTACAGCTACTACCTGATAGTCTGAGAAAAGACGTAATCACCCCAAACTGCTGATACAGTTACAGGAGTTTACACCCTTGTAGAGGCCCCAGCCACGAATATCTACAAATGTAACAGTGGCAAAAATGAGCGCGTATTCTTCCGAGGTCCCTTAATGTTCTGAGGAATCTCATTTATTTTGCTTAGAGGTAGTTATTGTGTTGTTCTACACGCACTGACATCCTGCCAACAAGTGACGCGCAGGAGGCGGTACGGTGGCCGTCGGCGGTCAAGGTGATGGCCAATGGGCGCACTTCGCGCCGGCGGGAAGAGAACCGGCTGACGACAAAGATGGACGACTTGCCGACCTCCGCCTTCCCACGCAGGACACGGCGGCGCGCCGGCTGGAGCCGGAATGAGTGTCTCTCCACCTCAGCTGCACACACGTGGTTCTCAGCATCACATTATCGTGGATAATGTCGGGATCTCCGTCAGGCTTTTCGCGGACGATGTTGTCGTAAACACTCTACAGCAGCGCAGCCATGGTCAAAAGGGGTGGGGCGTCCTCCTGGTTGGGGGGGGATGAGGAAAGTTGTAAAGGGGGGTCGGCTTTCATTGAAATATTTATACACTGAAGAGTGAAAGAAACTGGTACACCTGACTAATATCGTGTAGCGCCCCCGCAAGCACACAGAAGTGCTGCAACACGACGTGGCACTGTCTCGACTAATGTCTGAAGTAGTGCTGGACGGAATCGACAAAATGAATCCTGCAGGGCTGTCCATAAATCCGTAAGAGTCCGTGGGGCTGGAGATCTCTTCTGAACAGCACTTTGCAAGGCAACCCAGGTAGGCTCAATAATAAAACTTTGAACATAGCTGCTAAGGTTCAGTGACCGTGTCAGAATTATATTGGAACAAATAAGCCCTCGGTCACAAATATTAAGTCAAAATTGACCTGGTTTCGACGCTACTATGAGCGTCGTCTTCAGAATTAGATGGCTCAAATGGCTCTGAGCACTATGCGACTTAACTTCTGAGGTCATCAGTCGTCTAGAACTTAGAACTAATTAAACCTAACTAACCTAAGGACAGGACACACATCCATGCCGAAGGCAGGATTCGAACCTGCGACCGCAGCGGTCGCTCGGTTCCAGACTGCAGCGCCTAGAACCGCACGGCCACTCCGGCCGGCTTCAGAATTAGACTAACTGTTCTAAAACATATTAGGTATATAGTACATTAATAAAATTAAAGTTTGTACTGACTGGAAAAGATGCAGTACTTACAAGTCACATATTAAAAAAAGATCTGAGCCGGAAAGGCGACGTCATGAACAGTTGTGAGATGGCGAGCCACTAAGGGCTGCTTCTTTTCCACTCAGTACATACTTTAATTTTATTAATGTGCTGTATACCTAATATGTTTTAGAACAGTTAGTCTAATTCTGAAGACGACGCTCATAGTAGCATCGAAACCTGGTCAATTTTGACTTAATATTTGTGACCGAGGGCTTATTTGTTCCAATATTATGCTCAAGAACGTTCATGTCTGGGAGTTTGGTGGCCAGCGGAAGTGTTTAAACTCAGAAGAACGTTCCTGGAGCCGATCTGTAGCAATTCTGGACATACGGGGCGTCGCATTATCCTGCTGGAATTGCCTTAGTCCGTCCGATTGCACAATGGACATGAATGAATACGAGTGATCAGACAGGGTGGTTACATACGTGTCACCTGTCAGAGTTGTATTTAGACGTATCAGAGGTCCCATATCACTCCAAGTGCACACGCCCCACACAATTGCAGAGCCTCCCCCAGTTTGAACAGTCCCCTGCTGACACGCAGGGTCCATGGATTCATGAGATTGTTTCCATACCTGTACACGTCCATTCACTCGATACAGTATGAAACGGGACTCATCCGACCAGTGTAATGGTACTTGAATTACGTAACCATTACGGCACCTCAACTCAACCTCTCGATACCAGCGATATTCTACTGTGTTTCTGTTAACTACGTAACATATTTCTGAGACAACATTCAGCTTTCATTTCATTTGTGATACATCGGTATGTTTATATTGCAATGATATTATTCTTATGTGTATTCTTTCTTTTGTCACTATGATCTTTGACGTACTTGTAACTCTGATTTTTGGGCGCGTAAGCGATTATTAGTTAGTTGTTAGAGAGTCGGACCTTGAAAAAGTCAAGTCTTGGACGTCATGTTGGAAAGACGCATATTCTAGCCAGTTTATAAAATGTGAACTTTAACAGTGAGGAAGATGTTTTCAAGTATGTTTTGTATTGTGAAGTGATGTTTTGTGTGTTACGTGATACTGCAGCAAAAGTAATAAAAAGGAAGTGTAACTTAAATTCAGGGTGCTGATTATTTTTTTTACATCACTATTGTGCTAACTTTGATGGGTTTAATCTTCAAGAATGGTTTGTGAAGCGCATCTACAAAACTTTTGAATATAGCAGAATAAAACCTAGGCCTTTTTGCATCCGAGCTTGGAATCATCACCACCTAGATTTTCCACGAATGAGCCATGATTTTACAACGAGAACAGCGTGGGAAACACGAAAAGATGAGTGCCTAATTTATTCATTATTACATGAAATGACTTTATTAACTGTGCTCTAATGACACCTGCCACATAACAGCTATGTTGTTGCCCCAAAATGCAGTATTTAGCAGCGTGAGAAACACCACAATCATTATTAAATTTTGACCTTTGTTGTGGTAGGGTTGTTAGACCAGGCAACATGTTTCCAGTCATCAACACCTCAATGTCGATGTTGACAGGCCCAGGCTAGGCGTAAAGCATTGTGCAGTCATCAAGGATACACGAGTGGGCCGTCGGCTCCGAAATCCATATCGATGATGTTTCGTTGAATGATTCGCACGCTGACAGTTGTTGATGGCACAGCACTGAAACCTGCGACAATTTGCGGAAGGGTTGCACCTCTCTCACGTTGAACGATTCTCTTCAGTCGTCGTTGGTTCCGCTCTTGCAGGATCTTTTCCCGGCCACAGCGATGTTGGAGATTTGATACACTCCTGGAAATTGAAATAAGAACACCGTGAATTCATTGTCCCAGGAAGGGGAAACTTTATTGACACATTCCTGGGGTCAGATACATCACATGATCACACTGACAGAACCACAGGCACATAGACACAGGCAACAGAGCATGCACAATGTCGGCACTAGTACAGTGTATATCCACCTTTCGCAGCAATGCAGGCTGCTATTCTCCCATGGAGACGATCGTAGAGATGCTGGATGTAGTCCTGTGGAACGGCTTGCCATGCCATTTCCACCTGGCGCCTCAGTTGGACCAGCATTCGTGCTGGACGTGCAGACCGCGTGAGACGACGCTTCATCCAGTCCCAAACATGCTCAATGGGGGACAGATCCGGAGATCTTGCTGGCCAGGGTAGTTGACTTACACCTTCTAGAGCACGTTGGGTGGCACGGGGTACATGCGGACGTGCATTGTCCTGTTGGAACAGCAAGTTCCCTTGCCGGTCTAGGAATGGTAGAACGATGGGTTCGATGACGGTTTGGATGTACCGTGCACTATTCAGTGTCCCCTCGACGATCACCAGTGGTGTACGGCCAGTGTAGGAGATCGCTCCCCACACCATGATGCCGGGTGTTGGCCCTGTGTGCCTCGGTCGTATGCAGTCCTGATTGTGGCGCTCACCTGCACGGCGCCAAACACGCATACGACCATCATTGGCACCAAGGCAGAAGCGACTCTCATCGCTGAAGACGACACGTCTCCATTCGTCCCTCCATTCACGCCTGTCGCGACACCACTGGAGGCGGGCTGCACGATGTTGGGGCGTGAGCGGAAGACGGCCTAACGGTGTGCGGGACCGTAGCCCAGCTTCATGGAGACGGTTGCGAATGGTCCTCGCCGATACCCCAGGAGCAACAGTGTCCCTAATTTGCTGGGAAGTGGCGGTGCGGTCCCCTACGGCACTGCGTAGGATCCTACGGTCTTGGCGTGCATCCGTGCGTCGCTGCGGTCCGGTCCCAGGTCGACGGGCACGTGCACCTTCCGCCGACCACTGGCGACAACATCGATGTACTGTGGAGACCTCACGCCCCACGTGTTGAGCAATTCGGCGGTACGTCCACCCGGCCTCCCGCATGCCCACTATACGCCCTCGCTCAAAGTCCGTCAACTGCACATACGGTTCACGTCCACGCTGTCGCGGCACGCTACTAGTGTTAAAGACTGCGATGGAGCTCCGTATGCCACGGCAAACTGGCTGACACTGACGGCGGCGGTGCACAAATGCTGCGCAGCTAGCGCCATTCGACGGCCAACACCGCGGTTCCTGGTGTGTCCGCTGTGCCGTGCGTGTGATCATTGCTTGTACAGCCCTCTCGCAGTGTCCGGAGCAAGTATGGTGGGTCTGACACACCGGTGTCAATGTGTTCTTTTTTCCATTTCCAGGAGTGTATTTTACCGGTTTCATGGTATCCAAGGAACACACGTGAAATTCTCGTGCCGGAAACTCGTCACTTCATCTCTATCTCGGAGATACTGTATCCCATCGCTCGTGAGCCGCGACTACTACACCGCATCCAAACTCACTTACATCTTGATAACTTGCCATTTTAGCAGCAGTAACCGATCCAACAACTGCGCGAGACGCTTGTCGTCTTATATAGGCGTTGCCGACCGCAGCGCCGTATTGTACCTGTTTACATACGTCTGTATTTGACCCGCCAGGGTAGGCGAGAGCTAATGCGCTGCTTTCTGGACTCGGGTAGGCGCGCCTGACCCGGATCGAACCCACCCGACGGATTAACGACGAGGGCCGGTATGCCGGCTAGCCTGGATGTGGCTTTTAGGCGGTTTTCCACATCCTGCTAGGTGAATACCGTGCTGGTTCCCACGTTCCGCCTCAGTTACGCGTCTTGCAGACATTTGAAACTGTTCGCACAATTCCATGGCAGACAGCTGGGGTACACGCATTCTGTCCCGGGGGGTTCGGGATGGTGGCAGGAAGGGCATCCGGCCACCCTCTGCAGCTAACACTGCCACATCAATAGTAACACGGTCGACCCCGCGGTGAAGCGGGAGAAAGGCCCCAAGAAAGAAAGGAAGAAACATATCTCTGTACTTGAATATGCATGCCTATACCATTTTCTTTGGCGCTTCAGTGTAGTTCTTATTGTCTATTGTCTAAGTAGAATAGTTCCGGTGAAGGACTATTGCTAATGCCAGATTTTCATTTTCATGAACCATGTTAGTGAGCTCCCCCATCTTTAATTTACTGTGCTATTGCATAAGAACTGCCCAGTAGATGCGGTGAGCAGGAATGCTGAGAAAAGTCGCGAGTATTGTTTCGTCACACAGTCCTTGTCACCTGTCACCGCCGGCTTACCTAGTTTCCAACCATTTAACAACCATTAATGATAATAAGCAGCTTAACAATGTACCCGCCACTTCTTTGCAACACCGATTATAATAATAGATCGCAAACCACAGCCATTGCGACTGTCCACTCGATTTCAACCGGGCTTCTGGAGTCAGCTTAAAGGATAAAGGTAGTGACTTAGCTAGAAGTTGAAGTCTAGTGCGTGTTCAGGGGAAGTAATTAATCGGATTAAAATACAGTGATACAAGTTCTAACATTCCCAACAATAAGTGGCTCATTCGCAGGGCTAACAAGAGATTCCAGGGATGTGATTCACTGAGTGTCGCTTCTTCTTCGAAAGTATGAAGTTCCAATTGGGAAAAAGATTCGAATTTAATCAAAGTACATTCTCTTTTCTCAACTTCCTCTGCTTTTATCAGCTACGTTAGGTCTAAACGCAAAACGAAAGTGCCTAAACATTAACATGATTATATACGATAACGTTGGAGGCTGAAAAAGTGAATTAAAATTTGTGCTACGGCCGGGACTCGAACGCGGGTCATATTGCTTATGATTATCTACGTTAGACTTTACCAGGATTTTTTTTTAATAATGTAGGACGACTATAGTAATATCACAAATTGAGTCCGCCTTGATGCAAACACCGTGTTATTTGTTTATTTCTTTATTAACCCAAACTAGTTTCGGCGACGAATATCACCATCATCAGTGGTTTTTTAAAAATCTTATTTATTGTATGCTACAGCATGTTTTAAGCTATTATTGACGCTGTTTGTGACATGTTTTCTGTGCTCTTTTCTGTTGCCGTCTTTTTATACTTTGTTGTTGTTGTGGTCTTCAGTCCTGAGACTGGTTTGATGCAGCTCTCCATGCTACTCTATCCTGTGCAAGCTTCTTCATCTCCCAGTACCTACTGCAACCTACATCCTTCTGAATCTGCTTAGTGTATTGATCTCTTGGTCTCCCTCTACGATTTTTACCCTCCACGCTGCCCTCCAATGCTAAATTTGTGATCCCTTGATGCCTCAAAACATGTCCTACCAACCGATCCCTTCTTCTAGTCAAGTTGTGCCACAAACTTCTCTTCTCCCCAATCCTATTCAATACCTCCTCATTAGTTACGTGATCTACCCACCTTATCTTCAGCATTCTTCTGTAGCACCACATTTCGAAAGCTTCTATTCTCTTCTTGTCCAAACTGGTTATCGTCCATGTTTCACTTCCATACATGGCTACACTCCATACAAATACTTTCAGAAACGACTTCCTGACACTTAAATCTATACTCGATGTTAACAAATTTCTCTTCTTCAGAAACGATTTCCTTGCCATTGCCAGTCTACATTTTATATCCTCTCTACTTCGACTATCATCAGTTATTTTACTCCCTAAATAGCAAAACTCCTTTACTACTTTAAGTGTCTCATTTCCTAATCTAATCCCCTCAGCATCACCCGATTTAATTTGACTACATTCCATTATCCTCGTTTTGCTTTTGTTGATGTTCATCTTATATCCTCCTATCAAGACAATGTCCATTCCGTTCAACTGCTCTTCCAAGTCCTTTGCTGTCTCTGACAGAATTACAATGTCATCGGCGAACCTCAAAGTTTTTACTTCTTGTCCATGAATTTTAATACCTACTCCGAATTTTTCTTTTGTTTCCTTTACTGCTTGCTCAATATACAGATTGAATAACATCGGGGAGAGGCTACAACCCTGTCTCACTCCTTTCCCAACCACTGCTTCCCTTTCATGCCCCTCGACTCTTATAACTGCCATCTGGTTTCTGTACAAATTGTAAATAGCCTTTCGCTCCCTGTATTTTACCCCTGCCACCTTCAGAATTTGAAAGAGAGTATTCCAGTTAACGTTGTCAAAAGCTTTCTCTAAGTCTACAAATGCTAGAAACGTAGGTTTGCCTTTTCTTAATCTTTCTTCTAAGATAAGTCGTAACGTTAGTATTGCCTCACGTGTTCCAACATTTCTACGGAATCCAAACTGATCTTCCCCGAGGTCCGCTTCTACCAGTTTTTCCATTCGTCTGTAAAGAATTCGCGTTAGTATTTTGCAGCTGTGACTTATTAAACTGATAGTTCGGTAATTTTCACATCTGTCAACACCTGCTTTCTTTGGTATTGGAATTATTATATTCTTCTTGAAGTCTGTGGGTATTTCGCCTGTCTCATACATCTTGCTCACCAGATGGTAGAGTTTTGTCATGACTGGCTCTCCCAAGGCCATCAGTAGTTCTAATGGAATGTTGTCTACTCCCGGGGCCTTGTTTCGACTCAGGTGTTTCAGTGCTCTGTCAAACTCTTCACGCAGTATCTTATCTCCCATTTCATCTTCATCTACATCCTCTTCCATTTCCATAATATTGTCTTCAAGTACATCGCCCTTGTATAAACCCTCTATATACTCCTTCCACCTTTCTGTCTTCCCTTCTTTGCTTAGAACTGGGTTGCCATCTGAGCTCTTGATATTCATACAAGTGGTTTTCTTCTCTCCAAAGGTCTCTTTAATTTTCCTGTAGGCAGTATCTATCTTACCCCTAGTGAGACAAGCCTCTACATCCTTACATTTGTCCTCTAGCCATCCCTGCTTAGCCATTTTGCACTTTCTGTCGATCTCATTTTTGAGACGTTTGTATTCCCTTTTGCCTGCTTCACTTACTGCATTTTTATATTTTCTCCTTTCATCAATTAAATTCAATATTTCTTCTGTTACCCAAGGATTTCTATTAGCACTCGTCTTCTTACCTACTTGATCCTCTGCTGCCTTCACTACTGCATCCCTCAGAGCTACCCATTCTTCTTCTACTGTATTTCTTTCCCCCATTCCTGTCAATTGTTCCCTTATGCTCTCCCTGAAACTCTCTACAACCTCTGGTTTAGTCAGTTTATCCAGGTCCCATCTCCTTAAATTCCCACCTTTTTGCAGTTTCTTCAGTTTCAATCTGCAGTTCATAACCAATAGATTGTGGTCAGAATCCACATCTGCCCCTGGAAATGTCTTACAATTTAAAACCTGGTTCCTAAATCTCTGTCTTACCATTATATAATCTATCTGATACCTGTTAGTATCTCCAGGATTCTTCCAGGTATACAACCTTCTTTTATGATTCTTGAACCAAGTGTTAGCTATGATTAAGTTATGCTCTGTGCAAAATTCTACAAGGCGGCTTCCTCTTTCATTTCTTCCCCCCAATCCATATTCACCTACTATGTTTCCTTCTCTCCCTTTTCCTACTGACGAATTCCAGTCACCCATGACTATTAAATTTTCGTCTCCCTTCACTACCTGAATAATTTCTTTTATCTCGTCATACATTTCATCAATTTCTTCATCATCTGCAGAGCTAGTTGGCATATAAACTTGTACTACTGTAGTAGGCATGGGCTTTGTGTCTATCTTGGCCACAATAATGCGTTCACTATGCTGTTTGTAGTAGCTAACCCGCACTCCTATTTTTTATTCATTATTAAACCTACTCCTGCATTACCTCTATTTGATTTTGTATTTATAACCCTGTAATCACCTGACCAAAAGTCTTGTTCCTCCTGCCACCGAACTTCACTAATTCCCACTATATCTAACTTTAACCTATCCATTTCCCTTTTTAAATTTTCTAACCTACCTGCCCGATTAAGGGATCTGACATTCCACGCTCCGATCCGTAGAATGCCAGTTTTCTTTCTCCTGATAACGGCGTCCTCTTGAGTAGTCCCCGCCCGGAGATCCGAATGGGGGACTATTTTACCTCCGGAATATTTTACCCAAGAGGACGCCATCATCATTTAATCATACAGTAAAGCTGCATGTCCTCGGGAAAAATTACGGCTGTAGTTTCCCCTTGCTTTCAGCCGTTCGCAGTACCAGCACAGCAAGGCCGTTTTGGTTAATGTTACAAGGCCAGATCAGTCAATCATCCAGACTGTTGCCCCTGCAACTACTGAAAAGGCTGCTGCCCCTCTTCAGGAACCACATGTTTGTCTGGTCTCTCAACAGATACCCCTCCGTTGTGGTTGCACCTACGGTACGGCCATCTGTATCGCTGAGGCACGCAAGCCTCCCCACCAACGGCAAGGTCCATGGTTCATGGGGGAAGTTTTTATACTTAGCGAACATCATGTCATCTGCAACCATGTGACCGGGTTCGTTGGAAGGTGTGTGGCTGCTTTTTACACAGAAACACAAAACTTCTGCACTTTGTTTCTGGTCCATAATCCCTCGCCATCACGGCAGACTCAAGGTGGACTCAATTTGTGATATTACTATTTTTCTATGCCAACACGGACCAAATGGAAGAGTTCCAAGATAGTATTATTGTGGGACGACCACAATGTATTCTGTCTTTGAAGATTTTAAACAATGATAGCTTGAAGCCTATGAAACTAAAGACTCCTACAGACAAGACATGCAGACCCTGTAAACAAGACCTCTTAATTTTTAAGCGGTGTAAGTAGCAACTAAAACGAAATCTGATATTCCTCAAGGCCCTAAGAACATGCCCAGAAGTATCTTACTTAACTGCAAAATCCAAATCACCAAACTTCTGGTGAGAAATTATTTTCCTCCGCAGCTGTCAAAATGTGCGAAATCATGCGCGAAGAAAGGTTTAGCGAGAGTCTGCAGTTCATGACACGGCCAGATGGTACTGTGGCTCGTCATATTGATAAAATAGTCATTCACATGAAAAATCAGTTGCTGCCACATCTTCCTGATATTCCAAAATTCACCCTGCAATTTGATGACAGCAGGCCTACTCCTGACGGGAATCTTTCTATGAGGGTCACTCCAAAAGAAATGCACACTATTTTTTTAAAATCCATATTTTATTCTACATGTTTGAAAGTTTTACAGTGTGTAGATACATCCTTTACGAACAATATTTTCATTTCTCCACATAATTTCCATCCCTCTCAACTGCCTTACGCCATCTTGCAAGCAGCGCCTGTATATCCGCACGGTAAAATTCTGGACCAACCTGTTGGAGCCACTGTTTGGCAGCGTGCACATGGGATTCATCATCTTCAAACCTTGTTCCACGAAGAGAGTCTTTCAGTTTCCCAAAGAGATGATAGTCACATGGAGTCAGGTCAGGACTGTAAGGCGGGTGTTTCAGTGTTGTCCATCCGAGTTTTGTGATCGTTACCACGGTTTTTTGACTGACATGTGGCCGTGCATTGTCGTGCAACAGCAGAACATCCTGCTTTTGCCGATGTGGTCGAACACGACTCAGTCGAGCTTGAAGTTTCTTCAGTGTCGTCACATGTGCATCAGAATTTATGGTGGTGCCACTTGGCATGATGTCCACAAGCAAGAGTCCTTCGGAATCGAAAAACACTGTAGCCATAACTTTTCCAGCAGAAGGTGTGGTTTTGAATTATTTTTTTCTTGGGTGAATTTGAATGATGCCACTCCATTGATTGCCTCTTCATCTCTGGTGAAAAATGATGGAGCCATATTTCATCACCTGTCACAATTCTTCCAAGAAATTCATCTCCACCATTCTCGTACTGTTCCAAAAGTTCGCTGCATACCGTTTTTCTTGTCTCTTTGTGAGCCACTGTCAACATCCTGGGAACCCACCTGGCACAAACCTTTTTTAACGCCAACACTTTCAGTATTCTGCAAACACTTCCTTCCCCTATCCCAACGTAGCGTGACAATTCGTTCACTGTGATGCGCCTGTCAGCAGTCACCAATTCGTTAACTCTCTGTACATTGTCTGGAGTGTGTGCAGTACGAGGCCTGCCGGTGCGAGAGCAATCCTCAATATTGCCGTGCCCGCTTTCATCACGTAACCTGCTTTCCCACCGACTAACTGTACTGCGATCGACAGCAGCATCTCCGTACACCTTTTTCAACCGATTGCGGATGTTTCCCACTGACTCGTTTGCACAGCACAGGAATTCTACGACAGCACGTTGCTTCTGACGAACGTCAAGTGTAGCAACCATCTTGAAGACATGCTGTGACGACGCCACTCACGGGAACAGGTTGAACTAAGTTTGAAAACAAGCGGGAAGGATGTACCTACACACTGTAAAACTTTCACACATGCAGAATGAAAACTGTATTTTTACAAAAATAGTGTGCATTTCTTCTGGAGTGACCCTCGTACATCTACATCGACACTCCGCAATCCACATACGTTGCGTGGCGGATGGTACCCCGTACCACTACAGCAATTTCATTTCCTGTTGCACTCGCAAATAGAACGAGGGAAAAACGACTGTCTGTATGCCTCCGTATGAACCCTAATTTCTCGTATGTCGTATGTTCGTGGTCTTTGCGCGCAATGTTTCCCAGTTTCTTGTTTTTTTGCACGCTACTGTTACGAAAGTGAAATGCACGACGAGTCTTTATGCTGCAAAGCTCTGGAAGGGAGGAGTAAAGGCGAAGGTATATTCGTTCTTGTGAATTCCTTTTTTGTTGACAACAATCTGGACAAACTGTGTTGGTCTCGACAACAGCTGGATCTGCGAGTTGCTGTTGCAAAAATCAAACCAAGACTGGATCTGCTCTGGTCACAGATTCAAGCACACACATCACAACTAAATGAGCAACCGTCAGAGAATTTCCGAATGTTGAACCCTGTGATTTTTACTGTTGTTCATTTTCATTTTGGGTGACCAGTGTGAGTCGTTCAAATGGCTCTGAGCACTATGGGACGTAGCTGCAAAGGTCATCAGTCCCTTAGAACAGAACTACTTAAACCTAACTAACCTAAGGACATCACACACATCCATGACCGAGGCAGGATTCGAACTTGCGACCGTAGCGGTCGCGCGGTTCCAGACTGTAGCGCCTAGAACCGCTCGGCCACTCCGGCTGGCACCAGTGTGAATATAACGATTTTTAAATCGGTATATAAATGTAGTATCGTCATTTGTACGTCGTGATCTCCAAATACTAAAATGTTCTATCTGAATTAAAAGCAATATACATGGAAACAGTTAAACTTTAACTAACTAATTAATAAACAAAGTTGTAGTGAAATACATGTATTTGCTCTTTTCCAATACCTACACACGCAGCCATGCTCATTTTTTTTTAAAAAAAGCACTCTGTCTTCAGGCCACGAGTGGCCTACCGGGACCATCCGACCGCCGTGTCATCCCCAGAGGAGGATGCGGAGAGGAGGGGCCTGGGGTCAGCACACCGCTCTCCCGGTGGTTATGATGGTATTTTTGACCGAAGCCGTTACTATTCGGTCGAGTAGCTTCTCAATTGGCATCACGAGGCTGAGTGCACCCCGAAAAATGGCATCAGCGGATGGCGGCCTGGATGGTCACCCATCCAAGTGCAGACCACGCCCAACAGCGCTTAACTTCGGTGACTCACGGGAACCGGTGTATCCACTGCGGCAAGAACATTGCATAGGGTCGTTTTTAAACTAGTTATAATTATATGGAAAGTTTAACTCCGATGTGCTCGAAGG